>NW_027286874.1:49445356-50117022 GCF_022747635.1 Hetaerina americana | reverse complement strand
TCTTTTGGAAGCCTCATAGCTGTGCAAAATAGCTGCCGTTATTCAATTAAATATCGATGATGATTATATTATCATGAATGTATTTTGAGCGGTAGCCAGTCTATCAATGAATTTTAAAATGAGCTGCTGCAATTTGAAGCCAAGAGCGCAAAAATTGATTATTTGACTAGGTATTTTTGTCTGTATTCAAATCGTTCCCGTCGCAGAGATTTGCCTAATTGACTCAGTTAAAACACACGAGTGGACAGCTTAGCAAATCAATTTTGTCCACCTATTCGTATCACCTATTTAATCCTTATCAAAGTTCTAGCAGTACCTTCAGAAATGATGTTTTGTTTTCCTGTTGAATTAAATATCGCTCTGGAATTTTTATCATGGCCCAAAGGAATGAATTTTTTGTGCTCTCAAATCCTTTGTCATTCCCAAAGAATGGGAAAGGGGAGAGGAAGAGGAAGATTTGGCTCGGACATCAAGCTCAAGGGTTCCAAATTTATACGCAGGATAATTTTTCTGGCACCTATGATATCATAGCCCAGAGATTCTGAATGTGGAACTGGCGTTGGGCCTTGAGTCTTAGCCTTGGGATCCCAATCGTAATCTCTTGATTGAGCTATTATTTCAATATTATTTTTATTCAGTTATAAACGTTTGTTCTTATTCGCAATACTTGAGTTTAATTTTAAAATTTTACGTTGAGAACTTTGGAACTCCTTTTTGCTTATACACGAAACTGTCATTCCCCATGCGTACGAAGCCTCCTACAGTACTCTCGGAATGTCAAAAAATTAAAAACTCCGGGCCATAACATTTTTTTAATGTAGTATATTATTTATAGAGAAACATCTGTGAAAATCTTATACAGCAAAGTTAAGGTGAATAGCATTTTTAGCTGTTAGCATCTTATTGGTTAGTACTCTGAATTTAGTGACCTGCAATGAGGGAAGGGGCGTTAAGTTATTAATGCTCCAGTTTCCAGATACGGTCAAACGACGAACATACGAGTACTATTGGGATGTTCGAATTCAATCATTTCCGAGTTTTCTAACGCTAACAGAAAAATAAGTCTTTTTATTTTAGCTTTTGATAAGTGCATTTAATGAAATACAAACTTGGGCAAAGCAATTGAACTCCTAATGTAAAGATATTGAATATAGTAGAGATCGTACGAATTATTAATTCAAGTAGAGTAGTTTTGTTCAAAATTCTCAAATTCCCAATTTCCAAATTAAACTCTTTCCTTCGATCGCGCTATGTATTCCCCCCCCCCCCCCGGTAGATGCTGGCATTTCCATTTTGTGTGTCGAATAAATTTGCGAGGTTGGTGTTCAGTGGAAAGTGAACACAGTAGTGTGTATCGTTGTGCGGGGGAGTTGGCAGTTTATCGATTGCCATATTTCCACGGGAGACGGCTAGCTCTGACTTTGGGTTTCTCCTCTGTTCCCACTAAATTACGCTCTCCTCCCGTCGCCTCTTAGCCATTTTGTGCAATATTCACCCTCCCACCACCCTTCCCCTTCGATCGCGGTCGCTGGGATTGTGGAGTAGAGGTTGAAAACTGTGAATGTTCCCTTTAGGCCTCGCTACCGCTACCCGCGTTGATGGGGACGTCGAGTTGAGAACTCTCAGATGCATGTGATTGTTTTGTTTACTTAAGTTGTTTGACACATTTCCCTTTGTGTGGCGGAGCGACTGTGGTCACATTGCGATTATTTGCCATAAGTGTTCCCCCAAGGAATTGTTACACTCATTCCTTAAGCTTTTCCGTAATGGCTCGGCTCCTTGAAGTGAATGTGGTTAACGCATTTGTTGATGTGAAAGTTTAATTGGACCGTCCGAGGCGGACATCGGTGTTTCAGAAGAGGATATAAATATGGCGAGTCTCTTTTAGCTCTGCGGCTTTCCCTTACTTATGTTCAAGTCGTTAAATCGAGCTGACGATGGATTCACGTTCTTGTCTTTGAGCCATTATAATTTATACTCACGTGCTTTCTCTAACATATTACCAAGAATTCAAGTTAAATTCGTAATTAATAATTGTCTTTAGTAGAATTTTGGGACAATACAAAGGTATCTATTTCTGGAGATCTGGCATTCTACCCGGGGGAAAATTCTAAACTCTGTAACTTTTTTATGCGTATACAATTATGATTTTTGCAATTCGCTTCATTAAGCTGTTTCACTGTCGATGTCACGCATATATGACGTCGTAAAGAACTTCAGAGTGTAAGACCTTGACCGTTGTCCATAGTATCTTATGCCTTAAGTTTTTATGGGCCACAACTGTATGAGAATAGCTTCATAAAACATTCAAGCATCGCGTTTAAAAATTAGTAGTTTTAAATAGCCTATTTTAAATTGATGAAATTTGCTGTTCATTTCTCTTGATATGATTTTACCATGTATTTCACTATATTATTTGCCCTAAGATAACGTCACTGCTGAATTTCCATTGACGTTGAATGCTGCGAGGTTTCGGGCTTGGCGCACGGAAAAATATGGATGGGATATGAAAGTTTCATTTTTCAGTTACGGAAAGTAATACTAGTGTTTTTCCCCCCTGAGTACGTATATCTGTTGAAGAATATACGTATGGGAAGTGTGCTTACCCTCGACATTGGCACTCGCGAGCGCAGAAATGTGGAGTCTTCGTGAAAGGCTTCTGCTCTCCATTATCGTTCGCGTAAACGTTGAAGTTCGCTGCTCGCGTTCGCCTGCGCCCTTGTGCCCCTCGTTTTCCTTTTCTATCTTCCCAAGTATGCTATGCGGGTTACTGCGCTAGGTTAATTCTCGGAACAGTTTTATTTTCATGCGGTCGCCCGAATGGCTTGAACTTAGTGTTTTTATTTAATTTTATTTTACCGCGCGGGAAGCGCGGCAGCCGGCGCTGGCATATCGCTGAGGCGGCGTGTTTTAATTCGTCTGGTCTCGAGGGCTCGGCGCATACACACATATGTTTATGCAGGCGCAGTAGTTTGCCTCCTAGACCTTAATTTTATCCCCACGCTCTATGCATCTCATGTAAATTTTCCCTTATCATTCATGCTTCATATCGTGATGCTCCAACCTTCATACTTCATGTGCTCTGAACTCTATGAAAGTTGATCCTTGAGGATTTTTTTTAAGCTCTCTGTTGATGCTGGTGGTTTTGTGTGAAACTTTGGCGTCGGCCTTTGTTTTCCCTCCCATTTTATCCACGACTTATATTAGAATAGAAGCAGCGTAATGCACCAAAAAATAAGCACATGGAAAGGTGTTTGAAGGAATTGTCATATTCAACTTGGGGTCTCTTAATCTGCGGTAGATGGCTGTGTGGTTGAATGGTGGCAAGTATAGTTAGCATATTCTTTAGGTTATCGCCGCGTCACAGCATAATCCCAGTCCACGTTGTTAGTTCCCTGCTCTTCATTCGTGTGAGGTTTCCATGGCCTCCACGAAGGAGCGATCACATTCTCTCTCTCTCTCGCCTCTTTGATTAACTCCCCACATTTAAATGCTAATGTTTCCTAGTACTCCTCGCCGTTCTCACGTCACCCATCTGTCTCCTTCCCTCTTTGTTTTTTTTATCTCGCAACTCGCCCGTCTTTTCCTCCCGCCTTTCTCCCTCCATTCCTCCCGTCTCCCTTTCTTCCCGTCTCATACACACGTCTCGCCCATCGCCTCCCATCCTTTGTTCGCTTCGAAGAATGACCTCGCCTTCGTTCGTCGCCATTCGTCTACACCGCGGGATAGAGCGCGTGCCGAGGCTTGAAAGATGGGGGTCAGGCGTTTCGTGGGGCTATGAGGGTCGAGCGGGGAGTATCCTTGGACGATTAATGATCCCCCTTACGTCTCTTCCCATATGGGAGGTCGACTAAGTGCGCAGGAGGCGAGCCGTCCGAGTCGGGATAAAGAGGCGGTGGGCATGAAGGGTAGAAGTTGGATATCCATCAGGCCCCGCCGTTCCATCCTCGCCTGATCTCTTAGACTGCCACCGCGAGCGAGTGCCCTCGGTATGTTTATCTGAGCATTTCGCCCGCTGTCGTCCTTCACAAATACTTCCATTATTTCGCGATCCCGTGATATTTTTTGTTGGCCTTAGCTGTTACAGTTTCCGGGTCTAGTCGGCATTATTTTTCTCCTGGGAATCTGTGAAGCCCGGATAAAACGCTGAACGATCTATTTTGATTCTAAGGTTGTTGCTTGGAAACAATCCTAAATTCTGTCTCCATGCGCTGTCATTTTCACCCTTAATTGTTAGTGTGGTGATAAAAATACAGTAGTGCCGAAATAGAAATGACTAGAATGACCGTGAGAGTCATGCCGCTGATGATACCTAGTGGGTATCAAGGTTGCGAATGAAGACAGTGCCATAAAGCGTATAAATATGCTTAATGGACGGGTTGAAGTGCGCGAAACTCTGAAAACTCTATCTACAATGCTAGGTTGATACGGTTCTTTCTTAGATGAAATGAAGTAAAAACGCCTTCCGCCCCAAAATCTAATCGTTGCCTTCACCTCGAGAAATAGTAATTTACTGTAGGAACTGTACAATTCTGATGACAGAGCTAATATGTCATAGTTTTTGTGTCGTAAATCGTGTCTTGATCCCGTGACGACTCCAGCCTCAGGGCTTCGAGAAGTCGTAATTCACCTTTGTTTGATCCCAAACTGGAAGACTTTAAAACCCCGGATTAATTTGACTTGTGCCCCAGAATTAAAATATTTTCCTCAATTTTACTTTAAATTTTTCGTTCGAGAAATTATTTAATTGACACCATGCTCGCTACGAAGTTTTTGGCGTGAATTAATTTTTCTATTTTCAATCATTTTCATCTCCCATCAGTGTGTTTCAATGACGTTTGGTGCCCATGTTTCTGGACAATAGTGGAGTATGAGATAAGCGTTTATATAAGTAACTGTGCTCACGGTAATATACTTCGGGTTTTCCGCGCGGAACGTCACCTGAGTAGTCGATTACTCGATATTGGATATGGGAATCAATGGCCCTGAACCATTAGGTCAACGGGTGATTGACTTTTAGATACTTTGAATGACGTATTACTTGTGTTCTTTGATTTCTTTCCCCCTGCGGCTTGTATATTTCTGAGCATTCGTTCCGTGACTGATACTAAACTCAGATTAAAATTGTAATATATGTAACAACGAAGGAATTCTTTCACTGAAAAATGTAAAAGCGTTGAACATGATTCCTAAGATATTGTGCTTGTAGCTTTGCGGTGGAACTGAGACACGTACGTAAGTAATGATTCCTGAATTTATTTTTCCCTGTTATTATTCCTGTTTTTGCGTTTTCAGATGTTCCCTCAGGTTTTTGTGTCTCCATACGCCTCGAGGTCAAATATTAACCACAACCATTCTCCATTTTAAAACCCATTAATTTGTGGGTGCCCTTACAAACCTTGTGGGAAATAAGTGTCCCATTCTGGGTGCAAATGGTTCTATATTTAGTGTTTCATGTATGTTGTTTTCGAAATAAACCTCCACTTCCTTCCCTTGAATACGAGTGTTTGTGGATGGATTGCTTTGATGGCCGGAGATGGTATTTGCATTCACAGCCTTGTTGCCAAGGAGAGACTTTGATCATGCGGATGGCGCTGTTACTTAGCTGATAATACAGAATTGGGTTTTTTTCTTTCTCGAAATTATATTAACTCGGGTGTTTTTTAATAATATGATTCTTATTTAGCTACTCGAATCACTTATTATTACTTATTGATGTTGCTTATTCATTATTTCACCCATTTTAGTACAAATATGTAATTTATCTGTGGTCATAAAATTTGATCAGTGCTTGATATTCGATTCTCCATCATCGTTTCTTAAATTTGAGCCTCTTAACGTAATGCACCATTCATAGCTGTTCAGCGTTGGTTTTTTCTACAATTTTGTTGAGAGTATTTTGGGGTTCTATCGTATCGCCAGTTTATCTTTTTCGTTAGTGGATTTCTGACATACAGGGATATTTTATATATCATATATGTACTTTTATGATGAAATTATTTGAATTATGTATTCATTTTTTTACACTGTTGATCCGATCCTCCTGCAATGGGATAGATTGATACGTACTAGTATCACGAAGAGATTTGAACTAGGTAGACTATGTACGTTCTGCGATGACCTGGACTTCTGCCCACATTGTTCTGATTCATTTCTGCTTTCAAATCTCCAAGTGTAATTTAGCATTTCATACCCTTAAGATTCCCTCCTTATCGCATTCTTAAGACCCGCAAAACTTATACATTTCCTTAACTTCTTCTTGTGCTCTCGATGGATTAAATTTACCGCTGTCGTTCTCTCTTTTCGATGAAAATTCTTCTCTAATACCTTGTACTCCTCGTTTCTCCTCTTAGCGGCTTTCGTTTATCTTGCTCTAACGCCTCCCCTCAGCCGCCTTAATCTTCGGTCTCCTCTTTCCGCCCGCCTTTGGTTTATTTACCTGATTGGAAAGCTCCTCTTCCTCATTTTGCTAGCATTTCTTGAATCTCCCCCTCTCTCACATCTTCCCGATATTTCTTTGGCTCTTAGAACAAAAGGGCGACTCCGTAAAAAATCCTTTATCCTTACGGAGCGGTTTTCTTCGGCATTCCCCAAGCCATTCCGTTAAAAGGACTTTGACCCCCTTTTACCCTCCCTCATCCGCTCCTGTCTCCTCATCCATATGACTTGTCCGCCCTCGCGCCAGCTACAGCCTCTCTCTCTTCCTCACCCTCCTCCTCCTTGCCTCTCTCTCTCTGGGAGGGAGGGAGAGAGAGGGAGGGAGGAAGGAAGGAGAATACAAAACCCAACCGCACTTGTTTCTCTCCTCTCCGTCATGCTCGACGTATTGGCTAGAAGCCTAAAAGGGGTGGAACCACAGGAGACGATGGGGTGGTGATACCTGTCCACAAGAGGAAAAGAGTGAGAGGGTTAAAAGGGGAAGTATGCCTCTGTTGTGCATCAACCAGTCCCCCTCGGATCTCGCCTTAAATCCGTCGGTGAATTCCATTTTTTGTTTTCGAAATAAAATGTCTCAATACCCTTCTCTGTTCCTTCACTTAAATTTCAGCCCGGCGTTACGGATGACAGTAGTGCAATTAAGGTTGCACGGTAAATTTTTGGTATTGGTGTAAAGGTTGGCATAATAGTTCTGAGCCGTATTCAGTGAGTAGGCCAAAAACTGAGCCGAAATACGTATGAAACTGTGAATTGTCAATCTACATGTCAGCGCTAGATGGTTTGTTGGAGACAAATGCACTACTGTTTTGCGGCGGCATCCACTGACTGAATAACAGGTTTTTTGATTAGATAATGCTACTAACGTTCCTCTTTAATATTGCTCTGATTGATCATTAGAATTTAAAGTGCTTTGCGGCCCGCATTTATGGGATTAAATGCAGGTAGAAGTGTGGCTCAACCAGAAAATTAAATATCCGCTTCGTTATGTTATGTAATGTTACTTTATATCTGTTCTTAAATACGGTTAAACGTTTATTGGTGACCGCATTGAATCCTCCAGTGTAGCTGGTTATAGTCAACAAGATCTGTTAAGTAGTGAGAATTTCTTCACGGTCGGTTACTGACGAAGGGGTCACCCCCAGGCTCCAAAAAATTCGTGATTTTTCACATTCATCTATATCCTTCTCGTTTTATTACAAGCTAATTTATTTAAATGAGTGCAGGTTTTCGTTGGCGAAGTATTTCATATTCATATCTATGTACAAAACTAATTGTAGAAGTCTGCCTCATTTTTCAAGATAATCTATTGTCAAACTTATTCTCATGTACGCCTTTATTTCGTCCAATGCTTCTACATATGTTAATCCCTTCCAATTAATACGGTTGTCCTAGTCAGCAAAATTAGCATTTCGTTCCGCAATCACCTCCTCGTTTAAATCAAATCTCCATCCCGCCGGTCACTTCTTCGTGTTGGAGAACAGGTAGTAGCCTAAGGCAGCCAAATCTGGAAATAAGGGGATGGGGAACGAGTTGGAATCGTGACCCTCATCAATTTGGCGGCCACAGCTCCAGAGGAGTGAGCTGGTGGTCCGTGATTCGAAAAAGGACTTCTGTGTCGACCAATCGTAGACGTTGTTCTAGCCGCTCGGTTTTGAAACGGTCTAATAACATTCTAATAACATGCTCATACAGGTATGATCTCCGAACATTTTGAAATGACTCGTACTTGTAAAATATTTGAATCGAAGGCGCAGTTTCGTCCTAATGTTTATGAAGTTTCGTTTTAGTATTCTGTAGCGATGTTGTCCTTCTTGGCATAATGTTTACACAGCGTAGCAGCATTTTCTTCCATGCATTTTTTGGAAAGCACTCTAATTGTTCGATTTAAGCGAACGCTGAGCGCAAGAGAACCGAGCTCAATGAAAAATTGTTTCCTTTGAGAGATTTTACTAACGGAAAATTACTTAGAAGCACATCAGTGGCGCTATTCCTCAGACTTCGTCCGGAGTTTTCAAATGTTCCTCTTATCCACGTATTTGTTCGTGAGGCTGTCTGCATTCAGTGGCAGATCTGTTGGGGAATGGAAAATCCATGAGCAATCCTCTCATTTTGCAGTGTGTTTTTGTGTCAAACTTACCTCTCAAGTTAGATCCGTTAAATAGGGCCCATTTGCGGTTGCTTACCTGATAATTTTGAGCGGTTCATCTTAGGTAGGAATGGTTCGTCAAATTACTTAGTTTTTCCCACTACAGATAAGTTGACCTATTTTCCCCGAAACGGAAGTAGTCAAGTTACCTTCCTTTCATTATGTTAAATAATTCCCAGCATCATGCTCTCAAGGGTTATTTGAGGATGTAAGCTACATCCTCCAACCACTTCTCGGTATCCTTCTCCACATCCTCTTTGATTCTTAATTGCTACTCAACCTTATTTATGCAAGAGGGTCTTACTCACCGGAGGGTAAGAGAGTTGAAGGATATCAAGAATACTGCGTGCGAAAGGGTGAGGATGAGGACTGTAAGTGAGGATCCCTTGTTGCGTATGCACTTGAGGAGCCCACTGCCTCGGCCTCACTCGAGAGCACGCAACAATGCCTTCGCGATCTTCTAAAGGATCTGCTTCTCCCGTGGCCTCCCCTGTGTCGTCACCCCATTCCACTTCACTTACCGAGGCCTCCTTCATCTCCGGCCTTGACTTCTTTCGCGTGCAGCCACCTTCACATCTCTTACTTCTCTCGAGAGAGAATGAAAAGAGCCTTAAGCTCGATTTAAATATGAAAGAGAATTATAAAAAAATTCTTAATGAGTGGTTGTATCTTGTATAATTTAAAGTCGCTTTTGTTTTTCTGAAATCTGACGGTTTCATGATGTCACCTTTTCCAAAATTTCCAGATTGTTTAAAACCCTCCCTCTATCTATGTGTGCATACTCGTAAACCCATGAGGACAAACGCTGGCAAGAATTAGCACAAAATGAATAAAAAGCAAACAGCGTTGTTTTAACTGAGACAAACACAGAGGACATCCGTGTAAATGTTGAAACGCTAACGAGGCATATATTATGCCATATTCATTAATAAAGATAAGAGTTAGATGATTTGAAAGCTTGTCGTATCCCACCTCTTTCCATGTGAAAGAACGGTATTGGAAAGGTGGTGAGTTAGTGGACAGATTTTCTCAATGAGTTGCTCACACGGATGAATGAAGCTCAAACTCGCTCCAGCTTGCTCAGAAGTCTTTCTCAGCCGCTTAATTTCCTTTCGTAAACGTAAATACTACCCGAAGACTAGCTGTCGATCAACTACGTGATATCTATTAAAAGAAAGTCATCGTGGATGTGAAAAACTATTTATTGGATGTGAATCGAAAGATGATACTCTTATATTATATTGCGATGTTTCAGGTCTCATTGCTCGTTATGAATTTTGTCAGTGGCTAGCTAGTTGTTGTGAAATTCCAAGGAAACTGCGGGAGATGCCGCAACAGTAACTTTTAACGGAGTCATCCGCTAATGTGCATTTCAATGCAGCAATTTCAGAGTGTAAAAGTCATTCGCTTTTTTTACACTCTGAAATTGTTGCATTGTTGTTTTGATCCTGATTGTTTGGAGTCCTGAGTTACTAACGGACTGCATTTCTGGTTTTTCCCCTAGCAAAATAATTGATCTTTATATTTGGAGTAAGTAGAAATGATTACCTAGCACTTCCAGACAAATACGAAATCATTGAAATATTTTTTCCCCTCAGTCCTAATATATTTTGTATACCCCGTAAGCACCCTTAAGTGAATATGATTGAACACACCGTACTTAAACCTGTTATATTTTATAATTTTAAATATTTTGATATGGAAAATGAAAAGGGTGAAATAGAAATTGGCATTGAAGAAATTCATGCGCCATCTTTCTGTGGTTAAGTGTTCACTGTGGAATGTAAATTACTGTGTATTTATCCACTTTTTTTTATTGCCCCGAACTTCCGTAGTACTTCGCGGACATATTGTATTTTCTTTTGTTCTGAGCTCGCATACGCTTAATTGTCACCTGGTAATCTCGGTGAATTCACTTTCCTAACTCTCCTCTCGTTCGCCGGTTGAGTTCCCGCGTTTATTTTTCTTTCTAACGTCTCTTGTTTTTTGCAGTAATACCCTCCCAGTCATACCAATCCCAAACATCTCTCGCTTGCTCTTCCCACCCTCATTTTCTCTCCCCATCCCATTCCTAGCCGTTATTACCCTTTAAGTCCTCTTCCATGTCCCGCAAAGGATTGCGATCGCATCCCCGCTCCTCCGCTATCTCTCTCCAGCCCACATCGTCTTACGTTTCATTTTCCTCTTCAATTTCCTTTTTTTTTCTCTTTCGAGGTTATTGGTTCTCATTTTTCATTTTATTATTTTTCCTTTGTTTTATCTTTTGCTTTTTTGTCATCTTTCCTTTCATGTATTATGGTTTCCTTTTCAGGATTCATTCTTTAACGTCCGTGCCATTTCGCTAATTACGAAGGCCAGTTCATTGCTGCGCAATTCATCCCTTTTTGATTAGCATTCCTTGTGATGTGCTGATGCCATGGAGTGGAGTTCCTTCAAGGAAATTCGTGCTGACTACGGTGTCTATCTTTACCCGTTACCCGCTTTTTTGATTCCACAAAAAAGTAGAAGGCTTCATTGTCTACCCTTAATAATTTCTAATATACCCAGCGGCATGTTTTTCTCAAGCACTCTTTTCTAAATTGATAGCTCGTTCTCTTTTTAATTTTACTCGCCTTTGAATTTTCTTGTTGATTGTCATAGAATGGGCTCGAACTCACTCCATGGAATAAGAGTAACCCGGTTTATTTTAAATGCATGTGTAATCAGTCGCATTTGACTTAAATTCGTGATGATAGTTCGTGATAAAACATGCACCTATAACTTAACTGTACAACGGTACGTTCCAACAAAATCGGTATTCACCGATACACTTCCTCTTTCATGTAAAAAATTGGAGTTTTTAACGAAGAGGTCATGAAATCGTTTAATACGGTCCCATATGACCTCAGAAGTGCGCTTCTCTCGAAGGGATGAAGAAATTCGATAGGCTAGACTTTTTAAATTTTAGGAATAATAATGTTTCCTTTGGGAATGGATTTGTTCTAAGTGGTCCCCCTAAAATAAAGTAATGATATTTTTTAAAATATTAAGAATATTTATCCTCATTAGTCGCTTATACTCGGATCATTTAATGACTCTTTAATGATAAGGAATAACACGTTTTCATGGATTTGTTAAATATTTCCCATTTCCTAAATGTTGCTGTGTAGAAAATTATATTCCAATTCAGGAATCCTGTAACATCCTGAAAATTGTCCTTTTCATGCTTGTAAGTCTCATGCTCTGATATAAGAAAAATGTAAATGATGCATTGTTACATTCTTTTCAAACTCCCGAAAATCGAAAATATTACTTTTTAAACGTTGCGCCATGAAAATGAAATGAATTTAAAATATAACTGTTCTTATATTATCGAATGATAAAAATGTTTTAGGTTAATTTATGTCGCCTTAAACTTTTGTATGCAAGATTTTCTGTGAGTGTATAGGTACATCTTATACACTTGGTTACACGTATTTGATATTGCCCATGCCTGGGAGTGATTCATCATCCTAGCTGATCGTTATTAAGTCATCCCAAGCCTACAACGTTTTTTCTACAGTTTATCACTGGGCGTGGCTTCTTAGAGGGCGGAAAGGTCACGCTGGGGGATACTTTTCTTTCCTGGAGGATATTATCTCTCTCGAAAATACTGTATTTAACTTCCTTTGACTTGCCATGCATGTTTAAATGGTGGAGAAACAGGGAAGATGGTATTTCTCTTTGCCTAGATTTATCTTTACTCTTATTGTTCGTGTTTATTTTAAGGTGGAATGATCTCATTTTACACACGTAGCATCTTCTCCAGTGTTCACAAAATGTGGAACAGATTGGGAAAATTATTGGTTGAGTTGGTGAATGTTTCAAGCCATAGCTCACATACTTCTGAGCATATTGTTATATAATTGGAATTGTCACCGAGGAATTCATAGGGTCACTACAAATGTCTAAATGGTGGACCATTTTTTATTTTAATGCGAAGTTTATATTACCATGCTACGATGAAGAAGGTGAAAGGAAGTAAAAGTGATTGAAAATTTTCAATTATCTCATCGTTTTCTGTTCCTATATTTGGGAGGTCATTTACATGGCAGATTTTCTATTACTATTAGATCTCATGTTAAACGCATTAATAAGTTATATGAGCCGAGTGATTGCATCCCTAATATTCCATTATGCTTAAGAGTTTCAGTGAATAATCAGAAGGTATGTTGGCTACTCAGATTCTCTTTAGTCAAGTTTTGGTATTGTCTAAAAATGTAGAGAAATGATAATACGATTCATTTCATAATAAACGTGGTACCTGATATCTGACTCTTTGTACAGTGTTTTAGTGAAAAAAATGGACGTATTATAATACGATTCTTTTCTTAATAAACATGGTACCTGGTATCTGACTTTTTCTGCAGTGTAAATTTTAGTAATTACATCATATACTGAAAGTGCGTTTGGTGAAATTTACTCAAAGTCTTCCATAAATAAAACTTAACCGCAATAGTAGTCGGATTTATCGTTTTTATATTTATTTTAAAAAATGGCCCTTACGTCAGTGATAGATGACTCTGTGGTTTACTCGGAATATTTTAATTATGCATGTCTATTAATGAGGTTTTTTATTTGATTCTCACTTTCCAAGGTTTCGAGTGCAAGTATTGCATTGCTTGCATCCTTGCCTTCCTTAAATGTGTATCACGAAAAAGAGTGATATTTTATGGAGGTAGTTCCAGATTTTAAGTAAGCCCCTCTCCGAATACTCTTTGCGAATAAGTGTGAAGTTGGTTTATGATTTATATCTTCGCCATGGTTATAGGTTAATTACCGAAGTTGATATTATTTTGGAAAATTGGTTTTTCGGTTCTTTATTGTTAATTCTTCTTTGCTTCCTTTTTGGATGCAATTGAATGTCGGCGTACCTACCTTGCCTAACCCATAATTTGGAAAGTAACTCAGATAATAATGTGTGAATATAAAGTGGCTATAGATACTGGCTTATCGATTACCGACGAGGGACATTTAAACTATTAATCCTTTAACCATCACCTTTAAAGAATGTATGGAAAGGATTTACTAGCATAATTATAGAGATGATATTCTGGTACACTGGATGCGTACTTCTTCTGTGGTTCTCCTCCTTAAATATCTTCGGGTTAGTTGGAATTTGAATGATAAGTTACTAAATTCCTTTTATTTCACGTTGCCGATGAGTACCAGGTGCAATTACCTTAATTCCTTACATGATCCAGCCCTAGCCACTCGACTTAAGTTCGTTTTTCATTTTTATTTGAGCTACCCGGTTGTCGATTTTAAGGTTTCTGATTGATGGACTTGCCGCTCATGTTCCAGATGAGCTTCGCTAACTTTTCGTCCTTGCTCACTGTTTTGTGCAATTTAACATAGATCGTTTATTTCCTCATATTGCTGACTATACGTATTTGCTCGGTGAATTAATGAAATATGGTAGGTTGGTCCAAAGTTAAGAGGGGCTACCACGATTGGAGGACCAACATGTTAATGCATATATTTGGATTCACAAAACTTGTGTGACGAGAGATGTATTGTCTGCACTTTTGAATAAGGTACCGGGGTGAGTCTATAGCTATGTCGTCAAAAGTCATACTTGATAGAAAACTCATGAACCTTTTCCTTTCATTCTTTTTTTCCTTGTGATCTCTTTGTTGAACTTCGTAGTATTCAGTCACTTTTTCCACCAGTTGTTGAGAAAATACTTTTTACGGAAAACGAGTTCATTGATAGGAGATACCAGTCTCGATTACTCCCTTCTAAATTCATACCGTTCAATAACTTTTCAAAGTTCACATTGCCGCTCGTCTATTTCCGTATGCCGAGCATGCGAGCACTCCCGCCCGCTCCTCGGAAAACTGTTGTCCTCGCCGGCGAAGAAAGGGCTGGCAGGTTCTAAGGGAAGGGGTGCCCCTCGGTAGCCAAAGGTGGCCAATTGCCAGGCTGCGACCTGCTCATGAGATGCTCACCATGCCAAAATCCTTCCTCGCCTCGATTCCATTCCGCATCTTTTTTTTCTCTTTTTTCTCGGTCTCCCGCCATTTCCTCCCCCTTCTTCTTGTCACTTTCTCCGTTTCCTTCTGCCCTTCAGCTTAACTGACTCAATTGGCCTCGCGATTTTTGAACCCATCGGAAGATTTAAATAAGTGGAAAACGTATTGATCGATATTGGAAAGTCCCTACTTAAGGGTGAACCCTTCCGAATAGCTTCAACCATCGATTGGCTCCGATGTTTACCAGGTACAGACTTACCTTCTTTGAAAATGCCTCGGTCAATCTCTCATACGCATGCTTCAACAATTACCAACTTTTCAAAGCTTTGAAAGGCCATTTTCTTAAAGCTGTGGATAATTTTGGGAAAGAGAGGAAGTAGAGCAAGAATAATTATTTTTGACAGAAATTACTCAGATGTCAGTTGTATGCTCTGAAATATCGGAATTTTTTTTCTCCGTCTAATTCTTTTAACTATTTAGACGACCTGGAAATATTATGCGAATCTTTTTACCTTTATGCGTCAATCTCTTTCATAAAAAATACCTTGAATAAAATACGTTGCCGTTCTTGGAGGTTATTTGAAGGACAAGCCAAACAGCGGGACATGTGTCACCAATGGGGTCCTCAGGGTAGTTTCATGTCTCACTTCTACCTCCTTCGGACAGATACGAACTTAGTCTTCTGTGAGAAAAATCGCAATGGATTGTTGAACGTAAATGATAAGCCATTTAAAGGAAAGGGGGAATTCACTGGGGATGCTGCCCTAATTCTCCTGATGTATCTCACTGGTCCAAACCATCCATCATGCCTCCCTAATCCTTTAAACTCCTCGAGCGCTGAGATAGAAGAGAAGGACGAAATGGGGTGGGAGATCTTAGAATATAGACGCATGCGGTCTAAATCCCATCCGACGCTGAGATCAAATAGTCCACTCACTCCCTTCTTCATTCGATAGTGCTCTATAGAAAGTGAGCAAGGACGGGATGGCTACAGCGGACATTAAGGGTAAGGCGATTTTCAAAGGATCTTCACAAGGGGCAGAAGAGGACGTTTGGTATATGGCTTTGCTCTCCTTTCTGTGACCTTTCCAGTAGAGAAAGGGGCGGTTGCTATAGAGATCTCGAAAGGAAACGGATATTTTTCTAAATGAGCGATGCTCGTGGGCCGACTGAGAAGGTCAGGGATCGGATTTGAAGAGGAGGGAGCGTGAGCGTCTGTAGCCGTTCAAATGAACATTGCGTCTCTCTTAAAAACCCGTGACATTTGGAGTGCTCGCATGTGTTCCCGAGTCCCCTCGTGTACTCTATGGCCTTTTTCACTTCTCTGTGTCGGTAACGATCTTCCTTGTTATCTGCTGGAGAAGTGGGTTACTCTTATTTCAGGATGACTTATTGGTGTTATTTCGCTCTCCGCGAGGAAAACTATTATGACGTTGAAAACGTAAGATAACGAAAGCAGTACGAAGACAATTTCCTCTCATTCATTCATACTTCATGTATGCCATAAACTTAAATAAAATTATACTCTTGCTCCTGTTTTATAACTTTTGTGAGTCATTTAAATAAATATATTCTTGAAGGTGGCTATTTGGCCGCGAAAGTAAAATTTATGAATTTCTTGTTGAATCTGTAACGCATAATTTTTCTCTGCGATGTGACATTCGTGGATTAATCTTTATCTAACTCCCGAAGAGGTCAATAATTGAGAAATTTGACTGAATTATCGTCTGGAAATTCCTTAAACTTTATTTTTAGAAAAAGATTTCAGGGTTTCCCATACTACGTAATGGAAGTATTGCTTTTGTAAGTCCTTGGGCTCAGAAAGCTCCATGTATGAAAACACGACGGCCTTATTTTGGTCTATACGATCGCACAAGAATTTCAGCTTTAGAACCTATTCTGCAGTTGGGAAAAGTTTTATTATTTGAAGCGCTGCAACTTGTAACATTTCTGTTGTCCCTAGAAAACTTTCCTCGGAACTTACAACGCACGCGAACTGACGCGTCGCTGTGGTGGAGGAACGCCAATTTAAAGCAAACACTAAAGATTGTAACGGCAGAGGGACGGCCCCAGGACAAAATTTAGCTACTCTACTTTCATAAAATACAAATATATGAGTAGAATCATGAAAGTACAATGGTTATTGTGATTGAAATGCCGATCTCCGATCTGGTAGCCAGAATTCCCGCCGGGTGTAATTTAGCGATATTAAGGCAAAATTATAGGATCAGACAAGCGATACACCATGAATTGGTTAATCCGGCCCTAAATCGTTTAAATATGTCGAGTATGTGTTTTTGTGGAAAATGTCGAATCCCGGTAATCAAAATTAGTAATGCCTTCTGCGTTTCCCATTGGAAGCCACGTTGTGTCATCATGTCGACAGTGGCCATTTTCAGCCACCGGATGGGCACTGCAATTCGAGCACCTACGTGTTTGAAATTAGTATTAGCGATCGGATCGCTCGTTTATGCTGAGGAAAATTGATTATTTCTCTGCCTGCGGAATATTTTGAGGATTTGTGTGCTGGAGGCATTTTTAAGAAGGAAGTGGGCACCCTCTGTAACACAGGTACGAAGAGAAAGTCTTATGCTTTGCCGTTGTGCTCTTCAGCATTGCAATAGTTTAATCTTAATCTCTAGTTCAAAGAATTCAATAATTGTTCCCCGAATCCGGAAACTCTTTTACATCAATTAGTTTCGTTTCCAGCGCTCACATCTCCGTGCCAGTAGGATTAATTTATCTTCTTCGCTGGAATTATTGCAAAACCGATTGCGTAAATGAGCATTAGCGTATAGCACGCATATGAAAACTTTGGCTGGCGATAATGTATTTATTTTGATAATCAGAAAAATGGAATCTCAACCCAATTAATTAGCGTTTCCTACGCATAAACAAAATCATCCGTGTACCTAGATCTGTAAATCACGACCAAAGCATCACTGGTTTCATTAAAACATACTGAAGCACAGGGCTACACTATGTACATGTATTTGTGGGAATCCCTTATCTTAATTCCCACTAAATTTTGCGCTCTTTGCTTCAACATATCGCCAATGTTCAACCTGTCGGCCTCTCCTCCTTAGCCTACCGTGTAGCATAAATTAAAGGGGCTTGACCATCAAGTAGAAGGAATCATTTTTTTCATGAGCGAGGCTTTTCACATTATCAAATAAAACCATATTTGCTATACTTAAATGTCAGACGTCCTATGCATGCCCTTTTCTCTACGATTTCGTGGCATGTCATGCAGTGATTCGGGATGTATCACAGATGTTTCACTGAGGGGTGACTCGTGATATGGGATTTTATGTCTTCGTCCTCTTGTCGGTCAGTCTCAAATACGTAGTTTTCCTTTCCTTACTTTGTATGTATTATCATTACTAACGGAGGAGCCATCCAGTCAATCTGGTTTCTGTAAACCTTCAGTTAATTTGCGTATTTCGTTAGTAAAATTTGGGCAGCTGTCTGATATATGTGTAGACGCATTAAATACATGGATATTATTTTCATTGTTTTGGTAATAGGCTAGTATCATGGAGGAAATTTCGAAGAATACGCTCAGCTACTCTCGTTAATGAAAAATAATAGACTTGCTTTCTTGTCCTAATCTCTACCATCCTTAATTGGGTGACGTCGTTCAGGTGGGTTTGTTATTTTTATATTAGTATAATGCGTAGCGTCATTTCATTGATTTACTAGGTGAATTTATTATTTTTCTTATTATCATCGGAAAACTATGTAATTTCAATGTTTAAAATATGAAATATCCTCGTTTTAATTTTTTTCTTCTTGATTCTGAAATGTTTGCCTACAGTTAAAATTTTTAATTAAGTTCAAAAAGTAGTATAAAAACGCAGTTTTGGGAGGGAGTTGGGAGAGTTACTGGTCGTTTATTGCACGTCCTAGACCAATAACTTATGATTTGACTAAAATTTGTGCCGCCCGTTGTAGTATTGTCATTCATATGGATTCCGGATAAAGTTTTTGGTACTATTTTTCGGCGTGGTTGAGTTAAAAAAAACAGTCTGCTCTGTGGTTGTGGCCGGGTAACCCGTGTAATGTATCGGTTCCGGCCAAGTCGACATCCCCAACCGGCGTCGAGATTCGCACTCTTTTATACGCGCGCTCGACATTCTCCATCCCATTCTCTCACTCCACCGCCGGGCATTCAGTCAGACAATTATAGTCCCCGGGGACACTTTCACCCCTCGTTAAGCAGCCGACCTCCATAGCAACCGATTGTGTGGCCAAAGGTTGGGATGCTGCCCTGTTGATTTCGGACCAAATTCCTGTGGGTCGTCTTCCGCTGTACTTTCAATGGCTTCTTGGGAAGTATGTTGGGAAGGCGTTCGTGGAGGCTTTGGACTGAAAAGTCGAGGTTTGCGCAAGAAAGTTCTCTCAGTATCCATCTTGCGTCATTCGAATCCTTGTGCCATGTCCTTCATTCGTCCCCATCTCGCGTTGAGTTATTTGTCTCTCTATTCACCACTAATTTTTCAAAGCGCATTTTAAAAAGAGCTATTTTCATTGCACTGCGTTCGCGAAGGTATGTCTCCATAGGTATCTCAAGAGCTTGCGTACACTTCTGTGAAGAGTTAGGAGAAGAAAGTCAATACATTTGTGATTGCTTTCGCAATCTGCTTCCCCATTGAAGAATTTCCTTGAAATACCAGCTATTAGAAATAGCTGTGTTCAACCTTTATTCGCCGATTCCATAAGCATTTCTGTCGTTGTGTTCTGTTTTTACCGGGGCACGGAATGTAGTTTCTTTGGTGGTTTTGCTTTGTACTCGATCATGCTATTTTTGCTACATGTTTTCTCTCGGTTACCTCTTCATAATTAGTGCCTTTTATAGAACATGGTTGGGAAGCATTGCCCGTTAGGATTAAGCATTTAATTAGAGTTACTTGACCACTTTACAGCCGAAACGCCATGTTTGTCAATATAATTATATTGCTATTAAAATGTATTTTAGGAATCATTAATTATATTTTTAATTTGAAAACAGAACACGGTAATTGTTTTTTTATGATTTAATATGTCTCTTAAATTTTTACGATAGATATTATTGCGATATCATGTGTCGAACAAATTGAGTGGATCTGAACTTAACTCGATCAAGTATTTCATAGCATAACTTGAAATGAATAAATCATGGACTGGCAGTAGTGTATGCGGGTTAATATTTTTCAGAAAACCAAATTTAACGGCTATCGGCGGTATATTATTATGGGTATTTTATAAGTTAAAACCGTAGCCTACGGTGAGGCTTAAAAGGTTTTAATGCGTATTATTCTTGCGAGGGCGCTGCTTTTGGAATTAAAGAATTTCATATTCAATGTAAAATTCATGCCTCAGGGTAAGTGGGACAGTTTTTCAAATGAATTGGGAAAGGTGTGGGGAGCCTGCTAAAGATATATAAATATACTCATAACCATGCGCAGTCCCTACCTTGTAGGTTAATACTTATTGTGTCGAGCTGACTCCTGGGGAATTTCGATTACAAGCATTAGGTCTCTTATTGTTCTTGGAAAAAAATGACCATTTAAACCTGTCAGTCTTGCAGTCTATCTCTCTAATCTTATATTCGTGATCCCGCTGCCCGTAATACGTTGGGATTCGTATTATGTTCTTAATGTCTATTTTATTAATTAACTAATTTGTGACCCCTAGCAAAGCACAACATCCTACCCTACATCAGGTCCCTCTTCAGCTCTGAGTACTTTCTTCCTCCCTTCATCCCGTCCAACTTCCCTATCCTGTTCCTTCCCTTTCCTCGTTTGCCCAACATTCTCCCCTCAATTACATTCTTCAACATCCCGCTGCCGGTCAATACCCCCTTCATCCACTTTTCCTGCCTCCATAGGATTTCTCTCAACAAACCCCTCTCTTCGCCCACCATACCAAGTACTTCCTCACTTGTTTTCTTCTCTGTCCATTTCACCTTCTCCATTCTTCTCCACACCCACGTTTCAAAAGCCTCCAGTCTACGTCTATCCTCCCGCTTCAATGACCACGTTTCCGCGCCGTACATACAGGTAGCTACGCTCCATATCAAAGTTTTTACGAGTCTTTTCTTAACATCCTTACTCAACGTCCCTGTCATCAACTTCCTTCGCGTGAAAGCCTCTTTGCCAAACGCAATTTTTCTTCTAAGGTCCCGACTACTTTGACCGTGTTGGTCCAAAACACTAGCGAGATACTTAAACTGTTCTACCTGCTCTAGTTTTTGCCCTCCTATTTTAATGTTTAGCTTAGCCTTTTTCTTTCTAGAAAATCGCATTACCTTTGTTTTATTAATATTGATTCTCATCCTATTCCCGTCGCACTGAATTTCCAATTCACTCAGCAATGCTTGCAACCCCTTGGCTGACTGACAACCTGAAGCTTGGTCATCAGCAAACCTAACTGATTTTTACGAATTCCCCGCCCACTTTCATTCCTAGCTCCATTTCTTCCCATCCCTCTTCAATCATATCCTCTGCATACAGGTTGAACAGCAACGGTGATAACGGGCAACCCTGCCTTACTTCCTACCACTGCCCTTCCTAACACTGCCCACCCGGACTCCCCGTTCCCCACCCGCACCTGAGCAGTCTGAGACATGTACAGGTTGCGGATTAGCCTCCTTTCCCTCCAATCTATTCCAATTTTCTGCAATATATTCATTAGTTTTTCCCAATTCACTCTATCAAACGCTTTTTCGAAATCTACGGAACAGATAAATATCTCCTGGTTGTGTTCTATATTCCTCTCGATTAATAATCTCATTACTGCAATGACATCCCGCGTACCTCTCCCCTTCCTAAACCCAAACTGATCATCCCCTAAGTAATCATTTGCCCTTCTCTCTATCCTTTTGTTTATGGTCCTGAGAACAACTTTAGCTGCGTGCGATATCAAACTAATTGTCCCGTAGTCCTCACGTGATGTAGCCTTTACCTTTTTCGGAATAGGAAACTATATATATATATATATATATAGTTTATACTAAAACTATTTATATATATATATATATATATAAGCATGTGGGACTGCATCATAGCCATTTTTAACGGGAACAATTGAAAATTTGCTTCGAAAAATCCGTGAAAGCCTGAATTTTGTAAATTCAGAAATCCAAAATGGTATTATTTTAAATGTTATTATTCCCCGTTAGGTTTACATGGTTTCAGGTGAATTGTTCAGGGATACGTGCATATTCCCTTTGAACCAGTTTCATTTTTTTTTGCCTCTTTCATCCCTCTCGCCCGGCTATTATTTCGAAACATATAATTCTCCGTTGGATCCCTTCCATTGTCTGGGTGTTTATTTTGGATTTTCGAGGGCTGCTTCCAATTCTCCGTCTCAACCATACTATCCTCTCCTTCCTCCATAGTCCCATTCCTCGCTCGCATAGGAGAAAAGGACGCTTTACCGTTTTTTCGCACTCGTACGGATTGAACTGGACTCAACCGGAAAGTATTATTTAGGATTAAAGTGATAAGAGCTGGCACTGCTCTACTTCTTATGTACTTTTGGAAAATATGCATTAGAGTCTGCTTTTCCAACCCAAAATTGATTTATGTAGGTTTTTCACTCCTTGGCTTTTATCTGAAAAATAGCAATCCCTACTAACCTGCTCAAAAGCTGTGGCTAAATCCAACTATCTTCAAGGTTTCAGATACATTTACAATACTGATAGCTTTTGCCAAAATTTCCTGTTTTTAAGTATTATATTTATGGAGCGCTTCATTTGTGCTACACACATTTTCAGGTGTGAGTACTTGAGCATACATACAAGAAGAAAAAAATCTACGATATATCACGATGAAAGGAAAGAAAACATCTACAGAATGTCTTCGAAAGTAAGAGAATATATACAGGTACTTCCTCGTTCAGAAGAAAATGGTTAAAAAAGCGTCTGGTACACAGAACTATAAAAGCCAATTATCCCAATTTTCACCGGAAAGCTGAGAAAATTTTGGTCAGAGAACATTATAGCCTAGCATAGATATTATAAGAAAGACGAGGAAGTATTGTTGGCTACAGAGGCTCAAAATGCTGTTGATAGAGAGAGGAGTACGGCCAATAATAGTTGTGGAAAAATTCATTCCGGTTGGACGGAGCATTTCATCAAATTATTATTTAAAACAAATCACCAAAGCGGTGATTGAAAACTGGGTATAGAAATCCATGCAAAGGCGGGTTTTCGTACTTGAATATGTATTTGGCCAATGTGGTCCTTCCTCTGGCTGTGCATACCACGAAACGCACTGTTCCTATCAACTATAATGTTGTATGATTGCTGTCCCTACTGTCTCCTTTGGCGGGTGAAGCAGCTCATTGACGCCACCTCTTGGCCAAAGAATCGGGGCACTTAATTTCATGAACCCCCCGCAGATTTCAATGTAAATTACGTTTCCTCGATAGCTGGAGTGGTTAGAGCATTTGCTTGGTTAGTCGAAAGATCCGTGGTTCAAGTCTCGGCCAGGGAAATATTTTTTACTTGTCATCTGCTCGATTCCGCCTTCCCCACCTCTCCTATGTTGGTCTTTTATATCTCTTCCTATCCCTTTTCCTTGCATCTATTTCCATGTGAATGAATGTATTTATATTTGGACGGCACAATAGAACACAAAAATAAAATAGATAACTCGTAAAATGACACATTTCAGGAAGTTCTGTCTGACCCGAAGGCCAAAAGCTTAAAATTTTTGAAATGTGTGTGTCCATTTACGTGTTATCTATTTTATTTTTGTGTTCTATTTTGCCATCCGAATGTTAAATTGCCATAAACAAGGTATTCAACCCGAGGGGCATTTGGTAGGTGATGGTAGAGTCCCTCAATACGAGTATGAGTGGTAAGCACGACGGCGTATTAAATTCACATACCAGCTAGTTCCTTTCCGTAGGTTGGCTATGGTATCCCAAGTAGATCGGAGAGGACTATAAGTGTTATTTAATGCTCCAATTTAGACATAATACCATAGCTGTTGATATTATTCGTTTTTTGTCGAAGAAGGCATAATTTTTGGTTGTTTTTTCCATTACTTTTTCATTCTTCTATATCCAAGTATAATCTCTATTGAGAAGTTAATATTTTACTTGAAAATCTCTTACTCAGAGTACCCAATCCGTTTGGTTAACTGTCAATTGTTATTAATTCTGCTTTGTTTACGACGGTTTGATTGTCCATTTTGACTAACTCTTTTTATGAATACAATGTTTATGTTTTTAGAATTTAGTTGTATCAGTTAAGAGCGTTCGACTTGTGATCGTAGTGCAAAATATTCATATTCAAGTGTCACTGTGCTGCATCAGCTTCATCAAAGATTTGCTATGTTTCGGGTGCCAGATTTCCAGATACCACAGGTGGCGCACGGAATGGATCTGATGTGGACTGGAACACTCTCCGCAGAGCTTTGTATTAGGTGAGCTCTACCTTCATCTATCAGGTCAACCTTTCGGGTTGATTAACATGGTTTACAAATTTCTCATGACCGCGGATATGTTCTGGGAAGTTCCAATCTCGTAACTCTATTTTATAATCCGTTTCCTTTCTAATCTGGAAGGTCGTTCCCCATGTAATTTTCTTATGAATCGTTTTTTGATTTCACGTGATCGATTCCATAATGGGTATATCTTATACCCATTATTAAGTTGATTAAGGGTATTATGGTATACCCAACCTTATAAGTAACCGAAGTTATGCTAATTTATGTACGTAATATAGAGGTTATCGATGAGAAAAAGAGTCATAAACTGGTTTAAGCATTTACAAAGGCTACTCTTTTGGAGTAAAAACCCAAGTTTCTTTCGTCATCAGTGTAGGCCGAAAGCTATCTTACTCGTCAGCTCCTTGTAAAATATTGGTAGCCATAGGTAAATATAGTAAAAGTATGGCCTAATATATATTAAGCACATCATTTCATTCACTGTTCACTGCGTGTTTAATGATTTAAAAGCTCTGATACTATTCTATAAACTCTTCGGTTTCTATCTCAAGCTCTGGTATAAATTATGAAAGCCCATTGGTTATTCTTCTATTTATTTTTGGCTTTCACTTTTTCGAAATAACAGGAAACGTACCTTTCCACGTGTAGAAGATGATCATTATTTTTACTACGGAACGAGCATAAATAAACATCTTTGCGGGTCATTTTTGTATGTCCCCAGAAGTCTCTGACCCCTCCATTTTTAGTTAGTGAAGAAGACCATGGAAATAGTTGTCGCTATTTCATGAAAGTTCAGATTTTGAGAGGAGATTATTCCCCTCGGTTCAAGTGAGGTCATCTCAGTTTTCAAAATATCTCTTTCAGGATTGATGGATTGAGTTTTCTCGTAACCTTGCATTGACATACGAGAGTGCACGACGCATGACTTCGTGCGTGTCCATGAATGAAACCACGCCCATGGCATGTAGAGGATGTGTCGCAGCTCCTTGTTTACGAGGCGCGGTTAAGAGCAAAACGAAGCCGGAGTTTTGACTTGTTTGCTTTTTCCAATTTGTGTGAGCATGAGAAGCTGATAGCGTAGTTGGGTAAATATGGTTCCTTTTGTACGGGGGCTTTCAAAAGTCAAACGTTTCATATGGAGATAGAGTACTCGTGACCGGTAGGCCGTTGCTCGCAATGCGACCTCAATTTTCGATGCAGAGAGGAAGGCGTCTATTCGATCTAAATTCTTTGACAATCTTTTATGTTTACGATGCAGAGCACCTATCAAATCCTAGACCCCAGGCGCATGTCTGTTGCTCTTGTTATGAATACATAAAAAAAGGCTTCGTACTACAGCAAGAAATCAAAAATATTTTCTTATTCCAAGCCTTGCCATTTACAAGGCCCGTATCTTCCCGAACCTACCATTAGTTACTTGCCAAAAACCATTTGATGGTTTTAATTATGTGGCAATACTCATTCGAATAATCTTTGAAGTAAAGCATGCGATTTTCGCTTGTTTATGAGTCCAGCGTTTCAAAGGTTAGAATCTAATATATTATTCCCCTGGCAGTGCCTGTAAGCGTAGGCCCTTCTTAACTTTAGGCCTCACGCAATTGTGAGGGCCTTAGATGAGATAGTTATATTCCTCCCATTTTCTTATTTTTATTTATTAAGTACCAATTATTTATTTAATGTTACAAAGATTTTTTTTGCCGTTGCCAATAGTCTAGTCAAATATAAAAAAATGGCTATAAAATGCGTAACCAAGGAGTTTCACTGGGTAGTTATAGGTTAGCAGTGTTTTATGCCAGGGGCTTTTCCTAGTAAATGTAGTCATGGGCCTTTTCGCAACGGTTCTAGGGGTGCACATTACGAGTGTTTGACGGTACATTTGTGTACTCTATTCGTTAAATTTGCATCCATTAGAATCATTTCCTCTTAACTTTTGTGTATCTAGGATATTTAAGGTGAATCCATTATACAAATTCGATAGCATGTCACTACTAAAGTCATTATGAGTATTTCATATAGATAAATAGACCACCAACAAATGAAAAGAATTGGGGAAATTTTCATTGAAAATGTGTAGTTGAAAATCACAGGTACTTCTAACGAAATCTAACGAAATTTACTAAGGAAAAAATAAAGTCATCAGAGTTGGGTCACGTTCTCTATAAAATCAGCGTTTGGTATTAAAAACGTGGCTTAGAGTTCAGAATATTTCCTTCAAAGCAGAGTTAAAGCAGCCTATTTCAGATGAATTGGGAAGCATTCGTTTGGATTTTAGTGGTTCTTTCTGTCACGAGTCCAAAAGCTTTATTTCAAATGGCTTAATTAGTGTTGTACATGACTAATACAAAATAATTCCCCCACCTTGTTTACTATTAGTTGAGAACCAAGCTTGAAAATAACTCTTTGGAACGAATTTTCCTTGAAATGTCAGAAGAAATATGTTACCCTTAGCCTTGAAGACTGAGATTTTAGTGACGCTAATGCCAGGCCTAAAAATCCAATGAGATCATGTGTTCCCATGCGAGACTTGAGGCTTTTTGGTAATTATTCAGATTTGAATGGACGCATGTTTTTTAATTGTGGCGTAAACTTCTTTAAGACACAAACATTCGTTGAAGCGTTGAGATATTTCAACCAAGGTCTCACAGTTAACCTTGAACTGTTGACTTCTCTGCATATTTTTTTACATCAGCTCTGTTCATGATTTGGTGCTGAGAGTGAAAATAGAATGCACCTCTCTGTGGTCGATAGAGGTGTACATCATAAAGTTTGAAATTCTTACTTAACGATTAACTTTTGTTTACCACCGAGAAGAAAATAAGAAACGCAACTGCTATTTTAATGATAATTCCGCATCCTTAATTTGCCTGATGAAACTTTTCTCGGTGCTTTATTACTATTTTTAATAACGTGCATCTTTTATTCCACTGTTTTATGACGTAATGAACAAACAATCGCAGATGTTCTTCTCGTGATCTACTTTTCCCGAAGCCATATTATTTTTTTGCTATCTAACCTCCGGTAATGAGAAAGCCTCTGATGTGGCTCTCAATTTTGTATTCTGGAGGATTGTTTCTCATTGGTTTTTTTGACTTCCGAGATTTCGCCACTTTTAAGTAATATGAAGTTTTCAGTCCCTGCGTAGAATAAAGTCTAAACATTTGGAAACATTTTGGTAAAATTTTTATAGTAGATAAGTGATATGTGAAGAAGTATTTGAGAATTATAATAAACAAAAACAGGGAAGATTCGTAATTTCTTGATTCAACTTGGACTCAACCTTACGTTGTATTGCCTCCCAAAATTCAGTTCAAATTTGCACTTTTCGCGGTATATTGTGCTAATTTTTTTCTTTTATAAAATTGGAAAAGGTGAAAGTGCCAAATAAATCTTCTTAAAATGATAACCCATGCTCACGATTTGAAAACTAATGAATTGAAGGTAATAAATGCGTTTTTCTTCATTATTCATTCATAAAATTTAGTAAAAGGATAGATTGAATGCGACTGATGTATTAATTTAATGAAATTTTGAATTTAAAATTTGTAACATTGCCTTTAACCCTGTGTCATTCTAAAATTTTTCTTGTCTCAAATTCGGAAAATGGAAATACGAAGTGCAATTTCCGAGCGGCAAATTGTTTTATTTTTGAAAAAGAACTCCAAGGCAGTTCAACCGGAAAAGTATGATTCTCTGAGACCATTCACAATATGATAAATTTTGTACGCTTGTTGCTCATATTCCGGTTGAAGAGAATTAAATTAAGCATTCGCAGCCAGATGCACCTGGATGTAATGTTTATGATCGAGGAAAATAAATAAGAGTAGAAAATTAAGAAGTGTGTTGAATTAATGTTGGAATCCTGAAAGGCTTTATTTTTATTTTGGCAAATGTTACGTATTCGTCCTCTCTTTTGGCCTAAGATTCAGGCATAAAAGTAAAGGTTGGTATTGAAAGACGCTGAAAATATCTAATACGTACAGTACATTCATAGAAAACGGAAGAGGTAATCATAATTTAAAATAGCTTTAAAGTTTTTCATTTGTCCTATTTGCGCTTACGTGTGTTTTTGGTAAAATAAAGTTGTGCAGGTTTAAAAGAATGGTAGCTTAAAAGGAAAAGCATTCGACTACTGTTTGGTTTGCCCGGGTTTGAGTCCAGGTGAATTTGGACACCTCCAGCTCCAACCAAGCTGTATGATTTCTCAGAGCGCCATATCTTTCTTGGAAAACAACAAATGACATGGGGAAATTAATTGGCTCTCCTATTTTGTTACGGAATGTCACACACTTTTTGTCTGGCCTCTTTCATAGCCTATCATACCATTTAATATTTTATTATGGTCGATTGTGATAAATTTAAATAAAAACTATGTCATAACGGGTAGAAATTAAAAAAGTGAAGCTTTAAGCACCAATGGAAAATTAACAGTTATCATGGAATAAGACTTAAGTGGTTGGATATTCGGAAACGGGAATAACGGAAAAATTGCAAAAAAAGCTATTTCCTATTTGTCCATCAGTATGTTGGAGGAGGTGTCACTGTCACCATTTAATGGATACACTGGTTTAGAGTATATGGTGGGAAAAGAAAGAACAAAATGTAGTCTTAGCTCAGAAGTAAACTCAACAGATTATTCGGTTGCGTATGCTTGCCCCTATCTCCGTGTTTTTGTGTCCACGCCATCTGTCTTCTGCTCCTCTTACATGGCGTGTCCAAGTCAGGTCGACCGTCGCTGGAATACTCGTAGGCGGCATTGCGTAACGCTTGATTGCGACTTTTTTGCTGCTGTTTATGAAAACCTACATCACGGTTACGTCCCGTGAGCATGATTTCGAGTGGAGTGCACGTCTCCTCATTCTTCTTGATTCATCTCCCTTGCAATCCCTCCTCTCTCCTCTCCTGTATCGGGGCATATAGCTTATCATACGTACCGTGTACCCATCTCTCTTCTGCGGCGCCTCTTGGAGTTTTACCAAAGAGACTAACAGCAGGCGGAGGAACGACTTCTCGGAAGCATTAAGCGAAGCCATGTGAAATACATACGATCGACAGTGTCAAAAAGGATGTTAGCGGTTGAAGGCATTGGAGTGGGAATGTTCGTTCCCCTTCGGTAGAATGCCGATTCTTTTGTATTTTCTGTAGTCACCATAAAAGGCATTTCTAGTGATTGATGTATGAGGGCAGTTTGTGTGTAGATTTTGCGAAAGTAATGAATATTGACTCGCCTGACTTTTTTTTCGTGACTTTGGTGGAGTTACGAATTTATTTCGCGAACCATAGTGGTAAGTTTTGAAACATTTGGTTATTAGAGTTTTACTAATTTTCCTGTATAAGTTAGTCGAAATTCATAATGCCATATTGTTACTATTTTGTGTTTTTTTTCTTATGTTCTATGCTTTGAAAAATAGTGCAAACTCAATGCAATATTATACTATGTCGAATCTTGGGGTGTAAGATTTTGAAACTCACCTGAAAAGTCTTCTACCCTGTACTGTCCTGCTTAAGATAATTAGTATTATCAATATAAAAGTTATGCACAAGGGGTTGAATCACCAAAAATAATTTAAAATCATGAGCTCAAATAAATGTTTTTGTGTCGTGCACTCTCAAAGACTGGCCATTAATATAAATCACAAGGTGAAGAACACTTCCGAATTTCTTGGTGACTAGTCGTTGCGTTACAGTGAATTCGATTAGTTATATGGGCTAAAGAATCACTCGAGGAAGACGGTCATTGAGAAATGGCAAAATTGCTATAATCAGTGAATGCGGCATGGAAACAGATAACGAGGGCAATCGATATTTTGATCACAGTAAGTTTTTGAGTTCTGTAAAAGATCGTGTGCATGGTTGTGGCTTTAATACTAGTGGTGAATTTATTTTCCCTGGCATAAGGCAAGATTTCTAGAATTTAATTGCGATGGATCGATTATCTTGAAATTTATCTTGCGAACTGGTGAACCCGAACCGCATTGGAGCAAAAGCGTTAAAGGGTTTAAGTGACGGGAAAAAAATACATATTTTATAGATTTCCTTCAAGTGCTTATATGCCTTACTGTAAAGTCCCTTCTCATTTTTTTACGCAGGAATGTGTGCATCTGAATCCAATGTTTCTCCACGACTGCCCTTGTAAGTTGATTGCATGGTCGCATCGCAGACGCCGTTCCAATTACTCGCCCAGTCAGCTACTTCGCCAGCACAGCTCGGGGATGGAGGCCTGCTCTTCTTCCACTCTTTTCGGTTCCGGTGAGTATTCGGCAGTTTATTTTTCCCGTCCTGCCAGGGACGTTATTTCCTCTACCCACTTCCACCAATCGAGTGGTGCCTATCTGTTTCTTTTGTTTTTTTTCGCTCGCCCGCATGCCTTGATGGCACTCTCCATAACTGGGACATGCTCTTGCGACAATACCAGTCGTACCGGTACCCACTGGTCGGGTCTCTTTCTCACCGCCAGGCGATAAGATATGGGCGAGGAGGAGGGATTGACGTCAAACGCACGGCGTGAGGTCATTGCTATCTCCTGACGTGAATTGTTCTTGTCACGTAGCGGGGTAGGAGAGCGTGCGCGACTCGAGAGCGTAAACTGAGCGTTGCCATTACTTTTGACGTATTCCTATTCTTATTTTATCAACTCCCCGCAAAGTTAGGTTTTTATTCAAATCCTTCCACTTCAAGGCTTTAAAATTTACGGGGTCAGATTGTGTGAGAATGAATGCATTTTAAAATCATCTCACTAAAATCATCTCCTTACATATGGCTGCAAGTCACTTTGCAGCAGTAAAAAAGTTTTTCCCCTGTCGTACATTTCAAAGTTGAGCATTGTGTAACGTAATGGTCTCGATTTTTGTCTCGGTTCAGTGATTTTACCCTCGCTCTATACGTGGAATAAAAGCATCACTATCATTTAATGAGCGCCATGATAAGGTGCCGGATGGGTTTTCGATTGATAATGGTGACATTATTTTTCCTAATGGAACTTGGCGATTTAGGAAAGTTCCAACATCTTGTTGTAAGTGATGTTTTTTTATCAGAAATGTATAAACTCTTCTTGTCCCGACATTTTTGTCAGTCAGAATGTGTAAATTAAATTTTCAGATTGTGAGATTGATAGAATTTATGCTATTCGTATCCGTAACAGATGTGGTATTGGAATAAACCCCTTTCCAAGGTTAAACGCGGACATTATCGCAGACCTGTGGCAGTCAGGGGCGTTCATGCTTTCTGTCGTTCACTCTTTTATGGTAAAGATAGGATTTCAAGTAGAAATTGTGCCACTATCATCTGCATTTAGTCCAACCCAGACCTCCACGTGCCATTATGGGCGCCGAAGTTATCTACGAAGCAAGGGCGACCGAGGAAAAGGAGCAGCGATCCTTAAATCGCTGCATGTTTTAGGGCCTAGTGCGGAGTAAATTTTACCCTTAATAGCCTATCACACGAGTATTGAATTGCCTTCGTACTTTCTGCTATTCGCGTAAAATATCGAAGCTCAAGCTTACCTCAACGCGGCTTCAATTTGAATCTTCATATGCTTGAAGGAACCAAATTTAATACCGCATGCTACTGTAGTTTCATATTAAAAGATATGCATAGACTGCTCTGTGAGAATCATGTTACTAGAGTCGTATTTGGTTAATGAATAGCTACAGTTAATGAAAAATAGTGTGTGCAAATTGTAATCAAACATAAACTTTCATCGATTAACACCCATGAAAGTTACCGAAGTAGAAATGCGTGACATATTACATTCTTTTGCTCAGCTTTCGACTCAATTGTTTACTTTTTCGGGGAAGACATTTTGCATATTTTTCCTAACGGTTTTTATCACTTTAAAGGCAACATTTTTCATTACTTTACTTAAATTCACGTTCGCCGAATTCAAAATAAATATAGAAGAAGCATAAAATTACGTATGATTAAATTATAATCTTTATTTTCTCGATTCAGATATTTAGCGGTTTTGCATGGTAAATGTTTCTACTTTCTGGATTTAAACGTTTATAAATGACATCTCCAGAAAGTAAGTAAGATCGCTTCGATTTGAATCTTTTTCCTTCAATCAGATTTGAACCTACGGGTTATTATGGGATAGAGGATATGAAAATTGTTAGTTTGAAGAGATATTGAAGTTACAGGTATGCCCCTATGCTTGAAGTAAAATTTGTCCTAATGCTGCTGTCTACCTTCTTTATGTCTCCCGGGACCCAAATGACGTAGACTTAACTGCCTTTATCTTTTTATGCAGAAAATGTTTCCTATTGGTTTATCGATGCACTTTTGGTCTATCTCAAACCATAACTCTGTGCTGGGGGTTAGTATGAAATAAACGGTAAATAATAATAAATGTGAAACTCCAATAGCCTTAAACAGTTTACCTTTCTAAACAAAGTAAAAATGAAATTAGTAGGCTAGCGCCACAAGTCAAGAAGGGGTAAAAGGTAAAAAACGATAAAGAGGTAGGTAAAAGGGGTAAAAGGTAAAAAAAAAAAAGAACTGGGCTTCGACTTGTGCTGTAGTGACGATTACCCTTCAGTACGCTGAAGAGGGCTACTTGGTGGCCGAAATACGCGTATTCGTATTCACCTTTCTTATCCTCTCCTTTTTTTACCTTTTACCCCTTTTACCTACCTCTTTATCGTTTTTTACCTTTTACCCCTTCTTGACTCGTGGCGCTAGCCTACTAATTTCATTTTTACTTTGTTTAGAAAGGTAAACTGTTTACGGCTATTGGAGTTTCACATTTATTATATATTACTAGCCGTAAGAGCTCATTTCTGTCAATAAACGGTAAATTTCCTTGTAAAATGCTTTCTGTGGTACCTTAAAAATACGATATTTGTTAAAACATTTATGGCCATGATTTTAGCTATTTTAAAAGTGTTCCATTGCATGTGGTTTTTAGAAACTCACTGTAAAAATAAAAATTAATATGCCCAACCTGTTTTCAGTAAGCGTCCTCTAATCTCTAAAATGGACTTGCTTGTTTTGATTCTGATATATTTTTTAGAGGAATATCACATAGACATGGTTTTGAAACTCACTTTCCATGTTATTCAAGTACTCCCAGTTCTTTCCATGCGTGAGGCAAAAGAAAACTTTCATGCCTTGCTATGATGCACATCTTTTGGGAACGCATTCATTTATCTGGCTTTCGTGACCCTTATTCTTTGTCATCACTTGAACTTACGTAATACGGCCGACTTTTAGCCTTTGTTTTGCATTTTTGTTGCGCTGGAATCATTTCCCTTCCCACGACACGATTTTTGCCTCCTGATATAGAACATTTACTCTGAGTTCCACGGTCTTTGTTTACGACCCAATCGTCATTGCCTTCTCTGATTTAATCCCTTAGATAAGGGAACATAGGAGAAGCATTTGCCGAATGGCACGCTGTAAAACACCTTCACTGTTAATGGTGCAGATGGAGCCTGGTTAAAGATTCTTTAATCCTGTTTTTAAATGATTTATCACTTCTTGGCGTAAAAATGCGTCGCAAAATCTCTTAAACGGTTCAATGAAAAAATAGTGACGTAAAATAAGAAAGAAACATAATTACATCCTGGAAAATATAAAACAGAAATGAAAATATTTCTCCTGCAAAAGTTTGGTTCCTGATTAATTTGGATATATGTCAAAATGGAGTCAGCATGGGTGTGTCCCGTTGAGTTTTTAGAAGTTCACCCACTTGCAAATGCATTGAGCTTCATTTATCTTGAGGGTTTTGTGTATCTTCTAACTCCCGATGTGGAAATTATGATGTCATAAATTCAAGCATCTTAGCAAAAATCGAAATATTTTTATGTTAATCGTAAACCATGTAAAATGGCAAGGTTTTTAAAACAATCGGCTTACGTAGATGTACCTGAAATACGTATATTTTGGGAGGGAGACGATTTTTGACGGATATTTTGGGCCCTATAACGTCGATGACGGCCATGAAAACTTAAATTTTTCTCATAATCTTCGTAGTTCTACTATTACTCACTTCGTTCGTTATGGTGAATCGATATTTCAAGTGTGCTGGAATGTCAAAATTATTAGCTATATTAACGGTATCGTTTACTATTGTCTTTATGAGGTATTCGTCTTCGAATACGTTTCGTTCGTTGTTCAAACGCCGGATTGCTGTAATTAATGGCGCCACCGATTTACGCCTCTCGCCACCATCTTTAGGCTCCCCAACCCTCTCACAGTCGGTCCTCTCCTTCTCACTGCTCCCGATTCGCCGGCGGCGAATCCGGCGGCGAGGCTGAGAACCAAAGCAACCCTCTGAGTGTTATACTGTAGCCGGCGTGCTTGTACATGCGTGAATACGAGAGCCTTCGGCGAATGAAAATCCACCCGTGTGGGATGGTACCGTATGCGTTTCGATATGAGGAGGCGGCCAGTTATGATCCCTTTGCAGTCCTTGTTTACCTATCCTTTTCTCACATTTGAGAATCCTGTCCCTATTCCTCGAATTCGTACTGTTTTATTGTAAAACTGCACTTCTTAGAGCCTCCAAAGATAAAACCGCGCTGTATTCTTATCACCACTTGAGTGTAGGGTGTCTTTGCCTTTCCTAAAGTAAGCATCTGTTGAGTCACGTCCCGTTTTGAAAATGTTATTAAGTATAAAATATTTATGATTATGTATATACTATGCATGCATTTGTATTAATATATATATATATATATATATATGTATATAAATATTAGTATGTATGCATATTTAAATATATGTATGTATATAGAGACACACACGCGAGGATTTTTCTAATATATGTGCTCTGAGTTTGTTATTTTTTTCCATTGATATTCCTCTTTTACGAGAGTGGATAGTATTTGATATTTTAGTTTGATATTCACCCAGTTCATCAATTCATCTAATTCTTTGAAGGAAATAAATATATTTTTGCATTATTCATCGTTGCAGAAACTGTAGATTTTGAATAGACCTGTTCGTTAAAAAATATTTTTATATCGATAAGGCGATTCAGTAGTCAGCAACAGCGACGTAAATATCAAAATTCACGTCGCCAACGTTAAATACATTTTTTGCAATCCCATTGTATACGCCTTCAGATTAAGTCCAAAGTGACCCAGATTGGACGCGACTTGGGAATTCCGTAGTTCTCCCACTTTTGCGTGGTCGTGTTATTTTAGGCGTCCTTCCGCAAGGACTAGAGTCATTTTGGCCCGGATTCCATGGTGATGGCGAACGGGGTATATAAATCATCCTTCCCTTGTCGGGGCCCCATCGACGACTCCGATTGGCTTGATTTCCCAGCTTCCCCCATTCCTTAGCCGCCCTGTATCTCACGGCTGGGATCTACCCAACGCCTCGCACCCCCATCCCGTTGTAATCCGGGCAACCTGGATCCCTTCCACCGAAACGCTCTAGATTGACGGCTGACCGTACCTAATCCACGCCGACGTTAGTTTTTCTGCAAATTCTCTTCCACTCCCTCATTTCCCTACTCGATTTTCTCCGTTCCTCCCAGCCGCATTTTCCTCTCGCCTCGCCCGTTTAGTATTATATTGCTCATAAAGCACCCCTGGGTTTTTATCGCCGTCTCTTCCCCATCTCGGCATTCTTGCCTGTATTTTGCTAGCATTCCACCTCTCTTTTTAGCTATCTTCGCATCTCTCAATCCTCCTTCCCTTACTCTCCATCTCTGGCAGTTTCTCTCCTCTCTCTCTCTCTATGAACGCTTTTGACCCCCTCCCTTCTTCGTGAAATTCTTCCTCAACCTTCTCCTCTCTCCGTTGCTCCAAGCTCTCTTTCCAGAAGTGATATCACACAAGCACATACACACACACTTTGTCCCGCAGGCGACTATTTCCGTCCCATAACCAGATAAGGTCGAGGGGAGAAGGGTGGGTTGTTGAAGTCGCGCGGTAAAGAGGGACGTTTTGGATGGGTCGTTTCAAAACAACACCCCAGCGTGCACAGGGTCGACTTTCTTTCCCTCCCTTTGCCCCTTTCTCCATTCCTCCCTCTACTTTTTTTCTTATTCCCCGCGTGCTCGTTCACTGCCTTCACACTTAGTCGCGTCTTTCCTGGGAGTCCCATCACTTCTTCTCATTTAGCAATCTATGGTCTTTTGAAGTTAAATAGTGTTTGATGAGCGAATGAAGAGCTAAGAAGGCTCATAACGTCATGCGTTTATTGCCTCCTTTTCGTCCAATGTTTGTATTTGGAAGTTGCCGTTTCCTTTTTTTGAGCAGAATTTAATATGAAAATGATGCAAAGTATTGCTTGGAAGTTGAAGAAAAATACTGCGTCGGAGTGCATCCCGGGAAAGACACTTCGAATTGAGCTGCGGTGATCCTGGTTTGAAGAATATCCCCGTGTTTACTAGATCACAAGTGATGGTCTCTAATTAGAGGACATAATTTCTTTCTTTGGTGAACATTTGAAAACAAATTGGACGATTGGTCTCCTTGCTGTAAATTGAGCTGCAATTGAAAAATTATGGAAGTTTCGTAATGAGTTTCGTTAAGTTACAGGATTCTCACCGAAGGCTATGCTTGGTAGTATAGCTTAAAACTTCACAGAGATGAATGCGAACTGATTTCGTGGACATATTGATTGGAGTGATTTAGGGTACCTTTGAAATCGGAGAATATGCGGCTGCAGAGACTGTTGACCGTGCTGATCCGCGGAGATGGAACCTTTTGTTTTATAATGAGCTACACGCAATGTAAAATACTTCGCCAAAATAGGATCCAAGTCAACTCAAACCCTTAGTTCAAAAAGGTGTTCCGAGTTTGGTTAGATTTCCTTTTTAAAACTTGCTCAATCCACACATTATCCTAAAATTCATGATGACCCAATAAAAGCCAATAAAAACCAATAAAAATTGCAAAAATTGAACTTCCAATATGATATCCTCTTTTAAAATTAGAATCGGTTAGAATACATGTGCATATGATATTTCGGGGTTTGAATTTCTGTATTTCTTCGCCATTGAGACAAATGTTCAATTATCCTAAAATTCCTGAGGACCCAATAAAAATTGCAAAAATGGAACTTCCAATATGAATTATCCTCTTTTAAAATCGGTTAATTTTTTTTATATTTATGTTTATGTAGCCATGAATCACTACTCTGTATGGTAAAAAAATTAACCGATTCTAATTTTAAAAGAGGATAATTCATATTGGAAGTTGAATTTTTGCAATTTTTATTGGTTTTTATTGGGTTTATATATATTTTTTAACTTCTAAACCAACGTTATCGTTCATAAAATCCATTAAGACGAAAATCTCTGATTTTCAGCGTGGGATATATTTTACTCTTTCACTATTACTAGTTTTCTTGTCCTCAGCTTGGATCTAGTCCTTGGAAGGTAACATTTCTTTTATTTTTCCAGTTGTCGTGATGACGCAATATTTAATATTTGAACGGAAAATTGAACGCAATATTAAAATAACAGAGAGGAATATTTGAGCTGGTTCACAACTGGGACGAACTCATACTACCTTGATCAAAAAGTTCCCGGAATAACCACCGTGTGGCGCTCCCATCGTTCCGATTTGAGTTCTGTTTTTTTGTTAAATTGGTACATCTGTTGTTGATATTCCCTTTAAATCTTAGTGTCATAACTTGACATTTGCAAAAGTTACGTAGCCAAGAGTATATCTATCTCTGTGTGTGTTGGCGATTTTTTACAATTGCAGAAATGGATTTAAATTTGCAACAACGAACTTGTATTAAATTTTGCGTAAAAAACGGATTTAGTGGCGCACGGACGTTGGAAATGTTGGAAAAGTGTTTCGGCAACGATTCTCTAAAAAAAACGGTCGTTTACCAGTGGCACGAGCGGTTCAGAAGTGGTCGTGAGTCAATCGAAGAAGATGAACGCAGTGGCAGACCATCGACATCGAAAGTCGGTGAAAAAATTGATAAAGTAAAAGAAATGTTGGTCAATAACCGCAAATTAACCATCAGAGAAATAGCGGAGGACTTGAACATTGCCTATGGATCCGCCCAAGACATTGTGGTTAATGATTTGGGTTTCCGTCGTGTAGCATGCCAAAATACCTCAATTTCATGCAAAAAAGAGACCGTGTTGACGTCGCAAAAGACATGATTTGCGAGGCTGAATCCGATCCCACATTCATCAAAAGGATCATTACTGGAGACGAGACGTGGGTTTATGAGTACGACACGCAATCCAGACATCAGGCAAGTGAATGGCGTTCACCAAATGAGCCGAGACCAAAAAAACCACGTCGTTTTCAGTCAAAAAAGAAGGCAATGCTGACGGTTTTCATGGATTACAACGGTGTAGTGCATCATGAATTTTTGCCAGAAGGCCAGACAGTAAACAAAGAGTATTATTTGGGCGTTATGAGACGTTTGCGTGAAGCAATTCGCCGAAAGAGACCAGAAATGTGGGCAGAAAACTCGTGGATTTTGCACCATGATAACGCACCGTCGCACAGTGCTATCATTATTCGTAATTTTTTGACGAAAAATGCAACAAATACCATCCAACAGCCACCGAATTCACCTGATTTGGCTCCCTGTGACTTCTTTCTGTTCAATCGAGTTAAAAAACCATTACGGGGAACGCGTTTTAGCAGCCGAGAGGAAGTAATGGAAAAATCGCAGGAAGCACTGATGGACATACCGAAAACCGAATATAAAAAATGTTTCGAGGATTGGATCAAGCGCTGGCATAAGTGTGTTGCAGTCGATGGGGATTACTTTGAAGGGGACAATATAGATTTAGATGAATAAACTTGTATTTTTAATTTTCTGAATAAATTCCGGGAAAATTTTGATCAAGGTAGTATACAACACTCATATACGTTAACCGTGTTTTATTCATACAAGCGCACTCGAATCCGACGCCAGTTCATGATATTTCTTCGCAGGGCTCTCCTTATTCCCGTTCTTTGTGAAACACTCGTCTTTTTTTCACATCTCATTGTTTTGATTTGCAGCGCTACCCGGGTTTCGGGTGTTCTTTCCTTTCCCACTTGTACGTTTTCGTTTATTTCCACCGCCTCTCATGCTGGCACGCTTGAGGAGAGTCAACGTAGGTACTCCACAGTACCTTTAAGGTGGCGATGAAATTTCATAGTTTTGTCTACTGTCCCCTTCGTTGCGTTTCTCGAAGGAAACTGCATTATGCGTTATATTTTCTTTTTATAGTATGAAATATTGGTATATCGTTCAATCTTTTACATAGAGCGTCGCTCTACTTGACGTCACCCATTTCCCCCGGCTCTCATTTCCCCTCGTGTATTTTCTCGCGATGGCTTTACTTATTTTCCGTCGCCTTCGCCTCCCACTCTCGCCCTCCTCCCCCAGGGTGCCATCCTCCGCTCGGGTTGCCGCCTTCACGTCTCTCTCCCGTTCTTTCTTCCACCACGCGGCCACGTTCGCTTCCTCCCCCCTCTAACCCTCGCTTTAGCTGCCGACTGTCCTACCGGTGAGCAAGGCGCACAGCCGCGGTTAAGGTCTAAACGTCCATCGCACCACATTCCCTGTTTGCAACGCCCCTCGGGCATCGGCGTCTGTGCATCCACTTGCTTTCCGTAGCCTCTTCCGTTAGAATCCCACTCTTGTCCAGTTCCCCCAGCCAGGTGAGTTAGTCGTCGTCAAAGCGACTATACCCTCTCCAGCGTTGGCAGTGCCTTTGTTTTTCGTCGTTTGTGCTTCGTCCACCACCCGTCTACGTTTTTAATTTTAGTCGCCTCACTTTGCGCTAATGTCCTTTACTTTCCTCTTCCTGCGTTGATAGTTTCTTCAATACTTGGCACGCTTTCTGTTTCAGACGTTTTTGCCTTCGTTACCACTAATGACTTAACGCGGAGATTTGTTGCGGCAAATGTCTTCTGTTAATCAAGCGGTGTTTTAAAAATAAAAGCGTCAACATTTTCGTTTTTCGTGCTGAGAGCGATAGTCAAAACCATAGTGATAAAACAAGGTTATCAAAACGACGATGTGCACTTCGAGTGAGTTTTAAACGTCCATTACATAGCACCTGTGGGTACTTTAATCTTGAAACGTCTTAGGAAAGCTGAGATAGAAATGAAAGCAGAATATACCGATGTTTCCTTTGTAATCATTGTCGTCGAGATTTGGCCTCGGTAAGTATTCTACCCTCCCCGTGATATATTTCCTGCCATCCCTTCCCTCGCGTACATCAACTCAGAAACATTTTTCTCGTCGAAGCAAAAGTTCGTCAATTTCTCGAACGTTTCTGACTCATTTTCCTGCAATGTTCCCGGAATGGCGATTGGAAATTGCCGCACGTATTCCTCTATCTCCGCCCTCCTCGATCATCCTTCCAGTTTCAATCCGTTCCCTAGCCCCTTTCTCATCTCATGCCCTCCCCCCATCATTTCCTTGGCTTATGCCGCACCGCCCATCCTCGAGGGAAAGACATCCTCCGGAGGGGGAGACTTGCACCCCCCTTAACCTCCTCTCTCGCGTCTCGCTTCCTCCTCATCCTCACTTCCCCTTCGCATATCATCGTGGCCTTCTTTTTTTCGTCTCCACACCGGGGAAGAGCGTCGACGCCTTCCTTCCACGCCGCCGCTCGATTGTCTCGTGTTTCTTCCGTGTCACGCCTAGTGTGCCTTCCTCCTCGCGCTCTCGCCAATGTGTGTGCCTGCCTCTACTGCCCTACGCCCTCCCAACCTCGTATCTCTCTCAGCAGGGGAAGGAGACAAAAATAAAGAAGGAATGAAAGGACCATGGGGAGGGTTGGTTTTTATAAATATATTTTTTGCGACGAGGTAACTGCCGACGTCGTAACTGCGCATGTTTTTGGGGATTTCACCTCTCGTCGCCTGCACGGAAGCGGGCTCCAACGCAGGCATACTTGCCTTGAAGGCCGTTATTACTTAAAGTTGGCCTCGTCATCGCTTTTTCATCGAGCAAGTCGTGAGGGACTTTATGAACTGGTGATGACACTGCTCGATTCATCTCCCTTGACGTAACTAAAAATTTTGAAATGCTTGTTTTGAACACTAGCATTAAGTTTAATATTCCGGGGAAGCAAATCCCCTTTATTCACGCAATCCATTCTAGTGAGAGTCATGTAAATGGCGTTTCTGTAGAAAATTTTCTCTCCCATTATTAAAATCTGATAGTTGCGAATATTTTCAAGTAAATGTCAAGCGCCTCTCCTTTAGGGGCCATGAAAAGGTGAATTCACGCTTGTACTCGTATTATGTATACTTGTATAAGTATATGTATATTTGTATGTATGTGTATATGTATATACACATATACACACACACATGCTAACACTTTTTGAAAGTCTCACGGACGTGAATAATAACGTATAACACTTAGCACTAGTGTACACAGACAAAAACACAGAAGCATACAAAAAAGAGATTCACTAACTTTCGAATTTTCGGTGGTTGTAGCCACCTTCATCAAGGAAGATAGGGATAGAACTGAGAACTGAGCTTCAGTTCTGTCCCTCTCTTGTGCTAAGTGTTATACATTATATATATATATATATATATGTAATGTACGTATATATGTATAAATGTGCATGTATATATATATATATGTATATATATGTTTTTTATGTATATATATATATGTAATGTACGTATATATGTATAAATGTGCATGTATATATATATATGTATATATATGTTTTTATGTATATATATATATGTGTGTATATATATATACATATACATATATATATATATATATATATATATATATATATATATATATACACACACACACACACGCATACATATGTGTTTGTGTATAAGTATAGGGAAAACGGATAGAGACACACCGAAACATGAGGATGGTGAAACGGACGGGATTCCAAATAGAATTAAGTTTCCTTTAGCAGTTCTCTAACAATAAGCTATCGAGGAAGCAATTTAAATTGAAATCCGCGGGATTTGATGCAACCAAGAGTCCCAATTCTTTGGTATGCAGGTGACGCTCGGGACCTGTTTAACCTATAAATAGAAATGAACGAGCACTCGAGGGAAGAATAAAATAGGAAAATGTCATATATTGTCGCAAAGGGTAGGTGCAGTGCGTTTAAAGGCTTGCATAGATAGAAGAAGGAAATTAGCTATTTTGGCCAAGCCCACATTGAGAAACAAAAACCCACCAAACGGTGGAAACATATTAGCACGGATGGAGATATAACGGAAATTTATATAAATATACACAGGACTAAAACAAGGTCAGTGGGGAAGGCGGAAGCGTGAGGATTTAAAGCAAAAAAAAGTGTCTTTGACTATGACTTGAACCACGGACTTGCCGAGGCTGTATAATTATTTTGGTAATTAGTTTTGGAAATTCTAAAGTTGGCTGCAGGAGAAAGCAGATGTGGCATATTTCTAATGCAGGAATAGATAATAATAGAGGCCTCTGCCATATACCAAGCTTGCATTAAACATGGGCAGCCGTTCTATTCCTTTAATATTCTAATGAACAGCAGAATACCTTATAAAAGAAGAAATTGTTATCAAAGTCCATGGAGCGCGAAAAAAAGCATGCAAAATCTAGTATGCTGAAACAAAATCATGCGAGCGCAGTGGAAATAAAATAATCTTTACCTCACGATACATGCATGTAGGTGGGCGGAATCAAAATGAAGAGAAAAAGACAAAACAAAATATCATACGAACCGACATGAGGAAGATGTCTTTTCCCACGCAATCGCGAAAGTAGGAAACCACATGAAAATTTATTTAAATACTTGAAAATTTATTTACTGCGGGAAAATACCATTCTAAATTTTAAATGACCATATCAATTTACCTTAACCCCCATGACAAAGTACTGTGGCGGCTTGTCGGATAGTTAATATTTTCATATTTTTAATTCGAAATAACTTTATTATAAAAACAATATATTAAAGTTTATATGCGTTTCTCGCAATTTTTGAAAAATAATTTTACAATGCTGCAGTTGAAGGAGGCAAGTGAATTGACGAGTGGTGATTAGTGGAAGAATACGTGGCTTACGTATTGCTTAGTGATTTTGTGTCTTTCAAATATTTTTGACTGCAACTTTTATGACGCTTAACTGAATCAGCCCCACGGTGTTCTCTGCCCTAAGGCATTCATTTTAGTTTTTCTTTTGAATTACAGTGATTTTCCAAGAGGCTGTTATTGAAGTTCTTTTAAAATCTCCTCATTATTATTAGTACCTGCATAATATATCGGTTGCATATTTTAAATAGTTTTATTTTACTAATCGTTAATTCATAGATAATTTTTTTCCTTATTTATTTCCTAAGAATAAGTATTATTCCTATAGGGCAAGATTCTGCGTATTTGCTCCTACCTGTATTTCAATGCCTGTTTAAACTATAGGTCTTTGCTAAATATATACTTATTAGGACAATTAATTGATAGAAAAATAGGGCCAGTTTAGGACCATAAGGTTCGTGTAAATCGTTGAATTTGAAAAATCAAGCCAATTACTAAATTAATTGTAACATATAGATAGTCTATTGCATTTCGCAGGGACAAATCCCGTGTAAAAGTGAGGGAATAGACCTTTTTAACGGTAAATAGTTTTTTGAGATACTCCGATGAGAAATCGATATGTAATACGGCAAGGCGCTTTTTTTAATAATGTAGAATCCCCTTCATTTATTTTATATTATCCAAAATTGAAGTTGACGCCGTCGTGTTGAAATTATGGACACCTTGCATTCAAACACCTTTCTTTGTCGAAAATAATAAATTTGGCCATTAGCTACGTAACCCGCATCAGTGGAAGTGACATAAAGCGAATGTATCTTTATTATAGTTGACAATAATATATTTATGGTGATTTCTAATTTTATTCCACTCATTAATAATTCAGAATTGTTTCATCGAATCATTTTACTAGTTAAATAACTAATCACGTTTGGTTCGTCACCAACTGTCATTATGAATAATTCTTATGTATCGTTATCATAGACTGTTAGTCGTTTTTAATGCTCAGTTTGCAACTTGGTTTTTGAATTATCGTGGTAGCTCAATGAGAGATGCATCAGTTTTATGCTTTGGTGAAATGAGAGCAAGTCTCCATCCCCCCCAATCCTCCCCCCGCAATGTTATACATGCTTTTAAACCTTATTCATTCTTTCCGTCGCTTTTCACCAACAAATATCTTCCTCATGCCTCCAGCATTCTCCCTAGTCTGTGATGCTCGTAGCGAAGGGTTCCTCTCCCCTGCCTCGCCCGTCTCTTCCCTCACTGTTTTAATCTTTCTACCTTCCGCCCCCCCGCACCCCTTCATGTCGGCGTCCCCTTTCGATATCCTCCCCACCTGCCTCTTTCCCAAAGTCTCCTCCTTCATTTCTTCCACCTCGCACACCTCGATCTCACCCCCGCCTTTCTCTTTGCTCTTCTGCCCACCTCCGTACCGAAATCCCTCCCACCCACCCACTGTACCTATTCCGACCTCCGCTCTTTCCCATATTGAATTTCGCCTTTCCGACCCCTACGACTCTCTCCATCATACCTTTGCTCTCAGCCCACTCCCGTCGCAGCCTCCCATCCCTGAAGCCCCATCTTCTCTCCCCTGTCTGCCTATTTTCTTCCCTCTTGTCCCTTTCCTTCCTTCCCTCCTCTCGTCTCCTCTCCCTGGTGCTATCTGTGCCGTCGATGCATGTACTCTCCTTTGACACATGTCCACTCTTTCCCGAAGATGCTTCCCCTTCGCTCTCACTCCCCACTCTCAACTCCCCTTTCTCACTCTTTTCGCACTCTTTTCTTAAGGGCCCCCTTGTTTTCTCCCTCAAACCACCCCTCACCTGACATCTAGCGCTGATTCCTTCGGCACGATGCCTTTGACCGAGCGGTACTATCGTCAACCCGCCGTAGGCATCGAAGTTCCTCATCCTCTTTTTTTCGGAAAATATTCTCTCTCGTATAGTTTTTGCTATTTGAATCAGATTTTAAACAATAATCAGATAACTAGTATATGCATGCATGTGATTTACTTCTTTTCTGTGATAAAAATTCACTGTCTCCAGGCTTAACTGAGATTTCCCTACAGGTCTATAGGCATACACCATTAGAATCGCGGAAAGAAAATGCATGGACGATATTTTCCTGCACCGTTTCTAGTACTTAAACCTAAGATATAGAGGGTACAGTGAGAGAGAAAGTAACCTTCTATTGAGGGGTTACCCGGAGTCGTCTGCTGTTGCTTAAAATATATTCTAATTCTCTCTGGTTTTTATTGCATTCCCATGCAGTTGGTGTCATTTAAAAAAATGCAGCTAGAAGAATTTGGTTATTGTCGTGAAACGGCTTTCCTATTGTGGCATGTGAAACGTAATACTTAGGTGTAGTGCTGCAGTAATCTATCTGTAAAACATGTAGTGCATTGTTGTAGGGAAGTTAAAAATTGAAGCCCTTCAAGTGAAATTAGTTGGTTTGGAGAGTTAATTGGTGTTATAAACCTCGCTCACTCGTGAAAGGAATTTAGACCTCCAAATTTATCATCGATTTTTGTTATCAACCCTAAAGGTTGATGACGGGGAGTTACAGCCCACTGACTGTTAAGCTCCACGACGTGCAATTCACACGTAAATGGGAAGTTCCTTTTCTTATGACGTCTTCGCTTTCTCGAAAAGTCAATACACTCAAAAATATCTCTCCCGGCTCCACCTTCGTTTGAACCTAGGAGCAGACCAAATGACTTGGTCACCGGGCTACTGCGCCGCCGTCGCCGCCATCATATTAATTTTTTCTACATTCAGTCTCTAAGAAGCAACCTTCGAGCTTTCGCCCTTTTGGATTGCGCTCCATGATTTCGTGCAGTGAGTGCGAAGAATTCTTGAACTTTTACTTTTTGTTGAACGCCATTGCAAGTCTCATTAGATCTTATTTAGTGCTTTTCGGTTTTTCATCTCATTTTTGGAACAAAGCAATATATTCTCTCCCATCGCCTTCCGGCATTTCTTGTACATTGGCATGAGGTATTTTTTTGTTATTTTCGCATTATCTCGCTGTCTTCCTTAACTCGTGTCTCTTCTAGGTTCCCATTTTTATGTAATTTATGTGTTTTCCTTTCCAGCAGCCTTTTTGGCTCCATCCAAATTCATTCAACCATTGCCAAGGGTTTGTTTTTAGAACGCAGCTCCAACTCTTCTTCTACTCCTTTCCATTCTCATATTTTTTACCTGTGTACCTGCTTTTCCATCTCAGTCTATTTAGGACCTTCCTACATGTTCTCCCGTCTATTTTTCGTATTAGATGCACCTTTCGCTGCTGGATTGTGTATCAAATGCTCAAATAAATGAATGCTCAACTGAAGAAATGAATATTGGCCCATTAATGTGTATGAGAGAAAATACAAGCTTGTAGCTAATTATATGTAATCTTCAGTAACTCGGTCTAGACGTATTTGGACCCATTTTTGGAATTATATACCGTGAATTTCCGTAAGCTCTTCAAATTTTCTGGGTAGTGAATTCATTCCAGAAAATGAGCGAGCAATGATTGAGCATTTCTTGTTTTGAAAATATAAGTTTCGTGTATATTGTCACGTATTACTTTCCAGTGTCAATGTTCTTATTTTAAAAATGATTTTCAATTGCACAAAAGCTCCCAGAAAATTCACCTGGAATTTTTGTCCGAGTTATACCATTCGCTACATAAATAACGAAACATGAGCCCTGTGGTGGTGATTTTTTGTCTGTATGCGTGCCTGGAAAAAGTTAACGCCCCATACCACGACTCCAGTAACGGATGTCATATCTTTCGTGTTTATAAATGAATCGGTCTGCTTGGTGCATTATATTGGCCTATTTTAACGTCAGTGATTTTCGTGGTTGTCAACCTAATGCATCGTCAGTTCTGTTCTCATTCCTTTGAGCCTTCATGCCCAAACTACCCTATATTTCCCACCTATTTCAAAATGTATGAATGGGATGATTTCAGGCTCTACTTGTGAAACTTCATAATGGTTTTCATAGAAATAGTTTTTAGATATCTCAGATTTTTTTTCACCCGACTGGTTTCATCGAATAACGGACATTTTCAGGTGCTCTCGGATAATGATACTGTAGACTTATGATTTCGGCATTTCGATGAAACTCATTCGGTGATATTAAACTCTGTGGGTATTTAAAGGTGATATGTAATCATTGGGTCTTAAAATGAAAAAAAAAGGACGTATCGGTGGTACTTGCTTGCGGTATTCAACGAATAGATGGTTTTTACATCAGGTATTACAGTAAGCTTAATCCATGATATTGAATGGTTCACCTCTTGATTTTTTTCAAGAATGCTAAACATTGCAGTAAAAACAGTACCAAAGAGAAGCAATTTGAAAATAAATGCTGATTAGAGTGCAGTATTCAATTACCATTAATTGAAATTGAACGAACATTTTCACCTTGGAAGCTTCTTCTCTTCAGAGCTTCTTTTGAATTTGAAATTATGAACAGAATACGTTACTTGACAGAGGAATTATTTATTCATGAAAGAAGGAAAATATTCATGAAGTATGTTTTTATACCCTTATGACCCTCGAATGAAGAAAGCATTAGGTAAATTAATCCCATCCTATAGTTACTAATTCAACTTTTTCATTGGTGGTTCATATTGATGTTTACTTTCCTTATTTTTTGATGCTATAGCCAGGTGCTCATTAAAACCACAAATTCAACCTTTTATGGTCATAAGTAGATCATATTAGAATTAAATAAATCATTTAGAATTTTTAAATCTCCGAGCGCATGATGCTGTTACAAACTTCACCCTGGAGCGTTGTATGTTTTCTGTTTTATATTAGGAGATTTCATGTTACATCTCCTCAGAGTTGAGTATGGGTAGAGCTTCATTTTCAAATGCACCTTGTTTAATAATGCGTTCATAAAAGCATTCAATCAAGTAAGACATATCTCATTGCTTCCGCGTGGTTAAAGTTGAGCATTTAAATGATCCAGGAAATCATGCTTTGTTTTCGCCTCCCTTTGGCCGCACTCACGTGAATTTCATCATATATTCGTCGTGACCCTTGCCGTTCCCTTAATTCCAGAGCCTTCAATTAACGGGCGCACCCACGAGCCATCCCCGACGTCATATCCACCGGCCAATCGCAAGACAACCGCTCTATTCGAAATCTGTGTCCCCGTTCCCCCGCCACCTCCCAGCTCCTTTGTGTGCACCAGACCATCCGTGGCGTGGGTTCAGTCGTGGTCGGACTCCCGTCGGAGGATCCCGACATGCATCCCAAGCGATTCGCCGCGGGGGAGAGTGAGGGCGAGGGACATCCCCGACCGCTCTTGTCGTGGTTTCGATTGTTTGGCCCCTTCTCCTTGGGACACCGAGCTCTAAAACTTCTAAGCTGCTGGTTTCCCCGCCGGGACAAGTGAAGGAGTCCTCTTTAGTAGCCTTCGAAGACGGATCCGTAACCGTAATGATTCATGCATCCAGGTCGTCACGGAAATCGACCTGAGAAGATGCCATTCACCCACGGCTTGGGGTGGTTGCAAAAAACATCTCTACCGTCGCCGCCTCGTCTTCCCCACATTCTGTCCAATGAAGCTACCACACGGTCGTCTCTTCCACCCTCCCCAGCGACTTAGCCACTCTCTCTCACTCCCATCGCCTGTCGCTTCCGCATATCAGCCCCCGGTCCCTCCTAATCTTCGACCAAACAGTATCCTCAACCTCCCTCCCCCCTTCCTATTTTTGTCCGTCCTCCCTCTTTTCGGAATAAAATCTTTCCCATCTTCGTCTTGAGACCAAAATATCCCTCACTTTTCTCATCTTACAAATGTTTTTATCGGAAAAGTTTTTCTTTCGGCTTTGGACTCATCGAATTTATCTTTATTTTGGGAATCCAAATGATCTCCGTATCTCTATCATATAGAGGGCATTCATTTTTTGTGGAAGAAATCATCGATATTCCAGAAACTCGGTATAATAGAGGTTTTACAAGGTTTCGTGGTTAATTACTTTCGAAGAAATCTATTAGGTCGATGGCACTGTGTGCCAGTGTTGAAGGGACCTCATCGAATTTGCTGATCTAATTTGTGCGTTAAGAGGTAATTAAATTTTCTTCTATGCATCAGTTACAAGTTCAGACTCAATATTAAAAATGTTACTATTTGTGCATCAATTCCCATAATTGTTCAGGCATTACGCCGTCCTTGCGTCCTTTCCTGTCTTTTTGCCATGACATTCATTCTCACAGCAGCCTCAAACTTAGGAGAGTATTTAATTTTCCCATGAAATCTATACATGTATACCAGCCCATTGAATGGGCTCTTCGTTAAAATTCGAATTGGAATTATTCTACACTATTGGAATGTATCCCTTCGCTGTTTTTAACTTCAAAATTACATTTCAAAGACTAATGAAAGCAACGGAAGCCGAGACCTCTAAAGAAATGAAAATATTATTGGTATTTCCACGAGTGCCGCTATCGATCTTATGACCTCGTTTCACGTCGAATCGCACTCGAGTTTTCTAAAAGAAAAATGATGAGGAAGAAGAAGTGGAAGTAAATTATCGTATGTCACTGTCTTTCATTCGTTTGCGTCGTGTGAGGAGTAACGAAGGCGTTCCTTAATGGGAAATCTTTGGCACATCACCAACTTTTCGCTAGCCGTCTCTCCAGTATTCGAAGAATTTTAACGACACTTCAGTTGTATCCGGAAAAACAAAGTCAAGAACAACCTTCTTAATTGATATTTTCCACTTCTCGATGAATTTTTTTCCCATATCATTTCAAAAACAGGCTAAAATGTGCGTACCATTTGTAGATATCTTAGGATTCATCTGTTCTGGTAATGCCTCCTGATTATGACAGGGAAAAGGAAGTTCTAAATCGCCTTCGCTCTGTTGCTGGGGCAATTTTATAACACGGAGAAAATGTTGCACGCAGCAGGAGCATTCCACTATCAAATTTGATCAACTTGGGCCTCAGATTTTATCGTCATGCGTTATATTCTCCATTCTTACTTCGATTGGGTTTTTGTGGAATTTGATCACTGTGCAATTGGACTTGTTGAACTAAAACTGTCTAGCAATTGTGATTTTAATTTGGCTCGTTTCCGGAAATAGCATGTTTCATTGTTCATCGAGTCTGATATATTCTTCCAGCAACACTAAATAACTGCGAAGTCCGCCCCCAAAAGTAGTAGGACTTATTTTTTCCCAGGCAAACAGGCAGATGGACGGGCGGGCGGCGAGTTTTGTGGCTAGTGTAGAGGGTGGGGAATCTCAAGAGATGCTAGAGGCCGGTGGCAGTTGGCTCCTAGCCTTTGAGGAGTGTGGATCGTTCGTTTGCGAAACCTCTACATGATGGCCTCGATACAATTTCAGCTGGTGTTTTATCAATATTCCATTCTCAAGATATCTCTTTTACTACGTTATCTTGAGTATAAAAGCATGTGTAAACGATCAAAAACAGTCCACGCAAAAACCTGATGATTTTCAAAATATTAGCTGTTTTGAAAATCAATGCCTCAACATCCGCTGAAGTTATCGCCAAGATCACTTCTTTGTTTCCTCTGTTAGATTTTCAATTTGAGACATCCAGGGTATGGAATTCTTTTGAAATAGTATTCGTAAAAACATATTTTTATCTGTATAATTCATTTTAAAAATACAATATTACTTGATAAACGTAATTATCGGAGGCATCCGGTGTTAAATGGCATTAAATTCACGATTCATCTTAATCGTTTCCGATCGAGGAAATTGTAGAGCTCATGATTCAATTCAGTATCTCTTAATATAGATTTAAAAAGTTCTCTAGCTCGTACATATGGCAGCTGTGTTGAAATGACGGTTTATCCTGTTAAGATATGGGCAATGAAATAGATTATGTCGTTTCTACTTGGAGATTCACATCATTTCATTTTGCTCCAGCCATTAAAAATGTGACATACGATTAAAAGATTGGCTTTTGCAATGTACAATTCACCACAAATATGACTGGATACAAAGTACTTATTTTTATCATAAACACATTCAGTTTGCTTTTGTGACACCTTAAGCACGCATGAAACATGAAAGTATTTACTTTCTCAATCACTGATTGAATTTATAAAAATTGATGCGAGAGCAAATTTATATATTTGCAGCAGTATAGTGATCACGTAGGCGTTGATGCTTTGCGCCGAGTTTTGTACACAGTTAGTGAAAATGAAGAATTAAAGCCCAAATTTTGTCCAAAGAGTAGAATATTTTAATTATCTAGGTGAACACACCCCCATATATGACCATAAAAAACCATAAAAGGTTTCCCAGGAAGATCTAGTACCCGAAAAATCCCATCACTTGGGCGGAGCTGCAGGTGCCCAGAGACTTGCCCGGGAATTGAACCCGGGACCCTTCGTTCAGTAGTCCAACGCTGTACCCCCTGGACCCGACCGCGACCCCCCCATATGTGACAACAAGTCTATATTGTTTTCAGAATAGAAAATTTGGACAAACGCTCATAACTAGATGCTTGATAAGCCAACATAGGGTCTTCATAATTGTTACTGGTTTATTTTTATTGGGAATCGTATGTCCGATACGGATACAAAACGTAATTTGGAATCTGTTCCCCAAAATAATTCCAATGCCGTTTTATCGGTTTAGTATTTGCCACGGAACAAACAAAAAATGTCAGTAATTGATATAGATGAAAATTTTATTCAGTACGGAGATTAATGTTAAAGGCTTGAACAAACACTATTGATGTTTTCGGTTGGAAAATGCAAATAAAAAAAAGGGCATTCATCGCCTTAGAACCAGTAAACTTAGACCTTATCGAGGAAATGCCGTCCTCTGCCCACGAAGCTGTTACTCAGACTGAGACTCGAACCAATTTCAACTTTATAATAATCGCATACCATGATGCTCAGTTCATTTATGGTTTTTCATCATGTCATAATATGTTAATAAGCAGATTTTAATCTGTATTCGGCATGCATTGTGATGCGACCGTTAAGGCCATCATGTGATGAGAGGAAGTTGTATGTACTCTACATTGGCATTAAACAGAATGAGTGTGTTGGGTTTTTTAGATGTTGCAAGTAGCCGAGTACCCTATGGTGCATCGACCGAGCGATATGGCAAGTCCAATTTAAAGAAGTTATTTTCGAGATACTTCAGCGGATTTAACTCAACTTCGTTTGCCCCTGTTAAAAAACCTATTGTGATATACTACGTCGGATACAGTATACCTAACGTACATGGACTCTAACCATCTATTTCATCGCCCGACAGCTAAACACGAGACATGGAGAAATGCAGTTAATTTTGCCATTCACGTGTGGACATCTTGGTCATAGCATTAAGTTAGCTGTTTCATGGTAGTTATTCCACGTCCGTGATCTTCTTCGTAATCAAGGAAAACGGGTAAGTAATTCTAAGATTGGGAAAGGAAAGAAGGGAGTTAGAGGCAAGAAATGTAGTTACGAGGTCAGCCAAAAGTCAAAGAAATACTTCAATGTATTCGCTGTACTCTGTCTCTTGTTGCTTCCTCAGTTGTGCTACGTCCATTGTGCATCCGCAGAATTATCTAAAATTAGTTACTACATCGAAAACCTCTTGCCCCCTGACAAGGTGTGACTAGAATCGTTCGTAAGAGGCACAATGCGAATGATTTCTCTGTCAACTAGGGATATGTTTTTTGCATATTCATCAATAAATAAATAGCATCACATTTCCTTGATGAAATTTCTCATTATTGTAGTTCACAAAAATCTTAATGTATTTCAACTTGTCCACCTGTGTGCGATATGATTAACTCTACAAATGGGAATAGACACGTTTGATGGAATTTTTATCGAAGGTTGAACCTTGTGTTTCATTCTCTGTATTTACTTTTTTCGAAATCTATTTTTCCATTGAAATCTAGGATGTTCCCCGAAATTTGGCGTGTTAGTATATCGCGAAAATAACGTCATTAAGACCTTCAAGGGAATTTCAAATTTTTATCTTCAGAATCTTGTTATTTCCATGACTTAGTACTGTTGAAACATTATGCTACAGGAAATAATAAAAGTAGTGCATATTAAAAAGAGGTATAAAATAAAAATAGTTTATCCTGAATTCGAACGCAGATGTTGACAGTACTGCCACACTTGTGTGTGAATGAATAAATTAGCGTCGGCTGGGTATTCATTTTTTATCGTTCACCTATATGCGTATTAGATTTGTGTGAAATTTTGTCTGTCCTAATATCTAAGCCGCCTAAGACTCGGGGCATGCATCGTCTGAAAGGTGGACATTTTTTGTCACTTACTTTAAAATAACAATAAATATATCTCAAATTATATTCTTCGAGTATTTGAAATCTTGTGAGCTCTGGAGCATTCTCATGAGCATTTTTCTATAAATTATTGGCCCATCGAAACGTTGTCAAGGCCAAAGAATTATTGATGGCACGTAGTGCCGTTTTTATTCTTGATAAAATATGCATGTGATTTTACAAAATGTTATTTATTTGCGCAACGCGCGTTGAAGGGTACCTAGTGTATTATGATTTTATTGCCCGCTAAAATGATTTGATAAAAATTACAAATTCTATTTTATTCAGAAAATTAATGTTAACCACATAGATAGACCGTATTAGCTCATACCCAAAATTCCCATGAAGATCATCAAATGACTTCTAGAGAAGTTTATTTCTAGAATATTTTGGCTAGATGTTTTGAACCGTTATAGAAAATATGGAATTGTCGTAAAATATAATTCGAAAACTAATTTAAATAGTGTTGATATTAATATTTATGTACATTTCTTTTCATTATACTATTTTGTCGGAGTTAATGTAGTAGCTTAATATTCGGGTTAATACTTCATTAACGCCCTAATGTTGGAGTTCAAAAGCTAACCCTGATGCCTTTCATGCAACACACTTAGCAGGCGTCACCGATCGGCACCTGTGTTTGAGAAATTCATTTCTAAACGTATTATTATGATCTTTGTTCACTTTAAATTTTGAAAACAATATGTACACTCATATATAAGCCATTACAGTAATATATGTGTATTAGATGAAGTTAACATATTGTAGTGCTTAGCTATAATGTAAGAACTCCTGTTAACCCTTCAGTTATAATCTGGACTTGAATATTCTATTAGACAATGACAAATTGTTAGTGTAAGTACATGCAGAATTAAAATAATCAATTATACAATATAACTTCCTAGTTAAAATTTATTGCATGAATGTAAGTGGCTATGGAGAGGTAAACATGAAAAATGATTCCGAGGAGTAAACATACTCAAACCAATAACCAAGGAGGTGTAAAAATATAAAGATCAGCGAAATCAGTTTATTTCTGTTTTTCCAATGAGTTTCTGCATCCTGCAAACTGGTAGCTCACGTAACAGCCAAACTCAAAGCCTACTGCACTTTGACACGGCCCCTCAGGGGGCTCTCAATCGGCCCACTACTCTCGACCGCCCGTGCTGCAAAGCTTGCGCCCCTATCTCTTGCGCTCCCTTCCTCCCCAATCCCTCACACCCTCAAACCAATGGGCTAATGCCCTCCCACGCTAAACCGCCCAACCATAATCGTAACTCACGTGCTCATTTGCAATCTCTGTCCCTCGTGCTACATTGTGGATTGCGCAAATTCCCTTTACCTCCGTTAAAACAATCATGTGTATTTCACCGAATCCGTGTTCACTCTGTTGATCTTTATGAATTTCTCATTCCATGCCGTCTTTGGAAAATGATTTTCCTGCATTAGTGTTAGGCTCCTCCCTAAATCCACCGATAGCATGACGTGAAGTCTCGTGGTCGGCGAACATTTGGACGTTCAGAGCTTCGGAATCTCGCCCTACCTAACCTGCCCTAAATGACCTCCCAATCCCCTTCCCCGTGCATCTCACCTCCGAAACAATCGTATACGATTAAGTGCCCTTTTCATGTGCCCGTGTGTATTGTGGATGACAATGGAATTCGGTGGCAATGGAATGATGAAGAGAGGAGGGAAGAATTGTATGCAAGCGAGATAAAAGCGGGAGAAGAATAGGTATATTAGACGGAATAAAAAGGGATGCAGGATGAGTGTGAAGTCGAGAAATAGATTACGAGTATCGCGAGTCAGGGTGTTAGGGTATTTAGTGTCATTTTATGCGGGACATAGAGGTGTAGCAGTCTTTAGTCCATCAAAACCTAGCGTTTTTGTAGACTGCCTTAAATAATGATATGATTGTTGTATCTACGTATATCCATGTTCACCTCTTGATTTATTGAGAGATTATCAGGTGAGAAATAAATACAGTTATTCAGTTGTAATTGACATTTAACATTCATTTAAATAAAAACATTTCGGTTCATCCGATTAATGCAAGTGGAATGTTGATTCCTACTTCTTGGAGTAAAGCTCAGATGCCTATAGCTAATGTTTACTCATCTCAATTTTATGAATCGATAAATATTTGCTTTTATTGTGTAAGAATGCTACGAATTGGAAGTAAATTTTCGGCCAATTTTATTTAAGCATCTAAGGTCTGCAGAAGGTCAATTAAATTACAACCGAAATGTACCTAAAATTTTTAAACTGCCGGAGAAGAAGAAAAAGTGAACCTAATTTCCAATTTTTAGCGAAAGTGTACCAAATGAATCGGAATTTTCATTAAAGGTAACACCAGGCGACATGCTCAGAATTCATCCATGTAAATATATCATAATTTAAAACTTCTTACTTTACCTCTGTTTTATTTCTCGGTCATTAAAACCTCGCATTTGTATGCGAGTGTTAAAGAGAATGATACGTAATATTTCCATTTTCAAAATTGGGTTTGTCATTTTAGCTCATATATCTTCTGTATTATTCTCTCGAACAATAGAGCAAAGTCAAAACAAAAAGGCCACATCATCGAATATATTTCCAGTCTTTTGTTCTATTATTCTCATTTCATACGCGAATTTTCTTCTTCATCTTATCAATAAATTTCGCTTGCGACCTCTTTGTTTGGGTAGATATTTCGTACCCAAAGCATTAATATTTTCTTAAATCATTTCGGCTGACTTTCTAGTTTACTCGTCGACATCGATCTTCCGTCTTGAGTGCCTTATACCGTGACCCATTTAAACGAAAAGTAATTCCCACCATATGGTCTGAAGGTTTCAAGACGAGTCTTCCCGTCGTTTGCTCTCCATGATTGGCGACCTCTTTCGTTTGAGTCTTGGAAATGATTTTCTTTACACCACCGTAGTAAAATTATTTACATTTTCATACCAGCTCTCTCCACAGTGGAAATATAGAGGGTAAGTCTCGCTGAGAGACTTTTTTATCTTAATTTAAAAGAAATAAAAGGATCTCATATCCCTGAGATTCAGAGATTTTAATTGATATTGGTTTATCTTCATGGGGTCATGATCACATGCCCCAGGATTTTAAAATTTATTTGCCGAGTAATGACTCTGTAACTCAAAATATTTATTTTATTCGCTTCCCTAATAGTAAATGCAAAACGATATATCGCAATTTAATGTATTGGCTAACACATTTGCATATAAAAGGCACTTTTAAGAGTATAAGCACAGAAGATAATATTGTAGGTATTCATGAAAAGGACACTTCCATTATTTTGGGAAAAAATTTAAAAAGCGTTCAGTCAACACTCGTAGTAGCTTTTATATATATATATATATATATATATATATATATATATATATATATATATATATATATATATATATATATATATCAATATTAATAAAACAAAGGTTATGCGATTTTCTAGAAAGAAAAAGGCCAAGCTTAACATTAAAATAGGAGGGCAAAAACTAGAGCAGGTAGAACAGTTTAAGTATCTCGCTAGTGTTTTGGACCAACACGGTCAAAGTAGTCGGGACCTTAGAAGAAAAATTGCGTTTGGCAAAGAGGCTTTCACGCGAAGGAAGTTGATGACAGGGACGTTGAGTAAGGATGTTAAGAAAAGACTCGTAAAAACTTTGATATGGAGCGTAGCTATGTATGGTGCGGAAACGTGGTCATTGAAGCAGGAGGATGGACGTAGATTGGAGGATTTTGAAATGTGGGTGTGGAGAAGAATGGAGAAGGTGAAATGGACAGAGAAGAAAACAAATGAGGAAGTACTTGGTATGGTGGGCGAAGACAGGGGTTTGTTGGGAGCAATCCTATGGAGGCAGGAAAAGTGGATGAAGGGGGTGTTGACCGGCAGTGGGATGTTGAAGACTGTGATAGAGGGTAGAATGTTGGGCAAAAGAGGAAAGGGAAGGAACAGGATAGGGATGTTGGACGGGATGAAGGGAGGAAGAAAGTACTCAGAGATGAAGAGGGACCTGATATAGAGTAGGATGATGGATTTTGTGTTTTGTTAGGAGTAATAAAATATTTGTTTGGTAGTTGTGTCCATCCAAAAACCTACCTTAACCGGTAGATTACCTTAAAAAATATATATATATATATATATATATATATATATATATATATATATATATATATAAAATATATAACGATTGTACGGAAAAACTCACGCGAGCGGCACAATAATGGGCTGACACAATATAACACAAATAGAATAGAATAGCAACATTTAAAGGGACACTCACACGGATAATTGTTCGAGCTTTCGGCCCTCTCAGAGGCCTTCCTCAAGAGAGACTGGTCTCTCTATGTGTATATATATATATATATATATATATATATATATATATATATATATATATGTGTATATATATATGTATATATATATATGTATATATATATATGTATATATATATATATATATATATGTATATATAAATTAACTTTTATCTTGCCAAAGGACAGTTTATGCTATTCAACAATAGATTTCTAAGCATGCGCGCTTAGTGCTAAATGCTAGGGAATCTGTGATATCATCAATTTTTATTTTTTATTCATGGGTGATATACCAGTTAAGTTAGGTTTTCGATGGACACAAACTGCCAAATAAATATCTTTTCTCTCCTTAGAAAACACGACCTAGCAAGCCCCTCTTCATACTCCGTATATTTCCTTCCTTCTTTTCTCCCTCCCCATCCATTTTAACGAGTATGATGGATTTCATAATTATGTAGTATAAATTTATATTTATATCTGTTGACGCTCGAGTGATTAATTTTCTGGCAGCCATTTCTCAAACCAGACGAATTTAAGTGTAAAATTCTAATTAACATTATTCTTGCTGCAAAACAAGTTGGGATGTAGTTGCTAAATCGTGGCTCTGTCGAAGGTGGACCAGGATCTGGGAAGTGTAAGAATCTTTAAAAGGAAACTATTTTTTATTCGGTGGAGTTGAAGGTGAAGATATAAAGAACCGTATTCTTACAGTTTTAGAAATGGTAATTATAATTTAATCGGTCCAAATTCCTATCTAGTGATCGTCTCCGGGGCAATTGGTAATCAATAAAGTTGTTGGTCTCCAGCTAGATATTGCTTGGATTTGTAGGTTTTGCTACTCCATAGATTAATAATATCAAAAAAATTGAATAATTTCGGCGCCAATCGAAAAGGCAGTACTTATATAAATGGTAATTAATAGTGCCGAATATTGGAAGAGTAATTTTTGGAAGGGAACTAGCATTGCTAGAGACTGATACGTTGTAGAACTAGTACATTCATCAACCTATTCAGAATTTCGATGCCCAATATTCACTATTCTATTTACCAAGCCCACCCCCATCGCAAATGAGTACGATTTTATCGCATTTAAAAAGTACTTCACCTGTGCTGGGATATGAATCCTTGAAAGTTTTCTTTGGAAACTCTGGATTCTGCGAAAACTATATTGATCCCTGTAAATGCATGAATATACTACGGGGCACGCGATCCCACAGTTTCACCGAGAAATCTTTAAGTGGTGTGGTCTCTTGGTAGGGTTTTGGATTAGATTTAGTGCTAAAATGGAGCGTAGGGAAAGAATCCCTTGACAGCAATTTGCCTTCAATAGAAGAAACTGGAAAGATATCACTTCCAGGACGAAATGGTTGCCATCGAAACGTGACTACCGAGCCCTCATTTGATTTCTAGAAAACAAATGCGCTATTATTTGTGCGTGAAAATGTTGGTATGTGAGAAAGAATTATGGTAATTAAAAAGCGGTTTTTAAATTTAAGTGTTCATGAAAACACAATTGATTGGAATCTAGTACTTCGTAAACTATCTTAATCTATTTTATATTTGATGCTGTTGTATCAACTTACTGCCTACTACTCTTAGCGAATATAACAAAAGCTTAAATAGCAGTAATTTTTGAGATAATTTATGATATTTACCCTGAATAATGAAGAATGGAGGGCTGCAGTAAACCAATCATAAGATGGAAATACTGATGACGACGATAATATCGTAACTTCATGAAATAATTTTACCCAGGAATTTACTAAATTATGGCAGTGAGTAGTTTTGCAAACAAAATACTTTTCGTTGAAGGGGATTGAATCTATTCATGACGCACTAAAACCGATTCCGTGCTGAATCACGCGACGATGCTTATCCATTCTTTCCTCACATTTCGTTTCGGGGTATCCGCACTTTTGATCCTACATGACAAGTCACGCAACCGTATGCTTTCAATTCAGTGCCTCCCCAAGTTTTTGCATGCCTACGCCTCAAGGAAGTTGGGAATTCTTGGGGACATCTCACCTCAACAATAGAGCAATTGATGAGAAATCGATGACAGTGTGTTCATCAGCCACAATTAAAATGAAGTTGTCGTAAAAGCAATCCAGTGTGTACTGTCGGTGTTAATGTTGACCAACTGGTTATTTTTTGCAAGATGAATTAGAAATGTTCGTCTCACGTAGCTACGTGAAACAATTTGGAAATAGTTTCTCTTCAACCATCTTCTTAGTTTTCTAAAAGTAATTTCCATTCATTTAAATAGGTTGACAACAATGTATTTTCTTTATTTGCTTATGAATTATGATATGGTTACGGTCATTTTCAACTTTAATGCAGAGGAAATGGTTAAAAATATGTATGGAAGGAACTGGAGGTTGGAATATAAGTTGGTGGAGGATCAAAAATAATTAAGCTGATTGAGAAAATAAAATGTTTTGGGTTTGCAAATGACAAAGCTTTAATTACCCAGTCAACCTAGAAGTTAGAAGCATTGTTTAGTGTATTATAAAATCAATTTCCTAGATATGGGAAGATAATCGATGGATGAAAAAACAGATACTATAAGTTTTTAGAGACTAGGGAAGTTAAGTTCAACGTTAAACGAGGAGGGCAAAAACTTGAGTTAGTGGAACAATTAGCTTGTATTATTAGTATTTTGGTCAAAGATGGTTGTAGCAATAAGGATATAAGAGGAACTGCGTTTGGTAAGGAAACTATCAACAAGAGGGAATTGATGATAGGGACTCAGGGTATGTTAAGAAAAGAGTTCTCAAAACTTTGATATGGAGCTTACTTAAGCACGGCGCGGAAACATGGTCATTGAAGCAGGATGATTGGTATAGAATGGGGGCTTGTGAGATGTGGGTTTGGAAAAGGTAAAGTGAAGAGGCACTAGGCCTGGTGGAGTTAGAGGGAGCATTGTAGGGAGAACTACAAAGAAGGAAGGAAAGATTGGTGCAAAAAATGTTAAATGACGATGGAATGCTTAAGACTGTGATACAGGGGTGGACTTCAGGCAAGCGAGGTAGGAATAGGATAGGGATATGGGCGAAAAGGAATTTATGCTGGATTGAAGAAGCGTTCATTATAGTGTGCAGTGTCCCGTAATTTCTTGTTAGGCGAGCCTGATAAATGCAGGAGTGGGCAGCCTTGTCCTTCCAAAGCCTACCACAAACGGTAGACTATCCAATAATGATAATTTCGCCGATGCGGATACTTTATTCTGTAGACTAATGTAATTGGTGCATTGCTAAATGCGCTCAAGATGATCTTACCATGTACGAGCTCATATAAACTGTATATTGAATATCATTTAATTCCATATAGTTTAGCCTTTGACTTGAGCATAATTTACTTGTCTTCATTGGAGACCTAAATATATTTGTAGGCTGTTGAAGTTGGTATTAATTTGCCGTAAGTCAGTATACCTAATAAGTCGACGGGTCAGAATGGAGCTTACATGTTTCCCAACTCCAGTTAGTAGTGGGTCTCGTAATCGTTCCGTATAATCCAAGAAATTGGGCTAATTAAAAGGGTGATGTGAGCCGAATCTTTTCTTGAATTATTTTATTTACAATTATAGAATCCTGAAGTTTTATGAACAATTTTACAAGGCTTGTATTCCATAACCGAAGTGGGGTACTTGTGGCGGGTCTTATTATAGCTAGCGAAGCTCTCATCTTATTATCTCAAGCGAAAGTACGGCGTTATGTGCAGGGTTCGTCCGGAAAGTAAGTGTACTGAGCTCAGGAAAAAAAAATTATTACACTTTTACATATCTTAAGCTAATATTCCTCAAAATAGGACCCTTTTGAGTCGATACACTTGTTCCAGCGGCGTTCCCATTCCTGGAACGCTCGGGCGAAGGCATCATCGGGAACCTCTCGAAGACTCGTCGTCGACCTCTTCTCTGCCCTCCACGAACATCTTGTGCCACCGAAAGATCATGTTTCTGGACATGGCTGACTCCCCGTAAGCCTGGTTAATCATACCGACAGTTTCGGTAGACGATTTCCCAAGCTTTACCGCAAATTTGATGGAATAACGCTGCTCCAAAAACTTCGGCATCGCGTTCCGTGACGTGGGTCGAGCGTGGAGGTTCGCGTTAACAGAGCTCCTCACTACACCACAGCTCAGAGCCGACTGCCTTTTTCAGCGTCGCTTGCCAACATACCCCCCTCCAATCGCAGCCCGTCAGAGCGGTGCTGGGCGCGCCGCTCCAGGCGCGCCCAGCCAAGGAGTCAGTACACTTATTTTCCGGACGAACCCTGTATAATTAGCTGCTAAACAGCAGCGACGCACGATAGTTGATAATTTAATATAATTAACATAAATGAAGGCTTTTACGTCTGTACTGTTTTTTTTGCATGTACCTTGCCTGTATCCTACCTCATTCGACACATACTCCTGAAGTGAATTAGATAACACCAGCGAGAAAATAATGTCGATAAAGCACGTGTGTCCAAGAATATTGTAACCCCGAACCGATGCCTTGCTATTAAATAATAATGGAGTCACCCACCACCGAGAACCAATGGACTCGCGTTCGTTGAAGTAAATATTTGCAATTTTAATGATCGCCACTAGCGGGGCAATCGCGTGGAAGTAGTCCTGATGGTGTTGCCCATCCAGCTGCTTGACGTGATAAAATCGATCACCTGCTTTTGCATCTTTTCTTTATTTAGCGTACCCAATTTAACACCGATGCTGATTTCATGAATAAGTGAGTGGAAGGTAATAATTACACCTAGCGTTTCAATAAAAGTAGAATTTAATAATTGTCTTATGTGCTTAAAGGGTAAGATTATTTATCCTGCAGAAGAAGTAAGTGTAAAAAAAGGTCACCAAAATAATTTGTTTCAACCTCGGCCCAGAATTTCTTTTTGTCTGTTTGTTGATCTCGTAAGTCACTCTTCCGTGGGGCACTAAATTTGATGATACCATTGTCGATGACTTTAGTGAACTTTTATATTGACCTAAAAATGCTCATTAATGTTTGGTTTCTGTTTCCCTATGTATTTCCATACCCAGTGCAAGCTTGATGTATCATATCACGTCGTCAGGAATTAAAGAAGTTCAATAAAGAAAGCTAGTCAATGTAGGAATGGAGTCCAATTTAGGCCTGCCACAACTATTTCAGGGGAGCAAGGTAATTTGAAAAGCGATTATTTGATCTCCACTATATTGTTAATTTATTTTGGTTGCCCTTCAATTATGATTGAAATTGGTCATAAGTAGATCCAATTGTTAAGAGGCTAAAAATTAATTTAAAATTTATCTTTTGTCTTTGGAATAGGAAAAGGATAATCCGCCTAAAGTAACAGCCTGTTAACATGAATGAGATAATCACTTTTTGTTACCTAATACATGTCCACCGGATCAAATTGTTGTAAAATCGAATTTGATGTAATGTAGTTTTCTTTAATGCTTATATGTGGAAAGTAGTTCCAATTTTTTCGTTAATTCAGCGAAAGCCATAAATTGGGTGTCGCATGGAACTGGATTCAGTAATATGCATTGCGAACCGTAGCTGTCATAGTGTGGAAGACAATCCAATGAGCCACGACGTAAATATCGAGGAACAGAGAAATGTGAACTCAAATAACTATCGAAATAAGCAAAATAAACGGATTCGGAACGTTTATGACCCCTGTTTACTCTGTACAGTGTCTATAAAAAAAGGACAAATTAGTGAAAAAATTGAGCTGCAAAATGAAAAAATAAGGAAATGGATTAAAATCCTGAAAAAGTATCATTATGATGTAATAGTGAAAAAAATGCCGTGGTAAAACCCACCAGGGAACTCTCCTGTAAACGTTTAACGGTAAACTTATTTAGACTCCACATTAATATTTTTTTGAGTTATTAAATTTTAAAGATGTGCGGAAGATGTTGCGACGGTCACCTAAACGGAGTTATCAGGTAATATGTTTTTAAAAAACCGGAGTTTCTTGGTGTAAAAATTATTCGCCATGGCGAGGATTCGAATCCCAGGTTGTCAAATCATAGTGTTCGAATCCCTGCGAATGTAGGCAAAGGATTTTGACGCTGTGGAATACCTGTATGTCTAATATCTTCACATAACTCGGAAAGGTCTTCATTAACAATTGAATTTTTGAGTGATAGTCAAGGTTTCGCGGCTTCTTATCTGTCTAACTTCTACCATGTGGAACTCTCTTCGCCGTTTTTTGGTGGAATTTTTTCATCATACTGATAAAGATAAATAGAATTCCACAATCAATATTAATTCTGAATTACCATGGATTCCGTGATTCGTCACTGTGTGCCATTGTCAGGTGGACTTTGATTTACACTTATCACGTACTTAGGGGTGATTCCAGGAGCGAGGCATTGACCGTTGAAGATGCTTAGGGATGCCATCCGTGCTTGATAATAAGTTTCCGAAAGATGCTGATTTTTTCTGCATTTATAGAGTGATTAACCCAAGAAACTGGTTTAGCCGTTACTTGCTATAATATTTCCACCGTACAGACTAACAGGTCTTAAAGTCCTTAGACCTAAAGATGCCACACAGTAGTGAAATCAAGTTCGTTGGAAGTACATATTAATCTAAGAATTGCTTTTTCATTTTATCTGAACCGTGTCTATTTTCTTTGAATTCACTTAGCACAGCCGTTTGCAATAGATGTTCCAAATAAGGTTTCTTCCTTGACAAATTCCAAAGAAACTGCGGGAGATGCCGCAACAGTAACTTTTAACGGAGTCATCCGCTAATGTGCATTTCAATGCAACAGTTTCAGAGTGTAAAAATCATTCGCCTTGACTGGGATTCGAACCCAGATCCCTCAAGGACGCCTCGGTAGCTTAAGTGGCTAAAGCACTCGACCGGATATTGAGGGATCTGGGTTCGAATCCCAGTCAAGGCGAATGATTTTTACACTCTGAAACTGTTGCATTTCTTCCTTGTCCTAAATCTCATCTATATATGTCACCGGCATTCAGATAATCTCGTTTTAATGGTTAAGTTTGCTACTAGAACAATATAGCATAGTGATATTTATTTTTAGGCAAGCAACGGTTCTGTTGCTGATGAATGAAATTCATTATTATTTAGAGAAAATCCTGTGTTTAAACAAGCTTGCGGACGTAATTAGAGGCCTAAGCTTCACGAACTCTTTATACTATATGTTTAATAACGTCTCAGCTTCTTTTAGGTATAGTTTAAGTTAACAGTCGAGTTACCCATTGGAGATTCCCCAACTAAGGACTGAAATATACCTCTAGAATTATTTGTTTTACACCCGGTTACCATACTTAATGACATAAATAATGTAATTCTGAGGAATAATCGAGGTAGAGGCAGAAAATAAAAAAATAGCCGCTTATATAATGAAAAATATGGCGTCGGATTGTTTCTGGGTCGTTGGTGTGGAATCAGAGCTCTTCTTTAAAATTTATGGTTCAATTTTGGCTAGCGTTCAGGAACAAGAAAAACTGTTTTGTTCTCCGAAAACAATATGCGATCCATAAAATATTTTTACATGCCATCAAATTGGGCAAATTATAGGTTGAACTCGATCTGTAATTGCTTTTCGCCGTTATGGGTAAGGATTTGTTAAGGTTTAATTGGTTGTGGGGTTGATTTAAGCCATATCAAATATTCTTTTTCCTCATTTACGTAATGGTGTCATCCTATTTCAGTCGCATGGTCTATTTTAGTTATCTGGGATTGAAAATATACAATCGTACTCCGTGTTTAGCCTGCTCACCAGTAAAGGTTGCCTTACAATGTTCATGCATGTTGCCGTTCAAAATTCAGCAAAATGTTCTGCTGCTTCTATGATCATATGTTTGTAAAAAATGTATATGAAGTAAATTTGTAATTTAGAGTACATGTTAGCGATTAGAACGAACTTTATGTGTAATAAAACTTCATATTTTTATTTTATAATATTATTTATTTTGTCGACCTAAATGTTGTTGCTGTGCAACATCGCTAGGTGTTGACGTAATGTGGAGCATCAAGTTGATCTCATGATGTTGCCTTGGAACGACACTTAGGTCGTGGAAATAAATAGTACGTACGAAAGGATATCGTAAACTTTTAATTGTTACTGAGCAATTAACGAAAGAGAAACTTTTTTTAAGAGATATACATTTTTTTTGTTTTTCTTAAGACAGCCTTACATAGCCATCATTCAGAGTTAAACATTTCTCCCAGCGTTTCTTGACTCTTCGAAGGCCGTCGTTGTGAAACTTAGCTGATTGCGTTGAAAACAGTTGTTCTCCCTTTTGAAGGACATCGTTCTTGTTGTTTAATCTCCGAACACGCGTTTGGTTTTGAATTCTGGTAATATGAAATATTCGTATGGGGTGGGAAGGGGAGATTAGGGCGGATTTGGTAAATTTTCAAACCCAGAGTTCCTTTTTTAGCTAGTCTCACAATTTGTTCGGCAGATGCAGAATAGGCATCAGTGATGGTCTTATCCTTCTCCAGATAATCTGTTTTCTTGCTAATTCTAAACCTCTTTCTTCTTTCTTCAAAGATTTTTATTGGGTCTATTTCATATAATTGATCTACCTTTTTTTTATAAATTTACGAATGCGTGGGAGAAGAGCTATACCACTGTGAAAATTTGATTGTTGAAGGTAGAACTTATTAGGCACAAATTGTAATCCCTACGATGTGTGAATAACAGACATTCGATGGGAGAGAAAGAGCAGTTATATTGCCTTTACCGATAACATTTTCCCTGAAACGTATGGCTCATAGCAATAATACACTTTTGGTTTTAGCTTGTGTCCAGGTGAATCACCTTAATTCAAAACCACGTTAGGCGCTTAACCACGGCCCCACCACGTAGTAAAAATGGAAATTAAATGAAAGCACAGCAAAGAGAGCCGGAGATCCTTGTACGTATCTCACTGGAATGCAAACTAGAACATATGAATTTAGTATTTGACACCTTGTTTACTTCAGTATATGGAAAGACCGAAGCGGAAAACCATCAACTGTTTGCATTACCAATTAATATTGTTCATTATCACGGATAGGTGGATTGATATTAGTTGATTTGGGGGAAAATATCTCATGGGCGAAGTGATAGAAATGGTCGAAAAAAATGGGATACAAGTGTGAAATATATCGAACATCAATCAATCATAGTGTAGTTTTTACGGCAATTCCGTTTTTTTATATCTCGTTTAGGTAAGTGTCTTATGTATATTATCGTATACTTGGGAAATCTCTATTACTTGTGGGTTTTTATGAATTTATCATGAATAAGTCGTTAAGAAATTGCCTTCCATTTCCTCCTATTAGTGTCTATTCTGTGTACACCATCATTCCAAATTCAGATCCCTCGTATCCCTTCGTTGTCTATTTAATTTTTTCCGTGAGGTTGGTTGTGCTCGATAAGCTGTGGAGGGGTATTGGGCTCCGCTGGTCGTTAATAATAGACTTTAATAGGTCATTCTTTAATAATGACTTTCCCTATTCTTGTCACATCCTTTCGAATTTGTTTTTTTTTCTTGTTTTTGTTCCCGTCCGTTACAGCGAGAATTTTTTTCTTTTTCTTCAATCATCATCAACCTCTAAAAAAAGATTGCGGGCATGCTCGTGTGGAAATACTGTTATTATGAATTTCAGTGGGAGTGCTTAGAGTTTGAATTCGAGTGTTAACATTTGCTTCTCTGCAGTTGTTCTATCCAAAACGATATTTGGACCAGGTTTGCCATTCAGGGGTCACGGGTACAAATTGAACCCCAGGCGTGGAATTTGCTTTGTGTTTCGGGAATTCTTTAAAAAGGGGTTGACTCATCTGTTTCTGAGGCCCGGCTTTGCCAAATATCACTGCCACTGGTTGCTATCTCTTGACGGATGGTATGCGGCCTTAGGAAAATTTTGGACGCCTTCGTTTCGGTGAGAAAGTCATTTACCCTGCCGTGCTTCATGTTTTATATCACGTCCGACGTAAACTTTCTTATTATGGCTTCTTTATCCGCATCTCAACTTTATTAGATTTTCGTTGGCAGTAGCGGCGTCGGTGACATGGTCTTATTTCAACTAACTGGCTCGCATCTCAAACCAAACAGCTCACGCCCACAAATGGTGGTTGGCATCCCTCGAATGAAATGTCCTCCGGCTTCTTACTCACTCTTTAATGCCACTCAGGAGCTTCCCATTTCCCTTTCATACGCACTCATGAGTCCTGTTGACGTGATTTCTCGTTTGAAAACATTAAATTGAAAAATAAACGTTGAAAAACAATGTGACCCTTTAAATGGCATCCTCGCTGATTCTAGAGTTTCAAGGAGATCATTTCTTCACTACCTCTGGACCATGTGATGGAGTGATTGAGTTTATTTATTAAATTTTCGAGAAGAGCGAGGAGTACGATGGATTAAGGATGAAAGATAATTCAGGAGGGGCGATGGGGAGTGGTAGCATGAGGTGCGTCATATATTTTTCCCCATTTTCGGGTGTATATCGCCCCAATCTCACTCTCGTTGGTCTAATAGTTTTTTGTTTATTGTTTGATTTATGTAGTTTTTAGAAACTTAACACCTGAATATTGTCGAATTGATCAAATGCCAATGTAAATAAGCATAAGAATATTTTGGGAAAGATTCGGAATATATTTTTCGAAGTGCGTTGATCAGAACGAAATTACTAACGCCACGGAGGAAAATTTGTGGTACAGAAATTTAATTTGGAGTGTTTTCTAAACACAATGAACTGCGAGTTAAACGGAAAAGTCTTACCATTTTCTATATTCATTTTTATACATTCCCATGGGTACTTCTTACCGAATAATTTACTTACATTCAGGGATGGTTAATTTGACTTACCAAATAAATATTCAACTCCATAACCACAGTTATTTCATGTTCCTTCCTGTGCCGAGGTTTTTATTGTTGAACATCGTATTTTGGAACATCATGCTGGAATATTGGTCTTATGAGTGAGAGTTAACATATTATTTGCGGTACTCCACGTAATGCTCCACGGTTTTTGCGCCTATTTTAATGAGAAGTATTGTTGGGTTAAATATTGCCTGCAGTAGAGTACTCAATTTTATAGATTAAAGTGAAAAATGGTATTATTTCACTTGCAATTGTTTTGAAAGCGTTGGTTTCAATTGTGTTTTTCTTCCTTGGGTGTATTTTTAAATGTTCTTCCGCGTGCAAACTTTTCTGTTGTTTTATTTCTTAATTAAATCTCTCTCTTTTCTCCCATCGCATGTGTTCAAATTATTTTTACTGACGCGCGTTCCTTTGTATTCCGACCTAATGAAAGTAAAGATCCAAAATAATATTATTTCAGTCCTTTCCCTGTTATTTATTTCGTTTAAATTCGGATTGCTTTCCTTATCCCTCGCCACATTTTTAGCTTTGTCAATACGCCTGCACAACTACAGATCTCCTTGCCCAGGCCCCATTTTTTTTAAATTTATTTCATCTCACTCTTTTTCCCCGGATGCATCTCTCCTTCCCTACCAAATTCATTTCCCTCGCCCTTCATGCTCATTTTGTGTAATTGAACCTCCGCTCGCTCGTTTCCGCAGCTTCCTCGATAATTTTGGTAAAGAAACTCAATGAAAAATGTACAGCAGTTTACAAGATATGTATTTGTTTCTGCAAGAAATGTGTAAATTCACGAGAGTGCAGGCTCCGGAATTCTTGTCGAACCCTTCCGTTCTGTTCACCATTGCCATGAGCCTACACGCCCGTACTCTCCGCTCTTAAATTAATTTCTCATGCTCCTCAATTAATCTCTTGTTTCTGCCCGTTTCTTTTTTTTTTTAATTTTTGCCCGCACCATTTTCCCACCCCGGTCCACATTTCGCTCCTTCCCCCGTACCCCCTTCCCTTTCCCGTTCCTTCGGCGTAAGGGCGTAAATTCTTCTCCCGGCGCAGTTACACCCACTCGCCTCGTGCCTCCACCTGTAATTCAGAAAAAAATGTCCGTGTGTCCTTAGCCCATCTTTCCACCGCCTCACTGTCTCTACCCCCCACTCGGGGGAAAGAGAGGGGGGGGGTGGGGGAGAGAGCGGAGGGAATAATTAACCTGCGACAACAAGAGAAAGGAGTGCGAGGAACAGGTGGCGTGTGCGTGTACGTATGTGTTTGGCCGAATGAAGTGGGTAGGGCGAGACGTGTGGCCCTCGCGGGAACGCGTGCGCCCGTGTGTTAGTGCGTGTATACGTATGCATGTGTGTGTGTGGGGAGGCGAGTGTTTTGAGTGCGGGTGTGTGCGGCCTCGCTCGTTTGAATAAACCCGACCCAACTGCTTTCGCGACCTTTGACCCTTTGCGTGGCGCGTCGGCGGGTTCACTCTCCTCCCGTTAAAGGGTTCCGCCCCGCCGTTTGAGCACCCCTGCGTGTTTTCTTCGTGCGGGTGCGTGCATGAACGGCGCCTCCAATGCAAGGTTGGGCGTGTTCGAAAGAGTGTGGAGGAGGAGGTAGTAGATAAATGAAAGAGGCAGAGAAAGTGATGGGGACACTCAGTTCGAAGGGTAGAAGAGGGAGTGCGTGGGTGCCCTCAAGGAATAGACGAAAAGACGGCGGCCAGGGTAAGTTGGTTTTATGGAAACCAGGGTTGAGAAAGGTCCTTTAGAAAACTTGGGAAAAGATTCCGAGTCTGTCAGATGCAATTAAAATTAAAGGAGATTTGCTCTTTTTTGTCAGCAAAATTGTGGTAAATAAAATGAAAAATAATTTTAATACTTTCCTTTCATTTGCAAAGATTAATTTACCGTAATAGAACTCGAAGATCATCATTCAGTCGAATAAATCATTTATGGTTTAAATTATGTTTTATCGTAATTACATGTATAAAGGAAATTTTTGATGCAAGTGCGTGTATGTAAGCCTCAACCTTATATTTTCGATGTTAATCAGGGAAAATATTTTTGGTCCGAAGCATGTTTAAGGTCAGTTATTTAGTAAATCTGTTATCACTTGTTTTTTAGCATTGTGAGTCAAACTTGAACTAAAAAATTTTTTGCCCGACAAAAACAATTTTGGTTCTGAGTCAGCTAAAAAATCGGATCAAACAACATATAAGCCTCATTGGATGGCAGATTTCTATGCTTCTTTCGCAAGCTGTCTGCAGAAGCCTATTTGGCTTATTGAAAGCTCGTTTAAAATTTTAAACTCTTTGACTAAAGAGCAATGGAGGGTTATGGTAAGATAAATTGGATTGGGCCTTTTTGAAAAGCAACTCTGGTGGAATTATATGTACGATTTTTGAGGATCATTTGAGAAGTTTCCGCCATCGGCCTTCCTGAATGTATTAGAAGGTTGAAAAAGCTTACAGTTTTTGTACCCCGCTTATTATTGCAGCCTGTAAGGCCGAAGAAATTCCAACCAGGCATATGAATTCAATACGCCTAAATAATATGAGAAGTTTGAACCATTTCATAGAACTTTGAGCGTTAAGCGACGGATTTCCGGAATGATTTTCGGGGAAACCAAATTTTTCAATTAATAGCATATTGTTTCTTTTGCCCTGACTATTTTGTCTCTTTATTTTCTCTGAAATGTTTTCTGAGCATATTAAAATGTTCTTTGTAAATAAAAAAGGACTCGTGAAAGTCCTGAGGTTTCACTTTCTTTCATTAGAATTTTTGTTGTGGTTGTTCATCATTCTCATTCTCGGTTTGTTGTTATTTTCGTATTTATTTTCTGCTAAATACTGTAAGGTATCTAAAAGGCTAAAAACTATATGCACGCTATCTTTCTGTCACGTATTTTATTGATTTTCTTCATCAAAATACTGCAGCTACTCCGGTGTACGCATAGATAATGCTTACACGTTACCAGCCTACGATCGTTGTAAGTTGTGTTTTGTTTAAGAGAGATATAAGGAATTGATAGATACTGGAATATTCCATTAATTTGTCTAGATGTGCGAGGCCTCTCTGAAGTTATCTCGGGAAGGACGGAATCCCCAGGACCGTTGCTTACGCCCAAGGGTTGGAGGAGTTCCTTTCGCCAGGGACGAATGGGTGAGTTGCTATGAGAATCCGCGTTGGGGAGGGGTGAAGGGGAGCAGGGTTGTTGGTGGGAGAGGTTTAAAGGGACGAGGGATGAGGTGTGGCTCCAGTGGTGGCTTAATGTTTAACCCGTTCTCTACCTCATTTATCGATTAGGGACTTGGCCGTGATGTTCTCCCTCACTCTTCCCATCGTACTCTCCCTTGCCCGCCCTCCCCAAACACCCGCCCCATCACCTCATCCGCAGGTCGACTATTCCTCCCAACCTCACGTTAGCCTCCTTTGAAAATGATCGCCCACGTCTCTTGCCTTTCTACCAACTATGCATACGCACGACTTTCCATCTTCATCGTTGATCCCAGTCAATCATTCGTTCCTTCCCCTTTCGCCGTAGATTGAATTCGTGTTACCTTCCCAGGGAGTGTGTTCTACTATAGTTTGTTTGTTCCTGTTTAGGCTCCTGACTGTGAAAATGGTTTCCGTCGGTCGACTTTCGAGGGCGTGTAGGTAGTGGAGCTGCACACGCACGGGAACTCCAATCAGACTCGATTGCTTATTTGACCGTTTTTGTCATCATGTGTTTTCCGTTCTCCCCTTATGTTTTTTCCCACCCCCCCCCCTGCTCCCACTCTCTTAATTTCGCCTTTTTCCACCTCCGTCCTCGGCCCCACCCTCCCAGCCCCACTCTTCCCCTTCCTCCACGGAAGCCCACCCATGCGCACCTCTGGCTGCTCAGCACGCAACTCATTACGACGATTGAATTCCACTCGCCAAAGTGGGTCGCATTTATTTCGCGCCCGCATGCAAGAGGGAGCGCGGCGAGCAGCCCCCGCCCTCCTCTCCTGCCCCTCACCCTCGCTCCTCCTTTCTTTTCAGCACCACCCTTCGGGGTCGCTCTTCATCAGCCCCTCGCGAACATTCGTTTTCTTCGCCTCCTTCATCTTCTTCCTTTTGTGTTCTCTTGACATCACATCTCTTACCTCTCCTCCTCTCTCCCGTTAGTCTTTTCATCCCTTTCCATTTCAATCACTCCCAACCCTGCTCTCTCCAACCCTCGTTTGTGAGATTTGAGGATTGTGCATGGCTTTTCAGCTGGGATTCTGCCCCAGTGACAAACATGGTGTGAGGCAGTAAACTTGCGTTTGATCTCGTCGCACTCGCTCTCTCCTGTGAAGTTCTATAAGAACTCGTAGTTTGTCAACTCCCATGCTCTCAGGGACGAGGGATTTTGTATGGATTAGAGAAAAGGCTACAATTTTCTGACAATGTGGCAACGTTGGATTTCTTTGCAGCGCTGAGAGCACTGACCGCCATACTCACTTCAGATATTCAATTCCAGATACTCACTTCTAATCATCAAATATTAGCGGACTTCCTACCATTTTCATTTGTGCGACTTCGACGAAATTGTCCGTGATAGCCTCATTCTATTGCAACATTCAATTTGCCGTTCATTCAATGGCTAGAGTTTCGGTTCATTCTGCTGATATCTTTTTGTCAAACAGTTGAATCAGTGAGTAAAGTTCAACTAAAAAAATCCCAGGTGCCCTACCATATTTATTTCAGTAATCTTTTACCTAAAATCGTTTTATTTACTGCATGCAATTTGGTTGCTGATATTTTTATTTAGCTAAGAAAAGCGCATTCGTTAGTGTAGGTGCGTGTGTTCCAAGTAAGTAAGGGTTGTAAATTCCCGTTTAAGCATGCTTCCTTTGTGAAATGCTTTAGAAACCTCTTGTGATCCCACCAGCATTTTTTTTACTCTTCTCTTCCTCGTCATTATTCACACTCTATAGAGCCTCCTCCTCTTAAGGAAATTTCTTTCCCTGCGTCTTTCAACACGATTCCACACAGATTTTTCCCCGCAGCATTAAATTTCTGGGTAATTCCCGCTGTAAATCATTAGCACCCAGCTGCTTTCGTGCTTCGCTTTCTCGTATTTATTTTTAGTAATTGTTGTGACGCCTCCCGGGTGAGTAGTTTTACTCCTTCGTTCGCGAAGGAAATAAGATTCGCGGCGGGCTCTTGCAAAATATTTTCATGTCTATTCTAGCATTGCATGAATCCATCAATTTTTGCTGGCGTGCTATCTTAATTATCCCCATCACGGCAGCGTATATATTTTCATTTCGTAATACCTTGCGCATTTCTTTATTTATTGGTGAGTTTGAATGTAGTCAAGGAATATTTAATGCTGCAATTTATCTTATGACGACTTTCCTGTGAAATACTCGCGAATTACAACGCAAAAACATTCATTAATTCTGATTATTTTCATTGCGGTCGTTATTGAATGTATTATAATGGATGTTAGCTTTCATCCTTCTTTCTTCCATCATTGCGTTTGTGTTAATATCTATTATGGAATGGCACAAATCAGAAAATGGGCTAATTCAAAGTGGAGTAATTCGAGTGATGCTTTCTTTGCGGAGAATTTTTTCAGTCATAAAAAATGTAAGCATATCGCCAGCTTCTCGTGGGGGATGATGATATTTTTTCGGCGACACTTGTGGCGTGCGTTCCACAAATATAGTTGAAAATTGAGGTACTCTTTCAAATTAGCTTGTTGTCAGCATGTTGTCAAGCAAAGACGATTTGGCTTCCGCGCGGGTCGATTTGGGAATGTGCTGTCCGAACGTGTGAAGTGAATTCTCTCTAAGCTTGTTACTTACTCATTTTTAATTTACTTTTTTGTTATTCTTACAAAACTATAGTGAGATGAAACAGATTTTTTTTGTTTACAAAGGTTTCGGTCTAAATTGGGCTATCTGTTGGTTTTTTATCTACAGGTATAACGTCTTGGTTTTTAAAAACTGAGTACTTAAAAAGAGATTGTAATTTTTCTTATTTATTTTATAATTCTTTTTGATTTTACGTCGATAAATTACATTTTATTGGTTAATATGATAGTGATTTTATGTTCTCGAGGCATCCGTTTTCCAAATTTTCCCTCTGACGTTGTTAAAACCCCTGATAAAGTGTGTTTTCTGCATTTAAGGTGGCCATTATTCTTAATGCCCCTTTTGCGTTGGCATTCATTCATTTATCCTTGGTGAACCATGTCTCTGACTCCTCATGGCGCAGTTTTATCTATTTGTCATCGAGTTTGAGTAAGGTTGGCACCTGACTAAGGATTCGTTCAAGGAAGTCTTATTGGAGAGTAAGTGGCGCTCGTGTAATCCGATAATTTTATCTGTTCTCTGTGGCCTTATTGGATAACTTATCAGTGAGAATTCTTCCACGATTGGAGGCTTTGGAAAAATGAATTCCCTCTGCTCTACGCCAGTTAATATAATTCCGCATATTCGAAGGAGGGAGTGAGAGGAAAATTAATGCTTTTATTGTCTACTTCGAACAGTATACATTATTTTAATCGTTTAAAAAAACAGTACGATTATCTCACAATTTTTTCTTTAAAAATTCTTTCTGTCTATGATGTCAGAAAAATATTTCTTCTTTGTAGTTACATATCATACAGTGCGTATAAAGATTGTTATGTGAGCTTATCTGCTTTAAATTGATAGCTTTTTACGGCTATCAAATGAAAAGGTTTTACGGATTATTTTATGAACGGCGGATACTTTTTTGATGCTCGAATAATGTTACTATATAAAGTGATCATAAACTATTGTCGTGCCTGAACGCTGTAAGTAATCGCGAACTCAAAGGTCAGAGGCTACCAAAAATCTTAATGTTTGAGTGCACAATGAATTGCATTGTGAGATGAAGATTAATCATTAGTGGTACAATCAATGTGATTCTCATGAAGGAAGTAGGTGTAAAAACAAAACATTAGTAGGGTATAAATTAGAGCTTATGGAGGATATCACTCATACGGGCAGCATTTTGAACGAAAATTGACGTGGGGGTATATTTGCACTAGAAAAAAGAGCATTTTTAAAGAGAAGGGAATTGATGACGAGGACACCTAAAGAAAAGAAAATTTAAGGAAAATTAATTCTTGTTCTTAATGTTGAAGGGTTTAAAAATACCTGAGCCATTGATTCTTGATGATGAGTTGAGGTCGTAATGATCTGGGTTTGGAGGAGGAGGGAGGAAATAAGTTGAGCCTTAAGGATAAAACGAAGAAGTGTTGGTTTTGGCTGAGGAGGAGAAAAAATTCTTGAAGGTAAGTTAGAAAATGAAGAAAAAGTGGATGGATGTGATTTTTAGAGGCATTGGAATGTCGAAAACTGTTATTATAAATGAGAGAATATTGAGCAAGTGGAGAAGAGGAGAGGTGATAAAAAACGGAGGTGACTTTGTAAAATAAATGAATTTGTTGATGTTTAAGCTGAATCTTAGCTGGTGTTTTGAATACATACAGAATGTAGATTAGTGGCACTATTTTCGCAGTAGAAGATCTTTGAGTAACTAATTTAGTTGATTTTTGGTGATTTGCAGGGCTCATTCCATCTGCTCCAATCGGTCGACTTATGCTTTATGATTCATTAATTTATAATTTCCTCAATGTAAAGCCACAAATTTTTTTCATTGGGCCGCATTGTAAGCAAAACCTCATTGTAATTTTACCCATATTATTTAATCAATTTATTTTGGGTACATCATTATTCCGTCCTAGGGATTATCCTGTCTTTTTAAAAAGTATTTTACCTTTCTTTTCTTTCCATTAATTGGCCATATGGGTAATTTTGATCGAAGAATATCTGTGCGATATTTCTTACTTATAGATTGAATGCAAATATAAATTTATTTCTGGAAGGAAAAAAATTGTCTTATAATAATTACTTTTCTGAAGATTTAGTCGGCGTATGACGAGAAAATTGCCATCTTTGTGAGGTAAACTGTTGAATGGGAACTTCTATAAATACGAATTTTGTGAGATTTCTTGGTTTTTGGCAAGGCATATTAAACATCCCATGTGTGGATCAGATAATTAATATGCGTGCTTATACGCCAATAAAATTATTCCTTCAATACTGAGCCAAGTTTTATGCTGTTGCAAAATCTCAACTATCATCATACCTTATGTCTCTTGATATGTCATAACAAAAGGATAAAATCATGTGCTGAACAAAGACTGAGCCACATTTTAATACGCTCAGTAGGAGCTTAAGTACGCTTCTTAGAGTCGTGGAGAATTGGAGAATGCACTCATTAAGAATAAAAAGGAAAATTTTTAATATTTTTAGCTAATATCGGTACTCCTTTTTTTACTTCGTTGGGAAGCGTACTATATTTGCCACTCGACTTTGATTGAGTTACTCAGCCACTCCTTACGGCATATTTTATAAATAAAATAAAGTAGATAATGTTCTGTTTAGCACAGTTTGGCTTCATGACCTAAAGGAATTTCTGTATGAAAATCATCATGCAGTGTATTTTCCTATCGTCTCATTCGTTTACACTCAACTGTGTGTCCCTCCTTTCCGTTCCCCCTCTTTAGTATACCCTTTAACACCTTTGCTGGTCTGTTTGTACTCTATTCTTCGAGGTCCTGGACTCAAGCGTACCCTCTCCGAACTTCCATTACAACTTCTAATTTTTTTCCCTTCTCTCCCGCGAGCACACCGCATCGCCTTGCGCACATGCTACTACTTCCCACTCCCCTGCCACCTCCAAACAATCTACTCCTCTTGCCACACTTCTCCACCCGGGCAAACCATCTCCTCCCACCTCAGGACGGCCCACCAACTTCCCCTCTTGTCGCCAACTCCTCTCCCACCCCATCAAACCCATTAGTCGTCTGAGCCTCTTTCAAGCCTCTTTACCAAACCCTGGGCCAAAGACTCCCCTATCTCCTACCTTCCAAACTCGGTCCCTAGGAGGGTTTTCCCCTCCATGGTTTCGCTGATGGAATCTCCCCGGTTCCCGCCGACCCCTCTCCCACTTTATCTCTTGCCCTACCGCGCCGCGTTCAGCAACTTCCTCCCTCTCTCTCACCCCTTGCCCGCCCAGCTCGTCCTTGCGGGCCTAGCTTAGTCATGCTTTCGACGGGAGAAGTTTGTTTTCCTCTCCTTCTCAGGTTTCTTATCTCTGGCCATTCCGAGCTTTCGTCAATCGGACGCAAGTACCATTTACTCCTCTTGGACCTATTCATTTTCACTGTCCTATCTTCCTCCATTCCCTTTCGCTGTGTCCTAACCTCAAAGGGCTGATCAAATTGCCATCGCATCCAAATTCGTATCCGATCTAGTCTCGTAACGAAGGTTTAATTCATAATTGGATAAAAACCTGGCATTTTGGAAACTTAAGATGAAGCTACTTTTTTGTTACAGAATAGAAAATATGAATTCAAGTGAAACATCATAACATACTTTATAATTGACAGGAAATTAGGAATGGCAGTGAACTATTTTTGGTAGAATATTTCACTGTCCAAATTAATACTAAAGGGATGATCAATTTGGGCTCGAGAAAGGGAGAGGCACGCGTGATGTCATTGTAGTAAAAGGTCACCAATAGATATGAATAGAATACAGTCAGCATGCATTTGCCTGCTTCGTTGATTTCAAATGGCGTTCAATAGAGTGATTTGGGAAAACTATCGAATATATTGCAGAAAATAGGAATAGATTAGAGGGATAGGAAGATAATCGACAATCTGTACTTGTATCAGACTGCTCAGGTGCGAGTGGGAGATGGAGAGTTCGGATGGGCAGTGTTAAGAAGAGGGGTAAGGCAGGGTTGTCCTTCATCACCTGTTTTGTTGAACGTATATGGGGAGGAAATGATTAAAGAGGCATGGGAAGACCTGGAGGTAGGAATGAAAGTCGGGAATCTCATAAAATCAGTTAGTTTACCGATGACCAAGCTTTCATTGGTCATTCAACCAAGTGGTTGCAGACATTGCTTTGAGAATGAAAACTTCAGTGCGAAATATATGGGATGGGAATAAATATAAATAAAACTAAGGTTATACGGTTTTCTAGAAAGAGAAAGTTTAAGTTAAGCGTTTAATGTGGAGGACAAAAACTTGCAGGTGGAACTGTTTACGAATCTCGGGTGTGTTTTGGACAAAAGTGATAAAAGTAGTAGGAGCATAAGCAGAAGAACTGTGTTAGGCAAAGAATTGATTAGGAAAGATTAGAAAAAAATGGGTCTTTTTTCTTCATTCAGTTAAATCTGCCGATAATTATCTCTCTCTGAAGAAATATTTAGGTTCGTAGTATTGTTTTAATATATCATTATTCAATTTCGTTACATTTTTTGATAATCTCATTTCTTTATTTTTATCGTTGTATTCTTACGTGTTTCCATTGCTGAAGAAGTCATCTTTTTTCGTCTGCTTGCAAAAAGATTTTAAAAATAATTTTATTCCATATTGTCCTATTACATCATATATTTTATTAACCGAATCAAACTTACGCGTTACCTTTTGAATTATAGACAATAGCCCATGCCTAAAATAAATGAAATAATTATATATGGAAATGGAACCTAGATACGTTATTTGTATGCCTTTCTGGATCATTCTGTTCTATTTTGCTTGCTTATCTGTGATTTGTTTTCATGGCAAAAGTGGCATACGGTATGCTATGACCTCGTTTAGGCTGAATAGTTTACCTGCCTAGCCTTTTTTGGCATCCAGAACGGAGTCTATCTATATTTTCATCGGCCTCGTATTCACGGTGCTAGAGGAGGGCAAATTCATTCGATCGTAAGTTGAGAAATTTAACTATTTCATAAACGATCACCGTATTACGGAGCCCCAAAGCGCTCCGCAGACCACTTTAAATATGCTATCTACTACTCAAGTGAGTTAGTTCATATTCATACTCAGGCGGTGAAGAAGAATTGGTCTTCAAGAGTCTTTTATTGAGAAAAAGGTTTAGTAGAAGTGTAAACCCACAGAGGTGAGTAGCGTCTGGAAAATCATTATATTTTTGGATCGGTTTTCAAAATATTGCGATCATCACGAAGAGTTTTTTTCGAAATGACTTTATACCAACTGGATTCGATTACCTACAAATTAGTCGCCAGAACCGTAGCAATCGCACTGTCACATTTTTATATAATCCTATCATTTCTTTTAATATTTTAGTTTGTATTAAAAACATTTAAATTATTGATTGACTTAGAAGGTATCTTTAATTTTTTGTAGAAAATTTCACTGTTCATATTTTACCGACTTTTTTTTACGAACATGCTAGAGAATGTGAAGGCCGTACGTTTGTGTGTTTAATGCATAACCTTATCAGAGTGGAACATTTGTACTTACTTGTTTTTGTTGTATAATTTTTTCCGTAAAATGTTGTATGAAAAACTAGTTCATTCAATGGAAACATTTATAGCCCTAAAATTTTATCACTAGGTTTTAAGCCCTCTTTTACTAAAGAATTATTGTGTTTTTTCATTTATAGTTACACTGAATAATCTGTTACTCAGATAAGTTAGTAACCCTGTAAGCTGCTAAAATATGTTATGCTATGCTGGTAATAATGTAAGTTAGCAAATATGGTATTCGATGTTGACGATGTTGTAATCTGGTAATAGGTAAAACCAGTAAAATGTCTGAACCATGGTATGTGCATTTTAAAGCAAAGCATTTCTGTCCCTCCTCCATTGGTACTTGTAAAAGATACTTTAAACTCTTCACGTGTTGATTGGTGAACGGAGAGCAGAAAATGTTCCCTTTAGTATTTAAAAAGTGGAGGAGTGCTCTCAGGCATTAAAGTAAGTCATGGGATATAATCATGTGAACTCGATTAATCGATTGTAAACGTTCATTGCTCTGATTGCTGCGGATGCAGTCGTTATGCTTAGGTGCTTGTTAAAAAGTAAATTGGGAATTAATGCAATCCTCTCTTTTTTGCTCTTAATTGTAAATTTAAGAAAATATGGCTAAAGTTAGTATTTTTATGAACAATTCACATGTAGTCTTAGGTTATAATAGATTCCTGAAAAGGTTTATTGCATATGAGAAGTGATTGGTTTTTCATGCCACTGCTCACTACTGCTGCCAACGCGTGGTTTTAAAAATGTCGTGCGTCAATCGTTTATATTATGAGTAGCCACCGAAGAATGTATATCGCCTTTTGACATTTTGAATATACGGATTCGTTCGCGTGGATGTCAGTGGGACCCAATTTTTTTGCGCTCTTCGCTCATCACGGCTGTCCGATGCGGAATTCGTAATGGAGCGATCGAAGTCTGAGAGGACACTTTTTTTGTCAACTGGTGGAGTGTCAGAATTGAAATTTTTGTCGCGTCATTTTACTGTGCGCATTTTCGCTTTCGTGCTTATTCCCTCCCCATCTCTTCTCCTGTCCTCTTCACATCAGCACACCCACCCAGTGCTCCCATCCTCTTTTGCTCTTCCGGGTGTCTCTCAATATCTCGAATCCTTACCCTCCCTCTCCGTTTCATATTTCTTGCATCCCTTTCCCATCCCGTTCATAATTTGCATTTCGCGCCGCCACCATTCTCATGCCCTCTTAATTCGTTATATCCTTCCCTTCTGATTAAAAAAAAAATATTTCTGCTCTGTCTGTTTTCCGCAATAAAAAATTGAATTCCAGATGCCTCTTTTCAGTTTTGTATTTATATCATCAAATATTTTTTTTCGAAAAAGGAAGTAGCTCAGAGGTTCGGGGTTGAAAATTGAATGAATGCATGTGAAGGATTGAGGTGCTCTCTTCGGAAACGTTGCGTCGACAGTTTGCCTTCAGTTTGCTGTATATTTTTTGCCTTTTTGCTTCTAGTGAGCATGTTGACGTAATTTTCGCTATCGTTGATTAAATTCTATTGCACTGCAAAGCTAGACTAATGAAATAATTATTAGTGATGTTATTTATTTTACTTGGGAGCGGTGTATTTAATTGTAAAGTGCTTTCTTTTACAGTTAATGTGATACATTGGAACATTGTATAAAGTTTAACTTTGTAATAGAAAGACAACGTCGATGCTGCAGTAAGGTGAGAGAGTAGAGGGATGTATGGATGTCTTATACCAATGCTAGGAATATTGAATATTTTTAATTGCCTTGATTTACGAGCTTTTCATTTTAATTCTCCGTGGCATTTCGAAGAAGAATTTTTTCCGATCCTTCTTCCGGAGGTTTTTTGTTTACTTTCTGTTGCTTCATTTCATTCTTTTGGAGTAATTTGGAAAAATTGCAAAATTCATGGATTTTAATATCCCCCAAAAAAATGTTTCACAGTAATACATGTATGTATTCTCATATGTTGATCATTGCTCTTTTTACTTCTCGAATATGGCCTGTTGAGTGCTCTGTGATGCGTAACTTTTTTTCTGGCTAGTTCTAAAAAAATCGAGAGGCAACAGTTTATAAGAAGTTGAATAATCCATTTCACTTCCTCAGCTTTCTTTAAGGAATTTTTCCTTTGAGAATGTTGATTTCATTAGTGTGTTTGAAGATTAATATAATAATTTCCTCCATTTCAAATAATTACTTATCTAATGTAGCTTTTACACTGTGTGATGCGAAACCTATGATGATACGAAATGAAGACTGTCGTTCGTAATGCTCCGCGTAAACGTTTATTCAATACGCGTTTCTGCTTCTCGGTGTCATTGTCACGTATATGTATTGATGAATAATTATGACGATTACGCATAGTAAATGAACTCAAAATAAGTCAAATATGAACCACTTAATTTTGTCACGAATTTTGATGAGCTAATTTTGTGAAGCAAACTTACATAATTTGTTGAGGAAGGCAAGAGTCCTCATCCGCTTTTCCATTTTTTCTTTTCACTGCGCTATCGTCCTTGATATCAATTTCTCTTTGTGATCCCTGGTTTTTAAATTATGATTTCTCATTGCTCCATCAAAAACCCTATCTTGTATACCCATTTGGATGGGATGGCATCTGAAATCGTTTTGTCTGAGGGTGGGGCAAACTTTCTCCCGCTCAGGAAATGGAATCCGTTAGTCAATCGGACGTGATTATGCGGAAAGTGGCAGCCCGATCAGCAATCGAGGTGCACGGGAAATCATCACGACGTTTTGCATCCGACATATCGACGTCAAAAGGTTCCTTTCGTCCCATCCGTCCCCCCCTTTCTAATGTCGCCAGAAACAGAAAATTTGCTCTTCAGGGCTTCTTTATTTTTATTTCGGCGACTCTTCATTGTATGAATTGTTAGCGTCTCTCTTTTTTGTATGTGTAATGGGAAGAGATTCGCATAAATTCAACATTGTGCTTTGAAACAAAATAATCGTTATAATTCCGTAGAGGTGTATATTTAAAATCGTGTGAACTGAACTGCATTATCACTTGAAAAATTCACGTTTTTAAAATTAGTAGGCTAACTTTTTGAAATCGTTTCGTATTAAATATAGTTTCTCGTCTGAGGTATTTCTCTTCCCCGCATATTAAAGTGTTGTTAGAATAATATCCGCCTATTTTTTTGTTTTATTTTGCCGGGCTAATCAACTTGCGCCCCCTGCCTACTTAAAGGGTCGGGTTCCACTTGGGTTGGATTTTTGGTAACTCAAATGGCATGAGCTCTTGGAAACTTGTTGACCAGCGAAGGACAGAAAAGGGGTTCCCAGTGAGCATACGATCCAATAAACAAACATGAATCAAGTACATTCCCGATCAAAGAGGAATCATCAGCAATGAGATATCTAGCTTTCTCATGACCAGTGTATTGAGAGCTACCTCTTGTATCATCTAATACATGAATACGAAAACGTTGCGACCGAATTAATGCCTATGTCCTATTGCTTATTATTATCCTCCTCGAAGAGGTGGTAAAGTTGAGAACCCTTGTCATACTCCGCATATAAAACAACTACTGCAAATAATATGAGGGAAGCAAAGGCTTCTTACATGTTCTACTTTAAAACATTATTGATGCCTATACTATCGCACTCGACACCATTAGTCATAACCTTAAAATTCAAATCCCAACGTGTGTCTTCACGCCGGGAGCCGCATAATTTCTCGTCGATTGCATTCGAGAGCGATTGGGGCACCCGTCTATTTGCTTGCCCTTCATTCTGTGGCTCCTTATTGAACGCGCATAGTCTCCAGACTTATGTTCAGGCAACAGATCAGGCATGTGTGCATTTGTGGAATTATTTCCATGCACCGCACGTGATGGTGACAGGTGGCGCGGGGAAAGGGACGGATCGAACAGGAGGGGAAGAATTGCGCGGGACGTGATCTTAGATGCAGATCGCCGGATGTAGGGAAGCGGGTTGGTGTGTGGATGTGCGGGACAAGGGGAGGGAAGGGAGAAGGCTCCACTTGGAAGGAGAAGTGGGCAGAGAGGTAGGGAAAAGAGTTAGAGGCTGCATAGGATGAGGGTGTGGGGATGAGCCTTGGATAGCCTGCGCGCGTGTTCGGTCGGCTGCCTTGGACGCCATCCAAAGGATATCAACCCAGCCATCCCCCACACTCCTCCCCTTTCATCCCTCTCCCCTTGTCTGACACATATTCCCTCACCCTTTGGAATTACGTGCCCCTCTCCTTTCGCCATTTCCCTCCCTTGGCGGCTGCCTTTCTTCCTCTTCCCGCTCCATCCTTCCCGCCCCCACCACCCGCCTCTCTCACCTCCTTCGCTCCGAGGCTCAACCTGCACTCATTTCTCTCGATTCTCTAACCCTATCTCCATTTTCTCTTGCTGTGTCCAGGCTCCTCTCTAAGCCCCCGTTGCCCATCCCCCGACCCCTTCCTCCGTCTTCCTGGGCGACTTCCCCCTCTAGTCTCCGTCTATACTCTGTTCCTCTAGCGTCTTACGCTTCCGTTTCCGTTTTGGCGCAGACGAGGGCATTGCGGGAGTGGGTGCGGAGGAGGGATATGCTGATTTCTTCCTTTTTTTCTGAGACCTCGGTGATTGTCCTCGGATTTCCTGGCCCCCTCTCCAGCAACATACTCTGGTCCATCGTCTCCCCGTTCACCGGTTGCTCTTCGCCAACGTTCGAACCCATCTTGGTGAGATTCGCCATCATTTCAAGCACGTTAAATCGCAAGAGTGGCACTGTTTCGCAGTGTCGACTGGTATATATTTACTTGCGATTTGAACTGAACGGAAGCCTGAGTGAAATTCATAATATATATATATATATATATATATATATACATATATATATACTACCTTGATCAAAAGGTTCCCGGAATAACCACCGTGTGGCGCTCCCATCGTTCCGATTTGAGTTCTGTTTTTTTTGTTAAATTGGTACATCTGTTGTTGATATTCCCTTTAAATCTTAGTGTCATAACTTGACATTTGCAAAAGTTACGTAGCCAAGAGTACATCTATCTCTGTGTGTGTTGGCGATTTTTTACAATTTCAGAAATGGATTTAAATTTGCAACAACGAACTTGTATTAAATTTTGCGTAAAAAACGGATTTAGTGGCGCACGGACGTTGGAAATGTTGGAAAAGTGTTTCGGCAACGATTCTCTAAAAAAAACGGTCGTTTACCAGTGGCACGAGCGGTTCAGAAGTGGTCGTGAGTCAATCGAAGATGATGAACGCAGTGGCAGACCATCGACATCGAAAGTCGGTGAAAAAATTGATGAAGTAAAAGAAATGTTGGTCAATAACCGCAAATTAACCATCAGAGAAATAGCGGAGGACTTGAACATTGCCTATGGATCCGCCCAAGACATTGTGGTTAATGATTTGGGTTTCCGTCGTGTAGCATGCCAAAATACCTCAATTTCATGCAAAAAAGAGACCGTGTTGACGTCGCAAAAGACATGATTTGCGAGGCTGAATCCGATCCCACATTCATCAAAAGGATCATTACTGGAGACGAGACGTGGGTTTATGAGTACGACACGCAATCCAGACATCAGGCAAGTGAATGGCGTTCACCAAATGAGCCGAGACCAAAAAAACCACGTCGTTTTCAGTCAAAAAAGAAGGCAATGCTGACGGTTTTCATGGATTACAACGGTGTAGTGCATCATGAATTTTTGCCAGAAGGCCAGACAGTAAACAAAGAGTATTATTTGGGCGTTATGAGACGTTTGCGTGAAGCAATTCGCCGAAAGAGACCAGAAATGTGGGCAGAAAACTCGTGGATTTTGCACCATGATAACGCACCGTCGCACAGTGCTATCATTATTCGTAATTTTTTGACGAAAAATGCAACAAATACCATCCAACAGCCACCGAATTCACCTGATTTGGCTCCCTGTGACTTCTTTCTGTTCAATCGAGTTAAAAAACCATTACGGGGAACGCGTTTTAGCAGCCGAGAGGAAGTAATGGAAAAATCGCAGGAAGCACTGATGGACATACCGAAAACCGAATATAAAAAATGTTTCGAGGATTGGATCAAGCGCTGGCATAAGTGTGTTGCAGTCGATGGGGATTACTTTGAAGGGGACAATATAGATTTAGATGAATAAACTTGTATTTTTAATTTTCTGAATAAATTCCGGGAAATTTTTTATCAAGGTAGTATATATATATATATATATATATATATATATATATATATATATATAACGATTGTACGGAAAAACTCACACGAGCGGCTCAATAATGGGCTGACACAATATAACACAAATAGAATAGAATAGTAACATTTAAAGGGATACTCACACGGTAAATTGTTCGAGCTTTCGGCCCTCTCAGAGGCCTTCTTCAAGTCAGACATATGTAAGTATGTGGGGATCGAGATGGTACGGGGGCTAACGTACTAGCTTCCCACACAGGAGGCCTGGGTTCGTATCCCGGAAACGGCAGACACTTTTCACGGAAAACCCGACCCCTACTTGAGGTGCTTTGTGGAGGGCATTTTGAGTGAGTACGCCTTCCGACGAATGGGACGTTAAGCTGCGGACCCCTTGGCGCCTTTCGTAAAGAGTAGGCTAATGCCGACGCCGGGTTTCTCTCCACCCTTCATGCTTTCCTGTCCATCCCCTATGGCGCAAATGACCTCGGCTGTCGGTCGCCTCCCCTCAGTACTACTACTATGTAGGTATGTATACAATACATTTGGATTGAAATATATGAAAAACAAGGCTAAATACTTAGCTTTTTTCTTTGAAACTAAGTAATGACATTGGTGCATTAAGAGGAGATGTAGGGAGAGAAAGAAGAATGATAAGTTAAAAGAATAGCATAGAAAAGGTACCCGTAAGTAATTAATAGCATTTTCATTTGAAATTAGCTAATGATTCTGATAATCAAAAAGGAATTATGATTGAGAAAAGATAATTAAAAGACGCTTATCGCCACTACTGTGTTTGTTGATTTGTTTTAGAGGTCAAACGAATATTAAGCATCTTAATACTAGAGGGAAATGTACCTGGGGCAGATGACACGGATTGATATATTGAGATGTCTGGTTGATGATGAAGATTTTTAGGGGCCATCAAAAGACATGACTGAGGGTAAAAACTACGTTAGTTACGAACTACATAAGAGGATTAATGGCAAGCGGAGTTGATAAGCTTGTGAGATATTCATGCGACCAATCATGATGTTCGCATAATGGTTTAGTACTTTGACGGCAATAAGAATTAACTTAAGTAAGAAGCATATCGCTCCTTGAAAAATGCCATGAGAGGTAATTCGATTTCACACAATAGCGTGATAGAAGTAATTTTCTCTGAGATATATATTTTTTAGATTGCAGCGGAATGCCGTGGATCAGTTGAGAGTACAGTTAACCAATAATCTCATAGTTTCACGTGGTAAAAATTGAGTACAGAGGAGTTTTTGGCTCTGCTTTACTTGTTCATAAGCTCTGCCACGTTTTTTTAGAGTCACAGAATTAGCTAAAAACCGTAAATAGATGACACTATCGTATTAATCCATTTTTCGGGTCACTGGCATCTGATTTAGGGTTGTAACGTGTTAGGTGATTTAGTATGAATGGTGGTACTTATGGTTATAATCATCCAAAACAAAGCTACTCTGACGAGACTCCCAGAAGGGAAGGATGAATGCAGTGAACAGCTGGAGCTATTTGAAGGCGAATAAAAATATCAGAAAAAGTTACAATATAATACTTATCTGTTATATTTGTACCCATGTTTTGAATGAGGTATATTTAGATTTTCCATTGCAGCTGGAATGATATCTATGAGGTGAGCATGGTTATTTCAGAATTATCAGCTGTGAACGATTATTTCATTGAGAGTATATCGTCTGTTAGCTGCCCATTTCAAAAGTATGACTCCGTTGGAATTATTCAGCCAACCCATAAGAAGGGTTAGTTGGTACTTTGGAGGCACAGTATGCTTTCCTGTGCCTTCGTTGGTTTAATGATGTCTGTGAATGTCGTACTCTCCTCCGTGCTCATTTTCCGCAATTAATTCTGTTAAGCTCAGAAGTCACCGTGAAGTTCTCTCGTATTTATTTTGGCAATTGTTCAGAAGCATTCGGATCGAACGTTTCTGAATTTTTTTTTAGATTCATCACTCTCCAACTTTTATAACTTTTCTTGCATATTACCCTAGCATTGCAATTAAAGCCAGAGCGCTTGTTACAGCCGTAATGGCTACATCCTAAACAGCGAAGTACCTTGCATTCCTTCGCTTCACTCGTGCATCTCCTTTTGTCTCATTTCCTGCTGGCGGGACTCGTTTACTACCGGGCACCATATCCCTTTACGAGGGTGAATTTTCCCGCATATTTCCCCGATATGTTACATCTCCCGAAAAGTTGTCTGGGTGAAGAGTTCACTTTGCCTGTAGTCGTAGGAAATGGGATAGGCGAAAATCCTCTCTTTCTTTATTGCCGCTCTTATTGTACTCCCCTTCTCCCTTAGCTACGGTTTTAATCCCTCGTCTCGTCCGTCTGTTTTCCATTATCCGGGTTCTCCTACCATCCATTTCTCTTTTATGGCTTACTGCGACATTTTGTCAAGCTTTTAAGACGGCCCGCCGTAAAATAACGTTGATCCAACTCTCCGGGTCCTTCCAAGAGGGAGGTGGGATCGTATTCCGCCACCAGACATCCACTCTGGGTCCGGGAAGGGGTGGAGTGGAGTTGGGGGGCGGCCCTGGGTCCAGGAGGGAAGGAGTACGTGGCCGCCGCGGATGTCTCTCCCACTACAGCCTTCCGCATGTAGTTAAGCTCTCCGCCCCCCCCCCTAATCACCCGCCCCCAGAGTGTGAAGTTTTTGGGAGCTGCGGTAGTACTCCAAAGAAAACGGATGCTATCGCAAAATAAATATGTTATATGTAAATATGCGAAGTTTCATGCCGACGGAAAGTAAGGCAGCGGGTGAAAAAGAATTAATAATCCAGATATCCTTATGAATGTTTCATTATTCTCAGCTATTAATGTAATTTCATTATTTCTGCAGCAGTGAGCTATGCTTCGAAATAATTTTTGTTAATGATTATATTTTTTTTTGTTAATTGTTTTCTTTTGAATGCTTTTGGAGATAACCCAAACCTGATTTAAACTACTAACCTAACTAAGATTGGTTATAACAAGGACTTTCTGAGCTATCTAAACTATCAGAGTTCCAGAATTCTCATTGGCAAGGCATATTTTGGCTATCAGGCGAATTGTTATTGGTTATACCAACAAGCTTCACTTTATTTTAGGCAATGATTCGGTAAGTGTTGGTGTATGTAGTTTATCATTAGATTCCAAGACTTTCAGCTAGTCGTTAATTGTTATTTCATGTGCATTGATATCGAATTAGGGGTATTATCACCGAAGTTTGTTTTTTTGTTTCAATCATAAATTTATTCTTTTAAAATTAATGTTAGTATATAGACTAAAAGAATCCTACCAACTCTGTCACTTTTTTGCTGTCCAATACGTCTGTGCTTTCATCTTTAAAACCTGTTCAACAGAAATTGCTTATGAATATCGGGAAACATTTATCTGTCTACGAAAAGCTTTGTTCCTATTTTATTGCTCTTTCATTTAATAGAAAATTATTGGCGAAAGTATATTACCTCTTTTTTCCACTCCTGCGGGTGAAAACTTGGAAATCATGAATTTCTTCAAGAAATGTGGCTTTAAGTAATTTGATAAAAATCCTTATTAGAGGTTGGGAAAGCTTGTATTAACCTTATCACGGTGAAGATGTCGACCCTCTCTTGGTTGTACATTCTCATATAACTTCCCGAATGAAGGACCGACTTCAATATTATTCAAAAGTAATCTCCCTACACAATCTCGGTGTCGAAAAACTTAAGCATTCTACCCGGATATATAGTATATGCTTGCTTACGGAACATTTTAACTTTTCTTTCTCTTGATCCAGAATAATCTACGCATTGCTTGCTTCATCAATAATAAAAATGATGTAATCTCCATAAATAAAATAGAAATCTCCATTCATTTTTCACATGATTTTGAAAAAGGAAATTGTTGTGTACGATAGCTTTATGTGAACCTTCTTTTAATTATAAGCATTTTCAGGGCATCATTCATTTCCCTTCCCCCATTTCCTTCCGTTTATGAGTAATTGGACTGATTGTACAGTGATATTTCTTTCGTTATAAAATTATAGTGTATGCTTCTCTTCATTAAAATCTGGGCCAACGGGCATGCTAAAGCCATAATACAATTTTAATTGTGATTTTTAATTATAAGAATTTCATTTAATTTCAAAATCATTAATTAAATTTTACCATTGTATTATTCTATAAAGTGTATTAGTTTGTTTTACGCGTAAGCATGCAAAACGGTGAGATAAGTTTGTGGAAACGTCCGTGCAGTCATGATAAGAATAATTACACCACTTTCGATGTTGAAGACCCATGCTAAAAATGATTGGTAATTTTTGCGTGGAGCGTAATTTTATCAGTAAATGCATTCCATTCTTTAAATAACACCACCTTAATTGTTATTCGAGTTTCAGTATACCATTGGCACACGTTGTCATTGACTACGGAAATTGCTCATATTGGTATGAGAACTGCTTGTTGGATGTACTTCTTGCAGTTAATTTACTGAATTACTCGTTACATACTGATTACTTGGAAAATTAGGGAAGTTAATTGGTGGATAATATTTTCTCACTGACTTTCATGGTTTCGTCTCTTTCTGTTTCAATTCATAAGGCTAATAGACCTTTTTTACTCTAGTAATTGTACTTTGCGCCATAAGAAAACTTTTACTTTCCCAATATTTGTGGAAACTGCTTCTCCTGTTGTTAATTGATATTTCTTCTCTAAGCATGATATTTTCTCTCTCAAGTAGATATAATATTGTATATTTTATAGCTGCTTTGAACGACGAATTTTATTTGGTTTAATAACAGAAGCCCAAGGGATTGAATGTTTTTTTCTAGGAACAAGAATAGACTTAACTATGTTTAAACGATTTTGAGCACAAGAGTCTTAGACCCATAATCGTAAGTGTTACTCTTCCCACGTCCCCAAAGTGCCTCAAGTGTCCTCAAGGTCCTGGGTGAAGCCTGTTTCCTCCGTCATATTCGGTTTTTAAAAATCCCTCATGATACTACGTCACAGGTTTTTTTACGTTAACTGGAGCAATCAAACACTTATTTCTGATATTCAATTGCTTTTTGAACCATCTGCAACACAGGGGTAAAAACAGCATGTGATTGTATTCTATGTACCTGCTTTCCAAATTTTATTTTTCGAATCTTAGGTAAAACGATATATTTTTGGGAAGGGATTTCCATTATTATGCCTTGCAATATTGTCATGTCAACTGAAGTGAATGCAAAATACGGCGACATATTAACAGTTAGCAATCTCGTAACTCGTATTAACGGTAGCAATTAAGTATAATTGGGAAGATAATTAGTATCAACCACTCGTGTTATGTGAGACATTTTACACGACCGTAAATGATACTTACTGGTATCCTAAGACATGTACATGTAACATATTTAAACATATTATTTAATTTTATTTTCCATGTATCAGTTACATTATGTCTACTGGTTTCGTATTTGTGATTAGTTTAGTTTAACTCGTCGTAAATTGTTATGCAACATTTGGCAAAATTTTCTGTTCAGAAATGCATTAAAACTCATAATGATATATACTGCATTGGTTAGGTGTCTAAAAATTGAGTGTTACATTGAGTCAAAGTCATTTGAGCAAAAATCTATATTTTTGCTTAAATTTCTTTGACTCATTTCAACTGAAAAATTAAGGGGAATTGCACGCAAATTATCGAGGAAAGATAGTAAATGATGGAGAAACAAGAACACTATGTGTCAATATCAGCATTAACTACGCGAGGCCGTATTGTTTTTGGGCTTGCTATATTTTGTCTTCATCGCTACTTTCCTTTCTGCATTGTGTCCTTTTGTTTTTTGTGATGCACAAAATGAATAAATACCTCAAATGTTTTGTTTGCTTTCGTAGTAACGTTGAATATGAAGGAAGTCGATACACTTCATGGCACTTTAATGGTGTAAATACTCGGTGAAGAAGTAATTGGAATTATCTTTCAATTGCGTTACATTTATTCCTGTATTTATGGCATAGTGTTCAGAATATTGGATTCTAGATTGAGAGAAAGAGCAGACATGTGACTCAAATGTAGATAAGGGCCTATCATGGAGAGCGGGGACATGCGCGATCTGTTCATTCCTCCGTTATTTGACATTGAGCCGGTAAAGTTTTTGTGTCATCTTGCAAGCTTGAATTTTAGAGCCATTATATTAATGAATAAATATCAATACACCCCTCATTTTTTCCTCCTGAGAAAAATATTCCAGTGATGCTATTTTTCTCGCAATTCGGGACGACTACACTCATCCGAAAACGTAATTATCTCGCAAAACTTTCCAAATGCGGTTTTGGATTTGAATAGGCGTGAAATACGGTTGGGGATTGCGACAAGGAAACGAATCAATGGGGATTGTAGGCTGAGAGGGACGGGAGAAGGCGAAGGGAGTGCGGTGGAAGAGTCAAGAGAGACAATCGTGGAACGAAATTCGCGGATATTGGTTGGGATGGAGGAATGGGGTGGGATTGAAAGGAGGGTTTCTGGGGCGGATTATCCCTCCCGCCTCTTGTCTCCCTCTTTCCGTTCCGTCTTTCTCTCTCTCCCTCTCTTCTCCCCCTGGCCCTGTCGTATCTTTCGTTCCTCTCCTCGGCAAGACGACCGTAAGGATTCGGCGAAAGAGAGTGCGCTGGAAAGCGGTCGAGTTGCGTCTCCCTTAGATGGAAAGGTGAGCGCTGAGAACGGTAAAAGGGTCGCAGGGTAGTAATGTGCGGTGGGGATCCCAGATAAGGAGATAAATGGCCTGGAACAGTGGTCCTCAATCTTTTTCAGCCCGCGGGCCAAATTAACCTCTCTCCCGTGCCCCAAGTTCGAAGTTCCGGTCCGAGGGGTCCTCTAAGTTTTTGTATTTGCCGGCTCTGGCTTAAACCATTTTCGTGTTGCCTCGGAAAAGTCGGGTGGCCATTCGATGCTAAATCATTTTCGCTCGTATAAAGGTGGTTCAGCAATTCCACGACTATTGCATCAGGAATGGTTTATCCTGCTTTATCGAAGTTGTTAAAAATGCTTTTAAAGATAGCAGTTATCTTGGATCCCAACTATACTCGGCGTGGAAAATTGTGTTGACTTTGATCTTAGCGTATTGAGGAAGGAGAGCATTTGGTTAGGAAAATCGGGAGACAGAAGAGAATAACTCAATTTTTAATTCGACTCAGAAATTCGCGATGAGCACAAAATTTATTTATAAAAATCTTTTAGTTGTGACATGAATTTGTGTTTGCCACAGGGCATCGCGCGAACAGGCTTTCGGTACAAACCGAAAATCTAGTTTCGGTTTTTAACGAACCGAAGCAGGATCGAGGTAATAGCATTAGCCTGTCCAGTGATGAGACAAAAAGTATCTAAAAGAATATCAAATTCGTTTGTGTGTTCTCTCGAGAGAAGAATCTGAACAAGAGACAGCATTTTTATCGGGGGCATTGGGAAAAAGTCTGGAATGGAAATTTAGAAAAATGAGTGGTTAGCATGTATCACGTGATTGATTATTTGAATTAATTAATAGTAGGTGCATGTTTTCGGTAGATGAATATTTGAGAAATCTGATAATCCATTAAAATTCCGGATTAAGAAATGTTTAATTTTAGTAAAGTTAATGAGATTTCCATCCTTCCACCTCTTCATGGCTGACTTCATAGGCAGCATCCGTTTCTAAATATCTAAAATGACATAACACGGTTAAATACTTACATCAATCACGCCACATTCTGAGAAAGTACCAAATCGTTCATAAATGTGTAACAATCATTTTGTATCAAAATTCCGAATAAGGGACGACTGAAATAAGTTTCCAAACGGTGTACCTATTTTTATGTGTGTATATATCGCATTTTTTTCTAAATATTTTTGATCAAGCACTGCCGCAAATGAAGTTGGAATAAGAGTCATGCCTGGTTTCAATTTTTTCACGTGTGATACGATTAATTAGTCCATAGGAATGAGTAACAGGAGTTCTTGAATTGATATATCTACGAATTAATTTCATTAAGTTGGATTAAAATTATAAACTTTTAAAATTAGTTGACTTTAGTAAGCGTTAAGAGACTAATTAACTGAAATTTACTCTTAAGCGTCGAGGCTCAAGGTTGCCACATGCCGGCTCTCTTCGAATTTGCCAAATGAAATTAATGACACTCCAGTGGAGGATTTACTTGATTCTAAAATTAGAGGCATTGATGAATGAGAATCCCAGAATTTTTCCCGCCAAACTTTTAATTTTTTTAACGAGGAAATCCCATTTTAATGTTTGGCATCGAACACCCCAAAACGTCCCATTCATGAGTGCTGCATCAGGGTCGGCCTCCTGAGCCCCTCCGCGATAATTTCGCATTGCTTCTCCCACCCTCGCCTTTCTCTCGCCTTTTCCTCTCTTCAAAATTTCGGTTTTCATTTATGAATTTTTTTCTCCATTCACCCCTCCCTCTCATTCAATCCCCCCTCCGCAACACATGCCACCTCTCTCCACCCCCGTTGCCTTCCGTGGCGCCCCTCCCCCCGTAATTAGAATTCCGCGTTCCCCATGTTCTTTCTGCGGGAACGCGATCACGAATCATGGGACTTGACATGTTGGGTTCCCCCTCTTTTGCCTCTCTCGTCCCTATTGTTCGAAACTTCCCCCTCGATAATTTTTCTTCCCCTTCACTCTCTTTCTCTCTCTCTCTCTCTATTATTTTTCGCCAAGCGGGAAGGGTAGGAGACAGGGAGGGAAAGAATAAGCGACGTCGAGGAAGAGTGAGAAAAGGAAAGAGAGAGAGCCCCTCCCCTCTCTCACCCTTCCGGTGAGAGAGGGGAGTGAGCCAGCAAGCCCTCTACCATGTGATGCAAATGTCAAAGGTCAAGCTTCTCTGGAATACCCTGAGAGAGGGAGGGAATGAGAGGTTCCCATAGCTCCGCGTCACTCTCTGCGTCAACGCAGATGCGGACCAGCGGATAACGCCCCGAGTGTAAGGCATATTCACGTCATTTAGTCCTGTGCAACCATCCTGTCCCCTCACCCCCCCCACTCCTCATTTAATCGCGCCGCCACCCAAGGGCGCTAACGCTTTGGATTCGAGCCCCGCGAGCTGGAAGCCCAAGATGGGTCTCTAATTAGTGCCGTCGCAGCGTTTACCTTCCGTCCATGTAACCTACCGTCATACTCTTCCTTCCTGTTCTCCTTTACGAGAAATGGTTATAGCCAATGAAAGAAGTGTTCTGTTTATAGTGTAAACCAGTAGTGTGCCTTAATGTATAAGTCTACACTAGCATTAGTATATATTCGTCACAGATTTGTCCGGTTTAGTTAGAACGGAGCAGTTAACTTCTAGCCATAAACGCCGGTGACCTCGTGCTTACAGTCTCGACTGTACTCGTATACAGCATATTAAGCACATTTCTTCTCCCATTGGATGCTCTTGAGAATAGTCACCGTCATCTGCTTGTAAAAAAGTTGCATTAATCGGTTGGAAAATATTATCCAGGTACTGCGCTCATTTAGTCAGCCATAGTTCATTATAAATGAGTTTGAGGGTGTTCGGTAAGCAAAGTTTTCCCAAGAAGCGATTCATCATTCCCTGGATCGGCCATGATATTTCTGGAGAACATTACGTAAATAATGTTTTAATGTTTATATGCTTGCAAATTATTGCGCGCGGGGGCGCTGCCATAGCTTTGCAGTGAACGAGTAGTAAGTGTGTATGCATGCTCACTTCTATTGCAAAACTTTCTGTTCTTGAAGTACTCCTCGCAAATATCTGAAATATGGGTATAAAAATAATCCCGGGGAAAATTCATTGCCGTTGAATATGATGCCGCACCCGTTGCACGGTGCCGGGTTTTGACATCCAGACAGGGTGTGTATAATTAGTCTGCGAACTCCCGTGGATGTATGTATGGCTCTCGCATATGATATAGGCAAAGTATGATGTAATCATTTGAAAGTAGGTCTGTCCCAAATTAGAATCGATGCATCAAAATTTTATAATCCAGCGGAACAATTTTAGATAACTATTTTCTATCTTTCAATTTGCATGAGAATGATGTTTTTGATTCACAGGTCAATATTTTAAATCGCTTGCATTGGTGAGGTATTCTTTTTCTTGGTTTTGGGTATATTTCCTGGGACGTTTCAAGGAAAAAGTGTTTGAAATTATTAAGATTATCTCCAGTACGTACATGCATTTAAGTGGACATTTTCAAATGATTACACGAAATGTAAAATTATACCCAGCTGCTGATTATAGGACATCCTTATGAAGACTTTTCTTCATTTTTTTAATGAAAGTTGATTACGATTAACAGCCATTAAAAAACTTTCCCGGTTTGCTGAATCCTCGGAATCCTTCTCTTTCGTTCATCCAATGACTAAGGGGCACCCTGAAGTTTTCCTTATTTAAAATAATATCCCCGATAAAAATTTAGTCATGCCATCTTGTCCACAACTAGACAGCATGTTGACTGTGCATGTGCTACCTTCAATTATCGACTAAAAATATGCAACCATGTTCTACGTTCTTCTTTATCTCTGGTACTTTTTATGGCTGCGGTTCTTCAGAGAATTTAATCCTTAAATAAACGATTTAAACTCGAATAATGCAGGAAGTAGCCACTACGTTCTACTTTCTGTGGCGTTGGGAGTGACTTCTGCATCCTTAAAATTCCTTCGAAATACGATGCTAATGTGCGACTTTTATTCATGGCATTTATTCTACCCTAGCGATAAAACATTCAGTTGTGCTAAATTCATTGCTACCGGGACACGATAATTCAATCCTATAATAAGATTTTGCATACCACATTTCCTTGGCTGTGGTGACACAATATAGCCAGATTATTGCAAGCAATTCCACGTATTTATGACGTTTAGAATGGCAAAATAATTCAGCTTCTAATGTGCTATGAATATTCATTATTCTAAATTAAAGTATTTAGAACTCGTGTCTAGTTTTGAATCTCTCACGTGATCGCATATTTGTAACGGGTGCAGATGTGGGACTCTTACTTAAGTAGCACAGAATAATAGTTCTCCTTTAGCTTTTGTATCCTAACTCTTTGAGGCATCAAAACTTAATTCCGTGTCTATGAATTTTTAAAACATTCCTTCACCTGAGTTTATTATAATGTATCAAACCTTCAACACTGCCATATTTCCTTTTTATCAGGCAATTTTTTCATAAATGGAGTGCCGTTCTTCTCTTCGTACTTCATTATAACTCGATCTTCCAAGTGTGTGTTTTTAGTGATGTGTTTCTTTTCCTCCGTCTACCCCACTTGAGGCGTCGCTCTTCCGCTTGAACCCTTCTTCGTGAGAAGAAATAACAATTTATGGAAGAGTTCGATCGCTTGACGTCCAGCTCTCTTTGCCATTGAACGGCCAAAAATACCGATCGTTTTGTTTATGCCGTGTTTTTTTCACCCTCTGGGCTATCACGGCCCTGCACGTTTCGCGGAGCGGCTAGCGCGGCAGGAGGCATTAAGGCCAGATTTCCGACGCTTTTATTATTGATAGACTGCTTTTTCGGTCTAGAGTTGAGTAAGCAGATCCGTTCTACAAATGGAAGGTAAAAACGAAGTTCTTTCCGTCTTTCTGAGTACTAGACGATCGCTTTCCTCTTTACATATATCCACACGCGTGGCCTTTCGCCAGGTAACTAGACGAATATCACCGGATTATCCTTCGCTATGGCAACGACAAGAGACTTTAAGTTTATGCTCCCGGTTATTCATTTGCCATTTTATATCTCAAATCAGCGTTTATCTTTGCCAGTTCAATGGAAAATGGTCGGTATGTGGTGTGCTCTTTAGGGCCACTCGTTTTTCATCAGGCCGATGCTGTAGTAAATGTGAATCTGTATTTGCTCATGATTCCACTCCATATTAGGTATTAGCGGACGGACTTTTTAATTATATTTTTATAAGTTCGTCTAGCTCATTGGTCATAGCAGTTCATTCATCTAGCTCAAAATTTCATTGATGGAAATGTTTCCAGTTCTTCGATCAAAGTTTGACAGACCCACAAAAGTTCATTGATTGCCCAAGCAGGCAAGTATAAACCGTCCCGGTGAGTGAAGCGTATAGACTGGACTTGGGCATCATATCATCTTTTCGTCAGCACCTTTCTAAATGCACTGTAGAACAGTTCAGAGAAAAATGGCGTATTCCATTTATCATAATGACATTTCCATTTTCTAAGCCAAACTTATCCCTCCATAGGTGGTTAAGATCGCGAACTGCACTCTTCTTAAATTCAGCGTGGCGCCAAATGTATTCATACGCCATAGGGCTTAGTAAGGTGTTCATTTCTTTTTATAATGTTATCAATACAATTCGTTAGCAGTTTAAATATTAAAAATGAGCTTGCAGGACGTTTTACATCAATATTGCTCATTTGTCAGGAAAACGCTATAAACGTCCAAACTCATTGCCATAAATAATGCCATAGCTCATAGCTAACGTTTCAGAGACTTGACTGTGGTATGGAGGCAGTTGAAGAATTCCTTCCTTGATAATATTTTTAATAGTTAATTAATGGTTTCTAATAACTGAAGAATACCCTCGCCTAGATAATATTCCATCAAAAACCGATCTCCGTAAAGAACGCCTCCTTAAAAGGTGGAAGTAGATATCACCTTGTAATAAGCACAATGGGGTATATGCAATTGGATGATATTTCCTCATTTTGTTCCCTCTTTCGGTTGCCCTCAAAGACTTGATTTTCGAGTGAGTATACAATACAGACGCCATCGCCAGAGGAAAGTGGCACCGAGTACCCGGTCGAAATGTAAAGAGAGAAATGGAACTGACAGAATCTGATGACTCAGGCAAAACTTATATTTTGTTCAGTGATTTCCTAATGTACATTTCTGACGGGTGTATTGCAGTTAAATCTCGCGAAAACTATGTTATCACACGTATCAAAAACCGTGGTATGAATTGAATGCTAAATTTTGGAACCAGTTTAATCTGACAGCAAGAGAAGAGAATTCTTACGATAGATGTTATCCCATTAAAACATTCTAAATAGCAAAAATGCGAGAATATGAAAACATTCTGTCTACATGGATATTTTGTGATATATCTGTAAACAACTTTAAAAAAGGAATATTTAAAATTATCACTGTCGGAGCTTAGTGTGTCTGACATTTCATCTGGCGTTAACTGACATTATATCGATCAATATTTCAATGCTTTATCTATTTTGCAGGATTTAGAAATGATTGCACGACGTTATTACGTATGGAAATATTTAGGAAGGTCTACCCAGGGAAATTTGTATGCGTAATCACTTTTTCAAACGTAATTAAGCTTGCTATTTCTAGCACTTCGTAAAAATAATGATTGCAGAGGTCTGGCAAACCTCATGTTCTTATCTATTTTCATGCATTTATTTCACTTAAATCTTTACACTTGTATTCTCCCAACTTTGCCCTCTCTGTTGTCTCTCAAACTCCTGTCCTCTCATGAATTTTGGCATGCTGCTTATTCGAAAAATAAAGCCGATTAAATTAATTAAACTGAAAATAAAATATTTTTTTGTAATTGGCCAAAGCAATCTCTCCTTTGTTTACGTTTTAGCTCTTCGAAATTAATATCTTCTTCCTTTGAAGCATTCAAACCATCTGCTACTCTTGGAGATATTCTTCTAGATCTGGAGGCATTTTTCTAGATCTATTTTTGTCATTTAAAGAGGTGCAAACTGCCCCAATAGCTCAAAGCGCGAGGTTTACATTTTATTTGCCTTGTAATAATACCATTTGATTTTCAACAATGGTAGTTAAAATGTTTGAAAAGATGCATCGGCTTCTTCAATTCTTAGTGAACTAAAATTTCTCTTTGGCGCTCTCTCCCAAATGTCTCTGTACAGTAAGTAGGAATGTCCAAGTGGTCATATCTTTACCAAGTTATGCAATAGTTCGGCCTGAATAGAAATAAATTAAATGTATTTAAATTCCTATGGCATTTTCACTTGCCTTTCGCAGTTTTATTTCCGTGACTTGCGGAAATGTTGCGAATGCATTGCAATTAAGGTGCCTTCCATTACCAGAAATTGTTTTTTGAAGTCACTGTCACTATGTGAACTTTATTGGTGTAATGGTTGCAGAATATAAATTAAGGCAAAAGCCTTTAGCAGTTAACGCGTGTATTAGAAACATAAAAGACTAATTAATATACTCTTGAATTTATTTTTAGAATCAAAATATGTTAATAGAAGTGACTCGATCTTTTATAAAAGACAGTCTGCTTTATTTGGCAGCGTTGCATTCACGGGTAATATCTCTGTCAATGACTTAGGAAGTTTAGGGCCATACCGCGTTTGAGGGGACAACGTACTAAAATCATGCATGTAGAGTGAAAATCTTAAAACAATATTTGCTACCATTAACTTATTTGCTTTTACTGTTCATCTATGGCAGCAATTCACTTCAGATGTAGCTGCGATTAAATAAAAGGAAATTGTGTTCATCAATGAAACTTTGGTTCTCTAGTATTCATCGAATTTTTCTGTGATTATTGTGAGCTATAATATGCTACACGAAGATAATCTGATGTACCGTCATAGTCGATGACTTCAAATCCAGGCATCTGCCAATGATTGAGGTGGTTTACGCTGCTAGAAGGCACTGTGGGTAAGCGCACGTGCACAGGATTATAGGAAGTCGAGTGGGGGTAGATGCAAACGTAGCTTTATCTAAGTGAAATTTGCCTCAGGTGGCACTTTTCACGCGACATCTGGGGAACGGATGTTAATTCATGATTCTCTTTCGGTTCCACTTCCTTTCATCTCCACAGCTGGAATCGTTTTCCTATTTTCCTTCTTGAGATTATTCAATAAACTTGTTTAGCGCGTGTGCTCGTCCATCTCTCTAAAATTACTCCATATCCTCTTTTACCTTCGAATTGTAGTCTTCATTATGTTAATTTATCTCTATCTTGTGTAATATTCAATTCTATATGCACTTATTTGCATTATTTCCCTTACCTTCAGGATCTTTAGTGTCTTTCTCTGCTCTACGCGTATTAATTTCTGTCTGTTTTGTTATCCATAGATTCTTAATTATTTTCAGAAACTCTTCTCATAGTTTCGTTTCCAGCTGACGTCTTTTTCAACAGCCGTACCTTTTTATGCTTTGCCCATCCTTATACCATTAGGTAGTATTTCATCAACCGATTCTTGATACTCCGCTCTTTTTTTATTATTAAACCGCCTCGATTCCGATTTCGCCACATGTTAACATTTTAATACTGTCGAATTCAAATTGAATTTGACATCCATTAAATAGTAATCCGTATTGGGATTCTTCCCCATTAAGTTGTGCAAAATATCTTTTGTCGTAAAATTGTACAGTAGTATTTCAGGTCGTCGGTCAGCATCCTCCATCAAAATGGCCATTTTCTGATTACTTATGCCGACGCGTACACGTCCTCCTTCATCACATTGCTGAGCTGTATATTCTTAAATTATGACTGTTCTTTTATAGTCATATCTGCAATGGGTGTGGAAGAGGGTATGCACTTGACGGTTCAAAAATATTTTACAGCGAATAGGAGTCAGAGAAATTCGAGGGAGCAATACAGGGGAGTAATGTATCCTGCCGCGGCCTACGCAGCTGCTTGCAGTATGAAGTGAAACGCTTATTTATGCATAAGTGTTTTTTAGATGCAACAAGGCATTTCAGAGAGTGGAACAGTGCTGTAATTAGGTAGGATTTCACTGAGAGAGTGTAGTTTTGAGAGGAACCTGACATCTGTGATGTTAAACAAATATTGACGAAAGGTGTTAAAGGTTTTACAGATCAACTACCCATCCTCCGGTGAGTTAACTGCGCTAGAAGTACTTTACTTCAGGCGTTAATTTATGATCGCAACACTTAAATACTCACCTGCAGCCGATTACCACTTCTCTAAACATATCGTTTGTTAGCTGTTTATAAATGGATGGACTCTTTCTATACGAACTCAACTCTCTAGACTGTTTAAGTAATGTAAATGATTGTGATAAATTTAGGCTCCTTCAGCAGAGTTACTTAACGTATTCCCAACTCCTTTTGTCACGCAGTTTGATGGATGCTTTTAAGTTTTGCTTGAATGCGAAGGTTGATCTCCTATTGGCATTGGTCTCCCTCACGTCTACGTCTCCTTCAGAACATTAGAGGTTTTGTATTAATTAACCTGTATATTGAACAGATTTTGATGCACACAAAATTGAGAGTATGTTACCATTTTAGTCTCCAGTGAGTCGCCGGGCTAGGTAATCAATGGGCAGTGGGGTATTGTAGGCAAGGAAATAATCATAATGATTGGAATTAACTCGGATCGAATTCTTTATTATATTTATTTAAAATTTTAATTGCATAAACTAAAATTATGGCAATTATGGCTGTATAATTAAGGGCTGAAATTTATCTCATTTTGTGTTTCAAATGCGATCGAAGAAAATATTGTTTTTTAAAAACGAGACATTGTTTAATATGCTTCGTAAATATGACTAATTATGTGCAGAAGTGTAAAATAGACGTAATAGTTAATAAAAATGCTGTCTAATACTTTTGCTCTCTTTGAGTTTTTGTTCATTTTAGGAAATATTTTTTATAAGTTTTTATTCCTCGATGCCATCTCAGTTACTGTTATTTGCATCTTTTGTTCCTGGCCATCGAATTGAAACGCTAGGACTGCCTCCCTCTCAGTTATGTGTGCTTTTAATATGTGCGAATTAATGAGCTACTAAGGCTATATATATATTATTATTATTATCTGCTGATATATCCCGATGATTTTTCTAAAGACTAATTAAGCATCCTTTGCTACCAGAATAGTAATTTTTTCGCGAAATGGAATGTCATCGACTTTTCTTTGTGTAGTACCGTGTATAGCGTTTGGCGCTCTGTTCAATGCGAATGCGCGCCGCGCAATTTTAATACAGAGTGGAGGACATATAGTTCCCCGTGTCGTCGATAGGTAGCGGTGGTGTTCCGAATAGGCTCCGCCGCGCTTTAGTTCTACGGAAGTGTGTGGGCGTTGGGGTCGCAGTTCAAATATTTTGGCGGAGAAACTTTGGAACTTGGAAACAATTTCTTTTACAAAAAAACATTCTTTAGCTTAGGAATTGTATCATGTTGGAACATCAGCTTTATGATAAAATGAAGGGCTTACAAAGGACTACTTTCTCGATCTTTGAGGTGACAGTATCTCTGGAAGTTTCCTTTTAATCTAAAAAATTTCCTCCTTGACTAACTTTTATATATTTGAAACCGTGGCGACTTTTTTTCGAGTAAATTCAATGTCCTTAAACATAATAAATACTTACTGGCCGATTGACTCTCGCCGTGGTTGTAATTAAACTTCTTTGATCGTGTATTTATTTTTGTTTGCAAATAACGAGAATATTTTGTTAAAATATTTACGTTAGTAGAATCATTATTGAACTAGACCTCTTAATAAGCTCTAAAAACAATTACATTGTGTGGATATAGCATTAAACCTTTGCGCTATTTATATAAATTGTGCTATGGAAATAGTTGCTTCAAAAAGCAGAGAATGAATTGCAGTTAATGGGAGGCACTTTTGTTGTCTGTTGAATCCTTTTTCGCCCATATTATGGAATGATGGTTTTAATTACTCTAGAGGATATCTTGTCATCTCGGTAAATACTCAATAGACTGCACTAAATATCATTATGTTACACATACGAATAATGGTAGATGATAACCATCTTTGATATTTATTTTATTCTGGCTGGCAGCAAAAATACAAGAACTGCAAATATTATAACACATCTCCCCTTTAAGGATTTAATCTCGAAACTTTCAACGGTTAATAGCATTTTTGAGAAGGCAATTCTATGTTACTTATACGCTTAGCTGTTCACTGGTTGTATGACTATTGGTGTGCGGAATTTCTTCAAGTACATCGGGATCATTAGAGTTTGCAATGTTATCATCGTATTTTAGTTTCACAATATCATATGCAGGCGAATCTTAAAGAGTTTTCACATCGTTTATTTGAGTTTTAATGTGTTTCACCGGCGTTATATTATTGGGAAGTAATGCACGAAACCAATCGATTGAATCATTTTTAAATGCCTCTGGACACTCATATTACTCATATTCTAATTTTAATCGGGCAGGAATATCACTCTTACCAGTTTAAAATTGATTAAGCACGGATGTTTTTATTTGAGTTTAGAGGAGGATGAACCTGAAGAAAAACTGAGTTTATTGTCTACCTCGAGAAAAGGCGTCAGAAAATCCAACTTGAAGCATCCTCTTTTATTGAATATTATATGTGGTTTATTCATAATGGTCAACAAAAGTCCGGGTTCTGAAAAATTCTTCTATCCCCAGAAAACAAGTCAGGTTTTAGATTGGAAAATGTGAGCACTGAGTTCACGCAAATTCCGTCCTAAAACTATAGAAAGATTCTATTGAAAGCTTCGTATTTGGAATTGCGGAAAACAGTGATATGTAAAATTAGTTGGTTGATTTTCTCTTTTCAATATCGGAGTGTTTTCGGTTCCTCTTACTCGCCTCGGTATCCTTACTGGCTGGAGCACTCGAGGGATCCGGGTTGGAATACCGGTCAAGGCGAATGATTTTTACCCTTTGAAATTGTTGACTTGTTATTTAAATTCAAGAAAGATCGACTTTGATGGCGGATAACGTATATTTCGGTGTTTAAAAGAATATATTCATTTTCTGGTGTACCTTTTTTCACAATAATCTGTCTCCCTCTTGAGTTTCTAAAAAAACATAGTTCTGCGTCGGTAGCGCCAGGGAAGCATTTATAACCGTAACTCTTCGTGTATAGAAGGTATTCATTCGAGATAATGAGAGGATGTCGAAGACTAGCATTCAACGACCGCAGAGTTCACAACTGAAAGGGGCATCTTTATAGACTGCTCGCTATTTCACCTCGCCGTATCACACATTTCGCGTCATTTTTCCTCCTCTCCCCAACCACTTTCACACATTTGGAGTTTTTTTTATCCGTTACTGTCATCACTTCGGTGTTTCACCTCGTTTTTAACTGCTGATGTTTTGCGCCAGCGCCGCTACCTTCTCCGACCAATCATATTTACTCTTTCCTCCGTCGCCCTCTGGAAATCCTTCCTCTATAGCTCATCGGAGAGAAGACGCCGTTGCGATACATTATTCAAGACCGCCGTGTTCCATTGTTTACGTCTTTTCAGGGAAAGGGAATCTTGACGCTAGCGGGTGCGTACACCCCAAGTACGGTGGGGATAAGGGTGGGGGGCGCCTTTCCATCTCCCCGCCCGCGGCCTATCCGGGCGCATCCCCACGCCCGTAGAATTCCCTCCTACTCCCCGACCCCTCCGCCTCCCATGCCCAGCCCCTCACGACCTCACAGCTCACCCGGGCAGTGCCTCCTTTCCCCGCCCTCTCGTATTATATCTCCCTTTTTCTTTCCCTCTTTTCTGTCTTTTTAATTCTTCATTCCCTGGATCAGCCTCCCGGCGATTCCCTTTTCTTTCCTCCGATTCCATTCCCCGTTTCCTCCCTCTCCTTACCGAAATATCCTTTCATGCTCTCAGGAGGCTGCTGTGGGGTTATTTAAAAAACCTGTCTTTCATTTCCGTACACTCATTTTATCTTTTCATCTCTGTCTTCCACTTCTTTGCGCGTTTAGCACACAGCTCTTCTCTCTCGCGTAGTTCGTCTCTCTTTCTCACCTTTTAAATCTTCGTTCAGTTTTGCATATGTTTCCCGTTCTCTCAATTCAACTTAGTTTTCATCTATTTGTATTAAATTGTAAAAATATATGGGCTATCGTATTTGAAATTAACAAAGTTCAATCAACGCTTATCAATTTTGATTTCTCTTGCTTGATATTATATCATGAGATATGTTTCTCGTGTTGTGAAGTTTTTAATTTATATGGTGAATCTTCCAATCGTAATATTAACATCTACGCACAAAATACTGACGACAATTTTCTCCGATTTCGTCGCTTCCATTTGGTCGGGATACGAGAAATTATCTTGATTGCCAGCATTAAGTATGATCAATCGCCGTTGAAAAGCCCGTTTAAATCGAAAATTTGAGATGAACTTCATTAATCCATGAAATTGATGATGTAAATATTGTAATTAGCAATGCAAACAGAGTATAACTGCCACTCCAAAAAATAAAACGTTCAATGATAAACCAAATCCTCTTTGCAAACACTATAAATTGACGTCACACACTTGTTTTCACAATTTTGCAGATTCGTCTGTTTGCCTCTCATTAATCGCATGATCGGAGGCTTTTACAATCACCCCCGTCCGGAGTCGAATAAATGGGACGCAGCCGGCAAGGACTTAATTTCTTCATTCATGCCTTTCTCATTTTCTCGTTTCCTCTGTCTGACCTCTATACTCCCGGTTACGATTCTCACTACCATTTCGTTTCCCACTTCCTCCGCATTCTGTTCCTTTATATTCTCAAGTTCTCTCTTCTCACGAATATATCCACTGTGTATCACGTCGGGACACTGGACCACGGCGATTTCTATTTCCCAAGTCCAATCTCTGCTTTCCCTGTCCCTCACATCAGTTATTCTGCCCCAATAGACCGGACGTCTCTGGTTTGATATATTAGTCGGACAGAGATGAGAGTGATGGTGAGTGGAGTTAGTGATGTTGGTGAGGATTCAGTTTGCTGTGTTTGAAATTTGAATTTAGAGCATCCAACTAGGTAGCCTTGGTTACTTCTAAGACTTAATTTCGATTCGCATTTCATTACTTTTATTTCTTCAGCTAGTTTTTACTCAATGTGCTTAAAAAGGAACATCGTTCCTTTTCTTTATTCTTTTCATATGCTGTACATGTTTTTTACGCTTATATTTGCTGGGAGTGCCAAGTAAGACTGTAGTTCCTCAGGGCAATAACTGGTAGAGCTACTGAGCCGACTATGTATCGGCCACCTTTCGTGGAGTTATCGAATATCTTGATGAACCAAAAGCATTAATTAAGAGAGAAATCCAATATATTTTACGTAAACCCACAAAATCTTTACGTTAGTATAAGGGCACATAATAAGAAAGTGGGCAAAGTTGCCGAAGTGGGTAACATTAATCTATTTTTGTTGAAGCAGTCATTTTTAACAGATTATTTACTTATTCCCTAAATGTTTTCGTGACATATTTTCAAAGAGTAATTATTTCTTTCTATTTGATTACATCATTATTAGTAGATATTTGTTCGAAAAACTGCCGTCATTGAATTGAGCTTTAGAATCTGGGCGTCTCCTTCATCCAAATAACATGTACTGCAATGACCCTGTGACATGTTTTCAAAGTAACTAATGCAGCAAACCAAGTTTATGTAATTTTACCTCTCGCCATCGGTAAAATACTGGTGTGCCATTTATAGAGTAACACGAGGCAATAATTTGATTAACGCCTCTGGTGTATTATTAGGTCTTGTTTAATTTAAACTTTTATCCTCGGATTATTTGAGGAAAAACCCGAAGGAAGTTATTTTCACCGATCTGAGTAGTCTTGGGTCTGAAAGAATGCCCGGAGGATATGGTTAGCTCGCAATCATATCCTACTTTAATGTTTTGAGTTTTCTGGAGGCAGCGACATCAACTTAACCCATTGTGTAAGCCATACTCAACACGCTCCCTCACCCAAATTATTTAACTCTTTAGGTATATATTCCAGTGCCATGCCACATATGGAAATAGTTGACCCAATACTCGTGTACATCAAACCGTACTCGTGTGCATCATCGTGTACTCTCTCATACTTTTGCACAACAAAATCATTCCTGTGCAAAGCCATACGGATAACTTCTCAAATATAAACGATATCATCATCATTGGTCGTTCCATCCTAAGATTGGTTGACGGCAGCCCTCCATCCTACCCTATCTGATGCTAATTGGCTTACTTTCTGATTTTTTTTGCAATGTACTTTCTTCTTTATTTATCCCATGTATTTATCCCTTGGCCTTCCTTTTGGGACTTTTCCCTCTATGTTCCTTCTATTATATTCTTCACGAATCCATTGTGCCTCAGGGTGTGGCATATCCATCTGGTACTTCATTTCTCTATGGTGTTCCACAAGGGCTGTTCTTCGTCTATTCTTCTGTATACTTCTACATTTCTTATTTTATCCGTCCCTTTAATCTTAAGCATCCTCCTCCGGCAGCATGTTTCGAAGGATTCAAGTATTTTCTGGTCTACTTTTCGATGGTCCTTTTTCGTCGTCGAAGTCGATGGACTTTTCCATGCTTTTGATCCGTAGAATTCCACGCTCCGTACGAATCTTTTTGTATTATCTTCTTTCTTCTATTAGTTCCGTCATTTCCCTCGTGATCCATGGTTTCTTCGTGTCGGCTCTCTTTCTCACAAGTTGCTCTTCTTCAACTTCTACGATTGCCCTCTTCAGTTCATCCCATCTCTCTTCAGAATTCTCTTGTTGATGGTTAAGCCGGAAGGAGAGCCCACGGACACCGCGATCGGACCGCGTGCAAGTATAGATGCCGACGTCTAGCCATACAGAAGAGGAAAAAGAAGAGTACGATCAGTTGGAAGAAGTCCTCGGATTGGTGAAGGGGAAAGAAAATCTCATCATAATGGGAGACTGGAACGCAGTCATAGGAAAAGGAAAAGAAGGATGAAGCGTCGGAAATTTCTGGCTGGGAAAACGGATCGCTAAAGGAGAGACTAGTCGAGTTCTGTCCTGAGAAGAATATGGTATTGGCTGACACACTCTTCGAACAACATCAATGAAGGATGTACATATCGAAGATGCCAGGGGATATCGCAAGATACCAAATAGACTACATACTAGTAAGAAGGAGATACAAGAGCAAGGCGAAGCAGTGCAAGAGCTACCCCGGTGCAGGCATAAATAGTGATTACAACCTAGTAAGCATATAATATATAACGATATAAATATAATAATTCAGGATGACGGTATTTCGAGCCTTTAATTTGTGATACGGGCGAACCCCTCCATAAACCGCTTTTGCAGGCTTGCCTTGTGCGCGAAGCGACATTTCCATCATACCCTTGAGTCTGCTGTATGTACTTGGTTAAGTGGGTTAATTAGGCAGTACGGTAATTGCTGTTTTTAAAGATTAGGTGTGATATTATCATATGTTGTTTAAAATTGTCCCACGTGATGTTTTGTACTCTAACAACTATTATTCCCTTACTGTGTTGATAAATGAGAGTTTGTTCTAATAATGCCTAGGTTGATTCAAAAGTTGGTATTTTCTGCATCCCGTAATACCTCCTCATAAGCAAGACTCGTCCTAGTGCTGAGATTCGCCGACGCACCCCTTCCTCTATTTGCCATTTTTTAGAAATTGCTCATCGCTGGTTTTTACAGAAGTCGCTGTTGTAGTGTTTAACCTCTTTTTATGAAAAATCCGGAGCAAGAAGTAAATTATCGCCCCATTGGAAATAAATGCCTCACTTTTCATCCCTCTTCTTTCTTATTATTAATCCGCCCAAAATTATATGAATCTTGTACGAAACGGGCCTGGTGTGTCTTCAGAGTTTTCTGTGCTTTCATGTGAGGCTTTTTATAAAAGTGCCTTTTGTGGTATACATTTATATCCATAGCACATGCCATCATCATTTCGTTACATTAACTGATTCTCGTTCAGTAGCTACTAACGCGTTCTTGTTTTGCGGCAGACGGTGTTTCATTTGGGCCATCGCGTGCTTTTCTCTCTACGGCGTGACTTATTTCAGTTTTGGGGTTTATTTGTTGCTGTTTATTTGTATTCCCTCCACGCCTATCTTATCTCCTTGCTGCCTGAACCCCCTGATCTCTACGTGCACTTAACTTAATTGCAACTCTTACGCGCTACGCGGTAGTCTGAGAGGTCGTGTAATCTCGCTTAATGCCTTCTTGAAAGCCCTCAGATCTCAGCCCTTTGAGATTGGAGGTGGAGGATTTTCGCTGATTTTCGCCATTAGGTTTATGAGTGGTGGAGGTAGTTGAAATAAAGGGCTGAAGAGAAATAAAGGTGAGACGAAAGGGCGAAAAGAGCAAAGAATTATAATTTTCACCGTCTAAATATCCTATTTTTATGCTCAACGACGTAGTGAAAAATTGTGAATAGTTCAAAACACATGAGATACCTACTTTTTCATTTACTGTCTTGCGTTTGCGGTGACGTTTTTTTTTCTTCTCCCACACTTTTAGTTGGATTTTACCCTTAATTAGTCCTCGTACTGAAATGAAGAGATCTGGTGTTCGGATGCGGATACTATATTTCTTAACTCCTAAATCCACGGTTTTAAAGCCCTAATTGCATCTCTAACACGCATGCGCGCGCACACATTTTAACACTTACGTACTTTACGCTTGCTTTTGTTGAAACCTACGTTAGTATCCGTCGTAAAGCAGGGCTGTTAATAACGAGCTTAAGTAGGGAAACACTTAGAGAAAGTCTGAAGGTCGGTGCCCTCGTCTGACCTCTGCCCGTAACCCTCTCTATATGATAGTTCGTAGGGCTCTTTCATTTTTATTTTCGTACGTTCTTTTTTCCTTTTCCATCTCTTCCCTTTGATTTCTTTTATTCAGGGATGTCTTGTATACTTGTTATAATCTCATAGCGCGTGTTTGAAATGATTCCTCTTATCGCTGGTTTGTCTCATGCTATCTTTCCGGAAGCAGTGGAAATCCATGGATTATCTTTTTCCTTCAATCCACGTCTTTTTAAAATTTTGATTCACCTGATCTTTGTTAAAGTTTTGAAAAAGCTCCTTTAACTCGAAGTTGATTTTAATATTAAAGGTGTGGTGGTTTATTCACCTAGAAATGGAGAAGAGAGTTTCCCTTGCTATAAATCCCGCCGTGGGAAAATTTCCTAATTTTTTTATGTGGAGTTGCATAATTATTTATAAATGAACTGAATCGTTACGTGTAATTCCAGGTTTATCACCCTTATGCTGCCTGTTATACCTTTTTTGGCTCTGTACATCCGCATACAAGTAATGACGCGTTTACGTGTCATATTTTATCAGTCATCATAGTACATTATGAGTGATATTCTCGGCATTTGAACTGGCCCTTAATTCCATCTTCAATTTACTCATTTCATAGTAATTTCATAGTTCGTCAGCTCTACAAACAAATCTTTAAAAAATAATATGATTTAGCTTATTTTTACGCAAATATGGTTTTTGTGATCTTACGGCGAGCATTTGGAGTAATAACAAAATATTTCCTAGTACTTATGAATGTTAAATACCATTTAACCGAATTTCGTGTCAGGTGAGAGCTTATTGCGTTTTATATCGAGTCCATGACCTTCAATACAAGTATTAGAGAACTGTTTTCTTGCTTGTGAAATGCCGCACCGGCTCTAATCGCGGCCATTTATCTATCGGATGCCCATGCGTCATCACCTAGCGCTTCATCGTCCTCTCTCCCCGGACATCCCGTTCGCTTCAGTTGCTCCTCTGCCCTCGTGCGAATTCAGCTGATGGCATCACGGATTTATATATTACACTTATTTTCTCGTAGTTTTATGCTTTAAAGTGGAAATTCTTATTGAAGTTATGTCATCCATTGATTCAGTTAGTGAACCCTCACGATATTTTTCGTTTTCCCCGTATTTACGTCAGTTCTAGTTCCTTTAGCTCCTATATCCCCATTCACATGAGTTCTCAATATCCGTAGTGACCAGGGAGCTAACAGTATTTAATATTTTTAGGAAATCGTAACGCAAAGAATGTAAAGTAACGTGGCGTTAATGTTAAAAATAAGCAACATAAAATAATTGTATAAAATAAGGCATAGCAGGTTGATAATAGGGGAATTAAATAATCGTTTTTTCATAGCTTCCAGTTTGTTTACAGTTTGACGAAGTTGACGTATTTAGGATCTTCCTTCGGCATGAATTTCATCTTTATGGTTACTTATCGGAAATTTCCGTAGCTCTTCTGACTTTTATGACGTAAGAACTCCACTTGATTTAGTAAGATAAAGGTTTAGTATAACATCAAATGCGTTACCTTATACTATTGCTATGTTTATTATTATGGTGTGTCAACCTGGTTTGGTGGTTAAGGACTCCGTAATTGTCAAAATACCCTCCCCAGTAATCTTCAACCCAACCATTTGGTTGATTATCCTGTATTATTTGGTTGTTAGGATAATTCTACAGGATGTTATATAAATTGTTGTTCGATTGTAATAACCCTTTAAATAAATAGGCCATGCATTTTTTTCAAATTTATTTGTGTCATTTTAATAGGTTCAGGATAATTCTGGTACCATGTAGCAATGATTCAAAATTTTTCGTTCAATCCCTTTACTGCGATCTTCTCAAAAAATATTTTTTTCAATTTTTGGCTTTGTGTGAGGAACTAAAATATTTTGACATGTAGATATTATATCCATTCAGAAATTAAATCTTTAATATCTGAATCATTTAATGTGTATTAATGTAAAACCTGAGAAAAGTTGTTTGCTTGATCTAATTTTAAATCAGTGGATCATGATTGGATGGTTGGGTTCTTAACAAAGGAGGTTGTCTTTATGTTTTCGAATTTACGTTCTTCAAAAATCGACAAATGGTGTTAAAAAGACACATTCTTGCTAAATTCCATGTAATAAATGACGTAAATAAAATAAAGCCTAAATAAGTGCCATATTCACGTTCTATTCCTTTGCTGTGTGAAAGATATGTCGGTATTTACTGATATTTTGATCTTATGTGCTTGAATGGAATTGGTAAGTCACTTAGTCATGTTGTCGATATTTTTGTTGTGGATAAATTTGTAGGGGTTAATTACCTTTAACAAGCGAAGTTTATAATTTATTACTTCCCTCTCTTAACGTTTCCAAATGTGGGCTTATCTACTCATCGGTGACTAACATACGTACTTTATATATTCATAAATGAACTTTAAAAATATAAATACTGTAATAAGTGAGTAGTGTAGTAAAAAAATCGCATTAAAGTGTAATTCTCTTTCCATAATTTGTGAAATTTAAAAGATTTACCAAGATTAGAAAGGTTAGCTCGAAATATTCGAAAAATGTCCAAATATGTCCTTCCTCAGAAAAGTATTTGTGAGGCCTTTATGCGATGAAATGTGCTCATTTTAATTTATTATTTACATATTCTTGAAATATATATATATATATATCCGAGCGTTTCGGAATAAATAAATTCCATTCTCTATAAATACTCTTATCTCGTTTTTGGTGAATTCATGGATAATGTATAGATATATATCCTCAATATAGGTTGGAATTAATTTTCTCAGCCCGAAGGTGGTTGGCATATGCGTCGGAAGGAAGTTGGCGTTGGGTAGCTCAAGAGTGAAATGCTTATCGCTAGTTAGCGGGTGCATCGGGATGTTGGAAGGTTCTCACGGGTGAGTAGTCAAAGCTTAGGTTAGGGTGATGTCGTGTACGGTGCGGAGGAAGAGTAAGTGTCAGAGAGCTTCTACGAGCTTGGGAGGTAAAGGAGAATGTCGCTAGCATACATGCGACATCAAAGCAAAGCCCACTATTGTGGCAACGGTGCGACATTTTTATGTGAGGCTGGGGTGAATTAGAAAATTCGTCATTCGTAATTGGTGACTGCAATTACATTACAGCTTTTCTTTTGTATTTGAATATGAGTGGCATTTTGCCTTTCCTAGGACCAAGAAAACGCCTATTTGAATCTTTCAGGATGCTTCATTAAGTTAATGTGCGAGCGGTTGGTTTTTGTTCTCATCGATGGTTTTAAATCTCAAATTATTCTGTGTTACAAATTTTTTGAACTGAAAATTAGAAATCCGCCCAATTTTGGAAAATTAATAATCTCTGTCAAACAGTACACTGTGGATGTGTGTTAAATATTTTAGCATCAATTGTACGCCAGTTTAATTCAGATTCATGCATTTCATAAACTCATGCATATAAAAAAATACTTGCCTGAATGTCTACTACAAAGAAAAAACATATGATATTCATTTTGCGCGAGGTATATATCATTAAATGTAAAATTAAACCCTTCTCCCATGCATCTCGCATGTATTCAACTGATGGAATGGCGAATACTTTTCGATTTAAACTTAGCTTATAAATGAGCTATCAGCCACGTCTTTGTAACATTTTGTCGTGACACAATTTATAATGGATAAACAAAAACATTTCTTGGTCAATGAGTCGCTATATCATGCGGTTGAAATAATGTATAAAAGCTTTGAGAAGATAAAACTTAATCAAATACATCCAATCGTGTTTGCAGAACTTATTTCGTAATAGTATATGATATTTTTGTGATTTCATATTTTATGGTTGGTAGTGCATGCAATTTTCTGGCTGGTCCCCTTTTAGATATGTTTTTCAAACTAACATGTAAAACTTTTTTGCTTGAAAAAGCCATTTAATGCGTTGTGAGGATGGCACCTGGAATTTAATTACTACGAATTTGCTAACTTATGTTTTCTTATGGCTTTGTGTGCATTTAGTACTCATTAAAATTTAGTATTCGAAATAAGCAAAGCTGGCATACAATACTGTCGTTTATATATTATTTTTATTTCTCTTTTTATAACATTTTTTTGGTGAAAGTGTATTATCATTTTAAATTAAATTTAGAATGATGAAAGCAAACACTTTACTTTTCCACGTATAATTTTTTTATATTACGACCTAGATTTCGTTACAGCGTAACATCTTCAGGTAAAAACCATAACCAATGCCAATCCAAACTCCATCCAAAACCAAATACCAATTCATAAGATCGTATTTTCTGTTTGAACTCCTGAGGGCATTATAGTTTTCCGGAAATAACCTCTTTCATTTGTAAAATGAACACCCATGACCCTTTTTACATCGTATACTTAAATAATATATTGTTGATTAATTAAAAATAGCAATTTTCCACAAAAATAAAATTTAATGCGACCGGTTTCAATGTTACTACATCATCATCAGGTGATAGTTAAACCTCAGAGTCCAGTATATATATGATTAAAGGCAAGTAAGGGGAGGGTGGAGGAAAAGAGGGGAAGAGGGGGGAAGGTGGAAGGCAGAATGGGTGACTATGTGAGTGGGGTGGGGGGAAGAGGGTTGGGGAAGACAAGGTGCAAAGACCCTAGGAGTCCGGAGAGCGCGTCGTGGCCGAATGGAGGGGGGTGTCTCGTTGAGGGTGTCCCACGGTGCGCCGCAAAGCTCTTCGGGCCGCGGGGGAAGAGGACGGGATCGGGGGTTTTTCCCTATGGTCGTGGTCTGGGAACAAGGTATCAATACACAAATAAGCACTGAGTTGAAGGGTAAAGATTGGGATCACTGTATAGTTTTAAGGGGGCGCCCTAGCGAGGTTTTAGGGAAAGGGTGTAGGAGGGAATGTTATCACTATCACATGCCGAATAGGGGGGGGGGGTTGGATTGTCCCGCAGCGGTGAACCTTCCCTCCTCGTCCGTGAGGAAAGGGGTGGGGACTCGGGGTTTCCCACTTGTCCGGGAAAGCATGGTCTCCGTCTGCAGAGGGGGGGGGGAAAGGAAGGAAATATCCAATGAGAAGGGGCAAGGGATCACTGGTCACATGTACGTCTTGGGAAGGTGATGGAGAGGAGGGGGGAGGGTGAAGATAAAAATTGGACTTCGTTGATCAGCTCCAAGTCCTTGCGATGTAAGATTTCCAGCTGTTCCATGGCATCCAGCTTCCTTCCTTTTTCCAAATTGTGAAGCACTTTGAATTCGAAATTGCTGAAATGGTTAGAATCGAGAAGATGTTTGGCAAATAAAGAGTTGGTATGACCTGTTATGTAGCCTTTCCTATGTTCCCCGATACGTGTCGAAAAACTCCTGCCAGTCTGACCAATGTAAATGGCCCCACAATCACACCGAATTTCATATACACCACTTTTGGTGTTGCAGTCTATAGGATCTTTGTTTGAGCATAGGGCTTTATATAGAGTATTGGGGGTATAAAAAGAAATGCGGAATTTGTCTTTGGGAAACCTGTTCGCGATTTTATATGACACAGAGTTATGGAATGGAAGTTTGCACCATTTGCGCTCAGAGACTGTAGTGACTGCAAGGGAGATGTTTAATTTCAGGGTCTGTTTCTTAAGTTTTTTCTTCAGTATATTATCAATTATGCGGACATGGTAACCGTTCTTAAAGGCTATGTGCTTGATCGTATTGAGCTCTCGTTCGAAGTTGGATTTGGACAAGGGGATACTGATTAATCTGTGGATCATGGAATTGAAGCTGGCTAGTTTGTGGGTGAAGGGATGGCAGGAGTCTGAGGGTATCACTTGGTCTGTATACGTGGGTTTCCGAAATATTGAAAAATGATGTGTGCTTCTTTTTATTTCAATAGTGAGATCCAGGAAATTGATTTTATGGTCCACTGCCGATTCCATGGTGAAAGTTATAGATGGGTGGATGGAGTTTATGAAATGTAAGAAAAGGTCTAACTGTCTATCACTGCCTGTCCAGCAGCATAAGATATCGTCCACATATCTAAACCAGTATAAAATGTTATTCTTGAATCTATTTTCACTTAGGATCTTGTCCTCTAAATTATCCATAAAAACTTCTGCGAGGAGAGGGGAAAGGGGTGACCCCATAGCCAGACCATCCTTTTGTTTATAGTAGGTGCCACAGAATAAAAAATAATTTTGGTCTACACAAATTTTGAGAAGTGAACTTAATTCATTAATGTGGTGTTGGTTCACATTAGCGTTGATTAATATATTTTCAGCGTAAATTAAAGTTTCATGCGTCGGAATGGAAGTAAAGAGACTACACACGTCAAACGATACTAGCTTAGCGTTGGGTGGTAAGGTGAAGGGCAGAAGACGTTCAGTTAAGGAAATGGAGTTTTCTATTGAGAATCTGGGTTTGAAGCCTGAGAGTTGTCGATAGATCGAGTTTAATTTTGCTGCTAATTTTTGCACTGGAGCACTGACACTAGATACGACTGGTCTAATGGGCACGTCTTTTTTATGTAGTTTAGGTAGACCATAAAGTCTTGGGGGTAAAGGGTTCATGGTGGTTAAGAAGAATTTTTCTTTATCGTTGAATATGTGGACGCAGGAAGCGATGGCCTCTTTGACACGCTTTTGATAATTGGGAGTAGGATCTTTCGGGAGTACATCAAAGGCGTTGGCGGATATGAACTTTAGGCACTTACTGGTATAATCGTCCCTATCTAGGATGACAGTGCAGTTTCCCTTGTCAGCTTTACTGAGCACTAGTTGGTTTTCTGCCTTCAAATCTCGGAGTGACTTTAAGATCTCACCTTCGGATGATCTTCGGGCAGGGATGGAGTGGTTCTTTATGTCTGTTATTATGGTATCGGCGACCAGATGCTTGATACCACGGGGTTGATTGGATAGAGCAACTTCGCAGTCCGTTGCCAAGTTTTTATAACCTTTGGAAGAAATCGGGATGGCCGGTGCAAATTTCAGTCCCTTATTAAGGAGTGAAAGAACGTCAGGGGAAATTTCACACTTGGATAGATTTACAACTCTCGTGGCGAATTGGTGTTCACAATGAATTTGGGGGGATGGATCACTGACGGAAGACTCTTGGCTAACACTAGTGAGCCGAAGGAGCTTATGGTTAATCACTGCACGTTTTTTATCAGCAACTGCCACTGCGAGGGACCTCACACGATCATCGAGGACACTAAATTCGACGGGATGCAGTTTGTGGCTGAGTTCTGCATGGAGGTGGTACAAATAGTAATACAAGGAATCCCGTTTCCTGTACCACGTTTTTAGCTCCGTCCGGATCCACACCTTTTCCGCAATGGAGACTGCGCGTTGAGCTGCTGTAGAAGATGAGATAGCCTTGATGGATATGTACTTAGGGGTTACTCCGTATTCGATGCACTTGCTATTAAAGTAAATGTTTAAGGACGCTATTCGGCACTGAACGGACAATTTGAGAAATAACTTTGCCTGGATTGCCATGCTAGCATTACGAATAAAAAGAGACGTTTCAGGCGTGATATGGTGGAATATCATGATTAATTAAAAATAGCAATTTTCCACAAAAATAAAATTTAATGCGACCGGTTTCAATGTTACTACATCATCATCAGGTGATAGTTAAACCTCAGAGTCCAGTATATATATGATTAAAGGCAAGTAAGGGGAGGGTGGAGGAAAAGAGGGGAAGAGGGGGGAAGGTGGAAGGCAGAATGGGTGACTATGTGAGTGGGGTGGGGGGAAGAGGGTTGGGGAAGACAAGGTGCAAAGACCCTAGGAGTCCGGAGAGCGCGTCGTGGCCGAATGGAGGGGGGTGTCTCGTTGAGGGTGTCCCACGGTGCGCCGCAAAGCTCTTCGGGCCGCGGGGGAAGAGGACGGGATCGGGGGTTTTTCCCTATGGTCGTGGTCTGGGAACAAGGTATCAATACACAAATAAGCACTGAGTTGAAGGGTAAAGATTGGGATCACTGTATAGTTTTAAGGGGGCGCCCTAGCGAGGTTTTAGGGAAAGGGTGTAGGAGGGAATGTTATCACTATCACATGCCGAATAGGGGGGGGGGGTTGGATTGTCCCAATTAATATTAATCATGATATTCCACCATATCACGCCTGAAACGTCTCTTTTTTAATATATTGTTGCATTCGTTTTCTTCTTGGGCTCATTATTTTCGGCCACTTGTGAATTTTGTGATACCAGTAGTAATCTCTCCCCTTGCTGTGTACAAATATGAATTTATTATTATAAAATAAATTGTGGGTGTGACTTGTTTTTGAAAAATATGCACAATGACAATTTTCCTACATCATCGATGAGCAATGGTGGAATGTCACTGTCAAAAAATTCTGTCGCCGGCTATCTTAAGTTCACACTTATATGTTAACGTCCCGACGGCGGTGGAAGCTGGATTCACCGAGGAATACGCCCACCCATGTTAGTCGTCTCATATCTGGGTTTGCCCCCGAGTTGCAGCTTGAAACGGAAGGCACAAATTCAGCCGGATCACCGCTCATCCTACCTCGACACCCGTCTTCCTGTCCTCGGTTCCTCTTCAGCCCCACTTCCCTGCCTTATCAGTATGAACTTCTCTCTTCTGCTATTCTCTGGGAAGCCTTAGATATGGTTTTATGGCTCGAATGCATATATAAATTACACGTGGTGCTTGCCAACTCTTTGTTTATCCTGTGTAAGTCTTTGACTACTCGCGATGTCTTTAGATACATTTCCCCCTTTTAGTATCCAAATGGTTACAGGCTCTTGTAAAATTTTTAATGCCATGCATGCTTCTAGAAATAGAATATGATAGAAAAGGAGATAATATCGTTTTAAGGGAAGAATATTACGTCATTAACTATTTGACTGCGCTTTACTGTGTTGTCACAAAGAGCCTGTTTATACCGATAATAGTATTCATGTGATCACCGTTGGGAACGTTGCCCTGAAATTTTTTGTGTCTTATTGTTTAAGTTTTTGCTTTAGATTACAATGCAATAGTTTCATTATTATAATGGTGTGGCATATCTAATCGATTTATTGACGAAAAGGTGATTTTTAACGTTATGAATTTACAATGATTAATTTAAAATTCGTTCATATTTAAATTAATTATGAGTTAAACTCGCACGATATTATTTCGATAGCGTATACATATATGTAAACTTCATTTAAATTTCATTTTTTATTTGCAAAATCAATATATACAGGCTTAATTAATCCTGTTGTGATTTATTGCTGGCATACAGCACATTTTTGTTGCATTGGAGAGTTTTAATATATTTTTTATGAAGCAAAATCATGAATGATGACTTTTCAAGTGCATGAGTGTAGTTTTTTGTATGTTTAATATAGTTGTGGCAGTATATCCTTTTAATTTAGTCTCTCGATAGTTTTCATAGACGACAATTGTTTAACCATTTACTCTTTCTCCGTGTGGCTGCCTTTTTCTTTATTTTCAGATTCTTTTTTTTCGCCTTGGATCCTGCTCAATTCTCGCCTGCTCCACCCTTCCAATTCATTCTCCCTAGCTTTTCTCCCTGCTGAATTAGCGATTTCTTTTCAATTTTCCCGTTAACCGTGTTCCAGTCTTCAGTTTTCATTGCCTTTAAAGGTTTGCCAAGCAAGTGTGAGTGAAATGAGCAATTGTGAAATGACTTTTTTTTGGAGGTTGAAATTCTGTCGTTCCCATCTACGCCATAGCAATGTCCTCTTTCCCTATTAAGAGATTCGATACGCTTCAAAATCCGTTTTATTTGCTCTAGACTTGTTTTACATGCTTGTGATGGAGGATTTTATGAAAGTTGCTCGTCAGTCATGTATATATTTTGATCTTTACCTTTGAAAGTTTTGTTCCTAGATTTTTCTGGTCGAAAAAAACTTCTGTTCTGAATTAACTATGATGGTGTTTTAAAGATGCATAGGAAGGCATATTATTGTCATGCGAAGTGGTAACTTCTTCAATATTTGAAAATTTAATTTTTATGAAAAATGATAAAATGTATTTTTTATAGATAAGTAGTGGTTTTAGCAAAACTATTTTGACAGTATCATGGATTCGGTTTTCTTCCCGGCACTTTTGGTCTACTGTGTATTTTTCGCGCTCTCTTTATTGTATTTGCGTGTAAGTTTACAAAATATAGTAGTTTGGCTTTCATTACTTTAGTGCGAGTTAAACGATGAGCCTGCTTTAGAATTAGAATTTTCAATTATGTCGTTGTATGTTCGTTTGCTTTTGCTTTATATTTTGTATGACTTTTCAATAATGAATGAAAAAGAAATACCCCTGGATCATAAAAAATTGCATACTTCGTTTGCAAATTAATTAAATACGGATTCTATGAGCTCATTGTCCAGTCTAAGACGAAGTTTCGGCTTCTTTATCAATTCGATAGAGCCATTTGTATTCGGGATAATAAATGTTATCCATTTAAATTGTAACTTTTCAGAGACGATTTTGGTTTTTGCCTTTATTATATATCATGGTAACTGAATATTCGCCATTTATTCGGCATTTTTGACGAAGTAATAGGGCTAAATGTTTTTTTGAAAATAATGCCTTTAGGTCTTGAAAGGACCCTGTTGTGGACTAGTTGTCTATTATTCGTTAGTCTGGTCCTTAACTTAATAGCACAAACAGTGTTGATATTAATTTTCTTTTGCAAAGAATACATATGCTACTCCATGGTATTGGATTTAGGTATGGTAATGGTTTTAATACTTTCATAATATAATCAGCTATTTAGAATATTAAATTTCCTTTTTAATGCTTATTATTTTGTTTAAAATGGAAACCCAAGACTGACCATGTTATAATGGCATTACTGCTCATAGGAATTGTCCACGAAGTTAAAATTTTGGTTTATATTGCACGCACTCATCATATTAAATTTTAAGTACTTCACCAGAATCTGATTTTTCGTGATTCATATTGTGGGTCAGATTCTGCATCTTTAGTCGTTACTATCATGTTTTCTACCGGACAGCCATTTTTACGCTCGTTCCAACCCCCTCCTGCTCTCTAAATGATTGCCATTTTTCGTCTTTTATTTCACGTTCGTCATGCAAATATTTGGGAAATGGAAACCTTACCGTTATCTTCGGTTTCGATCACCTTCCGTTCTCATAACAGCTTTTCGCATGCTTTCGTCATTTTATTTGCTCGGCTTTGTGTGTATCCTCTGCCTGTGGTAAATTTACTGTTCGTATTTTATTTTTCACTGGCTTATCCACAGTGTTGCACTTTTCATCGTTCTCTTTGGAGCACCTTTTTACGGCGTTAAAGCGGAGTGGAATTAAAAATGGAAGGGAAGTATTTTTTTCCTTCATATGTTCATCGTTTCACAGATGCTTGATCCTTTTGTCGAAACGCCTGCCGTTGTACGTTGATATATATTCGCGTTTAGTACCTGTAATTGTTTAATCTTAGTTACTAAAATTCATGGAGTACTCATATGCATTCGCTCAAATACATTGTTTAGACTTTGACTTTTAGTTGACCGAAATGCTTAATGGGTTCTTGGGTGGTGTTGTACTACTTTGGCAATCATTATTTGATTATTTTATAAATTTTGCTCATTAGCAGTAATTTTTGACTATTTTGCTTGATGCATTAAAAGTTCATAGAATTTTGTTCGTGATTTGAATCCTGCAGATGGTGTGGACTCCTATTGTATAGAGATTATGTGTAAATGATTAGCAATCAGTGAATGTAATCCATTCGGACTGTACCTGCCCGAGGTTAAATGTAATCATTCATTAGCCGGTCCGAAAATATTTTCTCCAGCGCCATACAAAAATTTAAATATGTGTCTAGTAATTTTTTTGTATTTATTGATTTCCTTTTTTTCCTCTTATGATGAAAAAAATTCATTATATACACAGAATCATTCTTGTTAGTTTTGCTAATATCTTCTGATTTTTTTATCTATCTCCTGGTTCATCCATAATTCGTTGTCTTTTGTCACAATGGTGACTAGAATCGATTACAGTACAGCTTACTTCCTTAAATTACCATGTACAGGTAATGAAAGAAAATTACGTGCCAATAAACTTATAATGTAGTCTGTCATACTGCGGAGGTATTTTACACTCATACATCTTGAAGAAACCGTCATAACTATGTTGTTATTTAAAATCATTCAATACTCGAATTCTCTTTACCAACACTAGATCTGAACTGTTATCATACGATCAGCCAATGTGTTGTAGATCCTCTGGAATAATCCGGTATATTTATTTGTTAAATTTTGATTAACAAAAAAATGTTTGCCTTTTTTATTCGATAGAAATATAATTCCTTTTATATCGCTATACTTTTATGTTCTTTCAGAAATTTTTGTATTTATTGTGATGAAATATTCATTAACTGCTTAGCTTAGTTATTTCGTTGAAAAATATTTATCCCCGATTTTGCATTTGTATCGGTATTATTTGTTGCATTGAACTTTATTTTTCCCTAACTTCAAAGGTTGGCTTGCCATAAAGCATATTGTTTATATCACATTCAAGTTACTTTGTACCTCTATCGCCCTTCATTTGATCTTTCCTCTCTCTTAGTAACATGAATATTGATTTTTGTTGACTTGTTTACGCTCTTCAGGATGGAGACCCAGGAATCATTTCCGGTGGACATTGGCGGCAGTGACTTGCAGATTAATTTCGCACCGTGCCACCCACACCTGGGAAGGAGGAGGAAAAGGTGAGTCTTCTCTTCCTACCTTTACCCTATTTTCCAGGGTAAATATTTTTATACACATTGCGGGGACGATAAACGTATTTCAGAATAAGTCACTGTAGATATATGATGCACTTGCTCCATGTAGGGCTAATCTATATATAAGGTTCATTTTTTACATGACCACAATGTAGCTCTATTTGCAAACACCTGTTTAAATATAAAGGGCATTGAATAAGCAAAAAGCCATTTCTTTGTATATGCTTATTTTCTTATTAAGATTGAATTGGTACCCAAATGTATGATCTTGCGTTTCACTCATGAAGTGGACGGTAGTTAAAAAGAGGAAAAATTGAGTTATGAAGTTCCCCAAATATCAGATATATTGGATTTGAGAGGAGCATGTATTTTAATTAGAATCTGATTTATACATGTTGGTAAAATGAACCAAATATTTTTGCGGAGGCGGAGAAAAATTCGGATTTCCCGAAGGTGGGCGAAAGAAGTTTGAGATCCTGTCGCAAGATGGCGTCGGCGCCCGTATTGCGAACGAGGTTGGATAAGAAGTTCGAATGAATTGGTGGCGTTGTGATGTTCATGGATACAAATCGGTGCTCAGGATCATCATTATATTGGAACAAGACTTGTTTACGTCGCCAACTTTAATACCTAGCTGCATTACCCATTTAAGTTTTGATGCTAGTTATGTTTAATTATGCAGGCGCATAATAAGATTTCTAAAATGCCGTATCGCGACTAAAAATCTATAATTCATTTGACTACGTGATTCACAATCAGTGGTGTAAATTACATTTTGGGTATTTATCTAGCTCGGTTACGTTTATTAATGAAAATATGGTGAGTGTTACTTCTGGCGTGAAAACTAGGATTTGTTTGTCTTGATAATATCGCGAGTCATTGAAATTTTACTACCAATAATTTCAATAATGTTTACGAAGGTCTAAATATGAGTTTATTCATGCAGGCCGAGAAATAATAGTTTGAAATGAAATTTAGATGATTCACATTTGCCGAGTCAACCTTCTTGTAAAAATATGGGACTGAAAGTTTTAATGCATAATTGTTGAAGTAATTTTTCTGTGCTTTAAGCAATATTGTAATAAATTTCGTTTTAGAGACTTATCTGTTTTTTTTCAATTGAATTAAAACTTTATTTCGCGTTTATAATGAAGCATAGTGTTGAATAATTCTTTCTTCTTTCATTATTTATCTTTCTGTTTCGCCGAGAAAGAAAATAATAAACTTTAAATATATTTTTAAAAGACCATTTGAGCCTGGATTTGGAGGTTTCCGTAATCATACGTCAGTGCTAATGTTTTGTGTTAATATTCGAATTATTAATTACTATTTTAACAACTCCTTGTACTGGTTGAAAACTTTAATTCTTTTGGCATGATATGGTCACAAAGTCAGATACATATTTACTTCTTTTCGGTAAACTTTTATTCAAACTGCATGCTGTTATAGAAAGTGCCATCGTCTTACAGCCGGTTTACAATTTGTTGTGAAGTCGCTTGAATAGTTCCAAATTTAAATTTTTTTAAACGCGTTACCTTTTGGTATTATGTTTGAAATCAAATTTCCGGGTAATTTTGTATAACAGGATTCCCGAATTCTTGTTTGCTCCACATATGATCATAAGTTCGATCGAGGCCGAGGTAAATGCGGTATTTTTCTTCGTTTATATTGTTTTTCTTTTAACATCTACCTTCTTTACCGTCTGGCCACTCACTGCGCATGGGCGTACGTAGAACGATGTACCCCTGTGGAACTTTGAGATTTCACCAGCAGATGACGACGCTGTTCATTTCTCTCCCTTCTAAGAATCCGTTGTCCTTGAAGGGGTGCGTCTGATCGCCAACCTTATTTCACTGTCAGATTTTGTGCCACAAAACCTCGGACTCCTCACGTCAAACATAAGCTCTGAAATTTTCATCGTTTTCGTTCCATTTCCTTTTCACCAACCCTGTCTCAACAAATGATGTATAGTATGCTTTCAGTTTCTTTAGCAATTTACAGTGGAAGTCCATGTGGCATGGTTCATTGATAACAGGAGGTTAGACATGAGTTAGGCTCGGACGTGTCTTGTCTGAAGTTGCTACGTGTTCATAGCTACATGTTGCTATATTTATTGCATTTATTTTCTGTCCTTAGTTTTTCTGGTGAAATTATGAGCGATAAAATGATCTCGGAAAGATAAAATGTGGTGCATAAATTTATAGTTCCTTAGCTATCAAATTCCCATTGTCTTCTTTTTATTATTATTAAAATTATTTTTGGTTTTTAAACTGATAGAGCTGCATAGCGATAATCTTGCGTCTAAGAACTACGGACCTTGTGATTTGTCGAACGTGCATTCAAACAGGGTATAAACTTGAGTGGTCGTTCATTTCATGTGTCGAAACGGATTGTGGTCACACAACTTTGGGTCGTTTTCCATAAACTCCTCTCTTCCATAAATATCTATGTATACATGTAAATATGCATATATATATATATATATATATATATATATATATATATATATATATATATATATATATATATATACATATATATATATATATACACACACACGCACAAACACTCCCTTTTTTCTCTTTTTTTGCGTGATAATGTGTTGGAAAATATTCCTAATATTTGAGTAATGTAATGTTAAGCTAAGCTGCTTATGTTCTTATCTTTCTTAACTTCCATTAATCTGTTTGAACACTAACAAGTTGTCATAAGGTTGATATTCTATTGGTTATGTCTTAACGCATAATTTAAACCATTTCGGGTTTTGGCTCATACATTATAGTATTCCAATGGTACTGGTCAATATCTGTGATTTTCAGACACTTATGTCCAGGCAGGCAATATTTTTTACGCGGCGTCGAAATTCCGTGGTAATCGACATAGTTTGTGATTCACAAGTAAAAAGTAAGAGTTTAATAGGAAAGAGCATTTACAACTCCGGCTCCCTGGTAATTCACTGCTTTCGGTCGCATGGCCTCGGTCGTTTGTAACTTCTATTAAATTACTAAAGCCTTTTGCGTTCCGGACTGTGTTCCAAAGCCTCGCTTTCTCCCTCGCCTTCTCGCCGTCTCCCCTTCGGCTAACTCTCCCGCATAATTGAACGCATTTCTAGAGAAACTTATCCTTCCAGCCGCTTCCATCGAGCCTCATCAATCTCGCAAATTCTTGGAAATGCATCCGGACACTAGAAAGAGATTACACACACTGTTTGAAGTTGGTGGTCGCTGTGAAAGTGTTCAACGCGTGGTGTTATAATGGATTTCACAAAAGCGGCTGTTTGTGAGTTTCAGCGAGTTTAATTCTAATGGTGACATCTGGAGATTCCGCCGGCAATTATTCCCCTTTACTAATAATAATAATGCTTGCTTAATTTAATTGAAATATTTTTGAAATTGATTTAAAAGTGATAAAAAGTCTTTTCAGACTCGGGCCAAAGCTTGGACTCATATTTTGATTCTGGAAAAGTTTGTCTAAGTAAACTTCCGCAGGAAATTATTACTCTGGCCAATACTTCCTGTGAAAATTTCGGCGATGGTTTTAGGAATTTTCTTCAATATTCGGGAGTGATAATTTTGTCCTCCGATTCAAATTACAATGGAAAGATTGAGGAAAAAATACTCATCTATCCACACTCGAATAGAAATGCCGCCCTACGTTGATTATTTAACAGAAACCACTGCAGCGGTCGTATTCGTGGGGTAATAAATTGTAGAATTCGTGTTCCCACGAAAAGTACCTTTCCGTGGTAATTTTAGTAACAACCTTCTGCCAGACGTTTTAAGTTAAAGATCTTGGTAATATTTAAATATGCTATTTTAATATATGGGTCGTGGTAGTCCAGTGGGTAGAGCGTTGGACTGCTGACCGGAGGGTCCCGGGTTCGATTCCCGGGCGAGGCACTCTGGGCACCTGCAGCTCCACTCAAGCTTCAGTGATTTATCGGGTACCAGGTCTTCCTGGGAAACCATAACCAGCACAGGGAAAGGAACTGGCCCCCCTACCCTGATGTGTGAATTTCACACGCCGTATAGGGTTTAGTACTGGGTGATCTCTAACATCACCTACTAAACCGACCTTCGGGTTGATTACTGTGTTTATGGTTTTTTTTATTTTAACATACATGCTATCAGGGGGATGTAAATGATATCTTCTGGTTCTTAATTTGAGATATATTACTGGTGTTTTGCAGTATATGAAATGAACACGTGTGAACCTAGTGAGGCTGAGTCCAAATAAGGTGTTTCCCTAGTACATAATCTTAGCGTAAAATAAAAGTTTCTGGCGTGACTTGGTGGTAAATTTTTATATTGAAATTGAAATTAACAACTTGGCTTTTTCACATAGAATCAATAAATAAATGAAGTAAATGAGTAAATACAAAATTTTCTATGTGGAAAAGCCAAATTTTTTCTTTTCAATTTCCATTACAATAGAGTTATTATGTTTAGGGCGTGGAATTTTAGGAAGATCAATTTATTTCAGATATTTTTACAATGGCTTAACATTCTTCAAAGTACATCCCGTGAGCATCTTTTGCCACTGACTTTTCGACGACTCTCCCTGGTAGGTGAATTCCGGGTAGGTCATTAATCATACAAAGGCAAGCTTCTTCGTCGGCACTTAGGGTCCCATGGTATTGCCCTTAGAGTGAGGCTTTCACTTTTGGGAATAGGAAAGAGTCTGCTGGTGCCAATTCGGAATTGTAAGGGGACTGGGGAATCGTCGCGATGTCGTTGCAGGTCTTTGCAAGCAGACCCTCGGCTCTGCCCTTGGTCGTCCGTGAAGACCTTCGGGACGAGTGCAATTTTCAGTGGTAATAGTGAGCACCGGAATCTTATCAATGCTAGCACGATCTGCGATCATGCGCACACGTCAGGAAATAATTGTTAATCGTACGTTTTATGCGAACTTTGTATATGTGTGTGTGTGTATATATGCATATATATATATATATATATATATATATATATATATATATATATATATATATATACATACATATGCTTTTGTCCATTGTAAATATGCTGCCATCTTCTCAGACACTCCACATCCCTTACTACCAACTCCAAACCCGACGCCACCTGCACATTAAAAATAATGTAACTTCTGCCCTGCCTTCTACGTGGGCGAATGTGCGACGACCACCCTTTTCCTCCGCATGAATAACCACCGCTATTCCATCAAATCTCCCACCTTTCTTAATTATCCCATCTCTACTCATACTGCTTCCAACAAACAACCCTCGGTGACAGCATCTCTGTTTCAGAGGTTGAAACCCTTCCCAAATCTGCAAGTAGCATAGGGGTGAGAACCCGCGAGATGGCGCATATCTGGGTGTCCCAGTCTTTTAAACCCCCAAGGCTGAACCAAGTCCACTGAATGCATCCAATAGCTGCCTGCATATCCACTCCCTCCCCCTTGTCTATTTCATATTTGTCCCTCACCTCTATTTCCCTCACCCTTCTTCCGAATATTTCCTCTCCGCTCTCCCCCGAGAACGTCATTCTGATGACGACGGTCGTGCCGACGAAAGGTCAAAACTACATATGTGAGTGTCCTTTCTTTGTGTTTCTAAGCTTTAAAAATCTACACCTGTGTTATACATATATAAATGTGTTCGACCACGGTTGTTCTTATTTTATTTCTTGTTTTATCTAAATTAATTTCTTGTATTCCACCATATTTATATGTGAAACAGGCGGGTAAATTTGCAGTGGTTCCTTCTTTTGGTTAAAATTCTTCTTAGCCTACCGCATTCCCTCCTCAAAATCCTCCCCACCTAAAATATTGAACCACAGTGGGTTATTCCCGTGAGGCACGCTGCGGGATACGGGCAATGTCTGGCAGACGTGTGTGACGTAATAGGAGGGGGATTTCAAATGGGAGTGCGCCCTTTCATGGTTCGTGGGTTTCACGGAAGATCATGGAATTGAACTGTGCACGCGCACGGGGTCGATTGTGAGCGCCCAGGAAAATTCTGACTCACACCGGAACACGCTGAAGGCAGTGTAGGCGCTGTGGGGTAGAACATGATAATGGAAATTTCGTTCCAAATTGATGCCGTGGTGTTTTAATGACTTATGAAATGTATTCGGGAATCAAATTGCGAAATGTGTGAATTGTATTGGAAGCTACATAACATGCGTTGAAACTCCTGAGTTACTATGAAATGCTGTTATGTTGTTTCAAATTTCTATGACGTTTAGGCCATAATTAATGCTGATAACTCGCTAATGAATTGAGTGAATTAATTCAATTAAATGTGTTCTGACTATTTTTTATTTCCCTCTCATGGTGCAACATCATAGATTAGGAAAATATTGGGGACTCGTAGAATATTCTTGTGGTTCCTTTTCTGTAATTTCTGCATAGGATTCTTACTAATAATAGCCATAGTAATATTAAAGGCATACTTTTATTGTACTTGTTATGCAATGTGGCATGAACTCTCATTTTAATAATAATAAAACCATGTTATTTTGCTATTAAACTGTTCGCTTTTGGTATTAAAAATTATTTTTAAAAGCATTTTTTCCTTTAGTTTATGCCAAGCAATCAAAACTCGAATTATCTAAGAGCTGCGCTCAATTATTGGTCTACCTTATCCTTTGTCTTCTAGAGTTTAAGGATGTTAATTTAGCGTATTTATTAATACACAATTTTATGTTCATATTAACAAATTTTCTCTTTAAAATTCTTATATTTATTTTGTCTTCGGAAATGTGAAAAACATTGCCTTTTTTCTTTACGCTTTAAAAGTTAATATTGACTGGTTCCTCCTTACGCAGTGACATTTAATGCTTTCGTATTTTTTATTTTATTTGTCCACATACTTTCGGCATTTCGAACTTATCATTGCAGTTGTTAGTTGGAAGTTATAATATTTCCTTACCTATGAATTATTTTGGTTTCACAATAGGTGGGAACTAATACCTGTCCTCGACCAGCATAAAATACTACTGGTACAACTGCTACCACTAAGATGTAGAGCTTTTCTTTAATTTATTTAATATTGTTGCCAGAATCCGTGAGAGATTTTGATTTCGAATTTTGTCATGTTTCTGCTGGTAGTAACTAGAAACTGTACCCTACGAGCTGTATACCGTCATCATCTTAAAATTTTAGTTTTACAACTTAGGGCTCTCGTTCTGATGACACGTTATAAAATAAATTTTATTCTTTAAATATATTGGATTAAGTCCTCGCTCACAATGAGGACAGGATCAGTCCGATACGGGTTTATATCCGTGTAATTATTTTTTCTCGCCATTTTATACATTTTCATTAGTCCTCAACGTAGCTCGTTTTGTCCTAACTAGCTTTGCTTGCCTTTTTATGCTCAAGGCATAACCCTTTGTACTCAGCACTAGAGAACGTAATTATTCGGTCTCGGGAGAGTGCTTAATTGCACGAATGGAAGTGAATTTTGTAGTTGAGGATGTGCGCATAAACTCTAACCTGCTCTATTTACTCTTATTATTTAAGAAAAAACCGTTGTAATTTTTCGATATTTCATCTGCCTTGCTCCAAAGAATAGATTTTGAGTCATTTGCTCAAAAATGTAGATCAAGAAAAAGCGCACACGAGCTCTACAATATCTTCAATATTAATATGCAGTAATGGTGGTCTCATGGCCAAATATGTACGGCAATATGACTCAAAAGAGTCGCGGAACATCGATTTTTTACATGTTGCTTTGAAAGCAAGCCCTGGTAGCATTGATTTTACTGGTCCGGAACCCTTTATTAATGTGAGAGATTACGATTGTTTATTAAGTCTTCGTGAATGAAAAGTGCAGATGGTGACACATTCTTAATATTACTAATGGTATTTGGTCAACTTGCTGTTGGCTTTGAGAATTAAAAACATTTATGTCTCTGTTTACATGTAGTTTTGAGCTTTTTTCTAATTCTTATGTTTTACGCGGTAAGTCTTATTTTGCGTTTAATTAGGGGACTTTAATTATTTTCTCCATGTTTGAAATATAATCTAGTCTTGAGTCTTTGTAAAAGTGTTGATCAAGGCTTTTTATTCCCGTAACTGAATGAGATTTTATTTTTGGGTTTGTTATGTTACTGATAATATGTGTCCATTCAGGAAGATATTTTGATACAACAAATCATGTATAGGATATTCATGAAAATTGTCGCAATTTATCTTTTTAGAATTTCTGCAATAGGCTGTCCACTTTCTCTTGCATTCCATTTGTGTCGAAGTGTGGTCAGAATGCGCCCGATCTTATTTTAATTGTTAAAATATTATATTGTAAAAAGAGAATTTTTGTTTATATTTCGGCGATTTCTTATAAAAAAACTATTAACAAATGTAAACTGCGTATATTATACGGTTGGGTATAAGACCGCAACATCGTTACTTGCAGATTTAATGGTCATCGTTTATAATGGTTAGCTATATACGCACAACTCTTAAGTTAAGATCTTCTGAAATGTCAAAAGTTTTTATCAGAAAATGGTAGTTTAAGTATTTAATTAGAATCAGGGGTATTAGACAATTTAAAACAAAATCTCCACATTTTAAATATCTTCCATTTTTCATTTTCAATATCCTATTTTATGTGTGGAAGGCGAGGTAGATTGGTCTACTAGCGCTATGAAATTATGCAGAAGCATCTGTGAATCATGGTTCTTCCTAAACTGAACGCTCCTTTTTTATCTTAGCCCTTTACTGCCCAAGTTGATGTAAATTTTCAGTCTACGTATTTTCCGCTAGATATTATTCAAAAACTTTCTTCCATATTTCCTCGGCTTTCTCACCATCTACGCCGCGGATGGCTTTCTGCTCCGTTCTGCGTCTTTAGAATAGTCCTCATTTTCTCTTTCATTGCCTTTTTTCTCGTCCCTCCGAATTCTTTCGCGTTTCTTATACTGCATCCGAATTCGATAAAATGGAAGGGAATGAGAGAGGATGGAAGTTGAGCGAGAGTGCCTGGGATGCGAAATATGAAGAAAAGTGGGGACGGAGGAGGTTGTAAGATTCGAGCGGTGAAGAGGATAGATGGGGGAAATTTAGTGAGGTCGTAGATCCGCAGCACCTTTTTCCCCTTCCGAATGCCGTATCCTCACCATGTATTCCAACTTTCTCTTTCCTCCCTTCACATATCTTTGTCCTCTTCCTCCGACTCAAATCGCCGTTTGATCGCCAAGCTCGTGATCGGTCTCCCATTTTTCCTGGGCCTCTCATTTCACCAATCCTTTTCCTTACATCCCCATCTCATCATCCTTACCATTTTTTTCCGTGTCACCTGTCCCGATTTTTTTCCTCTTACTCCCTCGGCCTCATCACCCGAAGCGATCGGATTGTGTTTTCGATTGAGGGGAAGAGTGAGGGGACGCGTGTGAGGGGATGGAGATCGGAGAATAAAGGGAGGGTGAAAGAGATTGATAACGGGCTCAGATATTTACTACAAGGGGGGAAAACGTCGGATAAAAGAAGTTGGCGGGTGGATTCGCAGAATGGAACGGCTCCGTGGAGATTTAGATCCCCATCGGTTCGGCTTGGATGAAAACACTGCGCGAGACTGGTTCTCTCTCTATCTCTCCATGCGTTGTATTATGGCGCTGTCCTATAAAAACCTATCTAACACTGATCGGATTAATTTTTCAATTTCCTATCTTTGTCGGGTCACCTTACGTCTTCAGAAGCAATACACTGTAGATTGATTTAGAATTGAAGCTTGCGTTTACTCTGGCAATGAAAATGAAATTTATATCGTATGATTAGTATAACAATCGCTGACTATGAATTAATGACATAGATTGTTAACCTCAAATGGAACAAGTAAAGGGTTATGGTCTGAATGACCTGTAGGTCATTCAGATTTTAGGTTTCAATCCTGCCCTCTCTTTCTCTTCCTCAAGATCCATGTTACATAATTGTTCATCATGGCACTATTAATGATAGAATTTCGTAACATTTATCTTAAAATTTGAGTTGAGATCCTGCCAGAAGAAAAATCCGAGAGAATGTACTTGTGGGAAATATAATATTGATTTTTTAGTGGGTACACGTTACGGAAAGGCGAAATGTCGGTATTCCTACTCAGTGCTACTAAGGCTTTATTTCTGGTTATGTTAATAAAAGATTTGTTAGTAAAAAATATGTTGATAAAAAATTGCAGAGGACTGAATAAATTATCTGAAACACGTTGTTCCCATCACACGGTCGTGACTAGCAGGCCATGGCTGGTGGAGGTAAACCCACGCCAGAGTTGGACAAAAAAAGCGCAGATGTGCTCGCAAAGTGTTTCGTCAGGATGGGCGTAGAGACCTTGGGTGTTAATAAGAATCGGATACTTTGGAAAGCGGGAAATAAAGACATACGGGTGGACGAGGCAAAAGGCTTGAAGAGAAACGGGGAAGGAATATGCTTCGTTATTGTGTGTGCACGTCGGCAGTGAAAAAGAAGGATGTGGGTGGAGAGTGTGAGGTGGCCCCGGTGGGAGGGCCTGGAAGGAAGAGACGAAGAAAGAGGGCGTGTGTTTGCGCGGGCTCTTGTGTGGGTGGGGGTCATGTGGTGGATGGAGACGGGCTATACCAGACCCTCCTCCCTTCTTCTTTCGTATTTATTTTGGCGGCACAGAGATCGAGCAGGAGAGAAGACCGCTCTCACGTGTCCGCTCTCACACAGCCTTTTCATCTTAACGCGGAATGCCCGGAGGGCACTCACATTGCTTCCGCAGAGAGCAGCAGCCTCAACCACCACAACCCGTCACAAAATGCGACGTAAAAGGTTACGTTTTCATTTCACGTTCTGGGTGTGTGTGTGCGTTTGTACTCGTCGCTGCGGCGCGTGTTTGTGTGTGTGTGCTTGCGCGTGCGTGGTTGCTTCAACTCTCATTTTTTCTTCTATTTTCCCAGATTCACGATCACACTTGCGCCACTACCACCAGCGTTCCCTCGGCTCTCTTTCGTCTCCGCTTCTTTTTCGTCTCCATTCTTTGGGTCCACGCCAGTCTAATTTTGAGGGGAAGCGAATAAATTAGATTCAGTGCGGTTGTGATTCTGGGATGGATCCTCGAATCTCATTTTTATAAGCTCTGAAGTGATTGGATTTAAGAAATTCAATTTCGACGCTTCTTGTTTGTCTTATGTTTTTGTCGCTTTGCATTGTGTTCGGGATGTCTCCCCGCTACCGTTTTTACGATGAATAATTTATGCTTATACAATTTATGTCTTTCGAAAAGAAGTTTATGGTAAATCTTAGATAAAGGAATTGATGAATTGAATTAGGATTTTCCTGTAAAATAAGGTGTTTACTTTTGACTTAGCATAAATACCAATTTATAATCTCTTTAGTACACATTTCAGTCATTTCAAAGTTATGTTGATAAGGCCTCTTTATGCCGGTGGAAAGGTGAATATGATTTCTAATACTTAAATTTAATAAACTGTACTCATAACGTCAACGAAATATCGCATTCGGTCGTTCTTGTAAGATTTTTCCAGCTCTCGTCGTTAACAAACTACATAAATTGCAAATCCAATGGCATCCTACGTATCTTGTACTAATTATTGATCATTTTCTGTTTGCATTTTGAAAATGTAATTGATTCATTTTAGCAATACTGTCGCTTATTTATGTTTTGAAATTTTCGGAGATCCCTGCCCATTTTCTTAATCAATTTTGCATCTCACCCTTTAATCAGCTTCGTTTCGCCGAATATTTTGTTGCCTCAATGAACAAATGTTTCGCGCCAACGCTGGTGTCCGTAAGCTTGACTTGACACATGACATGAACAGATAATTTTCTTTGACCTTTAAGCTTATAAATATATGATTCTGCCCTCCAAATAGTTTTCCTTTAAATCGATTGAATTTTGTATAATGTAGGACCACGTTAAATTAAATTAGGTAAAGATTATACTTCTGACTAGTCCAATTTCTTAATATTGTGTATTCTATAGGCACCGTTGCTTTCACTGAATGTCGAAGGCATCATTAAGGACGCAAGATTCTTGCATTTAATCCAAAAAATTAAGACTCCTATAAATTACGAATGGCTTTTAGGTGGTTCCCTTCTAGGATTCCACAAGTTTGTGGAACTCTCGTGTGGAGCATTTGACGTAAAGTTTTCCACTCACGAACTCTCCTCTTAAATGACCCTACGGCTCTCTTAGTTCCAGTATCGCGTGAACCAAACCTCCATGTAAATGACGTCACTTGTTAAATATACTGCATTAATTATCCCTTTCCAAATGTGGCCGCCTTGAATGTAGAGCACCTGTTTATCGCTCTTGCCTTGCGGGTTGCCTAACAAGTTAGGAAGAAAGCTGAGTAAAACTCAAAATGATGCCCGTTTAAGTACGGATATAATGTCCCGTATTTGTTACTTTTTCATTGGGAGAGGAAAGGTAGAACCACTCTTAAATATCCATATAGTTATTAATCGCTACGAATTCTTTCAATAACCCGTACGGTTTCAAAAGTTTACTGTGCAACAGGAGAAATTTTGACGCAAAGTCGAAAGAATGTGATTTTTTGCGAATGAACTTCGGGCGTAATTTTAATTTGGACGGAAAGATATTTTTTATTCAGTGCTTTCGCTTGATCTTTAAAATAATATTGATTTCCAATCATCCCGTAAAGTATTCCGTTTTTCCTTTTTTGCCCGTAGTAAGGAAAAAAGTGTAATGTTATCTCTGTCCTCTCTTAGTCAATGAAGTGTCGTTCCGATACTGTTGATTTTGTTCTGTGTGATTTTTACTAATTCTTTATTAGTCATTCAGAATATTTAAAAAGAGGCACGTTAAGTTCGATGCTATACGATTGGAATATTTAATGCTAATAAGACTATTTCTTGTCAATTTTATGCTAATATTGAAGATGCAATAATATTTTACTTCACTGGAAGGTTCGGGTAAGCTCATAGGTACTTTTTAATGAAAAATTAATGAATTAAAATGAAAACTTTATTTTTTTTAAATTATTGACTGAATTCTGTACCTTGTATGCCCTAATAGTTGTTATTTTTGATTCCTCACACATGCTTTATATCCTGGCATCATGCGTTCCTCTTTATTCCTCTATATTTCCTTACTTTCACGTCTGCTATCTTACTTCGCATGTATATGTTTTTTTGTTTCCCGTCCACCTTGCCTTGCACACACAAATAACTGGAATCATCTCGCTTCGTCATATCTATGATGAACTTTACTCGTATTTTCCAAGCAATCCCCTCATTACTCATTTTTCCAAGACGTTTTTGATAAATTCTGTCGAACACTTAGATATTCATCGCTAGCATTTGTCACCTGATATCCATTGATTTCTATCCTCTTTTCTTTGCTGCTGTCAACATCAATACTTACCTGATGAATTTACTGAGCAACATCACACTATTAACTGATGAATATTTCTAAAATATTTGAATAAATATTAATATAAGTTGAAGTAATGAATTGTTTTCATTTATGCTTAAGTTATTGACATTAGGTTTCCTTCTTATCTGCCAGAATATATTAGTTGTAGTGAAGTAATGCAAATGCAAACGATTCACCTTGCAGGACAAGTTTATGAAAGTCCATATCAACCATTTGTTTTGGGTGTATCGCTCAATTTATTGCCCTGTCGTCTTTGGAATGAGCTACCCATTAATATCAAAGAGCTGACATCGAAATGCATCAATTTCCTTCATGTATTGATACCTGCGTGACAGAGTAGTAGCTGGCGCTATTAAAGGATTCCTTCCTTCGCATTCCATTTATATCTCGCTCCAGCATTTTAAAGGTTTTCAACGCCGTACTGTACTTCATTGGAGCGTTCATGTAGGAAGCAACATCAGGTAACCAATTTGCAAAGTGCAAGAGACTAGAAGCGTTATTCAATGGATGGATCCAAATTGTTGGTAAATGCGTTGAATTGCAGTAACATTAAGGGAAATGCATGCATTGCCACGGATAAATTATTGACAGAAACGCTCAGTTGGCGGTACTTTTTGTTTGAGTTTAAAAGTAAAATAGAACTGTATAATGTTTCTTAGTCGTAACTGAGGCCATTTGCACCTTTAAGAATCATCAGCGTTGCGATATCGGTTACGCTTGCGGCGTAAAAGGTAGTAGTGAATCTTCCAACACGTCAGGTTAGTCGTCTTTGGCATCACACATGCGTCAGGAACGGCTTAGAGTAAACGGATTACGCGGCACGTCTTGCCTGTCACGTTCGCAACATTTGGTTATGTTTGTATGTTCAGACGCTCTTGCATCGTGCGTCAATCTCCAATACAGACAAATAGCGATGGCCTTACGTGCCGGTAGCAAATTGCTTCTCCTTCCATTTTATGAAATTGGATGCGATCCAGGAGATGGAGGTGTGATCGGCTTAGGTTCATCCCCTTCTAAGGATCTACATGCCTGGAGTGTTTGGTGTTCCAGTACTCCTAGTAGTCCCATTCGTATGTAGAGGTACTTAAGACTGCGTTTTTTATACAAAATCAAGAACATAAAAACAGTGTAATAGAGGAAAAATGTAGTCTTGTCAAGGTCCTACTTTCGTTTTTGCTCAATTCAAACGAAGTGCATGAAACGTTTGTTTTATCTATCTTAGCTTTCCTAGTATTTATTGATAAATAATTCTTGATGCATTTCAAAATTTCAATTGAAATAATATTTGTGAAAAAATAACTTCAATATTTCGCAGAAACATGCTGGCGTAACGATTAAGTGAGTATGTCTAGCGTGATACAAGGATTTGAACCTAAAATCCTTTTATTTTAGTTGCAGAAAATGGGTGTAGATATTTGCAATCATGTTGCAAGCTGTTATGTAAAAATGATTGATCATGGAATTTTTCCTGGCCATTGCTATAATATTGTTAGGGATACCGAAATTAGTCAGATAAGAGTGTGAGAGAACGTGCATTGGTCTAAATTGGTTGGTGCTACTAGTTGCTGCGCGTCGTTGAAGCCCGTACATATGTCATCTAGTCCATTAAAATATGCAATACTAAAATTTTACAAATTAGGGGTTCTGTTAAGTTTTTTAGACAATAATATTTGAAGTTCATTAGGGACAATAAAGAATCCTTAGAATTGAAATGATTTCGGGTAACAGAAGAAAATATGTTTTTAATGTCTATCAAACAAATAGATAGGATGTAAGTCATAATAGTACTATACACCCTACAACAACACTCCAATTTCACTAAATACTAATAGTATTTTTTGCCCAATTGATTTAAGCAAGTAATTCATAAAGTAAGCGAGAGCATCCTTTTCTTGTATACTGACCATATGTTTGACCGACTGTTGCAATGCCGCGATTCATATTCTGATCGGTTTACATGTTTTGTTTTCAAAGCACATCATATCCTATCGTCTTTACTTTAAAATTTGACTGAAAAGGATATTTATGTAAAATTTATCCATCATATTTATTTTTAATACTTCTTACTATGGGTAAATATTTTTCTAGGATGACATCTCTTCGAATTTTGGATGTTATTAATATTTTTAAATTCGTCCGTTTCCTGCATAGAATATGTTGATATAATTTATTTCACTTTATACTCTTATGTGGATGTATTTCTCCAATTCCGTATGCGTAATCAGTACCACTTAATTGGAAACCTTTCGGATATAATTTGACTTCATTTTATTGTATTTTGTACTTTGTTACTTTAATAATCATTCGCAATACTTCTAAATGGTCTTGAGGAGCCAAGCTACATTATCATAGCATTCATCGTCCCCGATTGTAGGTGGTATTTATGTTTTCAGCAGGAAAAACATTTACGTGTGTATGCAGTGCTACTACTTACGAGCTGTTCCGCAGCGCAGCAAGTTTACTTTCCTCTTATCATTACAGCACTTCAGCGGGAAAAAATACCTATTCGAGCCGTCTTCCTCCCCTTCCCCTTTATTTATGTGTCATGCCACGCAGCCGCCGTAGCGTCCCCACCTTTTGCAACCCTCCCTGACTTCAATTTCGAATGCGAACCTCCTTTTTCCCCATCATTCCGAGCAAGTACATCCAAGTGCCAGTCTCCATGCATGTGTCGTGGGAAATGTCCGTGTTGTGGGCCGCTAGGTGGAAGTACTCGGAACATAAGCATTATCCTCGGTGTCCACCCATAAAGCTACCGCATGTATACCTCTCATATACTCCGCCTCGCCCAAAAACCTCTATCCTCAGAAAGCATTTGCTTATATTTTTTTCCACCGTTTTCCACCGCTGGTGGAAGCTTTCCGTGCGATTCAGCCGAGCTTGCTGTGTTTTAGTACCATGATTTCTCCGTTGTTTCATTTTCCCATACTTTGAGCCTATTATGCCCGCACATTTTCGCCCATTTACCTTATTTCTTGCAACGCGGTGTGTGACTACCGGACCTTATGCGGTATTCCTCTTTCCTTCTGAGTTTGCCTCTCTGGGAAGGAGAGAATCAACCTAGGGAGGCCTTTCTTATCTTGCGCAGCAATTTATTTTTGATTTCGTGAAATTTTCTCACATTTTCTTGACCTCTATTAATATGAAAAGTTAAAACATATAAATTGATCTGGAATTGTTTTCATTATTACTTTTTTTTGGACGTGTAATATTAGGAGCGTCAAGGTGACCCTGTCAACACACTCTTTTCTTAAATAGTTTTTATACTTGGCTACAAGTTACTTGTATATTGCAATCCGACTGTGAAAACACAGCAAACAAACATTTTTAAGTATTTTTAAATTAAATACTTGAATTTTTACTAGGCATGGAAAATCTGAAGTTATGTACTCGAAATATATAGCATTCTTGGGCTATTTCCTTTTCGTGCGGCTACTTTGCAAGTTGCTTTATTTAATCTATATTCATATTATATGCTAATTCATCCTTTCAGTATAATGGCATTGACAGTGTTTCTCGATAAGCATGCCTGAATATAAAAAATATTGATGCGCTATGATGCGGTAACCTTAATTATCCGCAATTTCTCTTAGTTCAAGAAAGTAGTACTTAGGTTTTATTTTGAGCAATTTGATATCGTCCTTGCATCTTGGGAGATTCGTGCCTATCGCTATTTTACGATGAGCGTCTGAACTACCACGAAATCGAAATCGCGGACGGATGTCTATAATGTTGAAACCACCGTCTCAGCCTGGCAAAAAAATATGATGGAACCGAAGACAGCCCCCCAAGACCCACTTACCCCTTCTCTCCTTGTCGGCGACTGACATGTAGACGGAGGAGTAGACTCGGTCGTAGATTATGTCAGCCTGTTGGGAGTCCTCTGCTTGGAACGATGTGGCCCATGCCCACGTCTGCCACGAAGGCTACATTACCTTTGATGCCGCTTTGTCATGCTGTCTCCGCCATTATGTGGTATTGCCCTCGCGGTGAGAAAACGCTAGTTCAGTTGTGTATACCGCCAAAGGCAGTACGTGGTGCCGCCGGCTGTGCTATGTTGAGAACGTAACTAGTGGATATCACACGAACAGAAAAGGGAGAGTTTCGCTAGTGTGTGCGAGGGATGAAGAGAGATGTCGGGTGAGGTAGAGGCCAGGTGCCGAAGGATGTTTGTCTTACTACGGTGAGGGAGTCCACAGGACAAGCGGCGGCTTGTGGCGAAGCGGTTAGGGCAATTGCACGTGTCTCGCTTCGTTTGTGGAGTGCTTGCTGGGTGTGGAGCGGGTTTGGGGCAGCTAGAAGGGACGGAGGTGGACGGCGTCACGCTCTCTCAACGGCCCTCTCGTTCGTCCCCCAAGGGACAAGCTTGGGAAATGGCGTGGAGGTATGCCCTGGGGAATCTCATTTTAGCGTGGATTCTCGGAAAGGGACAGAAAGCTGAATCAGTGGGTATGGTCAGTCGCGTCCTCTCTACAGCCGCTTTGCATCTTCAAAGTAATTTGGGGAAATCTATTACAGCATAAAACAGTGACCTTGCTTGGGACGGGATCGAAGTCCTGGTCCTTCAGATTTGCTGATGGAAAATAGGGGAGAATGTTTGGGTGAGTGAAAATAAAAAGTCCCTTTGTGAGCTTCCATGAAAATAAGATTAGGACATCATACGAATTCGCCATTTGTCTTGGAACTTTTATGGTACGTGGTATAATTTAATAATCTGATTGTTTTATCCTTGTTTACAACGATTAGTCTAAAGATTTTAGGGAACTCATAGCCTTCTGAATGCTCTTTCCTACGTTTTATGTTACTTGGGATTGTATTGTTGAAGTAAAAAGTACTCGTGAAAATATACAGTAAATAAAAAAATAGCATTGTCTTGTTTTATACTAAATATGACTTCCCACCATTTAAAGCGAACTTAGTAAATCTTCCCGTATTATTTCATATAACTAAAGCTATATTTTTCTACCATTTCAAACCATGTCTGCTGTAAAATATCAGTATTGTTGTACGATACTACTTAACTGGTTTGTTAAGTGTAGATTGTTCTTCATAACTTCCTAAAATAGCCGAACTTTTTGTTAAATATGACACTTTACTTAAGGTCCGGGAGTCAAAGAGACAAGGAATAAAACATTTTATTTTATGGGAAAATAGTGGTAGTTGTTAATTTTCTCATCATTGCAAATGCTGATGAATCTTTGTATTCACCGCGCAGTCGTAAGAAAGAAAAGCAAGGAACGTTTCATTGATATACCCTGAATTTATTTACGTTACTTTATCTGATAATTTCCCTAGGCGTAACTGTTTATGATATTTAATCGGGCATGCAGACCCACCCTCAATAAAACCTAATTGAAGTGAGATTAATAGAATAAGTCGTTTTCTAACTTCGGTATTTATATATACTTACTTTAATGGTCATATTAAGTTTTAATATTTCCAAAATGCAAGTAGCAAACTTAGTTCACTTTTTGTGTTAATTTCAACGTAAAAAAAATGTTTTTAAAATATTTAATTCTCTAACGTTTTAATCATGTGTATAATTAGGCTTTAAATTCTACGTGTCTGATAAAATATGTTAAAATACATACGTTTACATAAATGTAATCAAAGTTTACCGACATTGAGTGGGTTTTTCATGATGGCTGATGGCATTTGGTAGAAAACCTCGTTGAATTTTCATGGCTTCTCAAAACTTGATTCATCCTAGAGTTTACATCTCCAAAATACATTACATCCACGCAAGCATTTTAACCTTGCTTATCATGAATGAATATACCAAAAGAATACTTAAGAAGGTATCGCCCGCAATGCAGACATTTTTTAAGCTCGCTTCGTCCATATTTTAAAGGATGCTCTCTAAATTATATAAAAGTGTGTGTAAATGTTGGCTAATTTTTTGACCGTCGTTTGGTGGGAAGCAACGTTAAAAAATATCTGGCTGGTTTTTCTATGTAATTTGAGAAAATATAAAAAAGGTTTGCTGATATCGACACATTTTTAATCTTCGTGCTCTCTTTTATTATTTATTCGGTTTAATTTGCGATCATGAGGAGTAGTCAATCGGATTATCGTAGATTCTTAATGAAAACTTGCTCAGCGCACTACTGCACTCCTATAAACTGATTAACATCAAATCAAAATATATAGTATCCTTAAATTCCATGCATACATTTTAAAAACTCATTCTTTAGCTCTGCATACGAATGACCCCATAAATTCTCATCATTTCCCGCTGTGCTAACTTCTTGAGTATTTCTCGTCGGATGTTATCTACCCCATCAGACTTTTTATATTTAATTTCCTTAGATCCTTTTTTCTATCCCGCATTCAAGTATTCCTGGTCATAAGATATCCATATCGACATCATATTCCCTTTCTACATCCAAACTCACCATATAGTTCCTCCAAATATTATTTCCCTCTCGTCAGATTCTCTTCTGCTTCGATTAATATTTTTCCCATGGCATCTCTGTAGGCGAAATTTCATTTCCTCGAGCGTGACAGTTCCTTCACCTTTCTCTGTAGCGCGTCTATTTCGTCCTGCCTCAGTAAACTCTTCTTATCTTCGCACTGAAACTTCCATCTTGTTTCTTTCATCCTGTTATATTTCTTGCTCAGTGTATTGTTTATCTCTTCGTAGTTTATTATCCATACTTTTCTGTTCTCGTTCTTTAATTCCTTTTTTCATTCATCGTCATGTACATGTCTACTGTAATCCTAACCCCTTTTCTTTGTACCTTTAATTTTGTTTCATTGCCCCATTTCGTTTATTATTGTTTCCAATTTTTTTCTACCGTACAAATACCCTTATCCTTCCTCAGAATTTTATCTCCTCTTATTCCTTCATTTTCTTCCCATTAACGTCTTCTACATTTAATTTTCTTGTGCTCCTTTCTTTTCTCAATTTCTAAATTAACATTATCTTTCATGAGTACCAAATTTTGATCCAAATCTTTATCTGCTCCCGCAAGACTGTATGAGCTGGTCACACTATTCCTAAATATATGCCCTGCCATAATATAATATAATTGATATCTTTCGGTTTTTATTTTTATGTCTATTTTGGTCTACTGTGGTGTTTAAACCAGGTGTTGGTTTAAATTAATTTAATCCTCCTTTGGCTTTTCCCTTGGTCTTTCCTTTTTCTTAGACGGTACTGTCTCACCTCATTCCTGTCCCTCCCTTCACCTGCCACCGAATTCAAATCCTTCATCACCATCAAGGGCTTTCTTCCACGTACTTTCGAAACACTTCCCTCTACCTGATCCTATACACAATGAGTGTTTACCTCCCTATGACTGCTTGTCGGTAGGTACACCTGGAATAGTATGAAATTTTCCGGGTCAGCCCTTATTCTACTAATTACATTGTCATTCACCTGTCCCACGTTCACTACCCTTCTCCTCAGTTTCCTAGTCAGCACTATCACTTCAACAATACCTGGTACCTTTCCATTTCACATCTCCCAGGCCTAACGTCTACAGCTCCTTTCTCCCTCTCTCGCTGGGATATTTTCCAACTGCTCTGTCCTCGGCAACATTCTACTATTCTAAGGCACTATTTTCACTATTTGGCATTCGTCTTCTGTCTCTTCTTTTCTGCTGTGAAAAGATTTCGTGTGATGGCGACTGCGGAAACTTTGCCTTTACTTATATCGTGATTGACATTAGGGTCCGGTGGCTGTCTCTCGTAGTTGTCCGGACTCATTTTCTCATTCGATTCCATTATATTTTCTTGGACTAAATAATTGAGATGATTCACCTCAATTACTTTCTCATTAGTTTTTTTAACGTGACACAGTCACTCAGACGACGGTGCCACTGGGGTCAGGCGCCTTTGTAGCCACCTCACCGAGGAACTGACTCTGCGCGGATGACCATTCGTTGGCGCCTGCCCTTCGACCTTTCTGGCGTGGTTGCCCCCACTACGAGCAATCCTAATAGCCCCGGCCAGCAGAGCTCTGTGAGTCATAAAAACACGCAAGCCTTCCCAGCACGTCAATAGTGTAGCCCATATGGGATGTAGTTTGTGATTCAAAAGTTTTAATCAAACCAAAGTTTTATTATGTAAGAAATTCCTTCTTTTAATACTAATTACATTATGAAAAATTGAGTTGAGGAAGAATAAATCATTATTTAATGGTCTCTTGCATTACGATCAGATTCTGGACGTACGTTCGTTAACTTATCATTATAGTCTCCCTCATCTGATTGGAGTGTTGTCTCAAAGACCCACTTTTCGTGTGACAAATAGCCGTAGTAGTTAAAGAGGTTAAGGCTATATAATTAGCCTTTATAACAAGCAGTTTCTCCGGTTGCTTCCATACCCGGTGATAAATCAGTCAATTCAATTTTAGGGTGCTCACGTTGTGACCTTCTTTAAGTATCTATTACTCAAGTTTCGTGTTATCATCGTATCATTTGATGGCTTTTGAATCACCCCTGAAATGTTGGCATCTTACCGCATGGTCGAGTATAAATGTTTTGACTTAAAAGTATGAGGTTGGATGACATTCAACTCATTTACACTCTCCGTTATTTTGACAGTTCTCTTTCAGCTGCATTACTAATACTCCAATTTTATTGAAAAATTTGGGGAAATGTATCTATTCTACAATTGATTGAGACAGGATTATCCCTAAGTTATTATGCCATTAATAAAATATCACCTGGCAACTGCCTGCATGCTTTGATTATAATAAGTGCCTTGCATCGAGTTGTAGTAAATCTGAATCCTCAGGAAAGACCTTCATAGTAAAATAAATTCATGGACGTAAAATCTTCTTTGCGACTTTGGTTGCCATTGCTGACTTTCTATTTACACAGCTAAGGAAAACGACTTTGGATAAAATTCTTTACGAGTGCATTTCCGCCCTCTCCGTCATGCCTTCGCCACGTTTTATTTAAAATCAAAAAAAAATAACCTTTTTACGATTACGAAGAAAAAAAAATAATTTTCGTACGAGATGAGATATTTTTAAGGCACCTTTACCGTGAATGAAAAATGTAATTCAATATCCGTTTTGCCCCTCTGCACAGAATTTAATCGATTCACATGAAATTTGATTGAAGGGAGAATTATTCTCATATTCCACATGTAAACACTTACTGTGATAATTTGATACAATACGTTTCTATGGAATAATGTGTGTATTGGCTGTTAGTTTTCGGATAATTTGGGGTATATTCTGTGTGAGTTGAGAATATTTTACTGTGGATAATTCATTAATACTCCATTAAGTTTGAGTGAAAGAGAGAGAGTAGATTATTGAAGCGTTTGCCACCATGTCTTGATTCTTTCAACCCCTCGCCACTCGACCGTTAAAGTAGGACACCCGTGTGAGGAGTTGGCGTGACTGCGCCCTTATCAGCCTTCCTACCCCCCCTCACCTCCTCCCTGCACACACACATCTCGGTTGGCGCTGCCGGAGACTACTCCCCTCTCTTTCTCACTCTCTTGGCGACGCCTCCTTGACCTCCTCACACCCTTCATCATCATCCTCCCACCCCTACTCCCTTCCCCCGTCCCTCCTCCTTCCAACCCCAATACACGCTTCGCCCGCTCCCCTTCCCACTCCCCAGCCACCACCCGGGGGCAGGAGGTTACTGCTCGGCCGTTGGTGCTGCCGTTACAGGCCGTGCCGGTGCCATTAGTCGGCAAGGGGAGGAGAGGTTTCCCGGGTGAGGGAGTAGGCGGGCTGGCGGCGGTGTGAGGAAGAGGGTCGGGGCGGGGCAAGCTGGGACAACGCTCTCGTGCGGGGGTTTCACCTGCAGATGACATGATTAGGGGAAGAGAGGGTGACATGAGGGGAGAAAGAATATGACGTTAAATAAAATTTTCCGGGGGGATACATTTTTTGTGCGAGAGAAAAGAAGCGAGCCCAAGGTGCAGCTTACGACGTGTTCAATTTGACGTAACTCGCCGCGAGGCACGAGTATCTCATTCTACCATGAAGACTATTTTCATGCGTCGGAAAGCACATTTTTGCTTTAGTATTTTTTTCATATTTCAACTGTTTTCCTGTGCAATATATTCGTCCAAGTCTAGTGCGGGCCTGCGTAAATAGCCTCAAGTTCTCTTTATAGTCGAGCTCTCCGCGTGTGGCAAATTCAGTTCCAAGTTATTTTTCTTTTTTTTGTGTAAAATTGAGACTTGGATATTAAAGTGAAATATTGTCATTTCACCTGGAACTGTTTTCATCCCTAAATTCGAGCGGCGTCCAGTGTGCCGTCACCACGAAACAAGCGTGAAAAATTCTTATTTTTTCCTCTGTAGAATTCATTTGAGAGTGCTAAGTGCATTCCCTTTCGTCTGAAAATCCATATTTGTACTGCAATTAGTGGCGTCGTAAGTTCTTAATTAATAGTAATCAATTCTTCCGGGCATTTTTTTATTATTTACTTCATTGATTATTGTTGGGAATGTATACTTTATTAATACCATCGATTGAATATCACAGCGCAAAAGAACGAGGAAAACGACTGGAAAATGTTTCTGATAATTTGTATAACGCTGCGTTACATTTTCTGTGACTTAAAAGACAGCTCGCCGTAGGAAATCTTACCGACTAGGACGTTGCCATTACTCGTACTGAGCTTTGCAAATAGATATACATATGCCCACATTACAAGCCTAATGCATTTTTTCCACCCAAAATAATACGTTGAAAACATTTTTTCTGAGTAGCAATAATTTGGAATCGTTAAGAGACTACTACTTTTATAATAATTAGACATGTATATTAGGAAAAGGAAGGTATTTGAAAACATCTGACGGGGCCATTAAGTGTTGGCGTGTGTCAAAAGAATAATGGTATTGATCGCTCTGTTTAAGGTGGACCCTTATTTATTGCCTACATACATGCGTATGTAAATAATGTTTGCTTCACAAGAAACGCCAAAAATATGCTAAAATTTAGCTGGCAGCAAGATGATGTTTAAACCTGCGATTGCTAAGAAACATAGTAACACTCTCAAAATCGTATGCATATTTCCTCTTATATTTTTATTCTAGAGGGAAAATTGAAAACGACTAAATTAGTAGGATCATTTGCAATATAAGCATATAAAGCTTCGGTTCAACAGTTCAGTTGATGACACAATGATAAAGGAGGCAGTGGTTTTAATCGTTTTTTTGTTTATTTAATTGTTAAGTTCGTCACCAAGCGATATCAATGACAAATTATCCAATTCCATTATAGTAAAGATTAGTTAGTCCTCAAATTTACCATTACCCACCGATTTAACGCTATCATCCAACCCATCTCCCATGCCAACATCTTACCGGCTCCATCCAGGTGCACCAAATCTCTGTCTCGTCCCTCTTCCCTTTTTCTCAGGTCTCTATACCCCAGCGAAAGAAGTCATTCAGCCTACGTTTACCCTTTCCCTCTTATCTTGTCCGAAGAATTTCCCAGCTCAAAAGGATCGTCCATTCCTTCGCCTTCCATGCTTCATTTTCGTCTCGGATGATTATTTCGCCACCAACTTCGAGAAGGCGGGTGCTGAGACGGAAGATGCGTCCCTCTCCTCGAAAGCCTTCCTCCGTCATTCTCCCATCTCTATCTCTCGCTCCCTGTCTCCACCGCAAGCCGCTATCTACACTCGGATGTCTCTCAGGCGGTCGGACCGTGCCTAACGAGCCTTTATAAGGCCGCTTCCAGTGCATTGAACTAGTCATAAACCTCCCGCAACCTTTTCCAGTCTTATTTTTCCCCTCTCCAAATCCCTCACCTCCCTTCCGTTCTTTCTTTTACAGCAGAGACACAGCTTTAACTCCCCACCCATTTAGACAAACATATCCGCCCCTCGTCGATTTCGCCTCACTCAATGTGTCCGGTACCCCTCCTTCCTAAATCCCTTATCCTCCCTCTCTCTGCCTCTGCGGTTCCAAACTGTGTCCCGAGTTATCCCATTGTATCCACCTCGATGGCACCCCTCTTATCCACCCACCTCCCTTACCCTCACCGTTTCTTCCACCCTCACCTCCCTACCCACATAGCGACGCCTACACCCTCCGCACCCGGTACAGGGAGGATGACGTGCCGAGGAGCGCGGGGTGCGGGAAAAAAATCTCATCTTCCGCTTCACTGGCTCGATCTCAGCTCTCCCATTTATCGTACGCTGCGGCTGCTGCGTGTAAATTCCTCCTTTGCAACCGCGTTCGCTTCCCCCTCGGCATCCTCCCACCCCTCTCCCCGACCCTTCTCGCACCCTCTCCCCACTCCCGTGGGGTGTGGAAAAGCGAAAAGGTGGTGTATCACGTGACGAGCCCCGTTGACAAGCCCTCTTGAATCTTTGTTGCTTGCCTGTCGAGGTATTTTTATGAGGCATCGTAGAGTAATTGCCTTCGGTCGACGCAACCTCCTTTTTTTTACGCCTGCGTCTTCAGACGAGGTCGCAGGGCTTCAGAAATGTGGGCTTTCATCGTCTATTTGTCTTCCTTTTTGTCCGCACTCCATAATGGAGAAAGATTACTCATGCAGGATTTTCATCAGAGGTAATAGCGTTTTCGTACCATTTGGTGGCTCTAATGCCTGACTTGTTGCTGGCGCTTCTTTGTCTGCGTTACGTTTCTTTTGACGATAGTGGATCTAGTTAAGTATCCTTGATTAGACTCGTTGTAGATTATGTTGAAGAGGTGAATGGATTCTAGGTGAAGCGTGGATTTATTCACATCTTCAGGAGAAAATTTACATTATTACAAAAGAACTTGGTTATTTCACACTTATCTTACACCTGACCAAGGTTCTGGCACCGAACACCACGTAGAATCAAGGAGTGCCATGGTCATGGCACTCGGTCCCCAAACCATGGGGATAATCGAAAGAAGTGTGAACCTTTAGTAAGTGATTTTAAATTATTATAATGAACTATTCCCTAAGGTCTGTAACATAATTTAGAAAGTTAATGTTTACATTAATTTAGTATAAAATGTATATACTTACTAAAGTGATTGCCCGGCTGTTCTAGACAATTTTTTTAACAGTTTTCTGACTATTCACTCTCTAAACATATTGTCGATTGTTTGACCGAATCCTGTGACTAGTGGGAATATGCCAAAATAATTTCCTTAACTGTTAATTACCAATAAAATGAAAAATATTGTATAAATGGAGATAATATCAATCATAGCTACATGCATTACGGTATTTTAGTGCAAAATACTTCTTTACGAATGCAAGACAAGCTGCTAGTAAACAGTAAAATAAAATGACTGAACTTCTGTAAAACAGCGGGTACTATTCTATTTCTGAGCTACTTAGAATTTAAAGAAATGATAATTTTCCCTCAGCGAAGTCGTTAGCAGATATTCTGATCCCTTTTCGTTCGCAGGAAAAGTGACATCTTCAGTCTTTCGGTCCTACACTTGATCTCTCTAATCTTATTTTCATCCTCTCCTACCTTTGTATTAACCTCTACTGTAATGATACATTTTCATCATCATTGAGACAAGCTTCCTATATGTGCATGAGATTTATTCTGTAAGTTAACCTTCGCCCAGCCAGGTTTTCCCAACAAATCCTCTAGTAGAGTATATCGCATTCATCATATCAGCATTGTACTAACCTAGCTTCTTTTTAATGCCTAAAGACTAATTCACAATGGGAGAAAATTCTTCTTCTTAAGAAAGACATATATGAAGTGAAATATTTTGCAGATTGAAATATGTGTAGTCTGCGAAGAAAAGTGTTTTTCCATTTTATCAATTGTCACCTTTGCAAAATTAGAATACTTGTCATAAGCTAAACGAGAGTTGTTAAAGGCATAAAATTCAAATCTAATTCTCTAGTTCTAATGGTATATGTTGACTTATGGGTGACTGAACATTTTTTGCAACAAGGCACCCTAACATTTGTAGGTTGTTGAAAACATTTCGAGCTACATCTGCTGCGTTTGCGTCACCTTGATCACGAATAAAAATGCGAGTTTTTCGATGTTTTGAATCTCTTTCGTTTGTGGACTTCGGTTTGTCCCGAGAGATTTTTGCACGTGTGGCAAGGCGAAACTCGGTCCAGTGCATTCAGATAGTGAAGTCGTGGACATTTGCAGAGGAATTTGCCTCGCTAATTCAACTGCCTATTGGGCACCCGAATGGAATTGAGGGATGACGAATGGTGGAAGGGGATCGGGGGATTTTGTGGCGGTAACAGAGGCCCAGCGAGTCGACCTCGAATTGGTTGGGAGTGTTCGAATAGGTTCGGGTTGCCGTCGAACCGGGAAGGTGAAGTAATGAGATTATTCCAGGGTGCGGGGCGCGGCGAGGGAATGGTGAAGTAGTGGGCGGAGACGCCTGGGTAAGGGAAGCAACAATGTCGCCTGGTCGCTTTGTTTTGGTGGGGTTCGGAGGAAGCGAGGAAGAGAAGATGAGCCGCGGGAGTGGCTGATAGTGGCCTTGGTTTGGCGGAGGGAGGGGGAGGGTCGCAGGGTGTCCGCTTCCATCTGGAGCGAGCGTCGAGGGGAGGGTGACAAAAGGTTGGTCGGGGAGAGTGAGGGAGAGCGCGCACACGCACGCCGCCATTTCCTCCCTCTGAATGGAGATAGTGTCGTGTTTTGGTCGAGGTGTGAGTTAAGGGCACGGGCGTGCTCGTGGTCGGGGGGAGGGAAGAGCGGTAGTGGGTGTGGCCTGGGTCAAATGGAAGCGCGACGCGGCATTGTGCGGGGACGGACGCAGATTGGCGAGGGTATCTTCCTCGAAGGGGGGGGTCTAAGGGGAGATTTGAATTGTGCCAACAGCGGAAAGAGACCGAGGTGAAATATTGTTCAGAATACGGCATTGGTTCGGCCGCGTAAGTGTCATAGTTGACAGTTGTTGAGATTTGATTTCATCTAAAATTGACCGAGAAACTTCAATCCTCTGGAAAATAGCATATGTACGTATCGTACTAAATTTGTTAAACAAGTTGAACAAGTTTCGCTGCGTTACTGAGGAGAGGGAAAATATGAAAACAGTTACGTAAGGTCGAGAAGGTGGGAGAGAGATGTCGAAGATACAATATTAATTGTACTCGTAATATAGTAGCTCTAAACACGCATTATTGTAATGATGCATGTTATGAGGGGCAGTCAAATGAAAACCGAACACGCGCTACAACTACTTGTCTGCGCACCAAGACGGACATAAATTATCAGCTACGTGCGCCTATGAGTTGTCACTATGCAGTTTTCCCACTACAGCGATGGCAGTATAGATACGTATTAAAGCTTGCTTTTATCGGACAGGGTCATGGCGGGTGTTCGGTTTTCATTTGACTGCGTCTGGTACTATACGCTCCGTGTTTATGGATCTATTGTTTCCGCACATTCTATCATCGTTAATGTAATTATCTACCAAACGTTCTGATGTGGCCGTAATAATATGAAACCTGTTTTTCAAACCCTTAACTTACCTCTCGTCTCTCTTTCCGTTCTTTGTCATGGTTTGGTTGGGAGAGAGTATCACATAAGTATAGTAACTTTTGATGAGGGAGACTACTCTGTCTGACTTAAAAAAAACCATTTTGCAGAAAACCTCTAATGCCCGTTGAATTCTCTGTTTCGCCCCTGCCGTTACCGTATATTGTAACCCTTAATCTCGATGCAATAACACATCATTTTACGAGCCTAGCTAGTAATGGGGAAATGGGATCCCCTTTGCAAGTGATCCCATTTCCTCTCAGAGGGGAAATGGGGTTATACTATATTACTCTAATAGATATACTTATGATTTCATGCTAAAACTGATCATGGACGCACAGGTTCGATGTTATCAGCTCTGAATATTGTATTCACTGCTTGCCTCTGTACCCCTCTTCTATTTAATTTTTTTAAAAAATATCAATATGCTCCCTTCGTGTTCAAATTTTCAAAACTTTTAAGTCAACCCTTGTCACGGCTCTTTCTGCTTTCCGAAAGATATTATTGCTCCGTAAATTTATATCAATATTCTTCTATCAACATGACTTTAAACTGGGGTTCATAAAATTTTTTTAGAAACATTTATATCTTTGGAAAATTACCAACGTTAAAGGATATTGTTCAGAACTGTTTCTGAATCTCACATCTTGAAGTCGGCTTTTCTTTAAATATCTTCCCCCGGAATATCCGTTTCTTGCATAGAATTTTTTGCTGATAAATCAATTTTTGCTCTAACCTTATTTTTTATTATGTACGCTTAAATCAAATTAATATTCAAGCCATAACTCTAACTAGATCTTTCATTGTTCATGTACTCTATACTTTCCGCTATTACGTAACTTTGAGACATTCAGTCGGGAAACATTCCAAGTTCCTTCGAATACTAGGACTAATTTTTCATTAAGTCCCAGTGCTAATGTTTTCTCTGTTTGTTTATATACCTAATGATTTTTGTTAAGTTTCCACCGTGTATTCGACCAAAGCGCAGAAGTTGTGCCGGCCATTTTGTTGCGTCAATTTATTTCCAACCCAAACTTTATAACAACTCCTCCAATTAGTAACTTACCCTTCCCCGCGCGTTTGCTTTGGCCCCCACCGGGGATGAGGAACGGTAATGGAAGTGGGCAGCATCCCTCCCACCCAACCCGAATTGATCCTACAGCTCCACAGCCTTGATCAACTCCTCCCTTGCGGCCATGAGAGAAAGAAGTTTCTCTTTTTTTCGCTCTGCTCAGCCTCCTGAGCTATCGCTCCTCCAACATTAATTAAAATTGAGCATTACCATAAGCACTTGCCTTGCAGTAATATCCACGGCGCGCCTATCAATAAAGCCGCCATCCTATAATTTAATCCGATCCTCTGCAACAGTAATTGCTTTCTGTTTAATACCATCATCCATTCAATGCCACCGCTGAGATATTCTACGTGATCCTAGTGCGCCATTTAATTTCGATTCTCTGTAGTGATTCCTTCAGCACTACCTTTTTTAGTCATGATTGTTACATTCATTGTTCATAAATCATTCCTTTCGTTGCACTATGCTTTACAGCAATGCATTATTAAAAAAGCTTCAAAATCAAGAAAAGTAGGTTAAGACAAACACTGTATAATACAGCGTGTGCAACGTTTATTTAAAGATATGTTTTTAAATACATTGTTTAGTAAGCGTTGCAAAGTCAATGTCTTCTTTATTCAATCATGGATGTGCACCATTCAGGATGTCTTTGTTTTTTTGTCATTTGATTTAATTCGCTAATTTTTTTGTAGTATGTGCTGCATGTGAAGTACGCCAGGCAGCACTCTAGCCGCAGGCATATTTAAAACGGGAAAATCTATCAAAGTATTTACTTTCGGACGAACCTTATCAGTGCAGTTTAGCAAGCGGTCTTTTTTTGCAACCTCATATAATTGAAATTCGCGTATTCGGTCCCTTTGAGTTTGTGATTTTAATTATTCAACTACTCTTATGAATGCATCTAGTAAGTACTCTTACAGTTCATCTAGTATAATATAGTCCTTTTTGCACCAGTGCCGTTTCTGACTTCCTTTAATTACAACGTTGTCAAACTAACAAGCAAAGCATAGCAAACTCTGTCAAACAAAGCCTATGCTTTGCTGAGCTTTACTAAAAACTACCTCCTAGAATGAAAATGCAACAATTTAAAATTGTAAAAATCATTCGCCTTGACCGGGATTAGAACGCGGATCCCTCGATGCCCGGCCGAGTGCTTTAGCCGGTAGAACTACGGTGGCGTCCTCATGCGCTTCGAAATTTTGAGGGAGTGCATTTTACACTTTGAAATTGTTGCATTGTAATGCGCATCACTCCGTTAAAAGTTACTATTGGGTATCCCCCGCAGTTTCATAGATTTTGTCCTAGAATTTAGTGGCACAAAATATGTTGAAATGAAATTTTTCAGTTCTAATATGGCGCTGTAGTTTTCACTTATGATTATGTTCATTAATGTGGCATGTTGATATAATTTGGTAATGTGTTATGGGCTTTGATCCACATAAAAAAGGACATATTTCCATCGATGACTCGTAGAAAACATGTCTGTGATTAATAAAAAAATATTTGTATTTGCCTGTGTTACTATTTTTTGAGAGCAGTGCATGCCTTATCTCTTGATTTTGCGTCTAATTCCGATTATGTGGATGAGGATGAGAGTTATCGAATTGACGAGAGAGAGAGAACCGAGTCATGTAATCTATGATATGCTATGAATCAGTAGTCTGGCTCCTTATAGCATACGATACTTGTTATGTTTCAATACATAAACTATCTTAAAGGAGGAATGATTTCTACATAGCATAAAGTATGTCGGTATGATATACTCAACAAGCGGATTGGGAACAAAAATCGTCGGGTAACGTCAGAGGTGGATATGGTCGCAGTTATTGAATCGATTTAGTTTAGTTCTCTTGGTTCACCAGCATCGATTCTCGTAGCACCACCCTGTAGACTCTTTTTCCCTGCAGGCTTTTAATTTCCTTTTTCTCCCTGTCTTTTGCCAAATTATTTTTTTCACTACCGTATCAGAATGCTCCTATATTTCGCTCTTTAATTTTTTTCCCGCTTGTTTCTCTTGTCTCATTAATCATTTCGTTGAAAGATAAAAAAGTTTTTCCTATCATTTGTTAGCGGGTACCATCCAATCAAGCGGTTGAATTGTATGCTATAATCATGCAAGGAAAAAAAATATTTACCACATTGAGAAGAGCCTAATACATTTCATATTCTTTCGTCCGCATTCTTTTTCTAATTACTATTTTTCTTTGAGTTTCGTTTCGTAATTTATTTTTAGTATTCATAGTATTTTTCTCTTTGGCGCCAGTTGATAATTGCTGCATTGTAAATGTCAAACCTTTGATTTAAATATGGATATTTTTAAGTCTTTCCCTCTTGCTTTCTGATTAAAAAATCACACTTATTTTAGATTTGATTAATTTAGGACATTTAACTGTTTTGATCCATTTGTTATAATTTATCTGGTTTCATTTAAACTAAATGATTCTTATTTTTCCAATAATCATGCTACTACGCCACCATTTTCGTTCTTCCTGGGCTCTCTCCACTACGCCTTTTCATACTCCGGTTTCATTTCTTACTGCTTTTACCTAGTAAAACATTTTACAAGTGTACTTGTATGCTGTTGTAATCTTAAGCATAGAAGTTCTCGTCAGGGGACTATATATATATATATATATATATATATATATATATATATATGTGAGTGCGTGCCTTTATTTGTATGTGTGTGTAATAAGTATAGTTGCTCTAAGAGTACCAGCCACCTATCCATTAGAAGTAATCTGATTCTTCAGAAATTAAGTCGGCTCATGAGTTTCTCAGTCCCATTCTAAGCATTTCCATCTAAGAGTTTTCTCTCGGTTTTCACGTTAATATGTCCCTCCATTCAGCCTCTCTCGTCTTCCTAATCACCTCGCCGGGTACTCGTCCTATCATTTGCATTTCTCTTGCTATATTTTTTCCCCTCCCCGTGAGAACTTTTGAGCCACCTCTCCTTCCACTGTCCCACCCTTCTCACCCCGTGTCTTTCATTACTGCAGTCCCCTTCCGCGCACCCACCCGCCTCTCCTCTGCTCCCCGCCTCCCTGTTCTTGTCCTCTCACTCCCCCTAGCCTTCCCGAGGCCTCCTTTTTTCCGAATCCTCTTACCTCGATACTTACTTATTCCTTTCCGCTCTCTTACTTTTTCATTTCTACTCCCCCTTCCTCCTAAACACCACCTCTCCCGTCTCTTTTAAGATGCGCCCCTCTCGTCCTCCAGGCACCAAACCCAACCCCCCCCCCCACCTCAGCCTATTTTTTTATTCCAATCCCCTCCAACCCCCGTCGCGAACTTTCTTATATCATCCCTTCACCTCTCTCCCATACCCCCATCTCCCATCTCGATCCTCTCGAACCTCAACCCAGCCAACACGGACCACTCGCCGCCCGTCCTTCTCACCCCTTCCACTTCAGCCGAAAAACCCATCACTTCATCTTCTTTTCTCAATTTCATCCCTTGAGTGCTCCTCTTTCTCACACTCTGTCCCCGTCTCCCGGTAGCACAGTTCCTCGGGATTTATTCTCTCGGAGACAAAAGGGAAGCTTCGAGGGGGCGGATGGGGGATTTAAATTCTTTCTCCCTCCGCCCCTCTCCAGAGTGGGAGTGATGTGGTCCCCACTTGCGGCGTGTGTGTGTGTGGGCGGTATCGGTTGAGTGTGCGGTGGGGCGGGTTGCCCAGAAGGGTGCGGGGAGAGAAGATGAAAATGGAGAGGGATGGCGCGCTGGATGAAGAATTCAAAGGCTCCTGTCGCGAAAATGAAAAAGGAGTGGGACGAAGAGGAGTGAGGAGGGCCGGGGTGGGGGAAAGTATGTATAACGGATAATGTTGTGGTTACGTGTGCTCCGGGGTTTGTTTTTACTGGAGTGCCAGTACGTGCTGCCATGTTTTTTTAAAGCCTTTTATTTTCGCGGGTTGGCTACAAGGAGGATGGGAGGGAGAGAGGGAAAGTTTTTACCGGCCCTCAGGATACGGGCCATGCATTATGCAGAAGCCTCAGATGGGATGCATCTGACGGGGTTTTTTGGAAATCTTATCCGCGGAGTGTTTCCAGCTGAGTGGTGTGTGCTTCCTCGTGCAACTCCGAAGGCGGACGTTTGAAAAGTCAGGCTCTCCTCGGAGGATGTTACTTCCCTCAATAGATTTAGTCCTAAAAAAAGACCCGGAGACTTTCTTCTCGAGTTGAAGTTCCAGCGCGAGTTTAAATTCATATTTGGAATGGGTGCTAAAACTTCTTGAGGGGACATTTTCTCCCTAGTATCATCGCCCAAATAAGTCCACTCCCTTCGAGGACGTTTTATAATGCCTTCAAAAAGAATGGCTGTCGCCGTAAAATTTAAAAATGTAAGTTTGGGATGAGATTTAATGAATTGCTATTTTTATATTTTTTCCAACATCCAGTTTTCGTCCGATTCCCATCACGTCTAATCTTAACTGGTTCATTGCTCAGTCTTACGGAAACATCCGGAAATCCTCTCTCATTCCTCTTTCCTCACCATTCCATCGTGGAAGGAAAACTTCTGATCCGCTCACCTGCCCTTCGGCAATAGAATGAAAGCCATTCTATCCCGTTCTCCGTCTCTTTTTCTTTCAGGCCTCTTATTCCTCGCTCACGGTCGAGATCAGTTTTCTCCCCTCGGCCTAATCTCCTCATCCTTCGTATTTCATGTTCCCACCCCCACCACAAATTCCCTAATGCTCCCCAGCGACTGTAACTTCCATTGCCACCGCCGTTTCTTGTTTTCGCAGACGTATTTCTCGTCTGGACTGGGTTTCCTTCCCAACCACTTTCTCCTTCCCATTCTTCTTTCCTACCCTCTTTTTCTAACTGTCATGAAGGTCTCACATCACACGAACCCCTTCCAGCTGTCCCTTTTTTTCGTCCATTTCCGGCCAATATTTGCCGTCCCCCCCCCTCCTTTCATTTGCCAGAATTTCCACCAATCTCTCCGAATGCATCTCTCTTTAAATAGCCTAAGCACACCTCTTCCCTTACTTCCCCCCTCTGACTACACCTTCGTCTCAAGCGCTCGATGTCTTTACTTCCTCCCCTCCCTACTCCTTAGGGTAAAAAAACCACATTTCGGCCCGCGTTACGTCACCGTTCGCTCGGCCGACGACCACCTCCGACCACCCATCCCCTAAGGATCTCCGGCATCGCTCATACTCTCACCCCGTCCGAAAGGCCTTCCTCTCTTCGCCCCCATGGCGACCAGGCCCCCACTCCCGTTTTGCTCCCCCCTTCCCCCAGAGATCGGAGTATTACGCTCCGATCTCTGAGGTTGGAGTCGGTGCCGACCGTTAAGATGGGCGGGGAAAATGGGAGAGAGTGGGGGAAAGATTAAAGAATGGATGGTGGGGATCTCGGATAAGGGAATTTTAGGGTCCCCTCGATTCTTCACCTCACTATCTCTCTCTTTCTGTCTTTCTTTCCTCACCGCCCCGCCGCCATCTCCTTAATTGACGGAACGTCAGTTTGGACGGCATCAAGGGGGGTGGGTGCATGTGTGCACGGCTGGGAGTAACGTTACGATTCCTCCTTCCGCATACTTCGCCCGTCGGCGCGGTGGTGTCGGTGCCCCCCGCTTCCTGTAATCAGACTTGTTATGCCCTTCTGACGAGTAGGGGCGTGCGCCCGTGAGGCAAAGCTCCTTGATTAATAGTCGTTCGTGAGAAGGCAGTGGAAAAGGGGGGCGGATAGTTCCGGCTCGCACGCGATGAAATGTTTCAATCTCCTTTTTCACCCCCCCCCCCCCGGCCTTCCTTCTAGCCCTTCGTCGTGGTACTCATATTGTGGCCTTGTGCCGCGGATTCTATGCTGTGCTCGTGCCCCATTTATTCATTCCTCATGGCACCCCACCCCAATCCAGTGTCCTGTCTTCTGGATCTTGTGGTACCATTTTTCATCTTTTCTTCAAAATCTCTTGACGGCCTGAATCGTTGCATTTAGCTGCACGCTGTATCGCGTTCGGATGGATCGGTGTTCTTCGATGAGATCGTGATAAGATAGTAGCACGAGCGAAATGAATATTAATGGATGGATCTTTGGAACTGAGAGTTGGTTTATCTTTGCGTTTCACGCCTATCAAGTGGCTTGCACGATTGGAATTATTTATTACTTTTTACTCGTTGATATTCTGTCGTTCTACAATTCTGTACATTTTTCCAGTAGCCCTAGGTTGCTTGTATGTCTGCATGGCTTCCATTAAAACTACTATTTAGTTTGAATCGTTACTGTGTGGAAAATATTTTCTGTCCCAGTTACTCTTGGCGTTCCATTTTCGCTTGGAATCCACATATGCCCAATGTTTTCACTAGACTTCCTATGAATCGTTACACACCGTACCATTGTACCAATCAGGTCTCTCACCCAATATAACGTAAAGAATTCGCGAAATACCGGACACCAGACTCTAGGATTGAAATACGAACACGTTATCCGACGAATTAATTTGGCCGATCAATATTTTTCAAGGATTCAAGGAAGGTTGGGTTTTATAAATTATCGTGCGACAGGGTTCTCGAAATCCATTCGATAATGTGTAAAGGATTAGCCGAATGAAGACTCTTTGTGGGTGTTTCGTGAAATTTCGCTGGTGAAAAGTAAACGAACATGTATTACTAATAAATGTTCGTTTATAATATATAATATATAAAATATAATATATGTTTTGTGGTACACCTGATGATTTTTTTTCAATCGGTGTCTGAAATACTCATAGTATGTGCTATAGAAAGATGTCGTGGAGCATTGCCTTGGAGGCTCAAATCTTTCTCGCTAGTATTATTGGTGTTGTATTGTTAAAGGTAGTTTTTGGCAGGACACAGACTGAACACCGTTACAACGATGCCTTCTTTACTTCTCTCCTAATGAAAAAAAAACAAATATTCGGCACAGCAATAAGCCCCTCTGCAGTTCAACATACTTCCTTCCCTCATTCCTTCCAACATCTCTATTCTGTCCCTGCCCCTTCCTCGTTTGCGTAACGTTCTCCCCTGTGTCACAGTCTTCAGCAACCCCTTGAAAATCAAAATTGTCTGCTCCCATGCCTCCTTTGGTTTCGCCAAACAATCTCCTCGCCTCTCAGACCATATCTATCATTTCCTCATTAGTTTTCCTCTCTGTCCATTCACCTCCTTTTCCTCTCCATCCATCCTTCTTCCCGCCAAAATGTCAAAATTCTAACGTTTACACTTGTCCTCTTGCTTAAATGACCATGTTTCCTGGCCGTATAAAACCACACTTCACATCAAAGTGTAAACGAGTCTTTTCTTAATATTCCTACATAATTTTTTAACTTAGACTTTCTCCCTTTTAAACCGCACAACCTTAGTTTTGTTTACATCAATTATGATCATATACCATACTGGGTTTCCAATGCCCTCAGCAATTCGTGCACCCTTTCGCTGAGTGACAAACAGCTTGATCATCTGCAAACCTATCTGATTTTATTAATTGCCCTGCGACTTTCATTCCTATCGCCAAGTCTTCCCATACCTCTTTAATTATTTCCTCCACGTTTACATTGAACGGCAAAGGTGGTAATGGACACCACTGGCTTACTGCTCGTACTAACACTGCCCATTCAGTCTCTCCATCCGCCAGTTCTACCTGAGCAGTCTGAGGCAGTCTCATATTATTCCAATATTCTTCTCTCTTCGGCAATACATTCCATAGTATTACCCGATTCACTCTATTAAATGCCTTTACGAAATCTACAAAACGGACAAATACATCCTAATTATATTCTTCATTTCTCTTTCTTAGTGCCATTTCTGCTATGGCATCACACGTGCTTCATCCCTTCCTGAATCCAAATTATTCATTCTCTAAGTAATCGTTTTTGATCCTGAGCAGCACTTAAGCTTCGTTTGGAGTCAAACTTATGGTTTTATTGCCCTAAAATACGATTTCCTTTTTTTGGGGATGGAAACTTTTACTGATCTGACGAAATCTTCCGGCGAAATTCCTTCCCCATAAATGCCACGAATTAACCCATAAAAAGTTTTCCTCTCACGTTTTTCTAAACCAGTAATTAGTTCCTTGGGGATGTTATCTTCCTTCGTGGCCTTATTTCATTTCACTCCCTTAATGTCTTTTTTTATCTCGCCATAAAATATGCCTGGACCTAAGCTATCACCATGCACGTCATATTCTCTTTCTCTGTCTAAGGTTGCTGGCCTAAAATCTTTCCATATATATTTTTTTTACATATCTCATGAATCTTTCTTGGTTCAATTAATACTTTTTGTGACTTGTACCTGATAGTTTATACGAACTTTCTCTTCTTACTTCCCTACAGTTCTGTCACCTTATTGTACAGCGCACCGATTTCATCCTACCGTGGTAAACTTTTCATATCTTCGCACTGGGTCTTCCACCGCGATACTTTTTTTTCTATTTTTCTCTATTTTTTCCCGCCTCTGTGGATTATTCAACTCTTGTAATTTATTCTATCTCTGTGTTTACATTCTTCTTTTTCCTTCTCTAGTCTATTTCTGGGAAAATCTAGGCTATAATCCATGGTTTCCTTGTCCTTTTTCCATTTAATTTTCCTATTACTTCGTTTTCGTCTTTCATATGCATGAATATCGAAATTACATATGGCTATTACTGTTGGGCGTCCGTGATCGTAATCTGGCCGGGTTAGTTTGGAGGAACTGCATCCTCCTGGTAACCCAAAGTCGCGTGTTGGTATATCATCCATGGAGTTTAATACTAGTGGTTGAGTTCGTTGGAAACCTGATGACATGGGGGATATTGTGGGTCACAGGATTCACCTGAAAAATCAAAAAGCACGAAAAACTTAAAGGGCAAGCCTTTTGTCCCGGGTGTCCCAGATATTGAACTGAGCCAGGTAATATGGCTCCTGGCCGGTATCGGCATAATAGGGGTTTAAGGACGTTTTATATAATTCCAGCCTGCGGCGAAGGTCCTTTCTAGAGGTCGATGCCATTTTCTTCGCCCTTCCTTTCCATCCCCGAGAGCAACTCCCCGGCTTCTCTCGGTCGTAATGCCCTGCACTCTCGCCGCATGGCTCTCTTTGGCGTAATAGGTTTGTGAGTTCATTATACTATGCGGGGGATAGCTGCCGTCTTCTCTTGTGCGTTTGGAGCTCCTAAGGAACTTTGGTGGTTGCCCGAGAGATGATATCCTTTTCGGCGGATACCGATTCGAGGGGTCTTGTGGGCCGCTCGGGAATCTTGGGCTCACGGAGAGTCTCCCTTCAGCACGTGGGGAAAGTGTGGCGTGGGGTAGAAAAGGCCCAACCCTGCGGCGTAGGTGGGCGGTGGGATAGGCGGGGAAGAAGGGAAGGTGGAGGATATACGAGACTTTGGCGTCTCTTGGGCGGCGGTGGTGGTGGTGGCGGCGGCTGCCGCCTGAATGTAGAGCCGAGATCTCATTACGGTAGACCCCCCCTCGGGGCAAGCGCAAGGCGTCATTAGGCGCCTCTCCGCAACTGTAGCGCCTTCTTCGAATTCCTGGACTAGGAGAAGAGGTATATTAAGGTACCTTAAAAGGGAGGTTAACCCGAGGAAGGAGATGAGAAACGCCCTCGTGATTAAGGGACGCCGAGCTCTTTTTTGCTGGCGCGCTTACAACGGCTTAAGTGGCGGCAGTGAGTTCGGATAAAATGGGTTGTCACATTTTTCTTAATACTTTCTTTCGAAAAATTGTGATGAGACCGAATGGCAGGGAAAGAGAGAGAGAGAGGTAAAATATTGGGAAACGTAAATTATCTTTTGCTCTACTTAATGTCCGTCACCTTTTGCAATTATGATTACATTTTTTTTAATATTAGTAGAAGGTTTTGTACAAAGCAATACGTAAAGGTCCGCATCTTTATTGTTGAAAGTTTTACTACCTTGCAATTTCTGATGACGGGTCTATCTTATAATCATCATCATTAAGAATCATCCTTAGCTCCTCAAGTGGGGAAGCTCACTTGCGTGGGATATTCAGACCACCTCGGTTGAACCCGTGTCCAACATTTACCACTTACCCCGAAGGTTGTTGTTTGAAAGCGTGCTTCGACAGTACTACCGTTAATGGTTTTTCTTCTGCTGTACTAACGATAGAATGGCCGAATTTGTGGACACCTCTCTGTCTTAAATCCTCATATCCATTATCGAAACCTAATAAGCCTTCATTGAGCTTAAAGATAATTGTTATGGATTGGTAACTCCGTCTCTTTACATCTTTTTTATTGAATCAATTTCATGTACTTCTGAGTATTGATTTTTGTTCATTTATTTGCCAGCTTTCTTATTATTTTGTCCGGCAAAAGCATTTTTTTTCAATGTGCAATTATTGTTTGAGATGTATTGGAAGAAGGTTTAAAAAATATGTTGTAGTATATCTGTCGTATGGGTATTATTGTACATTTAAAAAAAATTTTAATAGGTAATACCAGTTGAGGTAGGCTTTGTATGGACACAACTACCGATGCCTGTCGTAAGAAAACACAACCCAACATCCTACTCTAACCCAAGCCCCTCTTCATCTCTGTTTACCTCCTTCCTCTCCTCCTACATCCCTCTCCTATTCCTGCCCTCTCCTCCTTTTCCTAGCATTCTCCCCTCTATCACAGTCTTCAACATTCCGCTGCCTATCAATATGCTTTGCATCCATTTTTTATGTCTCCCTAGGATTTCTCCAAAAAATCGCTTCTCCTCCCCCACCAAACCTGTTACATCCTCCTTTGTTCTCTTTTCCGTCCACTTAACCTTATCCATCCTCTCCACACCACTTTTCAAAAACTTCCAATCTACACTTATCACCCTGCTTCAATGACCATATTTCCGCAGCGGGCACAACTATCCTCCATATCATAGTTTTCACAAGCCTTTTCTTAACAACCTTACCCAACGTCCCTATCATCAATTCCATCCTCCTTGGGAAAGCTTTTTTGCCTAAATTTCCTCTTCTTACGCCCCTACTACTTTGACCATTTTGGTCCAAAATACTTCCGGAATATGCCAACTGATCCACCTGTTCCTAAAGTTTTTCCCTAATTTTATCGTTTAACTTAGCCTTTCTCTTTCTGGAAAACCACTTAACCTTTTTTACATTTATTTTCATCCTATATCTATCATACTTAATTTACAATTCACTCAGCAATGCTTGCAACCCCTTGGCTGACTGACAAACTATAGCTTGGTCGTCAGCAAACCTAACTGATTTACGAATTCCCCACCGACTCTTATTCCTACCTCCAGTTCTTCCCATGCCTCTTTAATCATTTCCTCCACATACAGGTTGAACAGCAACGGTGATAATGAGCAACCCTGCCTTACACCTTCTTACTAACACTTCCCATCCGGACTCTCCGTTCCCCACTCGCACCTGAGCAGTCCGAAACATGTACAGGTTGCGGATTAGCCTCCTGTCCCTCTAATCCATTCATTTTGCCGTCCCCGGTGGCGGCGGGGTAACGTCCTCGCCTATCAACCAATTCAATTTTAGGACTTGGTTGTATGTGATTGTTTTCAATGTAATGTCTGTAATGTAAGAGTTAGGTGGAAGAAGGGACCATAGGTTTCAACCTCGTCCAATTAAGTCGATAAATAAATAAATAAAGTAAATAAATTTTCTCCAATATACTCATTAGTTTTTCCCAATCCGCTCTATCAAATGCTGTTTCTAAATCTACGAAACAGGCAAATACTTCCTGATTGTATTCTATATTTCTCTCTATTAGAGATGTCATGGCTGCCATGACATCAAGCGTACCCATCCCCTTCCTGAACCCATACTGATCATCCCCCAGGCAATCATTTTCCCTTCTCTCCATCTACGTTCTGATGATTTCGAGAACCACCTAAGCTGCTTGCGAAATCAAACTTATTGTGTGGAACACGCACAAACGCTGTTTAGACTGAGTCTTCCGGCCAAATTCCTCATAAATGCTACAAAATAGTCCATAAAATATCTTCCTCCTACATTTCGGTAAACCTTCATGTAGTTCCGCAGGAATTTTCTGTACTCTCATGGCCTTATTTTAATTCCATTAACGCCCTTTCTATCTCATCGACGAGTATACCTGGACTAAGCTGTCTTGAGCTACGTCATATTCTTTTTCTATGTCTAACTTTGTTGGTCTAAGTTCTTTACTAAACAGTTCTTCTATATATTCCTTCCATCTCTCTTGAATCTTTTGTTTCAACTATTATCCTATCCGACTTATCTCTATCAACACATCTTCCCTTCTTACTTCCCGAGAATGTTTTGATCTTATTGTATAGCGCACCAATTTCACCCTTCCTCTGCAAACTTTCCATATCCTCGCACTACGTCTTCCACCACGTTTTCCACTTAATTCTGTATTTACATTATTCTAATTCCTCCTCTCATCTAGCTTTCTAATAGTCTCATCCGTGATCCATTGTTTCCTTGACATTTTCCTATTAACAAATCATAGTGTATCATTTGCGGCTTTCGATATCCTTTTTTTTATGTATTTCCTTTTTCCGTGATAGCACTCTGCTCTTCTCCCTCATCCATAGGGGATCGCGATGGTGCGGTGGCTTTCATACTGGCTTGTCACACAGAGGGCCCTGGCTCAAATCCCGGTGGTGTTGAATGTTTTTCAGTGGTATCTCGATCCCTACTTGGGGTGCTTTGTGGAGGGCACTTTGAGTGAGTACGCCGTCCGTGGAATGGGACGTTAAGTTTGGGGCCCCTTGGCGCCTTTCGCTAAGAGCAGGCTAATGCTGACGCCGGGTTTCTCTCCACCCTTCATCCTTTCTTGTCATTCCCCAATGGCGCAGATGACCTCAGCTGACGGTCGCCCCACCTAAATACTTGTACTCCTTCATTCATAATTTTCGATACGGCCTGCTGATACTCCTTCCTTGTCACTCCAGTTAATGCTTCTACATTCAATTTTCTCACCCGCCTCCCCTACCTTATCTTTTTTAATCGCACACTTCACTTCATAACTACTAAATTTTGATTAATGTCCGCATCGTCTCCCTGGAAGCCGTGCCACTTGATTACGCTGTCCATACCTCTGTGCCTCGCTATAATATAATCTGATATCTTTCTGTGTCGTCTGTCATTTTCCATGTATACATACGCCTTTTATAGTGTCTAAAATAAGAAAATATTTTTTTGAGCTATAAATTAAGTTATAAGCTGTTTTTATTTGAATATTTTCAATCCAACCGATGTAGTGCAAGGCGTAAATGAAGGAAGAATAACTTTGCTTCTTCCACTAGAAATTTTATTTTTGACGATCACGGTTTAGTATCACGGCAATTTCATCAGGTCCTGATGATCGAATGATAATGTTACCTTGCGACGATACAATGGTCGTCAAAAATAAAAATTATGGTGGAAGTAGCTTAATTACTCATCCTTCATTAGCGCCTAATATAAAATACTTCCACCAAGTATCGTATATAGTGCCTTAGACCGGTAAAAATCGGAGCCGATTTTGAGTTGCTATTATTATTATGAGTATTTTTTCAATGGCAATTATTATTTTTGCTTGGATCAGGGTTCCGTCTTCTATGATTTTTGGAGAGGTTAGGACAAATATACGTTTCATCTTAATTAACTCAAGGGATGTGCTATCTTCTTCCTTACTACATTTTTTTACCGTAATGCCATTAGCGTCCAGAGCGTGGCATCCCATAACATGCTCATGTATTTATGTGTTTGTGCGATGGACAGAATTGACCATTACACATTTCTATAGGATTTCAATTATGTTCTTTTTCTGTTTCTATGTGCAATTAAAGTTATATAATTGGATTTTTTCCTACTTGTCGCTTTTTTTTGTTAACCCACATTTAAGTATTTTTGACGGAAGAAGAACTGCTTCCCTAATTAACCGCGCCGTTTGAAATTAAAGAAATTAATTATTTTGACGTGCACATGTTTAGGAAGGTATTTTTAAATATTTTATTGCAACATGTGATTTGCATTTCTTGAAATAAGCTACTAAATTTTTATCTATTCAAAAATTGCCGTTAAATGTTTATGCGTGGGAATGGGAATATTCCTCATGGATATAAATTCATGCATTTTTAAGAAATATTATTGTCAGTCTTCACAGTTAGGCTTCGCTCTTTAACATTACTATGTTAGATATTTATAATTTTTTCACCCGAAAAATAAACTATTTCAATTAAAAAGTCATATGTTTCCTTTGAACAATATTATAAATTTCTAGGAAATAGTTGTTTATATTTATTGGGTAATCATTCGAACCTGCTGGCTACATTTTTTTTGCCTGTAACATACGAGTATGTTGTCATCCGTGAGCAAGCAAGTAATTTTAATTTAATTTTTTATTTGTAATTTTGGACTAAACCACAAAATAATGGAATGAAGAGGCCCAATCGATTCCGAATGTCAGAAATGAATTTTAATTTGAGTTGAAGCCCCAAAGTTGAAATCGATACGCTCTGTTTGTTATACGATGGATGGTGTACAGCTTCCAAACTGTGTGGATCCAGTTCCCCGGAAGGAATTATTGTTATGACGCATTACTCTTTTTTGGGTTCCACCAACACCTCACCTTTTACCAGATTGGACACGAATCTGTGGACCTATTGCCGCCTCTTTTAATCAGTGGAGCTACTCTTGATTTATCTCCGTTCGTCCTCACACCCTAGCTCCTACCACCCTCAAATTTTCAACGTTTTATGCTGAGTAATTAGTAGTTCGTAAGATTAAGCATGTCTCTCCATAGAATACCGCTATTTACCGTATCTTTATCAACACCACGCTCATTTGAGTTCATCGGGATCAAATTATAATTGTCGTTTACATTTTGTGCTTAGTTCTCCACGCATTGAGTTTTGTGTTCGTTTGTAAGGTTTCCTTACTTCTTCCTTTTGCTTCTTGTGCTCCTCTTGTTGCATTGAAAGTATTTCTCTCGATGGAGGACGTCTCCATCTGTCTTTTTTCGTCTTTTGAGCATGGGTTTTCCCAGGGCAGCTTGAGAGGTAGAACATCAATCGTGCGGATCGAGAATGGGGGAGGTGGGTGAAACAGGAAGAGGTTACCTTACCACCGCATTTGGAGCACTTGAGGTGCTGGATATTTGGTCAGCGTTGGGAATCCGGTTGGAAGGACGTATGTTTTTATCGGAGTCCAAAGTGATGGGCGCGGTGAAACAAAGGAGAGAGAGGCAGAGTATGCATCGGATACGGGCTGGGGAGGAAAAGGGGCGGCGGACGCAGGAGAGTGTTTGAAGGCATGATGTTGTTTGTGAAATGGAAGCTGTTAGAGTGGATAGGGAAAAAGGAGAGAATGAGGTTGTGGCTACTCAGGGGATTCTCATCACGGGGGTTGCAGGACCCTGTAACTCCATTTCTCCTACGGTGGTGGCACTGTGTGTCAAGAAAGATCGTCATTAATTCCATTACAATAGAACCCCAATTTAGTTTACATTTTGGGATTTGTCACATGCACTATATCGCGAGATTTGCACGTTTGTACAGCAAATATCGGGAAAAGTTTCGGAAAAGTAGATTCATTTCAGATATTGCTACAATGCCTCAAAATTCTTGAAAGTGAATCCCTTGAGCATCGACACCCTTTTTCCAGCGGCTTATCCACAAATTGAAGGTTCCCTGGTTGGCGGTTTCTGGAAGGTCCTTAAGGGTGCCCCTGCAAACTTCTTTGACGGCACTCAGGGTCCCATGGTGGTGTCCTTTTAGGGAGGACGCTTTCACTTTCGGGAATGGGAAACAGTCTGCTGGTGCTAAGTCGGGACTTTGAAGGGGTTGGGGAATCGTCGCGATCCTTAGGTCTTCGCAAGCAGATACTTGACTCTGCTTTTGGCCGTTCGTGAAAACCTTCGGGACGAATGTAGCGCACATCTTTCGCATCGCCAAATTTCGGTGATAATAATGGTGTGCACTTGTCATCTTATCTATGCCAATACGATCAGCGATCATGCGTACACTAAACCGACGGCCTGAAATCAGCACTTCACGCACACATTAGGAAAAAATTGTCGCCGAAGTTCGAAGGAACATATCTTATCGTCAAGTGACTTTAGAAAATATGGTATTTAGGATTATGATTTACGTCGTTTTATACCCTAAATATTGATATTTGTTTGTCTCAATCAGCTAGAGCGGCTGAGAATGTCAACTTGGCATGATAGGAGTGTTGAAAGAGGCTCAACAAAGCATACCTAATTGCTGATCGACCATGCTTGTGGTTACAAGGTCATACTTAATAATACCAATGAACTGGTTTAAAATGTATTGGCATAATTTTACGTATAGGTAGGCATTAACTTTTCGTATATTCTGGTAAATCTCATAAAGTGGCACTGTGGTGAGGTTTAAATTGAAAAACATCTAAAGCCTACAAAAAGCGATTATGCGTGTGGTTTCATTGATAAACCAGATATAATTACGCGGGAGCGTTCTGAATACCAAGGGAAAGTCATTAAATCTGGAGACGAAATTGCTAAATTGCCAGTGTTGGTTAGTATCGCGAAGAGGCGATCAAAAGGGTTGGAGACATGGAGGGAGTTAATGGGAAATGAGGTAGACATGGAGCGACAGGGGTATTACCAGGAGGAAGAAAGAAGAGCCGATAAAGCCGAGTGTAGGGAGCGTTGGGAGAAGATGTAACGGGGCGTCGGGCATGTAGCGGGAGACTGCAGGAATTGATACGAGGCGGGGGAACATGTGTGATCGGGTGAGGATGGTTCTAGGAAATTGGGATTTTGTCAATTGTCGGTTGGGAGAGCACGTGTCTAAAGGTCGTGAACTCGAGAGGTGGAAGGAAGACAGTTGATGGGGTAGAATGAGAGGGCGATGGGTAAGTAAATGTTACATCCTCGATAAAGGAATGGAAAATTTAGAAGGCATGCCCTCTACAGAGGAATTCTTCACAGTGACGTGTGACCTGATGGAGAAACCCTGGCGGAACATACGCGACTAGAATATTCCGTTTTTTCATCTTTTAATTGGATTTTTTTTCGGTTAATTTTTCCTAACCCATGTCAGTCTTTCCATTAATTTAAAGATGCTAGAATTTAAATGTAGTGATTGCCTCAGGAGCTCATTTATTTCACTCCATTTTGCAATATTCATCAAATTATTTTCATGTAAAAATATAGCAGAAAAAATAGAGTGACTTCAATGGAATTCTTATCAAAATCTTCCTTGATGGTGATGTCACAAGCTGTCGAAACCATGGTCGGTGAACTAAGTTTTGTGTGAAAATTTGCGTAGTGATGTTTTATACTAGATATTGCGGATTTTCCTATTTTCAATTTGGTCTGTTAATCATATTTTTGCTCTGTCAGTAATTTGATAGTAAAAAAGTAGGGTTTACATACCTGACCGGAAATCTTAAGATCCGTTTTCTTATTTCAATCAAGTTAAATGATTTTGTCGATGCGTTTTCAAATCATTACTTAATTAATTGCCATTAATGTGCGTGTATAAGGCGACATTATTGTACTTCTACTTTGTTCTGTCTAAACGAGGAATGAGGGGAGACTATCACAGTTTATTTCAAGCCTGTCCAGGTGAATTATAATTCCTAGGAAATTACTTTTCGTCACCTTAATCTTCGGAAAAACTCGATGCTAACTATATTAGCATCATTAATGCACATGCCGTTCCTTTCTTGGCCTAAAATAATTTTATCAATAGTAATGCCTTTCATGAAACCCTAAGAGGCCTCTTTTTTATTTTCAGATGTCCTCTGAAACTCATTTTACTCTTTGGTTAGTGCAAAGGTCAATCATTAAAATGAGGCGATGCAATTTAATAGATTCTCATAGCTTTGTGGGTTGAGGCACGTTAGCCTACCGTGTATAGTGTCCTCCTGCCCATTGTAGAGTTTCGGGCTCAAATCTCGGGTGCCTTCGGACAGCCCAATCTAAAATTCAAGCGATGCGTTTCTTCTTACCATTAGAACTTCTTGAGAAGCCGAATCGTGGCACAGGAAAAGGATTTGACTCCCTCAATCTTTATTGACGTGTGAACACGACCCTTCGGCTTATTTCTATGTGGGTAAGCTCTATCCTCGCCAATTAAAACCAACTCTCGGGTCGGTTGCTGCAGATGAACGGATCTCGGTGGCAGTCATATATGATAGATATTTATTTTATGCAATAAAATGATATTATTATTTCTTGTAGCGCTCATTTCTTTAATAAAGCATATATTTCAAATGTGGGTCGCGGTAGTCCATTGGGTAGAGCGTTGGACTACTGACCGGAGGGGCCCGGGTTCGATTCCCGGGCAAGGCACTCTGAGCACCTGCAGCTCCACCCAAGCTATGTGATTTTTCGGGTACCAGATCTTCCTGGGAAACCACAACCGGCACAGGGGAAGGATCCGGCCCCCCTACCCTGATGTGTGAATTTCACACGCCGTCGGGCTTAGTACTGGGTGAACTCTACCATCACCTGCTAAACCGAACTGCGGGTTGATTACTGTGTTTATGGTTTTTATATTTCAAATGCGCCGTCTTGAAAATCTGATAACTTAACATTGTCATCGCTTCTTTCACATTTCTGTTAGCTTTCTATTTTATTGAGGTATTGGTTTTGAATTTGCGACATGTTCCGTGAAATTGGTATGCCATCTTTATTTGAATGAATCCTCCTGAGATTTTAGCCGCCGGAGTGAGAGAAAGATCAAGAACCAACTTTACTTTGACTGGCGCTTGGCAATCATCGACGGTGGATTCCAAGTGTCGACTGTTCGATTCCGAAATAAAATCTTTTGATCCTTTCCCCGTGTTCACCGCCCACCTTGCGAAGGATACGGGAGATCCATTTCCGATTTCTGATGCATTCACGTCATGCGTGGTGCGGTGTTCAGCTATAGCGATGGAATAAGAAACGTACCGTTCTCATACCTTTGTCGATCTCATTCTACTTTTTCATCAAGACGTTACTTCTTACATTGAAATAGTTCCATGTAGGTAAAAATGTACCCTTATAAGTATTCAGATGGGATGAAACATGTGGTATTCAGTTTTCAAATTATGCACCGCGACAGCCTTTTTAGCCAATTTTATCCTCATATAAATAAATAGCATAGCAATAGATGCTGGTTGAAATCCTACACCCTCGTCAAAATATGGTTCTTATAGAAGCTGCAGATATCGAAGTTAAATTTTTAGAAAGGCCTATTGTGTAACGGGTCTATTGAAAAATATGCATCTATAATAATTAATAGTGAATGCAAAAGCTTCCGCTAAATATGAGAAAAATTTTCTGGAAGAATGCCTAATTTATTGTCAACGTTGGCATTTTCTAGCTATTTTATTGGCAAATTTTGTTTTCATTGATACGGGTTCAAAATTAAATTACAGGAAAACTCATTTAAGATTTTAATGACTTTTGGTGAACAATGCCAGTAGTTACACGTGCCTCGGATGAGCTTATAATGATGTTATTCATTTATCGAATCTCATACAAATAAAAACCATCATCAAAACAGTCCTCCAAAATTATTTAACAGTCATTGCACACTTTGATTAATGTAACTGATTATTATTTAAACGAATGACCTTTTAAATATAAAAACTTTTGTGTAGCTACCTTTCAGACGAACCCATACCGTAACAGTAGATTCATGATTACATGTATATAAGATTGAATTCAAATACCACGTCGTTCATGGTTGCCCGCATGTAACGTCAGCCAACAGCTCAATGGAAACATGAAGATATATTTGCTCAGAGGCTTTTTAAGTACGGGTCTGTTCTGTTTAATCTTTTAACTTTGTTCCTTCTGCCTCTAATGTGGTCGAGGACAAATATACTCATGTAGGCTGTTGATCTTCTTGTCACTCATCCTCGTTTTCACAGATGAGAAAACAAATGCATTAAGTATCATTTGTTAATTACTCTTATACAAATTGCTAAACGAATTCTCTCTGCTTTTACTCCGTTCATGGGAGCACGTCATTATTCCCTTAGTTGAAGTGAATTCTTAGGTTGGTATATATCACGACCTATTTCCTTGTGTGATCACTTCAAGCTTTTTAATGGAAGATTATTATTTAGTGTACAACCTCATCTCGATGTTCCATAAGATAATTTTTACTTTCCAAATAATTAAACAGCCTAATAAAATCCGTTTTTACATTACATTAGGTTTATAGTACAATTTTGTCGTGGTCTTAATGTTTCACTGCTGTAACAACTATTTTCACGTTCCTAGAGTAATTAAAAATCCAAGATGGTTTCGGAAATAATCGTTTAGATTCGGCTAATTTTGATTTTGGTTTATATTTTTACAAGAGTTCCTTTCTAAGGTTTTGCACTACTAATCAGTCATTTAGCTCCTGTTTGCATACAGTGGCTTGTTGGTGAACTTGTTATGTCAAACATGAAAAATATTGCATGATATCATGCTTTCCCGGCGAATAGCTTTGGAAAAGGATAAACTGGTCTTCCACCGGGTCTGTTCCTTTTTCCTCCACGCCGTTTCAAAAAACGAGTCGTTTTCCATCCTCTGGGCTGATGATGTTGAGACTGTTTTTTTTCGGTTTAAAGTTGTTTATTTCCGTCATGCATCAGTGCAGTGAAATAAGTTTAAACTTTGAAATGAAAAACAATAACTTAACAGAAACCCCGTTTTATGAAAGCATTTCTCTTCGGGGTGGAGCAATAACAACAAAGAAGAAAAAAGGGAAGCGGGGGCGGAAATGACCGGTTTTTACATATGGGCAAGCTCTTAGATGTCCTCTGATTGGTCGGTGGATTCCCGCCTTTTTCTTGTCGCCTGGATCTTTCTGAGTGCGGGTTTCCGCATGCTATTGAGGGAGTAACCCGCGTCTCGATTGAAAATGTTTTCTTCAAGCAGAATCTCGATTGATTGGACGGTCTGAGGAAGATCAAGGTGACAAGAAAAAGGCGGGATTCCACCGACCAATCAGAGGGCACCTGAGGGCATACCCATCTGTTTATGAACCGTTCATTACACAGCCTCGACATCATCAGCCCTGAGGATGGAAAACGGCTCGTTTTCCGAAACATTGGCGTCATCGATAGATAAACTGACCCGGTGGAACACCCGAGTAGCCTTTTCCACATGAGAAAACATTGAATTAGTTACGTGCAATTCTAAAATAATCAATTTGAATCAAAGCCTACATTATTTTTGGAAAAAGACCTGTATTTTTCAATACCGATGAACACATGTATGTGCAATGAATTGAACAGCAGTATATGTTTGCCGCTATGATTAATATTTTTCTCAAAACCACGATTAAGTTATTAACGTATTTTTACTTTTCTGAGGAGTTCATTATTTCATTTTTTTCATATACTCGTATAGGCTTAAAAGTGTAACAAAAAAAACGTATATTCTTTTTTCCGATCCGAACATAACTTAATCTTTTCCCTCACGTAGAGTTCATCCTTTGCCATTTCTTCGATGCATGTAGAGTCGCTTTTACTCCTAAGATTGCCCTCGTAAATAGTTAAGTCATAAACGTATAGGGCACATGGTCTACTGTGACCGTGTCCGCGATTCGCTCTCTCAGTTACGCGCTAAAGCTGCTTCCTCTCATCAATTAGTCCGACTCATCGCTCTCGAGATTCGGTCAAGCGGCACTTCGGATTGATGATATTGGCGAGTAAACTAGGAGCCGGGCAGGTGAGGAGTAGTTGAGGGACAGTCCTCTCCACGGCACGGCTGGGAGTTATACCGAGCTTCCTTCGTTCCAAGTGCGCACCCTTATCCGCGCTGCAGCGGGGTGCTGGGAAATTTAACATCGGTGCCTGACGACATGATCGCGGCCGAGTGGAAAGAGGAAGGGTACAGCGCGTTCCCTTCCCCGATGGGGAAAAGTCTTGTGAAAAGTGAAAGAAGTTTTGCGTTTTCCCAGGCGATCGCCGACCCAGTATCTTGTAGCGCCCTGCAATCCTTTTAGGCGATGTGAGTTTTGGCTGAGGGTCTGGTCCCTCTCCCTATTTTTGCGATGCTTGTGAAGAGGGAAGGGTTGTGGAAATGCGGAGCTAACGTTGCCTCGGCAGAGACAGGGCGGACGGCTGTGGGGGGGTGGGGGCTAGGGCGTGTTGGGGGTGAAGCTCCCCCCTTCCCGCTCTCACTCCGCCCCCCTCGAACACAAGTTTGAAATCGATGGATGTGGGCGTGGGCCTCACGGAATGGCTGGCTTTTCCCCTTTCCCCACGGCCTTCGTCTCGATCCCTCCCCTCACACCCCCCGCGCCCGGCTTCAACCAGCCTCCAACCTTTCGCGGCCCCCATTCCTCATACCCTCCCTCCTTATGAACCCTCCTCCCCCCCGTTACCCCTGTCCCTCCGATCTGCCGCCCGTTTAGGCTCGTCGCTCCCGTTGCCTGCCCTGAAATCGCCCACCCAGCTGCCGCCCCGCACGAGATTTTATTTTGGCACATTTTTCCGACTTCCCTTGTTTCTTATTTTCGTTGCCAGTGGTTTGGGGGAGCACTGGTGGTGAAAATTTTGAATGGCTAATTGTCGTTCGTGCGGCCATTCCAGCCTCTCTGCGTTCCCCTTCCACCCACCCCTCTCCTCCACCCTCTCTCTCTTTGTCTCTCCCCCAGTAGTTGCGGCAACGTTGGAATCCCAAAACTCCCTGCGAACTTGGATCAATTAAAGCGTTGCCGATATGGCTCTTGGTTTTATTGCTAGCGTTTAATTGGAACCTGGTTGTATAATGCGGATCACTCTCCAGTTGCCATAGGTTTGTCGATACCCTGTGGTGTATGAATTACTAGGTGGATGAGATAACTATGTCGTGAATGTTAAACTTTCACTTTGTGCGATTGGTCCAAAATATTCTCATCGAAAGGAATCCGGTCTCACATTATATTTCGTTAATGACTCGTAATATTTCTTGTCCTGAGGGATTTTTAGCGTAAAATTTACATTTTAATTGCAAATAAATTACCATGCATGAGAGTATAATCTTTTATTCTTCATTTTTCAGGTTCCCCTTGGAATCATACTGCGGCCATTGCATTAAAGGTAAATTACCCTTATTTGGAAGTGTTTTACATTGGTGGAAATTATATCACTTTTCGGTCGGAACTGGTTTTTAATTCTTCATATGACCACGGTTTGTCATATAATTATTGTAACATTTAATTTATATTTAAATCAATCAAAAGAAGACGTGCAATAATTGTTTAGTGGACACTTACTTTCTCCTACCATGTTTAAATAAATAGGATAACATGGCCAAATTAGGAAACTGGATGACCAAATACGAGAAATACTGTAAATGTCAAACTCCCCATATTTCGCATTTCCAAAATATATTATGTTTGCATAATTACTGCGACCATAAACCAAAAAGGAATGTATTCATATTCGTGCGTTCTGTTACTGGGTAATGTGAATCGCTTTTTCTTTCTCTCCGTGTTCTTCTTGTATTAGAGTATGTAATCGCTCTGCCACTAGAAGGGGGTTGCGGCCTCCATTGGTTACTACCTTCCCTAGGGTATCACTTTTCATATGGTCACCTAACACTTCAGCTCAGTTTTTCAGGCTGCAGAGAAACTTGTACGTATCAATAATCAATTACCTACTATTATTAATTATCGTCTATATTATGCTTATTTTAATCTAACATAGCGGGAATTTAATTACAGTAATGTGAATCAGAAAGCCTTTCTAAATTAATTAAATGGTATAGTGTGTACTATTATTCCATCAAATGTATGTTTATATGATTTAAATTTTTCCCTTGAAATGCTTGAAATTGGAAATCTTAATAATCCGCCCGTTACTTTTCTCCATTGGAAATGCTATTACCCTGAAACATTGTAAATCCACGAATTATGCATTTTGCGAGAATACATGAATCAACGGCAAAGTCGTACTCATCACGGACAGGATGAGAGGCGTTCTCCGCCGCCACTCGCTCGTCTTTGCAGACTGCCGTCGAATTCCGACGCGAGCGAGAACGCGCGAGTATTTACCGCCCTACTCCACCCGGATTCCTTTCCTTGGAGCTCTCCGCTCGACCCTTTGGAGCCCTCCCCCATCATATTCCTCATGCCTTTCCGAAGCCGCATGCACTCTTGCTGCCTGACCGGCATCCTCTCAAAACCCCAATTCGCTGCGCGTATTTCATAGTGTAAACAGTTTCCAGTGGCCAGCCTTGCGTCTTCCCAACCCTCCCACCAAATGGAAAATAAATTCCCCATGCGGTACACAGACGAGCGGTCGAGCTCGACCCTTTCTCACACCCTTTCTTCCATCTCCTCACATCCTCCCTATAGCTACCGCTTTCCCAAAACCTTAACTGTCGCTCTCTCCTCCTCCTCCTTTAGTTTCCCTGCTGCAGTCCGACCCCCATCGTTGCTCTCTGTCCATCTCACTCACGGGAAAACTTTAGCGAATGTACTGGAATTCCGGTATTTTTCTCTTTCGTCCTTTGTTTTCTAGTCCTCTGATTCGCACTCGAGTTCCAGTGAGAGTTTACCCTCCTGCCCCGTCTCTCTCCCAATGCTCTATTAGAACTTCTCTCTTTGAGAAACACAACTTTATTGGGGATCACCGTATTGCGGTAGTAATACGTAAGTAATATTTCCGTGGAACGGAATAAAATATTACTTCCGCAAGTAAGTAATATTTCCGTGGAACTATGTTATGAAATCAATTCATTTTTAATAAAACAAACGGTTTCAATTATAAATTCGTACGTGCCTGAAGGTAAAACGTAATATTGTCTAATATTTTGTGGTGTTAATAGTTTCAATTTTTAAAGGTATCCTTGGATTATAAATAATGTCTTACTATTATTCTTAAGTGACTAATAATTTTAGTTCTAAATGTAACGTATCTTTGAACCTAATATGCAAACTATTGTGCCTTTTGGTGTGTCTATTTTTATTCTTATATTTCACCTTCTGTTAGGGATTTGGTTTCTAATTAAAATGCACCTTCCCATGGAGACAGCCGCTGTCCAAGTCTTACACTTTGACTATCTCTTCGTGTGTTAAATTTTCTGGATTTTAAGAAACATTATTGTAGGCTGAGAACGAACAAAAAGAATAATGATTTTATATCTTAAATGGACAGCCATCGTAATCACTCTTTTTGTTTTTTTGCTACGAGATCATGTTTCCCCCAATGTTGTCTTCTCTTCACTCCTCTTATTTTTCTTTCCTTCGCTCCATTATGAGGGTTCGAGTCCCACTTTCATTAATCCTTTCCCCTGGTTTTATCCTCTTCTGTATCCTCGGCCGCCTTTCATTCCTAGCTGTTAAACTTCTTCCATCTCTCCTTCTCAATTTTTCCCTTTCAAGTATCATGAGTAGATGCCCCCACCTCAAGCTTAGTCTCCCCTGTGTTCTTCATCGACCTCTGAGCCCGTTCGTGGCCGGGGTGGCATTTCATTACTCGGGATAATAACTCGTCCAAAATGTTTCCTTTCTCCAGGGCTATATTTTATACCCCTTTGAGGCCCACCGCCTCTCATTGAGATTCTGCCACTAATAAGTCAGTATACTCAACGTGTTTCATTGCATCCTCCGGTGTGATCCTTGAAATATTTCTTTCCATCTGGTTAAATGTGAAATAACCTTATTCATTGCGGCTTATGGCAGATTTCTCCTCCCCCACAAGTCAGTCATGTGATCCATTGCACATGATCGCTTTATGCATCGATGCGAATAATGACTGCAGTTAATTTGGATTAGGTATTTTTGTCATGAATGTGGTTCTTTTTCCATTTATAACTTGGGTAAATATTCTTTTAAGCCGAGCAGGTTTTGTTTATTCCTATCGTGTGTCTTCATTGTAAAGATACGTATGAAAGAATGGGGTCAAATATCTCAAAGAGTTGCCTAGTGATTTTTAAGGTTTACTTGTGTGTTTAAAAGAAACAGACTAAATTGTGTTGAATATATTGGATAAATCATTAGGACTGATATAAAAAAGGCCATACTTTTCATTACTGAAACAAGGGCTGAAAATTTTGATTTGAGAACACAAAGTGAAATATCACTGAATTTGTGTAGTGGTGTTTCTGAGAAATATAATTTAGCAAACTGCTAGTTCTCATTGTTGCATGGCTCCCAAAAATAATTAATAAAATTAGGAAAATATTTGAGCGTCGCACGTGATTACAGAAAAGTATATGTAGAAGCATACATGTAAACTGAATAAACATGAATATTTTTTAAAAGGTCCCCTAAGTTTTATCTCATATGTACAGCGAACTCATGATGTTAACTTTTCATACCTTTAATTAGTGCTTAAGTGAACGTAATTTGCCTGTAAGATCGAAAATAATAAAATATTTAGTAAACAACTATCCAAAAAAGATATGTCCGTATGATTATATGACTTTTATACGATTATTTGATATAACTGTTATGTTTACCGTTGTGAAATTAAGAGGTGTGTGAGTTAATTTCAAATAACATCGTATATTTTCCAGTTCTTGGAGCTCAAGTGACACTTTGTGCTCTGTGGATTACAATATATGTGATCCAGCTTTCCAAACCGTGAAGAATTAAGGCCCCTTAACTATAAAAAAAACAAAAACCTTTACTTATTGCACTAACTCGTCTAAATAGAGCTAATTACAGGATATATACAACAATATAATATTATAGTGCTCCGATACAGGTTCTTCGGCTAAGGGGTAGGGCAATGTATAGGCTACTTGCCCTTAAATCTCGTTTATGAGTGTACATTGTTACTTAGCGTGCCTCATATCGCGTATTTTTAGACTAATTTTTTAAAGTGCCCATTCTAAGCTTTTTTGATTTGATGCTAGATGTTGTTGAGGTACTTGCTCCGAGTACACTTAAAAGTGATAGGCATTCATACATAATAATAATCAATTGCCGTAAATCTGATTTCGATTATGCATGAAAACTGTTGTATTGGGGAATCTTGTTGAATTAAAAACATTTTTATATAGATTCATCAATTGAAACAAATTTTAAGCGATTATAAAAAGTTACTTCAACTCATAATTATGTTTCTCCGAGGTGTAGGGGAGGTGCACCGCGAAATGCAAATTCAAGAACTTATGTTGCCCATTGGATTGCTAAAGCCATTTATGCATTAAATACGTTCATATCCCGATACTTTTCTTCTTCTCCAACCGGGAAATCAAAATATTTGAATGAAATACAAGTCTTTAATGTCCACTTTCGTTAGGTTGAAGTATTTTGATGATATTTCCGTAAAAATTTCAAGAACTGATGTTTTTTTCTTGAAAGTACTCGGGTCTTACGAAAACTGAAATTAGGGACAAAAAGACTTAATAAATATCATTCCAATATTTAATATTTCTCGAAGGTATCTGTATGCTTAACTTTTCGACGATAAAGCTTCACCTAGCAAAGATGTGTTAGCCAGAGAATAAAATTTGTATGTTCCAAATATCACTTAAAGAAAATGAATGTATTTGTAGTAAAATAAATGTTGAAGTCAGAAATGAGATTGATATACTCATTTCAATGGAATCTTTATTGCTGTTCAACTTAATATAACTGATGTTGAACATACTGCAAATTTGTGAGTTATTTACTTTTATCCGATTGGTAAATAATTTTAATAAGTGAAAGGAAATCAGAAATAACTCCATTTGAGCAAAAAGTATATTCGTTAATAATTGAGTATTGCAGACATTATATAATATTGTGAAAATTCGCATGTCGTAACAGTTGATGGCAAATTATTTTTTGTATCCATTAATCGTTTTTCTGTTGCATTAATGCATAAGTTCTTTCGCATTTTCTATAACTTCATTATCAAAAACATCAGCCACTCTTAATGTCAATCCCTTTTTTGCAAAATAATGTTCGCCGTTTTAAAACCAAAAGCGTGGGAAATGGCTATTTTTGGGGTGAGAATGCTCTTGCAAGACCTCTTATCCTTGAAAAATGCATCCCTGACTTACTCATGGTAATTTCCTGCTATTAGACACTTTTTTATGGGGATTATATTTTGGATAGGTCGGGTTTTTGTAAGGTGCATTCTATTTAGTGTTATTTGGCTTTAAATTAAAGCTTTATTTTTCGCCAAAAAAATGTATGTCACATGGTGTGAGTCGGCAACAAATTATTTTCGCAAGGAGTTCACCAGACTAATAAGTTAGCAAATTGGTGTAAATAATTAACAATTCGCTAGTAATGAAATCTATTGTCTCCATTTATTCTTAAATTAATTGATATTATTAATCTTTTGCTCATGCATTTTCTTGGGCCATTCATAGTGATATCGTGAAAGGCATCGACGAAAAAAGATTGATTATATTGATGAGGAACATGGAAATATTTGTACTTTTCCGGGTTTCGAATACACTTCTGCTTACTTCTCAGATGTGTGCCAAAGGTCTCGAATGTTGTTTCCTGGACGTAATTTCGTGCAAATTTGAGATCCTTCAACCGTTTGCGCTGACAGTTTGAAACTTTTTTTTTGACTTGGTTTCGTATGCTATCTTGTTTAACCGCCACGAACCACGAGGATGGAAAAAATGAAGTGCTGTTCTCTAAGGGAGCGCCTCAATTTAGTTTCCGACTTGATAGTATGCGTATGCATAGTTCTTTTTTCGACACAATTCTCATCCCCTCGAGCTCTCTGCGGAGATAGAGGTTGAGGAAATATAAGTCACTGGTTGTTTATGTCTTCGCTTCCTCTTTCACTCGACAGAGTTCTGAGAGCGTAGGGAACCCAGGCCGGAGGCGAGGAAAGATAAGTCGATTCATTTGTTCCCCCCCCCTCCTCCTCTTGCAGATAAGGAGGCTTAAGGAATGAAGTTGTTGCCGTTACAGTTTCGCTGGCGTGTTTCACGTAGGAGCGAGCGAGGGTAAAATTTTATTTCTCGAGAACTCGTATCTCCTTCGTGTCTCCTGCGTCACTGTTGCGTTTATTCCTCCCCTCTGGATTTACTCTCCTTTTCCTTTGAATTTATTGGAGCGCCACAATATTCCAACCCTGCTTATCGTTATTCTCAAAACACCCTCTGGCCTTCCCATCTGCGTGCCCTTGACATATCACCCCTTGTCCCCGCTCCCCTAGCTTCACCGTCCTTAAGGCCCGAGGAGGCGTACCGCGGATAAGCGCCCCGTCGGAATGCGCCGTCGTTTCGATGGCTAGGCCCACTGCTAGGCCAACTGGCAAGAGGTGGATTCAGTAGTCTTAAGACACGGCCTATGCATGATCTCTTTTTCGTACTCATTGTGTTTGCATCAATTTTCTCGCAGGGCCGCATATTAAAAATGTTGTGCACTGTTAATTAAACATTCCCGTTTTATTCAAATGCTAATCTTTTGTTTCCCATCGCTTAACGCATTGTTATTTCGAATTGTTGGTTTCTAAGGTATTTCATTTTTTATCAAAGCGTTAATCGACTTCTGCCTCGGTGATTATGCGTTCATGGTCACTGATAAGCCTCCTTAACCTTCCATCCATTTATTGATTTTGGCAACCAAAGGAAAATTGTTACCATGTTTATGTTACTGATACTTTCATTCATCTCAAACAATCTATACAGGAAGCTGATCAATCCCTCAATAGCTCTTACACTTCACACGGCATCAAAGATTTGACGTGTAGAATCATCGTCCTAGGACGCACAATTCTAGTTTGATATATATAATGAATTTGAATTTCCTGTTGAACTGTTACTTTCTGCCTACGAATCTTAGCATATGTAGAATCGCCAACCTGTGTCTCATAGATTTAAAGGAAATTTAATTCCACATGAATGCAATAATAAATTCAGATCAATGATATTACTGCACCACTTACAATGAATGCAGTGGACCTTATTTAGATCAGACGTATTCATTCTCTTGTAATTCAGAATGCACTTGAAAGTTGTTTATCGCCCAAATTTAATTGAAAAATTCTCAATGCAGATGCATTGAAAGTCCCGAAATGAAGAGACTGAAGCTAGCGTGCGGATGCAGTCAAATAAGGGCTGTAAAAGACATAATTCGTACGACAAATGCCGAAATTGCTTTTATCTCCTCTATTGCAATGTTAAACCCTGCGGAATGCTCGCTCGTCGTCTTCTCATTTCACTCCGATTCGTTTTTCAACGTTTTCTCTAAACTAAGTCTCTGTGGAAGGGGATAGAGGTAGACTCTCTATCTCCTCGTCCTAATTTTGTACGTCATTTTCCTCCTCTCTACTCCTCTCCCTTATCAGCTTCTTTTCATCATCCTCACGATCTTCGTGATTAATCACATCTACACTCCATTCCCCTCGACTTCCCATTCTAGCACGATTAGAAACTCATCCGACTTCATGCTCTAAACTCAATAGGATAGGCTTTGTGTGCGCAGAATTCTGTATAAAATAGGTGAAAAAATGTAGAAATGTGAGGTACGTCTAGAAGAAAAATGGCTGAAAATTACGAGTTTTGATTGGCGTAAATATTAATCCCTACAAATGCGGGTTTGATGTATCGATTAGGAATAAATTTAAGAATTTATGTTGCCAGTTATATTAATTGAGACATCACCTGAGCTTGGAAATGACTATTTATCTGATCATTTTCCCGTGGGAGTTTTTGTGTAATATTTATTTTGTATAGTACTAAACTGTTTCAAAGGCCTGTGCATGTTTTTTGTCATTCCTCCAGCACCTCGTTTTGTTAATAGTATATCTATTTCTTAAAGACAGATTTTGTTGGCTTTTCTGAACTCACTGGAAAAATCGCGATCCCCCCTACCAATATCAGGCCATGTGGAAGAACACATTTTTTTCTATGGACCGTCTTGTACACACCTGAAACAAGTATTGCGGTATTTTTTGTTTCTTCGAACTATCGGTGGCGAATAGTTACTTATTCAAGTGTAAGGATCCTTCGGCACTTATATTTTGTTCCCTTACATGTACATTGTATCTGACTGTAACTTGGTTCCATCCGGCGTTCATTTCAACCGAAGAGTTTCTTTTTTGTATTTCCAGCGAAATTCGCGCTCTCAAAACTACGCCGTAGCATTCAATTTCGAAATTGCCAGGAATGTAGTTGTGGAGGTGTGGGGAGGAAGGGCAACGAGGGTGCTTATTGGAGAGTGGCTTCCCTGAGTAATAGCGGTGGGGCTCGCGAGATGGCCGCGATTCCCCATAGCCCACTCACAAAACACGTTGCCCCGGGCCATTCCCCAGCGCTCCGAACCCCTCTCCGTCTCTCTCCTTCGCCATCTATTTCCCTTATTGTCACACTCCTTTTCCTCCGTCTTACCTCCCATCTTCATCGCCCTTCCCCGGGTAGATCCCTCAATCCTCCTTCGGATGGGCGCCTTCCAATCACACAGTAATTGAAGCGCCGCTGGGGTCTTGCCGCCCCGGTACCATCACCAACACCACCCACCCAACCATAGCCCAGTCCTGTTCTCACCACCGCCCACGTAGGTGGCGCCTTATACAACTCCGCAGCCCCCGGAACCCAACCTTCCTCTTTGACCAGTCCCTACTCTTTCCTGTCAAGCCTGCATGCCGCCAAGGTCAAGGGCATCTCCCATCCCTCAGACCGTGTGTGTGTGTGTGTGCATACCGCCCTTTGTTATGTATCAGGTTCACCTTCGTGACATCTGATTTTAGGTGGAAATAATCCCTTTTGGAAACTAAACTTGGCCGACCCCGGTGGCGGCGGGGTAACGTCCTCGTCTGCCATTCCAAGGGTCGCGGGTTCGATTCCCGCCTGGGTGAGTTTTCCTCCACCTAGGGCTTGGGTGTTTGTGAATGTGACCATTGTTATCGTTGTTAATAGTTCGATGTAAAGGCCAAAATGTGCTGTTTTCGGACTAATACTGAATAAATAAATAAATAAATGCGACAGTATGTAATATATGAACGTACATAATTGCACAGGAAGTATTGTGCACAAAAATTTATACTTGTATTATTACACGTGTGTGTGTGTATATATGCATCACACACACACACACACACACACACACACATATATATATATATATATATATATATATATGTGTGTGTGTGTGTGTGTGTGTGTGTATATATTTATATATATATGTATATTTATATATATATATATGTGTGTATATATATATATATATATATATATATATATATCTGTGTGTGTATGCACAGGTATGTGTGTGTATATATATACGAGGCATGCTGTTTAAGTAAGGGCCGTTTGGTCACAGGAAAAAATATACTCAGGTGAAACACATTTTATTGGCACTTTTAGTTAGACACAAACCTACTTCACCCCTCTACATAATCGCCATCTAAGCATTTTTCGTACGACTGCACCAGCTTCTTTAACCCCTCTGCATAGAACCTCTCCGCCTCAGAGTTGAACCAATTGACTAAGCCCATCTTGAGTTCCTTTTAGGCTTCGAAACGTTAACCACCGAGCGACTGTTTCAAGTGAAAGAAGAGGAAGTAGTCGCTAGTTGTAAGGTTAGGACTGTACGGTGGGTGGTCAAAGAGTACCCAACGAAAATCTTGGCTATTCATATTGGTTTTTGCAGCAGTTTTTCGGTACCCACCTTGCATACCATTTGTGGTATCCGAGGTTTTCCGTGACAATATTATGGACAGTTGTGCGTCCAAGTTGAGGAATTTGTTCAGCCAGGTTATTAATCGTCAATCGACGATCACATCGCAGTTTTTGTTCCACCTGCGAAACAATTTCATCTGTCAGAATACTGGGCCTGCCGCCCGTCATGGACCGGACATCGATCTTCGTCATGGACATTTGTTCGTCCATTTTTAAAATCACGGCACCATTGTCTGGCCTTTCTTTCATTCATAACTGTAGTTCCACAAACTAGACATAGCTCGGGATGAATTTCAGCAGCCGACAATCCTCTTGCATAGAAGAATCGTATGACAGAACGTACTTCACAGCTGGCGGGATGGACGATTGTCGCGATTTTGGTTTGCATGCACGGACAAGCAAAAGACTTCTGAAACAAAACAAATGCTGCGATAGCTTCTCAATGAATCTGTAGATGGTGCTGCAGAAGTAAAACAGTGTTCTGAAGCGCCAATATTTAAATATAAGCACTTGTCCCTTACTTTATGACTATGCCTTGTATGCATACGTATATATATATATATATATATATATATATATATATATATATATATATATACACATACACACATGCCCTCACAAATGTTTCTGTGCCACTACGCTCCCAAACATAAATAAATATATATATATATATATATTTACATACACATATATTAAAAAACGGTAAACACAGTAATCAACCCGAAGGTCGGTTTGGTAGGTGATGATAGAGTTCACCCAGAACTAAGCCCGACGGCGTGTGAAATTCATACATCAGGGTAGGGGCGCCAGTTCCTATCCCTCTGCCAGTTAAGGTTTCCCAGGAAGATCTGGTACCCGAAAAATCACATAGCTTGGGTGGAGCTTCAGCAGTCCAACGCTCTACCCCATGGACTACCGCGACCTGCATACACACACACACACACATATATATATATATATACACACATACCCGCACACAAGTTCACGCATATATGTGTGAATATATACGTACACATATGTGCGTATATATAACCAGAAACTTCCCAATACATGGTTGTTCATTTGATAATTTATTTTTACTTAAAGTGCTTATTACCCCAGACATTCTTTGGAAGACTACCAAAGCATTTTGTCATTTTCTCGTACTTGTATCAGGGAAGCATTTCTCTTGTTTTCCAATAACTCTTGAAAATTCAGTGCCTAGTTTTATTTCGCCAAAAATTCATCTTTAAAGTTGTTTGTGAATCTCTTTACAAAAATATGAAGTAAGGTAATTAATTACTTCAGTCAAAATTGTGCCATAAAGTGTGTTCGATATCTAAAGACCAAAAACATGAATTCCTTTATGATGTAACGTACTATTATACTATGTGGTATAATGTTGAAATTAGAAATCTTGTGCCGATGAAAAAATTATAGATCAAAGTACTTATGATAAGAATAAAAATGGCAAAGTTTTATTTGCATGTCTTTTCTATTTTAATGCTTCAGAAATTATGCAAAAATATCATAATATCATGTTTATTTACATGCTTACGCTAAGTACTTTTAAATTCTCTGAATACGACGCCGTATCTGGGAGATTGACAATCAACGTCAATAAAGTTTAGACTATATCGAGTTGTACTAATGAGTTAGTTCGTTTAAGGTATTCGGCCTTTTCAGAGTTAATATTTCTTCACTTTAAGTGTTCCATGCTGAAACCATTTTGTATTTTTGGCTTAATAGCGGTAAGACCTCGTAGATAGTGTCTTTTTTTTCAAGGGACTCTGTTGAATTTGATTTTTTCGTTGCGTACTTACGGTTTAATAATGGCATTTCTATGAATAGTTTTCTTTATTTTCACCTTTCTTCAATATGAACGTTCATGTTCGAGACGAAATACTTTGTGGATTTATTTTTTATTGCTCCTAATTCTGCTGTATCGTTACATCAATTTTTATGGAGTTGGTAAATCAAATGTATCAGTTCGAAAAAATACGTAGTTATATTTGTTGAGTTGGTAACACCTCAGAAGTAAATCGATCTTTTGATTTTATTGTAATTGAAAGAGAGCATGTGTTTTCACGCGCGTTTTTTAATTGCCTAAATAATGCCTTACGTGATGAAAAAAAAAGATTTGCAATGATCTTTGATGTCGAACACTTCCTGAAATCCTCTGTCGAGGAAGTTGCCGTAGCTTCATTTGATTATCGTTGAGGTAAACCGGCATAATAGAGCAAATGGCAAAATGCCACCCGAATAAGCCGAGGCAGTTGCGGAAAATGGGGTTAAATAGTGATCGCATTCTTTTACAGATTCTACATATTCTACCGTCGAAATTGAGAGTCGGCTCATGCGTCCCATCTTCTCAGTGAATGTGGATTTTATCGGAGGGCTCTAGGTGTCGCTTCTGTTGGTTGCGTAATCAGTCTGTCTCTGTCCCCATCAACAATCCTTGCCTTTCAATCCCACCGGAACCTTATCTCCCTTACTCTCCTCCGTCCCGCTCTTCTCTTCCCCATCTTTGCGTCCCTAATCCTCAGTCCTCAACCTCTTCATCCATCTTTCCTCTCTTCCCACCCACCTCACTTAAACCTACCTTCCGTATACCTACTAAGTTCCCCACCTCACTCTGGCTAATCTCTCGATAACTGCTCTTAGGGTTTCTCTCACATCTCCCCCTCGCCCTGCAACATCCCACTCGGTCTCGTACATCTCTCGTCCCCATCAACTTTTTCTCTTCTCCTTTACTTCATTCCTCTCTTTTACCTTCTACATTTACTCCCCCTCGCATCTCTTTCTAAAGGTTCTTCCCGGATCGCGCCTTCTTCATGGGTGATGATGATAAATGGTGTTGTGAGGTGAATGAGTACAGTTTTATCTCACCCCAAGACCTTCTTTCCTGCTAACGCGCTCGCTCATATCGTTCCCTCTCATTTTATCACCTCTAATTATCTTATATTCCATCCCAGGCTTTTCTTATTACCTCTTCCCATTCTCTTTTGTTGTAGTTCTATCTCCTTGCCGTCCGTCTACTCCCCCATTAGCCAATTTTGCTTCGCCGACCTGCCCAGCGAAACAAAATAAAGTGGAAAGTTAAACGCCATTATGGTCCCGGTTGGGAATTAATTCTTTTTTCTTTGACTTTTCTAAGGCTTAATTTAATTGAAAAATATTTCATCCTTGTAATATTTAGTCGCAATATGAAAATATTGGCCTCACGGCGTGGCTTCGTGCTTTCTGTAATTCTCGTCCGGTGTTCTGTGCAATTACTCATATGCCTCGGGTGTTGAAAAGTGGCTCATTTTGCCTCCTCAATGTTCATAGTCATCGTATTCTTTTCAGTTATGTATGCGTATAGGCTTATCATGTAATCTCTTTTGGACTCCGTAATAACTTCTCCAAGGAAGATAATAATTGGCCTACAAGTGTCGAAGGTTGTGCGATATTAACTTTGGAAGAAACCCGCAATACGTTTTTAATGAATGTATTTGTTATCGCTTTCGAGGTTTTAGGTCATTCAATTGCTCTTGTTATGTCAGAATCTCTGGTTCATTTGTAATTGTACAACCTTTTTGAAAAAGCGCACGCAAAGAACGTTTAGAATTAGGTGGTTAGCTTTATATGAAATTAAATGCATAGTTCACATGGTTTCAAATTCGTGGTCAAGCTGAGCAACACCTTGAGTTTTCTCTTTCGGTGAAATGATAAAAAAACAGTATAGTATGCACGTCAAGTTTTGTTGAATCATTTTGATGAAAACAAAACCAAGAATTTAAGAGATTTATGTAAAACCGACCTTCGGGTTGATTGCTGTATTTATGGTTTTTTATATAGATGATGGAAAATTGGTTAATAAGGTAGCAAATGAAAAATTCCAAATGCCTGACATTGTATGTACGGTATTTCGTCACAACATCTAGTTCCTTTAAAAAAAAAAGCCCCAAAATTTCAGAGTTTCAGAGGACGCCTCGGTAGCTTAAGTGGCTAAAGCACTCGACCGGATATTGAGGAATCTGGGTTCGAGTCCCAGTCAAGTCGAATGATTTTTACCCTCTGAAATTGTTGCATAGAGGTAGCAAATGGTATTTACTTCTACATGAAACTGGAATATTGCATACTCTTGAGGGTATAAAGAAATAGTATTTAGATGAAAATTAAACGGCGCGGTGGTATCCGAGTTAAAATTTATGTTAGACCTAGACTGCGGGTGGGACTTAACCAGCCCCCGCCATGAGCCCTCCCCCTTTTTCTTCCACTTCCTCCTTGCACGCTTCCTCTCGACCTCCATTTATTTCCCGCAGCCCCCGTGCGCTCTCCGCCCATCGCCGCGTGTTTTTTCTACAGCATGCCAATTATTTTTCTATCTTCATCTTAATTCCGCACATTCTCCTCCCTTCCTGAGTCATGAACCCCAAGAGCCCATTTATCTCCTTTCATCCTCTCGTTTTTCGGCAATTGCCAGCTTACTCAAGGTTTCTCGAGTGATGTAAAATCGAAAACTGTATTGGTAAGTCAAAGATAATGAGGATGTTTCTGGCCCCCATCTCAATTTCGGTTGCACATGCAAATATGCGCAACGGACGCATATCGAATACATTTAAACTTAAGAGAGAAGAATTGGCCATTACAAATCAAGTATATAATTCAGGGTTGGCTTAATTTGGCAAAATTGAAGTGTTGATTCGGGTATTGGACTTTCAAAAGTTGTCAGTATCTTTTCGCGAAATTTTTTTTCGTTTACGCTCTAATCCAATTAGTAATATTCCATCGAAAGTGGGGATCGAGATGGTGCGGGGGCTAACGTACTGGCTTCCCACCCTGAGGGCGCGGGTTCAAATCCCGGCGGTGTTGAATATTTTTCAGAGGTATCTCGATCCCTACTTGAGGTGCTTTGTGGAGGGCACTTTGAGTGAGTACGCCGTCCGTCGGATGGGACGTTAAACTGCGGACCCTTTGGCGCCTTTCGTAAAGAGCAGGCTAATGCCGACGCCGGGTTTCTCTCCACCCTTCATCCTTTCCTGTCCATCCCCTATGGCGCAAATGACCTTAGCAGTCGGTCGCCTCCCCTTAAAACTACTACTACTCCATCGAAAGTGCTTAACGATTATTGATAACTGATATGTGCAATGTGATTCGTTTGTCAGATGGAGGCCCATCCACAAGTTGCTGTGACTCTTTGTCGCTCAATAACGTTTGGTTGATAAATAGAGTTTTCGTTTTCCATCGGGTATCATTCAATCGACGAAAATGACCTTGGCAACGTTCGGTACATTGATTAACAATTTCCCTGTAATTTCAATTTTGGCAGTTTCTGTATTTCGGAAAGGGCGTATGGGCGCCAATTGAAATTCCATGCTGCAGCAATGTGTTTGGTTTTCGTTCATTTATTTTTACCTTCGAAATACAAGATACCGCGAAATTGCTTTCTGTCTCGGATGTCATTTCCTTATTAACTTTATTTTAGCGGAATATTTTATAAAGAAACGTACGTTGATATAATGAAATAATTCACTCTTAGGTAAGAGTTTTGTTCAGTTGTATTTGAAATCTTTGTCGAGTCATAGTCTGTAATTCGTGGCATAAATAATTTAAGAATTTTCTTGCTTATTGATTGTTTTATCATATTGCAGTTCAGAAATTCGTTGATAATATGTAAGCCACGCTTGGTAATATAAATGCTACGTTTCGTAGTCTTAATCGGAGAATAGATATTCAAGTTGTCAATATTACTCTCAAGTTAGCGTTTCTAAATGTAATCTGAATTTTTAAATCATTAACAGTAAATTTAGTAAGAATCCGTCTGGCTGATAACCAATGTATAGTCAAAAATTAATGATAAATTATCAAATTGCTTGTACACATTTAATTTCATTAAACAAAACGACCTCCACGAATTAGCAATGTTTCAAATACCACGCATTTACATTATTTTGAAGCATCATCATCTTTTCCTACTGTCTAATTCCAATCCCTGTCACATTATTTCCTCTTTCTATAGTGGGAAAACACGTATATCAAATCTTATTAATTTACTGCTGTGAAGGTTTTCGTGGGGTGTAGCGATTAAAGATCCAAATCTTCCGAGATTTCTTCCCCTGGGGCCCTTTTTCTAGGACGACAGTTTCGCCGGCGTTGCAGTTTGCGTGTCCAAGTCAGAAGTGGTTGATGCTTATTTTCGCCAGTCTTATATAGGTTATTCCCTCAGACGGAAAACTAACATAAGACGGACGAAAACAAGTATCAACCACTTCTGACTCGAAGACGACGACTGCAACGTCGGCGGAACTGTCGTAATAAAAATTGGAGCCACGCGGAAGAAATCCCGGAAATTTTTTATCTTCCCTTCTTTAATTTATCCTCTTAATCGTTGAGCATTTAATTTAATAGTCTTGGTTAGTCTACTCTTTCTCCTATTCGTATTAATCCTTCAGCGGACGCCCTATGGGTAAATTTATTTTGATACATTCTACTCCTAGTTGCTATACTTTTAAGCAATTATGTATTCCATTGCTGGCAATGGAGGCAAGCGCACTGCTACGGTTTTCAATCCATTTTTGTTGCGTACTTGAGCATTTGTAATGGGAATCGTGATGATTTGACATAATATTTTGGTTGCCTTTACTAAAATTTATTGGTACCACAACGTGTACTTAAGTTCCCTCACTAAATAACTAATCTCAGCAACCAAGTGAATAATCATCCATATAATGCATGAATGAGAATGTAAGTGTAAAAGAGCTGGTGTCCTATCATCACCCAACACATCCTTGCGGCAGCTTATAGTGCATTTTGTAGATGTTAAAGTAAAAAAAAGAAATGATTCACGATAATTATAATTTTCTTGTAAAAATATTATCCCAAAATATTATTATATCTTTATATATTTCTCGGAAAATAATTTCTGCTTTTCGAATTTAGGGTTGTTTCAGTTAAAACTTTCTTTTAGTGTTCATGACCAGAGTATTCATTTCATTAAAATCCCTTAACACATTGATGGACGGACTGACAGATATCTTAATTAATTATAAGATCCCTTGAATTACTTTTGGAGAAAGTTTTTATAAAATTTTCATTTTTAATTCTTTGATCGCAGTCGTTGGAAGCATAAGCTTAAGCTTTATGATTATGGCGCATAGATTGCTAAAAAAAATAAGGAATGCGGTTAAAGGGGTGGTAGTCGCATGAGTTTTCGGTTGTGTTTGAAATAGATACTAAAAATAACGAATGTCAATTAATAGCAACTTTGGCTTTATTACTAGGGTGAGCAATAATACGGGTAATATAACGAAATTTATCCGGTTTGTACTCATTTCATACGAACGGTTTGAAATTTATTTGGTTATCCGGAGTACGTGCTAATCCATCCAGCCATTTAGCCGACGTGCTCATCCGTAGAGTAATGCGCCAGGGAGCTAACCTGAGTCTGACGGCTCGTATCTTGTGTTTGAGTCATGGTTGCCAACCTTGTGTCGTTTTGTGTTGCAATGGGATCTTCGATGATGTACTTTTGACTTTTTACCATGGTACATCTCTTTCATTAAGAGTTTATCCATGTTGTCTGAAAAATGGATCGCTTTTTAATCGTTCGATGAAATTCGAGAGCGAGTATCTTATCTAAGAATTTGAAGCCATTATTTAACCGCGCAGTGAAGTGTCAATATTTACATGAAAAATTGGAGGATCTGCAAATACCATTGGGATGATAAAGAAAATTTATTTTATGAGGATAATTCTTTTGGAGTATCAATCTAATGATTAAATCATAATCTCAGCGTTATTTTTCATCGTGTCACGCTAAACGAGAAAAAAAGTGTTTATCTTGATATATTATGTCTCAATCAATAGTGATACTAAATGGTGGACTCAAAAATGTTTATGTGCTTGGATGAGATGACGTTAGGCCAAATCCGCGCAGGACGATCGATCTTCCATATTAAACTTCCAAATGGAATGCAGGCTCACGAGGGAGGAAATGTCACTCGCAAATGAAGTGCTGTGGTGGACAGGTGAAAATTACGTTGAGAATGGGACTGAGCCGTACTTCCTCCGTCGTCCAAGCTATGTATTTAAACTACTAATGCTGCTTTTATTTGATGAGAAAACATGTTTGCTATTGCACGTGTATAATTGTTTGATGGACCATTAGAAATTGATGCATTTAAACCCGCGCTTTTGCTCGAAATCACCCACGACCTCCGCTTTATTGTGAAGAAGCTTTCTTAGCACTAGTGGCTGGGATTTCATGTTATATGGCTATTACTCTGCAAAGAAACATATCAAAAGTCAAATTGAGTCTAGTTTTATTGCTAACGCTAAGATTTATTGCGTAGTAATGGCCGAATATAAAATTTTCTTTCCCACACCATTAACCCTTCCACAATTCAAATGTTTTGTATTTAATTAGGTAAATATTGCAGTTGAAAATGCAACTGTAACAAAATTTCTTAAGCATCCTCCATGGAAATATCGCCCAAAACGTTCAAGGCGTATAATTACATACTCAGTGTTTATCTTGGTAACAGTGCTTTAGATTTAATGGTACGATTTACTCGTATATGCTAACTTTTTCAATGCCTTCATGGGAATAATGTTTTCATATAGATTCTTAATCTCTAGTATTTCAGCCAAATCTATGTCGCCACCTCAGATTGTGGATAAACATTTGCTATTCGGTATTAGGTAAGGTTAATGAATTAGATGTATTCAGAGTTATTTATTATACAAATTTGTTTGACATTTACGGTTCACCAGGATGTTTCCATTAGAGTAGGCTTTCATCATAACAATTCAATATAAATCTAAATAGTTGACCTAATAATAAGAAATCAACAGTCGGATGGTGGGTGGACAATTTTGTCATTATATAAGCACCTTTTTATCCAATTTTGTATTTACTGCTACAATAAACTTAATTATATCATAGAAAATAAAATGTGCTCAACTTTACTCTTATAGACCATTTTTAAAGCATAATTATAGAATGCAAAAGGGTGTATTTACCTTGGAAAAGTGAAAATCGAATGAAATGCATGTAAAAGGGAAGTTGTCCTATAAGATTTATGCTGTCGCTGAAAGATTTTTTGAATTTTTTTCTCCAACCTCAAAATAACTTTTTAATACTTTCTTTTGTCTCTATCCTTTTCCTCCCTTCCCCTAGTATTTATCTCATCATTTACTTTCGAAAGAGCGCTAGCATGTACCGGAGTTGAAAAAGTTTGACCTGGAAACTTTTTTCGCGGAATTCTTTGGAAATGGAAGCGTCCGGATAGACCGAGTGAGATGAAGCGGGAAGTAAAGAGCACATGGTGTGTTTAAGATTTATTTAGAGTGTTTTTGTTTGTTTGGGGAAAGAAATGGAATCGTCGCAGTGGCTAGTCGCTCTGATGCAAATAGGATTCTAAGTTTCGGTCCAAGACACCATGCGGAGCTCGATGGCGAGCGGTATAGGCTAATCGAGCGAGTAGATGCACTCTAGGGGGTGTATTTTTAACTTGCGTATCGCCAGTTTTCTCCGTCTTGCTTCCCATGTGCAGGCAGAGTTGTGAACGTCGATAAAAACGGATCCTTCCCCAGTATCAAAGTTACCCACTGTTGTAGCGTATTTTTGGGATACATATATCACTAGGTCAGATTTTTAGGTAGTGAGCACAGATTTTGCAGTGTCAAGCAACATGATCCATGAAGCTTAATTACTTACATATCTATGGTAGGGTAATTGTGTGTGAATTTCGATGTTCCGTAGATTTCAGGAGGGAGAGGGAAAGGGGTTTGTACATTTTTCCGTAACTAACGGCTTGCAACTCAGGTAATTGCTATAAAATTGAAAAAAAATGTTTAAATAATATGTTACATTCACTCACATTTAAATAAAGAGCATATGTATTTTAGTTATTATAACATATACATTTATAAAATCATCACCACCTTAATCATAACATTGGTTTACTGCAACTCTCCATTCTTCTCTATTTAGTGTCGATTCCTTCACCCCTGGGTAACTTTTCGAAATTTCATCCTTCTTAACTTGTCCTATTTAGCTATCTCTTGTTATTGTGCCTCATAGGTGTGTCCAATCCATCCAGTTTTTATTGTAGTGGTTTTTTCGGCAGGCGACCGACAGATAAGGTCATTTGCGTCATTAGGTATGGATGGGAAAGGAAGGGAGGAGTGAAACCCGGCGTCGGCATTAGCTTACTCTTGTCGAAAGGCGCCAAGGGGTCCGCAGTTTAATGTCCCCTCCGGTGGACGTCGCACCCACTCAAAGTGTTCTTTACAAAGACCTCTAATAGGGATCGAGTTACCACTGCAAAATAATTGTCTCCAGGATTTGAACCTGGGCCCTATCGTTGAGAAGCCTGTGCGTCAGCCAGCGCACCATCCCGATCCCCCTAGTTCATATTTGTAATAGCATTCTCTAAATGGTCCTACCCTCTTCTACTTTTACTAAACATACTTCCTCACTCCCTCACTGCCTGTGCATTTATTCTTCAGCATTTTCTTCAATTAAAAGGCTTCTATTCTCCGCTTTTATTTTTCACTTCATCTCCGTTAAACTTCTTCCATTCCTAGTTTTACGGCTGCCCAGGTGAATGATGGATTCCACTTGCTCTAGTTGCTTTCTTCGAATTGTGATATCTTTCATCTTCCTTCTTCCATAAACACGGATTTTAATTTTTCTTCTTCTTGATGCTCAGATTATCTTCCCGAAAGAATTGTTCCGTAGAATTCAGAGTTACTTGCAGGTCCTGTCACGTTTCTACCACTAAGGCGATGTCATCTGCGAACGGAAGCATTTTAACATATTCGTTCACCTTATCTCTTTTGATGCTAAATTCTAATTTCAAGTGTAAGGCTTCTCAATTATATAGAATAAAGCATGTATGATTAGATTTATCAACATCTTATTTTCGCCAAATGAGCCCTAATTTTTCCAAATAGACATGACAATATGCAATTATTTTTCATTTTGCTGTATCCTCTGACCTATGGTACATCGGAAATAGGAATATTTGGAATCTTTTCGAATATATTTGAAGGCGATATTTCAGTGCAAGGAAGAAAGTGTAGCACGTGAAATAAAGCAAGGGAAGAGTAATACTCAGGTACAATCCATTTATGCCACCTAGGTAGCAAAATCGTGGGTGATGAAAGAAGATAGAATAAAATAGCAAGCAATAATACGGAACGAAAAAGGCTAGCAGAGTCATTTACAACTAATGATAAATATCGAAATGCTGATTCACGAATATGGAAGCCATTCATAAAAACGTGTACGAGGGAGTTTCTCAGCTCGCAAATACTCGGGTGGCGGTTGATTCATGTTCGGAAGCTATTATATAGAGGTATATTTCAATGTGCTAATGATTCTATCAAACTTATGATCGCAGACTGTTTGGGGGAAATAAGTTCCTACATCTGTCCGACATTCTTTTGGCTACAGTTTTTGCGGCATGTTGATTTAGTGCAAGGCTCGGATCATTTCCGCTGTGTCACAAAGTGAATTCGCGCAGATAGTATTTCCAATAATTTTAATTTATCTTCAAGCCATTTATCCCCTGAGACACGCCTCCCATATTTTGTAGTGGAAGCTTGACCATCCGTCTTCCACCAAAACACCTTTTCGCGAACCGAGTGACTTGTCTTTCTTTTCGAAGAATGTTTTCTTCGTATTTTTCTTGAATTGCAGTTATCTTAGTTGAGAATCAAATTCTCGCTTCTAATTAAATGTGAGGCATTTGTAAAAAGAAACAGCGTGTTGCAATATCTGTACATTAAAAAGAAAGGTTTGGGCGACTGTTTCAAATTCGCATACATTCGTGCTCTTTTAACTAACTATACGATGATACCTTTTTCAGAACCTAAAATGGTATTTGTAAATTTTTATAGCCATTTCCTATATTTTGGAAGTAGTCCCATGAAAAAAGAATATTCGTGTCGCCATGTCTGTAATGCATAGTAGTGGCATAAGTCATTCATCTAAAGCTTATCTTTAAAACATTGTCAACAGTAGGAAGTAAGATTTAAACGTATTAGCGCCTTCTCCGACGTAATAGCTTGGGCTCGCGAGTAGTTTTTCCTCTCTCTTCTAATCTTGATATTTAAGTCATCCGTTCTTCCCCATTTCCATTTATTTTTCATTCAAAACATTTTATCGCTGAATTATTTTCCTAAGTGGCCCTTTCCCAATGAAGCACATGGCCCCGAATATTCAGTTAAAGATTGTAAGCCGCAGATTGCATTCAATCAGTCATTCGACAGTTAGAATGTCAGCCATGCTCCCGATTTGAATATAAATGGTATGGTGCCTGCAAGTCTCTGATTTTTAAAGTTGTTGATTCAGTAGGATGTATTTTTCGATGAAACTACTGAAATAGTCGCAAGGCCATTTTGATTAACAGTAACTTCTTACGGTGCACAGACCAATCCTTATCCACTCTGCTTGTAGTAGTATATCAATTGCTCTTTACAAATGGTACGTCATTTATCGGCATGTGCTATGTAGCTGACCTTTACATTCACTTCCTATTCCATCGGATTTATAGTCACTGTTTTTCCTAGCTTCAGGCTCTAGTAGGGTACTCTTTTCTGTGATCCATCTATATTTTTTCAGAGAGTAATCCATTTGGTTAAAGGCCTTTTGGGAGCTTGGTTTGTATGCTGGCTAAGCTCACTAAAATGAATGTCCATCTCCTTATTTTAAGGTCCTTGTAAACCTACCTCGCATGTGTCAATAAAGGGGCTCATGTTCATTTGTGTTCTAAATGGCATTAAAGAACATGTGCTTCCTGATTTCAAGTGCATATAATGAATTATAAATGTGGAGTTAAATTAACGTGCTTTTGTCTATTTCATTTATATTAAACTAACTGACCAGGCGAACATCGACCGCCTTACAATTAATGAACAGTTTAGTTACACCTTTCATAAATCATGAACGGCTGTACCGATTTTAATCATATTTTACATGTTATAATAATGTAAGAAAAAAATCAATAAAACTCCAAAACTTAGTATTACAATAGCTTGTCAGAAAGACGTTTTTTTATTACATCTATACTTACATACATTCGGATTTATTCTCTTAAGTCAAGCACCTTCTGATGTACAACATTTTTTTGTTTATATATCAGGCGGAAGAGCAAATAAAGGGGATGGTTTAAATGGTTTACCAACACGCGAACATGTCACGTACTCTTTACCATGAGAACATTACGAGTTTGCTAGATTCAGACCACAAACACTAAACGATTGGCCTTGTGATTTATTATTCGTCATCGCGAATGCAAGACGAATTCGAAATTGAATTAGTTTAAACTCAAAGGACAAATCGGTTGTGATCATGGAAACCCCTGGAATGAGAACTTCCTCATCTTTGAACTTTCATTTGAGTATAGTCGCTTGAATCACATAGATAATCAATTTTTTTTATCACCTAACGCGTTCCATTGTATAGTTCTGGTTGGTTTAGGTTCCGAAGCATCATGACCACCAAACCTATCTCTAGCTGCAAATTGTGCAGTGGTAAGCCCGGCACATCCAAGGAGTTAAAAAAGTCAAATGTATAGTTGGTGACTTCGTCTTCGTTTGTTACACTGTCAATAGATTTGAATGAATGGAGAGTTCCAACGATTTCATTCTGAATAACGAATTCCAAAGAAACTTTATGTCATGCACGTCTTAGCCGCCAAAATTGCCCGCTCACTCAATCATTTGTGATTTTTGTAGTTATCAATGATGTTCGGGAACAGTTTGTTGTTGAGCTCATCTTTCAATGGAGCAAAATTGTGAAAATTCCGAGGAAATGAAATCAATCCGCTCGAATCGTCGGGAAGAACAGGGCCATTACCGATAGTCAACAATTGCTTGGAGAAATCTACAGCAGACGGAGCGTTCAGCAATGTAACTCTCATGTTTGTTGTCAGTTAAAATTTATTCACACAGCGCCACAGATTTGATGATTTGAGGTAAGCGTTTATTTCATCGGCAGCAGTAGACCTTGAAATGACTGCCAGTGTTTGGCGGAAATCGCCAAACAGTAAAATCATTGCGCCACCAAAGCATCTGGACAGATCATTGCACAGATCTTTCGATCTGTGCTGTGTCAAGTGCTTCTAATGCGCGTTTGTGCGCCATGGTGCACCCGTCCCATATTATTTTAGATACTTGATTTGAAAAACATTTCGGCCATTGCGGACTGTTTCAAAATGTTGCATGTCCCTTGTTCTGAATTTTGTAGGTTTTACGGCACTTTTAATGCTGAATGAGCCGCACGGCATCCTTCCAACGATGTGTCCGCCATGCCAGAAGAAACAACTGCTACCGCAATGTCCGATCTCGCACGAATTGTGTTCAAAAGCAATGATATGAGGAATGTCTTCTCAGTTCCACCAGGGGCATCCAGGAAAAATAAGCTACCATTTCCATCATCAAATTCCTTCATTAATGTATCATATACTTCCTTCTGTTGGGGGTTCAGCAGGGATACATTCGTTTGAACTTATTGGTCTGATTCATGTCGATCATATTCACGTTCCAATTCTTGATTAAATGCGTCGTGCATTCCACGATCTGGCGCTGGCATTTCTAACTTCACTAATAAACTTCCGCACATGAGGTAACACATATCCTCAATCAACAGCAAAGCCTGGTTATGCATCTCCTCATATACCTCAATATCGAGATTTCTTGAACTTACACGAATTCGATGTAAAATTTCTTCTGGTATGTCATCCTTGTATTTGTTCCACAGGTTACGTGGATTAGATGGGAAGCATGTCGAAAGGATGATTGCAAATAATGTGTGTATCTGAGTTGGAGATGCTTAAATAGTTGCTTCAGCTATTGTCGTGTCCCAATAATTATCGTTTTCGAGCAAATTGAGCTCTTGACGTGTAGCACGATTGGGCACACTTAACCATTTACAGTTCGTAGAGATTCCTACGATGTTCAAATAGTCCAGTAACAGTATTCATCATTTTTCGGATGAACTGTATAAATACGGCAAAGAGCATCAGAAGAAACCATATCCGGATGACCAACAACCGCGTCGCCTTGCTTCCGACGTTGAAATATCTTCGATGATGCGATACGATATGATATTATGATACTATACTACGATACGATACTTTTAAGTTTTTAATTGGTTATTCTGCTATTCTGCGCTGACACGAATCCAAAAAACCAAGTATCATTAAAATCTACGATACGATACTTTTTCGATATTTAAATGGTTATTTTGCAATTCTTGGATGATATGAGTCCAAAAAAAACAAATATAATTAAAATGGACGATACGATGCTTTTACAATATTTTAATGGTCATTCTGCTGTTCTGGGCTGAGTCGTATCGAAAAAAGCAAGCATCATTAAAATCGGTGCAGTCGTTCCTGAGTTATAAATAGGGTAACAAACACGATTTACAACTTTGTTATATTGATATATATACTGTATTGTTGACCTTTAGGCTTAAAAATTGTATGTTTTGTTACTAATATCCATAAGGCTAATTTTGACCTCATAGGTTTCAAGGTTTTGTAATTGCCATTTGAATGATTTGTTTCATAATCTACAATTAGTATTAGTGAGTATTTCATATAGAGTCACTCCATCTTTCATTAAATTTAATTAGAGTTTTTATTTGGAGTTTCATTTTCTGTCAGGATGCGGGTGTGTATTCGTTACTCCATGAGGACAGTTTTCGCACATAAAACTTTCTGCTAGCTTATTAACTCAACTCATTTCTTATATAATCATGCATTCATAAAATTGACGCGAAATATTTTGGATTGAGTCCCGGCCAAAGATGTTTTAATGCTAGTGATGATGAGCTTTCTGCATTGGCTTGAATTTCATACGAATCTCTGTGAGGAAAATCACGTGGCCATTTTGTTCATTTGATTTGCCGGCGAAAACTCCCATTTTGCTGTGTGGCAGAATGTGGTAATAAAAGGGCTGGAGCGTGACTAGTGAACAAAAAGCTCATGGCAACATTGATGTCGTAATTCTCTTGGACATTTGATGTGGTTCACCTTGAAAGGATTTAGAAGGGGTGGACGGTTTTCAACCGTCTCCACAATGGCCTTCATTAGTTGCCAAGGAATAACCACCTTGCATTTGATCCGTCTTTGACATATCCTCAAAGGGCGAGACCTTGCCAGGGAAGAGGACAGTGCTTACTCTGAAACATGATAACCGAGAAATATGAAAAGAAATTGGGGATTGAAGTGGACGAGTGATAATCAGGTGTAACAATCAGGCCGGAAAAATATGAAAATTCACGGTCTTCACGTGCCATTGCAGAAGTGCGTAGGATGAATACCCAGCCTGTTTGCAAATCTTGGCTGAGGAATAATTTAGTCGTGTTGTAGATTGTTGACCCTTTTTCCATTTCCAATTTTTTTTTCAGTACAATAAGTGTGCACTTTGATGCTATTGACGATTTTTATTGAATCAGTGCGGCTTAACTGCAGCATATCGAAATGTAGTAAGGTCTAATTCAATTGAGTACATTTTAGTAACTGAAAGTGAAGCAAAATAAATTGTACTGTACATGATTTATACCAATCTTTTTTATCGAATAAAGATTAAGTTCTTACCGTTTTAAGCCTTTTTGATGAATAATTTACGCAATTTTAATCAGCATTGTATGCGCAAGTGGTAGAGTAGTACGATTTCCTGCATAAACTTTGATAAATCCCCCTATGGAAAATGCAGAAATGTTCGCGTTTTTATCTACAGAGTTTGGTGCTATTTACTTGTGTTTGATATTTTCCTTTAACACTTTCTTTGATTTATGATGCTCATTTAATTGATACGATCCATATTTGATGACATAGTTTATTTGGAAAGGACGTGTGCGTGATCCGGATTCCATATTGGACGAATAAGGACGTATTTAAGATTAATGACAGAAGTCCTCTGAAGGAATTTAACATTGTGGATTGTTAAAAGAGGTCTTTTGGCCTGAATCTTCAAAAGTGGGGAGTAAGCTAAAACGTGAATAGGTGAACAATATCTAATAACATAGAGACCCTGACTCTGAATTCATTGTTAACACATAAAAGAAAAATAATAATACACTCTTATTTTGTAATTGGTATTTTTCATATTAGCCATTTTGTCGCAATTTATTCCATAATCATCATAGTAGTAGTAGCTTTAAGGGGAGGCGACCGACAGCTGAGATAATTTGCGCCATTAGGGATGGGAAAGGAGGAAGGGTGGAGAGAAACCCGGCGTTGGCATTAGCCTGCTCTTAACGAGAGGCGCCAAGGGGTCCGGAGTTTAACGTCCCATCCCACGGACGGCGTCGGAGTGCTCTCCACGAAGGACCTCAAGTAGGGATCGGGATACCACTGAAAAATATCTATCACATCTGGTATTCGAACCCGGCCCTCTGGGTTGGAAGTGGGTACGTTTGCCTTTACACCATTACGATCCCCTAATGATCATTTTATTTCGTACTTAAATCATATTATTTTCAAATATTATTTGTGAAATGACGTTGGTTTTTATATTAATAGTGTTCTGCAACGTATTTTTCGTTGCTCTATTAGAGTCGGCATTTTATGTTTCGTATTCAACTCCGTTTGCTTTTCAACAAATAAAATGTTCCGTAGTGCGTGTTTGGTCATGTTACCCACGATCAAGGGTATCTTGTGTGCGTAACATATCAGTAATACAGCATATCCCTGTTCTGGGTTCCAAATGCAATGCATGAATATTATAAAGATATGACATGGTGTCTCATGTGTCATTTCAAATTCATCTGTAATGATAAAGTCTGACTTCTTTGTATAAGAATAATTGTACATTCAGTAGTGGGTCATGAAAATCAGATGTTACTTTCCAAGCATATTCTTTATTATTTTATTAGAGATTTTGTTACACGTTTAGAAGATTTACGTTTTCTGCGCTTTCAATTGCATATTTAATTAAGGGATATTAGTGCGGGAAAAATCCTATCACCTTTAAAAGTGTTCACCAAACACGATATTTGACGCAAATGTCCATTTATTTCCCTTTCTATTTCCAAGTTGCCACATTTGCCAAATACAAATAGGTTTCTTGTTGTAATTTTCCTTATTTGGCGTGGTCTGTAAACGACTGGATGAAATGGCATATCAAAACCAAGTAAGATTAGTCGCAAAAGTTGCCTATTTTTTGGGAAAGCAATGGGTCCGAAATTACTGAAAATATAAAGAATGATACAGTTAAAATATAGGCCAAGGGAATCAATACATCCTTTATAAACACTCGAAGCCAAGAAGGGGCATCATGGGGCGCAGACCTTTTAGTCTTGAAAAGACAACACAAACTGGCATACCCAAAGAGCCGACGTATATATTAGTAGTACCAGGTAACCATCGTTAGGCAAGCTTTTTGATTTGAGCTTGGGTGCAAAATTTTGGAAAAATATTCCCTTTCATCAATGTCATTATTTTTTTGCTTAATAATGAGATGACGTTGCCATAGTTTATATCAAAACTTAAATTAGGTCACCACCATACGTCGTTCTCCGTATTCAAGTTTACACGTATCTATGGTAATTAGTGAATAAAGATAAATTTTAAAAGCTTGAGTTTTTTCCAGGCTTAAGCTTTCCCTAATTGAAAGTATACGCTTCGCCTCAGCTTGCAAATCGCTTTCCTCTTCGATGTCAAAGTTGAAGTTTAATAGCGAATATTCATATGATGTGCGGATTATTATTAGTTCCTTGGGCAATGACATTTGTGTAAAAATTCGTTTAGTGTCTTTTAAGCTCTTGGGATTAAGGGAATATATTTTTTCCAAAAAATATTGCCCCTCTTCCCAAAAAACATGAATGCTTATGCGCCTCGGCAATTTTTTATGCTGATCATTTATCCAAATTCTCGAGCATTACTCACTCTAGAATATATCATATAGTGCTGGCTTATTTTGTAACTCTTTAGATAAGAATGGTCTAAAACCGTAGTTAATCTATCCACATTATAAACCGAGTCCTTTACGATTTCTCAGGTACGTTATGGTGAATGTTGTTTAAGTTAATTGCGTTTCAGTAATATTTATTTGAGACAAGCTGGATTTAATGAATGGGTTAATTATATTAAAATGATCGCATGGCGTGCCCATGACACGTTCAACATGGAGTCCAAATATATGTCGCGTATGAAGTAAACAGATAAAATGCCGATGAACTTAATCTCGTTTATAATAACCCGGAAGTTGAATCATAAAATTCAATGCATTCCATAATATGACTCCAAAGAAGATCCCAAAAATAATGCCTTCCACATTTTAGGGTTGTACAGTTATTAGTTGTAATCCATTTTTAGTGTGAATTGGATTGACATCCGACAAGTTGTGCTTCATCTCCAAATCTCTGAAATACTGATGTAGTGTAACAGAATCGTGTCGACTCCATTGAGGTCGGCATTATTGCAGTAAAGAAGTTGATACGTAATTATAAATTAAGGCTTAGCGATTGCATTTGTATTGTACTGTTATTATTTATACAGTGGTGACTGCCTTCTGGTTACCAGAAATGTTTCGGTGTGTTAAATGCTACTTTTGTTTACCCAACGAGTAAGGGTTTAGCGCATCATCAGTTTCCATAGATAATTCTGGACACAATGCCACGTCGTACTAAATTTAAGTACGCTGCTGAAAGTTACGTTAAAGCACGTCGATGCGTTTATGTGTTCTCTCTGCCAATAGTAGCAGATGTAAGTTAAATATTATTGGAGACAATCAGCATGCTGCGGGTGAGGAAATAATTAGATGTTAGAAACTTAATAAAACACCTGGGAACCCTGGATTTCTCGCTGATAATGTAATCGTCCAAACAAACACCCACCAATGAATAATGCTGGGTCCTCTCGAAATACATGGAATAAATCTTTCAGTGGATTCACATCGCCATGAAGGTCCAGTCTCTCGATTTATGGCTCCGTGGATGTAGGCAACCGTAGATACGCAGGTGTATTCCATGAGGCACACGGGTACGGTAACGGAAACGCCAGAGGGCGAATACGTTGGCGCGAATGGAGGGCTACTTTCCAGAATTTAATGTATGTATCTATGTATGCAAATATGTATATGAGTGTATGTATGTATGTGTGTGTGTATATTTATATGTATATGTATATATATATATATATATATATATATATATATATATATATATATATATATATATATATATATATATATATATATATATATATATGATTTCGTCGACGTAACACGGAAGTGTTGAATAATAAATTGGACAGCAACCAACAATATAGAAACACATAAAAAGATCTCTCACTCGTTAATTCTTGATCATTTTGACGGAATTCTACTTCGTCTTCATCGGACGATATAGAAGTAGTGATACTTCTCTATCTTCACACGGAGCAGAATTCCGTCGTAATGATCAAGAATTAACGTGTGAGTGATATTTTTATGTATTTCTATATTGTTTGTTGCTGTCCAATTTCATTATATATATATATATATATATATAAATTGGGCGGCACAATAGAAAGCAAAAATATACCTTAAATATACGTAAAAGGACTCTTAGATTTGAAATATTTGTAACTTTTGGCCTTCTCTTAGACCTTATTAAGGTCAGACTTCCATCAGGTAATCTGACCTGAAGAAGGCTAAAAACTATCTTACTTGGCTAATGCTTTTAGCTGTTCTCTATTTATATTTTGGTATTCTATTGTGCCATCCAAGTGTTAAATTGCTCTCATGATTGCTTCTGCATCATTTTGTACTTGTGTATATTAAAAAACGAAAAAAATAAGGAACAGGAAAAAGTGATAGAAACACACAAGGCGAGCTCACATGGCCAATTGGGAAGGTAGACTTACTCTTTACGACAATGTACGACTTCGTTCTGTCATCTTTACGTGACATTAATTTCTCTGGCAGTGGGTTAAATAGTTGCCCATATGGGCCAAAGAATCGGGGAATTCGGTTACAAGAAACCCCGGCGGATTTAAGTGGTATATAGTTTTCCTCGATAGATTAATTGGTAGAACATCGGCCCGGGGAAGTCAAAGGCCTGTGGTTTAGTTCCTGGTCAAGGATGTTTTTACTCCTTGGAATCCTTATATCTTCCCGGCAAGCCATGTGTCTGTTCTTTATATGCTTTACTTTTCCTTTTACCCCTACCTTTACCCGTTGGAAATGTATGTGGGTATATATTCATGAATAAATGAACAAGCGTATGCATAATTAAAATTCCAAATTCTGTGTGATTACAAACGCACAGTGATTTGGACTTACATACGAAAGGTACTACTGTAACCAAGAAGCACATAGTAATGGACTCTCACTCGTTATTTTTGTTTGTGTCAGTTTTGATAATTGTTGCCACATACTTTCCTAACTTATTAATTATCAGATTATTCCACTTGATCACCTTGCTGTATTGTTAATTTATATGCTGTTTATCTTACTTAATTTGCGTTAATCTGTTTAATAATGGTTAATTTCATCCATATCGATGCTTGTAATTACCTTTTAGTTACATTTAACTTATATTCCTTAAAATCTGATAATCTTTTGAAGTTGATATTTTAGATAATGCTTTGTAAAATATTTAAAATTCTTAAGCATATGCTTCAGCAGGAGTTTAAAGTGAGCGACTAATACATTAAACTGTTGAAGAGAAAATGTGTTCCCAAAAACATGCAAATCGTGATGGAAATTGATACCCGCCCATTTTGTGGCATGAATTCGATGGTTTTTAAGGCTTATGAAATGTTCCTGATAAATCATTATGGATTGCGTTTTTTCTCATAAAATAGCACGAGGAAATTTGCTACCCAGTTTAATCAAACGAGGAGGGTCAGCGCATGAGGATTTTGCTTCACGCTTTCAGGAAAGTTTTTCCAATCCCTCCTTGCCACCTTTTACTCCCGTCTCCCTGCGAGGGCCAACTTTTTTCTACCCTATGCTGATTTATCGCATAAGCAATGCGTGGGAAAGGGTTGGGGGGGGGGCTCGCTTGGTAGTCTCCACACTCTCGACTCCCGCCATCGATGGTTTGGGAATAACTTTGTGACAATACGGCGGTATGGGGGGGGGGTGAGTTGGCTGGAGGGGCGCCGACGGATGCTCTCCTCCCTACCTCTCGCCCCCTCTCTGGTTCGTACTTCTTAACATCCCCATGTTCTCCACCCTCTCACCCTCCCTCTTCTCCCGTTCCTGTCGCTCTCGAGTTCCGGGCAAAGGTAAGGAAGGGCCCTGGCGGCCGCCCGGGGAAAGTTTTGATCCCGACCGCCTCAGCCCCACGCGTGCTCCGTGCCTTCCGAACGTATTGATCCTGGGTTTCCCGGGGAAGCGAGCGAGCAGTGTGGTATTAGCCCGTTCCACCTACACGCGCGCCCTCGTCCATCTTTCGTCCTCTCTCACGGTGTCTCTCTCTCTCCTCCTCTTCTCCCTTTCCCATCTCAATTCCTCCATTCCTGAGCCATCTGTCACCCTTCCTTTCGCACCTCTGTTCATCCTTGGCCTCCTTGTGCGCTTCGTGAATCCACGCGGCCCAGGTAGACGAAGGGGATAGGTTGGCCCGCTCGAGGTGGGGGAACTCGGAAGAACTCCCTCATGGAACCTTAACCAGTCAAGTAGTTTTGTAGTGGGAGAGAAAGAGGAGAGTCGTTGCGGACAAGGACGGACCTCTTGCTGCTGTCGCAGAAACTGTGTCTGACCCCTTCGTGGAGTCTGGTCATAACGTCGTCCACTATCGGCGCATCCGTCAACCGCTGCATTAATTTTTTTATTTGCTTCTTTGGACTCCTTTGATTTATGTATTCATTCTACGGTGAAAACGGTCCGAGTTTTGATGCTGATAATCCGTATAGATAAATGTTATGTTGAAGAAAAGTTGATATTTTTAAAATTGTATATTATTAAGCATAAGAATAGCATAATAATGGTGAATTCTCTAAATTAGCCTCCACGTTGGTAAATATTCATAACAGTTCGTCCATAATTTTTGCCTGTCGCTAATCTATTTTAAGCATCAATTATTTCCTGATTTTAAATACTGTTTCAGACGGAATGCCTTCGTCATAGTTTTCAAGTTACCTTGGTGATAAACTAAATGTTGCATCTTTCCAACTAAACGTTTAGCTTCCATTTGATGTTTTTATTAAATATTCATTCAACTTAGACTGCTTAACTGTGCTTTTTACATTACTGCTGGTAATTGTATTATGTCCAAACACACTAATAAGAAGAAACTGGTAAAGGGAGATGGGACGTTTCCCACATTTGTTTCACTCTGTTTTGAATTTTGATTGTTTTCATGGTTAATCCTGAAAGGATACATTTTCGTCCCATTAATAATTCATCGTGCTCTTTTGATTAGTATTTGCGAGTAATCGAGGAATCATGTCCTTGAAATACATCAATTTTGAATAGAAGTTGCATCAGTCAATAATTAAAGGACACGATGTAGTTTATGTTCAATATTAATTGTATTCAACTTATTTTTTCGTCTTTATTTTGAAAATTAAGGGTCAAAAATTAAAATTGTAACCATTAGTGATGCTATTCAGTAATAAATAGATTATTTAAAAGAATTTTTTTTCCAATATATGCGTTTTAAATTAGAAAATATTATCACAAGCCAATGGTATTATACGGCCTTTCCCTTTTTAAAATCTGTTCTAATTGCCTGGGGAAAAATCTTATTGGAACCTTTCAAGCGATCAGGCAGTTAATTTAAAATAGCAACCACTCCATTTAATTTAAAATAATAATTTTATAGTTTGTTCTATAATAATTTTACTGCCCATCATTCTTTCTGTTTACATTTTTAAAACTGGTTATCTCCTTATGCATTGGTAGGTAATGTTTTTCAAATAAAAATAGAAAAATCCATCTCTACTATTTTCTTAAGTATCTTTTTAATCCGCTTCGTTCTATGATTTTTTTATTATATGATATTTACTCTATAAAAATTCTGGTATCGTCCACTGGTGAAAAATTTTCATAACATCTTTTAGCCAATCGAGTACGTCCTTAAAGAATCAACGTCGTAAAAGGAAATCAATTTCCCGACCCGTGTTTCTTTCAATTTCTCATTTCCCTTTCCTCATTCCTCCAATCAGCCCTTTCAGAGCACTTTCCGCTGCTTTGCATTCCTCGTACCTCGACGTCTTTGCGAGGTCGAATTAATCTTGGAGGCTGCGGATTCCATTCCTCCGACGACCATCCTCTGCCACAATCTCTTTCTTAATACCCTTCTCCTACGCCTTCTCCTTGCCCTGCGTACCCATCCCCCCAATTCATTCTCAAACGTTACTTTCCACCGCCCTCAAGTAAGATGAGATCCAGCTCTTTCAACTTGGAAAATGTCCGGCCAAACTACCTTCAGGCACACCTCCCTCCAGCTCGTCGTTTCCCTCCTCAGCAGCAATGAAATACCACACTTACGTCCGCACCTTATTCCACGTTCCTTAACCCCCCCCCCCTTTTCCATATTTTGCTGCAACTCTGAGGTTTACGTCTAACGGTGGCCTTTAAACCCGTAACCCATTATTGTTTCTAGAAAATGTTGCCTCCTTTGCAATTAAATAATTAGACACCTAGATTGCCCAGTAATGGTTTTTCTGGTGTTTGAGACTATAGGGTTCCAGAATTTGGTAGTCAGGGCATGACGGTAAAACGTATTTATTTATGACCCAAAATTGTATTAATTACTATTTTTCTCGTACCTGGCCACAATAATTAGAGAGCCATCGCAAAACGTCAGCTTTCATGGAAGCGACAAAGTATCAGGAAAGATTTTACTAAGTAATTGTGACAAAAAGCAATAAAATATTTAATTTTATCTATAAAGCACTAGCTGAAAGCTTACTTATTTGCGTCATGCGGTAAGTAAATGATTGCAATAAAGAGTCCAAAATAACATTTGTATTAATTAAATGAAACAAGGATAAATGTTCATACATTTCACAATCATACGGGGCATGGTCAACATTATTCATTTAGCGAAAGTAATAGCAGAAATTCAAATTTTTGGCGGTTTTAATTAAGCGCACTGAATAAAATTGTAACCAGTGAGAAGAGGAGAGGCTATTTTTATTTAAAAGACTCCTATGGCTTTAGTACGTTTAGAATGCGGAGTAATTTTATTTCATATTCGTCAAAAAACTATTCTTGTGGCAATGTGTCGCTTTTTTATTTCCTTCCCTACTTTATCTGGATTTGTAACAGCTGTATTTAAAAAAATGTTCATAGAATATTCACATGAACCTTTTTCATTGATTATGATCATACAATAGTACATAAATGTATGTTGTGGAACGAAATTGAATTTTTCGGCAAGCCTCATAATATTCTGAAAAAAGATTAGGTTTTCTGGTCAAATGTAAACGATTTCCGTCATTCTGCAACAAAATTGCGCTTTCATTTCTTCCTCTGCTCGTGTAGTCACTTCCAAAAATATCGCAAAAACAAATTCCACCAGTATTGATTCCAAACGCCAGGTTTTTTTTTAAGCTTTCGTTAAAAATTTCACCTTGGTAAACGTAGCTCGTTTTAACTGTGAATAAACCATGTATTTTTCACGCGAGCTTCATCAATAATGAAACGCCTTAATCTCCTCAGAAACGAAACGGTTTTCATATCGCTGCAGTTTGCTGGAAGTTAACCAAGCGTGGATTACTTTTTAATCGCGAAAGGAATCGGAAAATTCCTTTTCACAAACCGGGATAGCGGATATAGAGGAAAAATTCACTTTATAGTGTACGAGCTGGTGGTGGAAACCCAATTTGTGATTATTTAACCGAATCACTTTTAATTTCCTGAAAGAGGGGGGCGTGAGGCTTTCCTCACTTTTGACGGGAATCTGGTATTGGACGAGGAGCGTGATGAGAATGAGACGATGAAAGGCAAGGGGAGAATGCAGGCCTTCTTGAGGAAACAGAAATCTGCCGCCAATTCAGTTTTGAGGTTAGCCTCAAGCGTGAGAAGAAAGTTTATGGGAAAAGGTGTTTAATAGGTTGTAAAGGGAGGCGGCGTCTTTTTCCCTCTCAGTCTTCAATTTTTGAAATCATTAAATGTCTGCCTTGTGACTCTAAAATTCCTTAATAGAAGAATTTTAAACTTTGAAATTTTCTGCACGCTTCATCATCTCAGCTCAATTTCCCTGGCTCGTTTTTCGATCTAAATTAATCGAAAATGCGTAGAAAACTCAGCTAGGTGCTCATTGTTTAAGTCTGTAAAACAGATTTTAAATGTCAAGTATTTAAAATATTATATTTTTTATGATATTAGGGCGGTCTTTAATGATGTTCGTACTTAAAATATTTCTAAACTCCCATTACGCAAAAAACAGCTTAACATATTTTTGGTTTTATAGTTGGTATTTCTATCAGGCACTGCAACAGCTTATTGCTGTGTCTTATTGCATCTATATTCAAAAGACGTTTTCGTGCTGTATACATTATTTGCGATTTCAAGTACTCCATGACCATTATATTATAAATGATCATTACTGCAGCATATTTGAATTACACTAATTATAAAGATGGCGACTTTCTTTCCGTGTTGACCCCACTCCAAAAGTAGGGTAGGTATAATGTTCATTAGAAAAGTCTCTTCAGGATTATGTTGAAAATACAGGTTTTCGCTTACGTTTATTTCTGCCCCGTTTTCATAGGATTTGTTTAACTCTCTACGCTCCTATTCCTCTGCTGGTGGCCCTGCTTAGCCGTGAAGACAGTTCTTCCAATTCTTGTCTTTATCATGGTATATGTTTATCGAAATCTCATTTATCGCACTCTCTTATCGGACGAGATTTCTGTTAAGCAACGTCTTTTACGTATTAATCACATCCCTCTCGAATCTCTTTTTGTCTTAGGATATTTTGTAAAACAGCGAAATGTGTTGTAGTTTTTTGTTTACAAAAAAGCTTTTTTTTATATGTTATCATATATTTATACGCCTAAATGATTCTTTCTAAAAGATATGTGATAAATCCTTACATTTCCTTCTGATTGTTCTACACTTTACTCTGTCGTAGGACTCCACATGGCCTCTGCATCGGCATGCTTAGCTTGTGTTTGGTGTAAACAATTTTGCTATATGATTAATGAAATCAAAAATGAAATTTTATGCTAATCAATGGATTCATTTCATTGCAGAAAGTTAAAAAGACTCCATGCATTAATGAATTTAGTTTTTTCGGTTGCATTCATTCGCTTCTTCTGTCTCTATTTAATGACATTCTTTACTTTCCATTTCAATGAATGTTGGCTCACACCAAGCAATACTAACACTGTGGATGCAATTCTGAACTTTCTCTATTCTTGTACTCTCTCTGCGTCAATTAAATAGAATAGAGATTTTTATTACTTCAGGCTATTGCTTCAAAAAGCAATTCAGTAAAATCATGATGCTCTTGGGATTTGATTATTATATTGATGCTGGCAATAGTCCATACAACTTAAAAAGAAAAACCATGCCAAAACCCTTTAACGTGGGTTTAGTATCCTGTAATTTTGAATCCTTTTTTTCCACTCATGTAACTAAAACGCAGTTTTGGCTCTAGTGGCAATGGTATGTAATGAAATAATATTTCAATAGATGGTGATGGTATTTAATACTGCGCTTAGTAATTTATTATCCCGTAATCTAATTAAAAATTAAAAAGTTTAATGCATTTAAAAAATATCTTCTTAGTTGAAGCTATTAAACGTGTCTCTTCCACTTAAAAATTTTGCAGGAGAATCAGTTATTTGGTAAGTTATGTCATGTGGATGTATCATATGTGGAAGAAAACATTTCTCTGACTAAGTTATTCAAGTTTCTGTGTCATTGTTTTCAGTTTATCGCTTCATAAGTGGATTAGTGAATACATTTATCAACGGTTTGTGTACAAAATTTACGTTATTGTGTTGCCTGTCCAGGTTAACATAAATCCTTAGGTCTAGTGGGTTTACGCTCGATCTGCAAATTTGAATAATTATTTTGTTTTGAATTTTGAGTTCACGAAACGCATCAGTTATTCAAGCATGATGTACTTCATTGCCCGGCAATGTATAAATTCCGCACAAAATCATGAGAGTGAACTCTTTATTCGACAAATCATGCAATTAAGCCGATAAATGATCATAAGTTTAAAAAATTAGTCAACCAGGGCTATATTTCGATTTTGTAGGCGTCCATGAGTGTCGAATGCGTTTAGATTGGGTTTTTTTAAACGTGTTTTGTTATGGGATGAAGTTTTAATTTATACTCGCTCTTCAATTGGTAGAATACTGATTCTAAAATAATTGGAAAGACTGCGGTTTTAGAGGGATTTCCTTCATTTGATAGAATTATGAATGCATCTTAATTTTATTTTCGTTGGACACATCATATTGGCTTTTCCAAATCGATACCGTGTTTTTAACTCGTTTTTGCAAAAGGTGTATTTTACTGGCTTGGGTATTTGGTTGGTAGTAATAGCCCATGACTTAACTTGCAATATCTGTTTGAGTGTGGTGATATTATTCTATCCATGTAAAGTTTATTAATCCCTTCTTTCTCATTTAATCTTTACTAATTTCTACCTATTTTTGTGAGATTTTGTTTGAATTCATTAATTAACGTAGATATACACATTAGGGATTCAGGGTTATGTGGTGGAAATGTTCCATATTAGCATAATCAAAAGCACTGGGAGTTTTTCTCTCTTTTAAGTTTTATTTCGTTAGAATACATAATTTTCAAGCCTCAAATCTTGAACATGCATTCTTGAGAGTGATATAGAGCATCGAAACTACTTGTGAGTAGACTAATACAAGTGAAAAACTGCGTGTTGCAGATTACATGATAGAGACATTTATTATACTAATAATCACCTAGTTTACATAGATATGAATATAATTATAGCAATGGTACCTTAATTTTACTCTTATTTACGTGGTTGACAAAAATCCAAATATACCCATAGCGATACCATTAAATTTATTGACTTATATATTAGGATGAGGAAAATGGGTGGGCAAATAACTATTGATCTAACCTTATGGTCTTTCTTTAAAGTGAAAAATTAAAATTCTGCAAAAAAATGAGTACTTAATTGTATACTATTCCAAAATTACAGTACATTTATCGTATAAGATATGTTACACGACTTTTGAAGCGGTCACAGCTGTATACTGGCGTTACAAAACATATTCATAAAGAATATATTGAAAATCCTAGTATGAATTATTTTTTACAAGTGATCATGTTACCATAAATGGGTAGCTTTAACGAGCCACTTGTCCGTAAACATAAGAAACTGCTCTGATGAAGTTGTTTTCTAGAATCCAGAATAATTGGACGTAGTTTGTCGTTCACTCGACAGTAGAATTCGAAAGCCCCTTTTCCTCATTCTGGATTTGAAGCATTTAACCATTAATTTTCAACCACCGTCGCTGTAGTTTACGTGCATATGTGGACCACACCCTTCTCGCGGTTTTCAATCTCGTCAAATGTTCAGCGTTTAATCCTTTTGCATTTTTAATCTCGTCGGTTCCTTTCCATCTTCCCTCTTCTCCTCATATTGGTATATGCCCGGGCGTACAGGAATGTCCCGTTCCTGCGTCCTCGAGGTTGAAGTATCTAGCATAGGCAAACTCGTCAAATATTTAATTGTTCTAGGCATTGCCATCAGTCGCTACTGCTAAGCAACGGAAAATTAAAACAAAAGGGCATGTCGGTCCCGCCCGCGCCGTTAATGCAAGTTGTTTTCCTCGTTTCCCCGCGGTGTGAAATGCGTGGGGCGTGGCTCACGTTGCGGATATCGGGTTTGCGATGGGGCGGCTGTCCCCGCGAAAACATCGGACGGCTCTCAGATGCGAGGAGAGCCACTGCGGCATTGGCCACCGAAGGCATAGTTGTGATCGGAGGGTGTCGTTTTGGGTGTCTGGTTGGGAAAGACGACGGAGACGTAAGACTGGCATGGAAGTTCACTAATGGATGGGTTGTGCCTCCCTTGCCCGATTCTTTCCGAGGTGAGCGGGAGTTGTACTCCGACGCCGTGGGAAATCCAGGATTAGTTACAAATACCGATGCCTCACCACCTGTGGCTGTTGCCTCCGCGAGGTGTGTTTTAGGCGCCTCGTTTCCCTCCTCCCCTGCCACTGCGGCTGCCGGGAATGCCCTCCACATCAATCTTACTATGTGCTTGACGCCGTCGCGAATGGAGCTTGACGCTAAGTGAGTGGACCTTTCTTCCCCAAATTGCAGTTCATGTCGATGATTGATAATTGTTGACGCTTTTGAAAGAATGCACATCCCCTTTGTTCATTTTCTCATCGCAGGATGCTTAATTTTTTGAGAATAGCATATCGTGATTTTATTTTTGGTTTCAATCGATCGCATATGTGAATTGGCATGCTGGCTAAACAGCGAATATTCCTTGTCAGTTAGCCTGAGGTTATCCTAGATTTCACCTGGGTGAAATTTTTAAATAACATGTACATGGCATATTCTAGCTATATTGGCTTCGTGCGAGGAATGTGCAAACCTCCTTCATTATTAACCTTGGATGCTGGTTTTATTAACCTCTTGTATGAAAATATATTGACTTTATGCGCCAGAGATAGAAAGTCGATTCATTCATAAGCCCATATTCTGTAGCTGTTTCATTTTTCGGAGCTGGTCACGTTCTTATGATCAATTGATTATCTTCTAAAATGCGTGATTATATTCAATCTTGTTTCCTGGTTAGACACCGATAAGCAGGAATCAACTGCACCATTTTGTTTTTGTTGTGTCAGTTTTTTCATTTTATTTAAATAAATTTTATGCAGTTCGCTAGATTTTATTTGTTGTGGTACATTGATATACAGGGTGGCACCCAAAAGTGGTAGGACTGATTTTTTTACAAGAATTTTATTGACGATATATTTACATCGACTTAATAATCTTCAAAGTATGCTCCTTGAGCTACTACACACTTAGTATAACGTTGCTCCCATTCCCCGTACGCCCGCTGGAAATTTTCTTTGGGGATGCCGTTGATGACCCTCGTCGAAGCCTCTTGAACGGCCTTTATCGAGTCAAAACGTCATCCCTTGAGCTATCTTTTCATCAGGGGGAAGAAGAAGAAGTCCGGTGGTGCCAGATCGGGAGAATAGGGCGGGTGCAGCAACGCCGTATTTGGCCAGGAGCTGTCTGACGACGAGCGCGCCATGGCAGAATTTTCGGCACCATCTTGGCGCACACCTTGCGCATGGCCAAATCCTGTGAAATAATGCGTTGGACGTTGGATGCAGACAGACCCAACTGGTCTGCAATTTCTTCACTGGTTAAGCGTCGGTCTGTGTTCAGCAGTGTCCTCACTCTGTCCACATTCGTGTCGGTTCTTGCCGTCGACGGCCGTCCGGAGCGATGGTCGTCTTCAACGAGCTCCCTACCCTCTTTAAACAACTTGTGCCACTCAAATACTGTGGAACGGCTTAAGGCAGTGTCCCCATAAGCCTGCTTGATCATATCGAGGGTCTCAGTTGCCGTCTTCCCGAGTTTCGCACAAAACTTCACGGAATAACATTGCTCTAAATTCAGATTCATTTTGTTTTTCGACGCGGACAAAAAACTTGCTTCACTAAAAAATGTGTCCTCACTCAACGACAGCCCGCAGGCGACTGAGGTTGGTGTCGGTCTGTTGCTAAGAGCCCCCTCCACCTTACCCTGCCAGGCGGACCCCCCTCCACTGCTCCGTTCGCGCCAGAGAAAATCAGTCCTACCACTTTTATGTGCGACCCTGTATTCTAGCGTATCTCGTATCTTACATCTCACAGTTATACTTTATTGTATTTATATTAAAATTTTATCCCTCGCGAAAAAATGTGATCCGCCTTTGTAACTTTTGTTCAGAGGCAATTTCAATATATTAATATAATTCGTTGTTTCCTTCCTGGGAAAAAAAATTCGGTCTCCAAAAGGCTTTCAGCCGTACATGCTTTGCAACGTCCCGCTGACTTCAGCTCATTTTCCATGCCTCCGTGATTTCAGCAATTTATCTTTGTATTTCGTTCTTGTTTTTTTCTTATGGTCCTTTCGAGGGGTTAATGCGTTCAGACATTTCTGCTGTCGTGATAGCTTGAGTAATTTATGATCTCCGTGAGCGTTTATTATGCATTCACAGTGAAATGTATAGATTATTCTGCTCTACCCTCTGGTTCCATAATTTGATGCATTGTTTAGTTAGGAAAATATGTTGTCTCTGTATACCCCAGATACGCCCAAGAATTCAGTCTGATTTTTGGATATGTTATCAAATATGCCTACCCCGTTTACTGAAAACCCACATGATACATTAACATGCCAACTAATTTCTAAGCCAGTCTTCAAGTTTTGCATGAATTCGTGATGCATATTTTGACATTGTTGTCAAATTTACTTCACGGAGTTGGAATTTATGTATACCTACATTATATTGTATTTTGCGCGCCTGCTAAATGAATACCTGAGTTTTCGGCTAATGGGGCCATACAATAGCACGTCCTTGTGATATTAAAGGTATAATGTGTACTTAAATCTTCATCAATATTTCTTCCCATAAAATACCCTAATCTTGGACGAGACTAAGAAAAATGAACACTCCTATTGTTACTCCTATTACACTCCTAAACGGCTCGATAGGTTGCAACTTTATTCACGAGGTTAACCGTTTTCTCTCGTGCTCATCTAATTTCAATTAAGTACATTTTTACTTGATACTTATTCAACGGAATTTTTTAAGCACACCGTAGGGTTGCGTTGTCGTTAAAATGTTTTATTGTAACTCTTTTTCGGTTTCTGTGCTGTGAGGAATTGTTTTTATTTTCTCTTTTAATTAAGGAAAAGGTTTTATTTTTACACTTTCTTATTATATTTTTCATCACAAGAAACCATTACCTACCTACGAAGAAACTAAGACGCTGTTTTGAAATGTTCAGCCTCCTACAAGATAAATTAAATAATTCACTGCATACTTGTATGGAAGGTATGCCTTCCTAAAGCTTAGAATGTCCTCTATCGTAGGGCATCATTACTCTTCCACTTAGTCACCGTCCCTGTCCGCGCTTGGACACCGACCTCGGATAAGTTGTTGCATCCCATCAGCGAAGTAATCATGCGTCTTCCCCTCCACCATTGATTCATATCTGCTTGCAACTCTCCATAATGAAACTGTTTCTCATCAGGTGTTCTGCCGACCTCGGAAAAATCTTAATGGGCAGGAACCTGACTGCGCAGTGGGTGTGGTAAAATTTTGTGAATCTTGAGTCGCTGCAATCCTGCGTTTGCCGAATCGTCTTTGTACGGGTGTTGTCACGGTGAAGAGTTGTCTCTATTTGCCAAATTTCGGTTTTCTTTCATTTGAGGAGTAGAAATAATCTGCTGCAAGAGCTCAAACGAAGCCGGAGCTTGTGCCAATGCCGTTTTGATAAGGCGATTGGCACGAATCAGGTTATCCACTCGAGTTTGTTGGTGAGCGTGCGTTGAGAAATGGGTCATATGCTACAGGCCCGATCCTGGAGTCTCATCATAGCTTGATTGCCGCCTTTGAAACTCCTTTCCCAGCTGGAAGTGCGCAGATTTCGCCATAGAGTCTCCCTCATTCGTCAATGAATGTCGATCGGCACACAGTCCTCTAGCTTGAGGAGTTCAATCACAGTGTGTTGTTCCAAAACGAAATTCTATGTAGAGCTCAATTTCATTAATTAGTCTACGCATGCTTGAACTTGCAGTCAAATGCCACTCACTCATTGTTGTGATAGATAATTAATCGGGGATTTTTCCGGGATTGATTTCAGGCGTCTCGAAGCACGATGTGCAAGAGGAGGAGGAATAACTTTTTAGAAAGCCCTCTTACATGTACAATAAAATTGTGACAGTGGTCCTTATTGCCTTGTACCATTCCATAGAAATTTAAAAGTCTTCCAGCTATTGTCTATTTTCTTCATCCAATTTCATCTGATGTTAAATCGGTCAAAAAAATGCATTCGAATATAAAGCATATCTCGCAATTTTCGTAAAATTTTAATTACGCTGCCTCTCATATTCCTAATGAACTTCAGGTGAATATGAGAATATTTTAAGATAAAATCTAATGAACCTACTCCAAAAAAAACAATTTGTCCTTTATTTTCTGTGGATAAAATTAAGGTTGTACTGCGAAACATTTTCACGGGTGAACACCGCGCACGAGATTCCGGTAGCCCTCCTGTCCTTTTTTTTCATTTATAAACGCGATGCATGGCAGCGAGTGAGGACCTTTTTAATTCTTCATATTCCCTAAGGAGCCATGATGAGGACGCAGGTGGCATAAGTTTTTCTCTCGGGTTTTTGGCGGAAATTAGAAAAAATGAAAAAGGGTAGTCATGCTTGGTTGGCGCTTTTAAGTTCTCTCTCGTTGGAAATCTAGTCATTAATTTACTATACTGGTTTGTTTTTTCGTATGTATTCTTAGTTCGCTGATTACTGTTACTAAGAATTTCATAGTTTGTGTAAAAATTCCAGTATTGAATGGAGATGTACACATTCTCGGGTCACTTGTCTATTCTACTCAATAATCTCTCTTATCATTAAACTCAACCACTTTAGTCTCTCTTTATTCTTCTGTCATTGTCAATATTGAAATAATTTGGCCAGCTAAAATATTTTCTCACTCTAGTTCATTTTTTTACCTTTTCATTCCTAGTGCCATATATATTTCCTGATGTATGCCCATAGAATATCATCTCTTTTGTTTTATCATCATTTAATTATTGCACTCCTGCCGCTCTCAAGCCATGTTTTTACCCATTTAGATAATTGACTTGGAAAATGTATTTTTCACTCTCGAATTAGGTTCCAGTAATTTAATAAGTACATAGCTTATTCGGGCTCCATTAATAATTAATCGCATCACATATGGCCCTATCTTTATGACATATACTCACGCAACTAAGCCCTCAGCGATAGTGGAATCTATATTATCATTTGTTACAGAATGCATGTCTTAATTAATGGCATTAACGTTAAGAGTAGCTATTCAAATATTTTTTAAATCCTGGTAAACTTGAGACTTACGAATACGAAAATGAAGTCTGGGTTGGAAGACTTGTACCTAACTTCAATCCATAAACCATGCCATTGAAGTGCTTTCAGACTGTTTTGTATGATGTTCGATGTAGCCCAAAACCTCCACCACCCGTGAGGGTCCGACAATAACCTTCACCGTGAACCTCCGCCAAGGACTCTCTCCATTTTTTCCCTCAGGGATTGCCGTAATACCTGATGCTCCTTGATCCGCGCGCTAGTTTGTACGGCATCCCAGTCGCGATGAAAATGTCTCTTACACTGGAGCTCCCATTTCCTTAATGTACCCCGCTCAGCGTTCTAATTAGCCTGCCAATTGCTGCGCCACTTCCTTAATTTTCCGTCTCTCTCCAACTCTCCCGGTTCCTTTCTTTCGTCTCCATCCGGCTCCAACGTACCCTGCCCGTGCTCCGCGCTTTTCTTCTTCTGTCTTTTTCTCCAGACGGCCTTCTCCACCCGTTTGCAAGCACACACATCCGTAGTGTTTGTCTACGTACATATAATATACATACACACATACATATAATGTTTGTGTATATTTTATATATATATTATGTATATATATATATATATATATATATATATATATATATATATATATATATATATATATACACACACACACACACACACACACATAACACTCCACATCCAAGTGTCTGTCCCACCCTCCCCCCTCGCTCGGACAGAGTGAGTCTGCTCTCATGGAGTGTGATTGATGAAGGCAATCCCCGTGAGAGAAGTGAAGGAGTACCTCAGGTGGGGAAGTAAGTGGAGTGAAATGAGGAGTGCCGGGACGGGGGAGTAGAGGGGTTGAAGTGGGCGGGGGAAAGAGACTCCGCGCCGTCCCGGCGATTCCCCCGCTCCCTCCCGCCACTCGCCTCTCCGTCCTCGCCCCGGCCAACCTACACCTCCCAGGCCATCCTCGCGCGCTACACACTCTAGCTACCTTTATCTCATCCTACCTCCTCCCTCCCACCCTCACCTCCCATACTCTTTATATCCCGTCTTCCGCCACTCCTCCCTCCCCCTTCTCTCTCTTTCTCCTCCCACTCTCTCGGCCTCATCGCCTTCTCCTCTCCCTTCTTCCCACAGTCAGCTTTATCGATCCTCTCTCCCTCGCTTCACCTTTCCTGCACCTTTCTCCCTCCCTCTCCACTTTCTCGCTACATCGCTTTACCTCCCGTTTCACCCCGCAATAATAATGACCCAGCCTCAACGCCCTGATTCTTCCGATTTTTGCCTGTCGAGCCTAACACGTTTTCCAGCCTCCGTACACGCCCCGTCCCGTCGTATTTCGCATTTCCTATTCGCCGCTGACCTTGTCTTTAGTCAGTCTTCCCTTTCGCTTCATTCGGTTCCACGATTAATTTCCTGCCCGCCTTCCAAATTCACCCTGACCGCGACATTGGCTCTGGTTATAAGAGCTATCCTAGTAGCTGAGACTTATTCTAAGTCAGATAGTTCTACAGTACCCATGACTTTGAGTGATGATGTTTTGTGGGTTTCACTTGGAGTGTTGGGCAGAATCTATTTTTCATGCATAGTTTAGCTTTGGGGAATGCGTCTAGCCTGGCTCAAGAGGTGATTTATCGTTATTTGGGCATCACCAGCGCCACTTTTCTCTCTTGCTTCATCCTCTGCATCCATATCCTTCCATATGGTCGTCTCTAGCCTCTTTCATTGCTATCGTGAAGGACGTTACTTTTTCCCATCTAAAACTCCCTTGTATAGTGAATATTTGCTTTTATTCTTTGAATACATTTAAATTAATTAATTGATTAATGCTTAAAAAGTAATAACAAGCATTTTAAGCATTAAATTCTCGCTTTTACGGTTCTTACCTAGTCATTATTGACTATGTTATTATTTAATGTGATCAAAAATCATCTCTCGTGTATTTAATTGTTCATAAGGACAAAGCAGCCAATGCAAAAACGCTTGCCTAAAAACTGGAAACCTATTATTCTTTATTTGTTTTATGTATATTTTTGAAGAATCCGCACACATATACATACATATATATACACACACACACATAAACATATATAATTCTACATGGGGTGAGGAAGAATGGGCTCCCTAATTGAAAAAAAGCACTGAAGAGCGCGCAGGTGAATTATCGGAGTGAGAGTAGTAGCGTTAGCTGGAGGAAACGACGCTATTATCTGTAGTCGCCATGCAGTTCTGGTGAGCATTGAAGCGTTGTCGTAGAAACGTCCTTTAAAAATAATGATACTGTTGTGGCGACACAGGAGGTTTTTCCTGGGCGGTTTAGTTTGACTCGTCATGACATGGTTCCTGATGCTAAAACCATTGGGAATGACTAGCGTACGGGCGACAGGATCTGCACTTCCTAGAAAACCAGCTGGGCGACCCCAAAGTGTGCGGACACCTGAAAGCATCGTGGCAGTGAAAGCGTCCATTGAACAGTCTCCATCGCACTCTGCGCGGAAACATGCTGCTGCTCTTGGAATATCGCCCAGAACGGTTTGGCGATTTTTACACTCTTACCTTCACTTACACTCCTACAAGATGATGGTCGTTCCAGAATTGAGTTCAAAAGACTGGGTGAAACATACATATGCTTGGAAGGCAATCTTAACCTCTGTGCAACCTGACACTATTCTCTGGTCTAGCGATGAAGTGTATTTTCACCTCTCCGGCTCAATAAATAAGCAAAATTTTCCATACTGGGCGACTGGCATCCCTCGCGAACTTCATTCAAGACCTCTGCTTATTCTCTAAGCGACAGTTTGGTGCGCCCTGTCCTCTATAGGCATTTTTGGGCCTTACATTTTTGAATCCTAAGGTACAATTGTTAATGTGGCCTCTCTGCGCTATTGTGAGATGCTGGAGAACTTTTTATTCCCCATAATGGAAGAGTATTGTGAGTAATATGATACAGAGAAGCCTTTTGGTTTCAACAGGATAGTGCTACGGCTCATATCGCCCGTCGTTCATGCCAACCCCGGCAAGAGCAATTTCCCAGCCGCCTTTTCTACATACGAGGGGATGCTCCATGGCCCCCTCGCTCCCCGATTTTGAGCCCATGTGATTTTTTCTTTGGGAATATCTGAAAGTTGAGGTTTGCAAAGTTCGGTTAAGGGCCTTGGAAGCTCTTAAGAAGGCAATAACAGATGTCATCGTTGGAATAACGCAAGATATGCTGGGAAGAGTTTTCGAAAACTTTTCAAAATGACTCAACATGTGTATCGCTCACCAAGGTCGTCACCTGGATGGAATAATTTTCCTAATCTAACGAAAATAAAATGGTATTGAATTTAGTTTTCACGAGTACAAACCTTTTTTAACTATCTTCGTAGGTGTGTCTGCAATTCACCCGTCATATCAGGGAATCCATTCTGCCACACCCTGTACATGTAATTTTATGTGTGTATAGGAGTAAGTACGTACAAATACGCACACCTTGGTAAATGTGATTGTATGTATCTATATATTTATAGTTTGTGTATATTACTTGAGCCTTTTACGAATTTGAGTCCGTAAACAGGAAATCTATCGCGATCAATAGCCAAGAGTACACAAAGAGACTTTCGTAAAAGCTGAAGTTCATTTACATTTTTGGGCCCTTCCATTTCATCGGTTACTGGGCAACGCTGTCAGTTTCACTTTTCTTGGGCGTGCGCTTGTTCAACGGCCAATGCTTTGGAAACTTAATATTTATGGTGACAGTAATATTAATGAATGGTGTGACCTCACGGCCTCAATATTTTTCAAATGCTTTCGTTCCGCCTCTTATTTTGCCCTCATTGCTATCCCGTTTGTCCAAGTACTCCATTTTTTCCTCTTTCCATTCCTTATTCTTTGGTATTTTTCTCTTCCACTCCCCTTGTGTTCCTCTGCCCCTCCCCACCTCAATCTCAAACATGCACACTCATCCGCGCTCTTTCGTCGTCCTGATTTTTTTTATCCCGCAGCTTCCGCAACTTCGTGAGGCCTCGTCCAGCCGTCCCTCCTTCTTCTTCCCTCCTTTTCTTTGTCCCTTTCTCCTCTCTTCGTTCTCTCCTCGCGTCCAGTCCTTCCTGCGTTGCGTGCACTCGCTTCTTCGACTATTTTCATATTCTCTCTATCTGTATTTCTCACACACCCACACAGGAACAGCGAGCATCCTCAAGTTTGCGTGAGAGGGAAAGGTCGACGGGGTCTTTTATTACGGTGCAGTTGGATTTCACCTCCCAAAGTCGGTTCTATTTTTTTCCCTATCTACCCACTTCCCCGTCTCTTAATCCATCCTTCGCTGGCCTCCGCCTCCTTTTTTATCCTTCACCGCCTTTGGTGGGACAACCTCTTGACCGGGTGAGGCTTTGAACTTAGTGGTACCCGCTCGCTCCCGTCTCCCTTGTTTTCCGTGTCGTGCTTGGCCCTCCTTTTCTGCCCTCTTCTTTTTTTAGCTCTGTATTCCTCCTCACTTTCCCCAACCGTTCCCACCGACTTTCTCTGCGGAATTTATGCGGGCCCGATTATAAATATATGCAAAATCCTCCTCCCCTCCGCTCTCTCCCACGGCTTTGGTGCTTTTCGGATCGTTAATTTCTGTCAGAGTCGATTTCTCTGGTCCCTTCGTCGAGCCAATTTGTGGCCAGTTCTCATCGGTCGCGTATTACACGGGGGGGGGGGGGTGTTATTATTAGGAGGTATTATTCCCTTTTCCTCTTCAACCCGCCCCCCGTGTGAACCTTCTCATGAGTTTGCTTTTATATTTTGGTCAAACACTCTAAAATCTCCACTCAATGTTCCCTTTTACATTTTCCCCAATTTCTCTTCCCGTTCAATAAATTATTACCCTACGCCCAGCTCCCTTTGTCGTGTTTCCCTTGTTCCCCTCTTTGGAGGGCTCGGATATCTGATTTCATGCTTAACCGTAGCTGTATCCGACTCGTCTCCAATTAGCTCCGTTATTCGAAGAATGAATGGTTACCCGTGCATCACCCTTTCGGTTCCGTGTCTTTGCTACAAAGGATTTTTTCTAGAGTTCTTATTTATTACTTGCAATTAAAGTTTTATGATATTCATGGTGCAAGCCCAATGGTAAATTCAAATATCGAAAGTTTACATTTTGCATGAAATGATCGCTGTAAATATATTTATATACCCTTTTATCATTTTGTGCAACCTCAGCAGCATTACGTAATGGTTTTTAATAAAAAAAGGTTTGTAGAATTTTGACTCTCGTTTAGGCAAAAGTAAAATATCTTAAGATTGCCCCAAGACAACTGCTAAGTCACCTGCCTGCTAATGGTAAATTGTGACTAATATTACTTTTCCCAGTGATCCTTGCGGCCAAGGTGATTTCGGACTTTCAGTGATTCAAAGGCTACTCACTCACCCCATTATTTTATTATTACAGTCGACGTCCTACAGCTTATTCGGCGCATGGCGTCGTTCAAAAATCAATGCCAAGGGTCCATATTCTGTATGATCAGTATTATTTTTTTTGATAAACTTACTCGCGCACCCTTGGCTCCCCTTCATCCTTGCTTAGCGAAAAGCTTGAACTCTTAACAACTTATTTTTTCAATGGAGCCGCTCTGGAAATTATTTCATTGACTTTCGTTCACCCTGTCTGAACTTCTTTCATTTTCACGTGTATCTTTGTCTGAATTAAAAGGCTTTTCGATCGATTTAATTAATTAAGAGAATTTATAACAATTCAAAAGCACGATACCTAAAGAAAAATTTACTTTCTTTGATATTGTTGTCTGATTTAGTGAAGAGCAAAAACGGAAAAAAAGATCCGAGGAGAGTTTTCCGGCTTAAAGATAATTAGTGCAGTTCCACGCAAATCCAGTGATTCACGTTCTCGCTTTGTCTGAGATGAATGGAAAATGTTTGCTCGAGTGATGTTGTTTACTTGTGATTGATATAATTGCTCATAGCTGGAGATTTAGCATCCTCTTTCGTAAACATATGGAAACGTTGGCAATTTCTGTAGCGCACACTGCATTAAGAATTCCAATTTGCATTGGTTGGAAATAACTTACTTTTTGTCAAAATAATACCTATTTACTCCATCACTGCCTTATTGAGTGCATTCCGGTTGGATGAATCGATGAAGTATCTTGTCATTGTGATTAATAATAAGTGGTGGGAAAACACTACTCGATGCAATTCGTAAAAGCCACTCTGGTGTCACTCGAAATTGGTCTTTTTTCGAACTTTTACGATCTAGGTGCATAATGAAGCAATTTCATTAACATTTGGTGTGAAATTGGTTTCGATTTGACAGCCTTAAAAGGTATCAACCGTGCTCTCCGCCCTCAGGGAAACCTCCTTCGGGAGGGTTTTGGAGCGTTCACTCCGACATCCGTGCTCATCTTAGCACTCGTTGTCGTCCCTATTCCTCTCCACGTTATGCTCAAATTTTGCACCCCCACCTCCACGCTCATTATCTGGCCCGTTCGAAGTCCTCGTATCCTCGCTCTCTCGAATCCCCTCCTGCCCTCCCTCCATTCCTCCCATCCAGTCCAATTGTTCACTCGCTCCATTCACCTCCTACACCATACCTTGCCCTAACTCCGCATTTTCTCATTATAATGCCCCAACCCGAATGTCTCACACTCAAGTTCCCCTCGGTCTCCTTTCCTCCCTCCATTTCAATTCCTTCCTCCTTATCTTTCCCTCTCCCAGTTCCTCACTTCCGTTTTGTCGGAAATTCTCCCCTCGATATTCAGTCCAGTTCCCGATCAACGTTTCATCCACACTCCTTCCTTTCTCCCACGAATCGGAATAGGCTGCACAATAAGAAAGAGAAACGAGGAAAAGGGAGAAGGAACGTGGATTATTTCATTCATATCATCCCTCGCCTTCCACTTTTTCGACCCCTTCAGTTCACCTCTCCGTAATCGACTTTTTCCTCCTTTCGATTCCGGAGGGAAACCATTCGCTCTCGGATAGCGGCTCTTTTATCTCGAAAGCGCCATTTTATTCCCCGAGTTCCCGTTTAATCTTTCTCTCAAACATCCTCTTCCCCCCTTTTCCGACCTAACCTCTCGCCCTCCATCCGGATTCCAATAAAAAAAAGTGTCTAGCATCCGGAAAGGGTGTGGGGGCCCCACCTGGCCTTGTTGATTCCGTTTTCTGTTCACGTGTTTATGTGGGTGGGGAATATTCTGGGCAATTCTTGTTCTTCAACGCTTATATTGCCCCCCATTTTTAAGGAAATCGCCCCTATTCGCTTGCTAAGTATCTATCTCTTCCTCCTTGACCCCTTATTCCAATAAGTATGCTCTCATCTTCCCTGTCACCTTTGCACGAGACTTGTTTCCAGCGAACAGTAAGGAATATTTCGAACTCAATACCATGCAATGCGAAGCATTCCAATTTTCCTACTCTTCCAGCTCTAAGTTGCATTATGGATACACTTTTCTTTTGTTTAATGGCTAAGGTTCTCGGGGGTAATTTTTTAAATTTTAAAATAAGTAGATCTCCTGATGGATGCGGAAAATATTAATTAATTGGTGGTAATTTATGTGTAATAGTACCATAAATGTTCTTTTGAGCAGTGATACGATATCGGAGATTTTTGTAACGCAAACACCTAAAAACTAAAAGGTAGAGGGTTTGAATCGCACTCCAGATACAAGTGATGTGTTGTTAATGTGATTAGTAACGCCATTGAGATAATAAGATATCACATTGTCCGTTGGATCATCTTAAACGGAAATATACTATTTCTATTATTACTGCTACTTGATTAAGACTCCATAGGGTATTAAATGTAGAGCGTGAGATTACCTCAGATCCAAAAATTGAACTATAATTAAAGTATATGTATTCATATCATATAATTACTTCAGGTATTGTGTACATTTCCAGCGACCATACGTAGGTATTTAGGTAAATAATATGCACTCTTGAGTCGTTTTTAAAGTGCACTTTGTGAAGATTAAACTCTCCTGTAATCTTATTCCTTTTTTACTAGAAATTGGTCGCTCTTCTGTGTACTTCCATTCAAGTTAAAAATGTCATGTTTGCTATTTTTTTAATAAATCTTACCTTGGAATTGTTTTGAAGTGGCATGTAAATTACTCATCACCCGACTTCTCCACATTTGAATGTACAAGAAATATTTGCCAGCGTCTGTCCGTTCCCGAATTCTTGGGTGGAAGCGTGGAAGAAGAGCTTCCGTTGTCGAATTTCCTTTGAACTTGGTGAGCAGCTGTTTTTACTAAACTCAAGTATCCAAATTTTTGCTGTTTTAAAAAAATTAAATTTTCTGCGAAAATTATTTTATTACATAATGTATGTGAAAAATAGTTTTGTATCCTTCTTTTGGTAAATGATGTAAGAAATTTAAAATTTGTATCTTTACTTTCCTATGTAATCAGTAAACAGCCTCTGGTTTAAATGTTTTTATTTTCATTATTATAGAGTGTTTTTCCTAATTAGATGTGGGGAATACTTACTGGCCGAAATAAATGCCTTTCTTTGTCGATAAATAATCAATGCATAAATTATATCGGTATTTGCACCACCTATGAATCGTATTTCGAGTATTGTAAGATACTTATAGATAGATGTTGATGTGAAAGTGAACTGAGAAATTATTTAAATTATTATTAAAATTTTCAATTCAACACAATATGATAAAGGGAGACTTAACAATCGAAATATATTGGAGAAAGGAATGTGTCAGTTGTAAAACATGAAGACATCAATGTTTTTTATCTAAAAAATTATATCGTGTAATGTACATGATTTTTGTGTTAAGCATTGCTTAAAAGTGCTCAGGTCCTTAGAAGTCGACGGCGTCGTATAATAGCATCAGTAATCAATTCAGGGTTCTTCGTGAACCTCACCTCTTATTAGTTATAAGTAATCGTTTGTTCCAATTTTAAAAGATTTTCATGGCAGCTTATAAAACGGCTTTGAAGTGCCTCTTATGTCCCTCTGATTTTGTCGTTGTATTTGAAAACGTGAAACCTTCCTCAGATTCATCTAAGCTCTGCAGCTTATTGCGTTAGGTCGGAGCGCGTTGTCCCATTCTCAGTAAATGTAATGAACGTTAGGTTGTTACCTCCAAATCGAATTCAAATGTCACTCTATCTCTGGCTTATTTCGGCACTTGGGTTTCATTTTTAAATCTTTTTACCTGGGGAGATCCGCGCAATTGGATTTCTAATCCTACTAATTTTCGCTCATTATTTTGACTCGGCCGTCACCCAGTCTTTTTGCACCTTCAAGCCCTAATCCTTTGCTGAGTAACGAAGTTTATTTACCCCCGCCCCTCCAGACCCACCCGTCTTCTGCTTGATCCTCTCCCTTCCACTTCCCCCACCCCCGTTCCCACCCTGCCCTCCGCTTTCTTTCGCGTTTCTAGCCGTGGCCCGGGAGCGCGTGGGTCACTATGGGCCTGCCCGTGTGTGTCTGTGTATGTCGCTTGCCATCACTCTTCACCCACTAAACTTAATTGCCGATGTGGACTCCTGTGATTGAATTTCAAATGGGTGCAGTGGAGTTCTAATTGAATTTAAACGTGAGGCTACCAAGGGGAGCTGCCCCAATGGATTCTGGTATCCATTGGCATTTGCCTAAGTGAATTCAGTCATTGGTGCGGTACTTAGCGTACTCATTTTAACTATCGTCTGCTAACGCCCCCTCTATTGATGGTTTCAGTATCCACTTTCTCATATACTTTAGAAAATCATTTGTTGAAAAATTAAGAACATTCAGCTTTGTTTATGTTTATTCCGTAAATCTCATTCCCACTGCAGCCAAATATTATCCGGGGAATAAATTCTGCCAGTGTTTTAAAGTATTCCAGGATCAGTGATAGATTCAAGGTGTTACTCATGGAAACAACCTTGTGCCAAATTATATCATATCGTGAAGCGATTATGGCGATTCATTCAAACTCCGGGGTGTAATGGCATTTCACTCTGCACTTGTGGGAGCGATGGAGTCATCGTTTCTATCGACAGAACATTTATTTCTGAAAGGCGAAAATTTCGGGAAATAAATCGCTCCCAAATACACATTTGTGAATAAATCGCTTTCTCTCTCTCTCTCGTTGCCATTATTTTATTAAAATTGACGATCGGTCGGCGGAAGATTAATAATTCCCCGGACTCATTCGAGTGAGAACGACAGTGGAATAGTAGGGGAAGTAGGGAGACCGGAAGGCGTCTGGTGTGTGGTGGTTGATGGAGAGGTGGAGGTGGGGCGGGCTTGGATGCCCCCAGAGGTGGGTGGAATGGACATAGAAGGGGTCGAGCGCTAATTATTATTCAGCTCTCTCGTTATAATTGCCTCCTATTTTTCTTGCATTGTTAATTATTCTCCCTGCCTCTCCCCTCCTATCTTTTCCCACATATCACTCATACTCCCGTCTCCATCTCCACTATCAGCGCATCCTCTGTTCTGTTCGCTACTCCTCGTCCCATCCCATACATCCCCACTCGCACTCTTCCACCCTCTCGGAAGTCGTCACAACCGCCGCATTGAGATATTTGCTTCTCTTTGGCAACACAGTCAAAGCGAAACACGCTCTTCCTACCGTGCGCACAAAAACAAAAAAAATGTGGGGAATGGCAAAGTGGAGAGACAGAGAGAGAGAGAGAAAGATAGAGTGAGTGAGGGAAGAGACGGGGAGAAAGAGAGGCTATTGATTTTACACTTAACAATCTGAGCGCTGAGCGTCTGAAGCAGTGTTTGCCGAACTCTCGTCCCAGGTCACGCCCGTTCCAAACTACCAAACCCCCCACCCCGAGCTCCCCCTCCCTTATTCCCGTCCCGCCCACCCTCTATTTCCGCTTTCTCCACCCTCCACAATCCCTCCCATGACCTCATCTCCTTTTCTTCCCTGTCCGTGCTTCCTCCGCTCGTTTCCCGGGCTCTCCCTCCCTCCACCGACTCTCTGCTCTCTGGTCCTCTTCTGGCCCTCTTTGGCCTCTCCACATCTTTCTGAAAACTCACGAGTGCAAGAGGGAGAGGAAGGAAAGAGTAACATTTGCTCTTCCAATTAAGGGAGAGGACGCGGTCCACTTTTATTCCTTCTCTCGCATTCTCCCCGCCCTCTACTCTCGGCCTGTACTCTTCTCCTCCATTACTCCCTATTCCTCCATGTCACCATTTATCTTAATATGTATACCTCCTATTCTTCTTACTCATCTTCATCTCTCTTTTTCATCTATATTCTACTCTCCGCTCTCTCTCTCTCTCCATATCTCTCTCCCTCCTCCTCTTCATTTCATTCGCCCACTTTCACCCTCAATGTGAAGGTCTCCTGTGAGCGTGTCATATATTTTGTGTAGGCAAATAAATTATGATTATTTCATCGCAGTGGGAAGCTCCGTGTTCCCATCTCTCCTGGATGTCAGATTTTTCTCCTTAATTCTTCGCATCATTTGAGTGTTTTTTGCCCTCTGCTCATTGCAGTTTATTTCCTGAGAGAGAGGGGGAACATTATTTAGGCCCTTGTATTCTGGTTCTTCGAACACATCCCTGAGAGGGAAACTTCATTGTTCCCCTTATAGCACATTTAATCCTTTTAAGTTATATTAGAATTCAGTTTCGTTCGTACTCTTAGGCATATTGTTAGTTTCTTAAATATGTTCGAGTTTTTTTCCATTTCTACGTAATAATAATATGACTATGAATTTTGTCTATGAGTGCGTTCCGGCTATCTCCCAAGCTTTTATCAGTTTTGCATTAGCAATGGCTTATTTCATGTATCTAACCAAAGGGCTCATTTTTTTGTTGATTAAAGTCCACATTTTGTTTTGCAAGGTCTGTCCCAAAAGTAGTGGGACTGAATTGATAAAATAAAATGTATCGCCAGAATTGATACATTCACCCATCTTCGAAAAGTCTTCGAAGTGTCGTAGCACACTTTTGCGCCCACACACCGCTGGCAGCGGGTTTTCCTCACATCGCACGCCTTCTGGAAGGCAGCGCCCGGAAAGCTGCTAAGCTCCCTCGTCACAGCCAGTTGTAACGCTTCCACCGACCAGGGTTTACGTCCTTTCAGCACGGATTTGAGGTAAAAAGTCTGGTGGGACATAGTAAAAAAAAATTGGATCCTCACTCGCATGGTCGAGAAGCTGTTGGCAGATCCGTGTTTTGGTTTCCTTTTATAAGACCACTCGCGGCACCAACTTCGACAACACGCCTTTCTCATGCCACACTCACAATTCGATGCACATCCCTTTTAGGTGATTAGACTGACGTTCATTATAAAACATGCGAGCAAAAATCTGCGATCCCTGTGAATGTCAACAAAGCGCGGTCACGTCATAGAGGTTTTGCAAACGAACGATCCGCACTCAGTAAAGGCTGGTAGACAACTGCCACCGGGCTCCAGTCTTTCCTGAGACTTCCCTCCCATGAACCCAGTTACAGAAATCACCCACCGTCCGTCCGTCTATCCGGGAAAATAAGTCATACTATTTTTAGGACAAACCTTGTATTTATTTGCTTATCCTATGTACGAATTCCTAATGCTTAAATTTTTTTAAAGGATCGTATGGGGAGATTCCATTAATACTTTGGTAGAAAATGAAGCAAATGTCTGAAATTGAACGCTTGTTAGGTTCCGGCATTATTTCCAAATGGCATCTACGAAACTGTGCACTATTGTATTGGCTGAATCATTGTTGCAAATCAAAATAATTCTCTTTCCATGTCATAGCCCAGTTGCCACTGAAATAAAATGTTAAGTATTATGGTATTACTTAAGCGAAACTGGTCGAGATAATGGCGCCCAACGCAATAATATTTTGCAACAGCCGAGCTCTTTCTAACTGCCGATTTCTTCCTTTACCAACCAGATATGTTATAGTTCCTCCTTTGGTAGTCCATCTCTCTACTAGGTTTATAGCATCCTGTATTATTCAATAATATTTAAAGAGATTTGCAATCTCCTAAGTATCCTAAATTTTGATTAAAATAAAGGAACTCTTGATATGGCCATGGGGATGTATTGATTGATCTGAAGTTACTCCGTAATTGATTTTCAGGGCGTGGCTTCGATAGATGACTCCCGTATAAATACTTCAATCTCGACCTGCTTGAGACTTCACGTCATTCGGTCGCACTCAGTGTTACTTGGTTTTTATAGGTTTGAAGTGTTGAGATTTTGATAATTACTATGCATGCATTTAAGCGATATTAGATATGCTTTTCTATTTTAATATTCCTTCGATTCGGCCCCTCGTGTCCAAAACATTTTTAAGAAATGACTTAAGTGTATATTAACGAAAAAAAACCGACCAGTGTCAAAGTTCCCGCATTCTTTTTTGTTTTTGGTTGTCCCATTGGTTCACCAGATCTCTTTTATCCTTTGGTTGATAAGGAAATGGAGGAGGGGAAAGAAGAAATTTACTCATTTTCAATGTTTCATTGATCTCCGGTTTTCCATTAATCGTGCCTGTGAGCCATTACTTGGTCTTTGGAAAACCTTGGATAAAAATACTAGCGTTGGATTACATTCTTTAGAAACATGTAAACAAGAATAACGAGCCATCATTGAGAGTTTTGCCGCATTCATTTAATTCGAAGGACTTCGTTAGGGGTAAGGGGGCCAGGGTGATGTAGGTAAAAAGGTTTTTAGGTTTTTGCAGCTCTTAGAAAGAGATAGCGCCAGTGATATGCAGTCAGGTATATTTAGGCTTTTTAATTGGAGGTAGTTTGGAAGTATCGTATAAAAATGCTGCGATTTCGGAAACGATTTTCGTAAATTCAGACTGCTTCTCTCATTTCATTACTACTCCCTTTAATTTGCATGCCATTTTCTTACTGTTCGTGTGATTATTTTTAGGATATGTGATGTATTAAGATTTATTAGCTCAAATAAATAGCTGGATATCCTATTGAAGAAGATTATCTCGGAAATGAAGTCATTTCGGCAAATCCTTATTTGTATTGTTTCTGGTAGAAAATATTTCCATTGTAGTAGTTTGGGAAATAAATATTCCTTGGTTTCAACAGGTTAACAGTATTTTTTAGAACATTGGGATTCACTTAAAAGTAAATAACAAGCCTGGAAATATTTTATTGTCATTGACACCCATGGACTTAATATTTCTAATAATGGATATGTTAGCCATGGGAAAATATGAATAAAAAGGGTTATTTACACTTTTAAGCATACTTATTCATCGGGAGGAGGCATTTCCACTCTGAATATCACTTTCTCTTGTCCTGAAAAATCAATATCATTTTAATCTTCATGCTATCATGTACAGTATGTATCTCTTTTGCGATTCATTCATGTATATCGACTAGTTGCTTCCGTGAAGTTGACGCAAAGTTAACACACATAAGATTCTTCCTCATTTTTAACAAGTTTTAACCATCATATCATTTTATTTGATTACATTTAGCAAGTAATTTTAGTAAAATAAACCTTTTTCAAAGCGTAAGAAACTAGCTCGGATAAAGAGTAATGCCATGTATGTCACTATAGCTATAACCTGATAGTCTCTAATGTGAAAAAGTGTTGGCTTTTATTAACAACCGCAGAAACTGAGTCGAAGAATTAACATAGCATCACGCAATTTGGGGTTCAGTTAATTTTGCAGCTATCTGGTATCAAGCTGGTAATATTATCATACTAAAAATATTATCATTCTTAAATTAATTAATTCTAAAGTAAATGGTGTTTCACTTGCAGTCACGCGAGCTCGTGCACTCGTTTTGTCTCACGATATTATTACGCAGTTCTTTCACTTTCCAGTATTTTATTTCGGAGTATCGATTTCCGATCTGCAAGTTGAGTTTTCCAACCTATGTTTAATGGACGTCCCCCAACGTTCATAAAGAGATTTCTTTCCTTGCGGGCATAATAAGTAAAGTATGAGTCACCATTTGATGTTGTTTGAATGATGTGATAATAAAATATTTTACTACACGTAAACAGCATTAATTGTATTTTTTATTTTAATTTTCCATATTTTTCATTGGTTTTAATTTTAAATTTTCATATAAATAAACATTGAAATAACCGCCACGATTACGTATGGCAGGTTTTGTTTGATTTATGAAAATGTTACTATTGGCTGAGATAGTAATATAGTCCACGTTTCGAGTTATATATGCATAATTTTCAAATGTGAAAGGAAACTGGATAAAGTTGAAATCTCATTGAAATTGCCCCCAAAGGAGCGTCCCAATGAGTCCTCTATCAGGTTCAAATGTGAGCCTTGAGTATTGGGAAATGTGAGCCTTGAGAAGAGGGGAAAGAAAAATATGCAAATGAGTTTAAGTTACTATTATCGGATTTTATACTGTGATGGACGTTGCAAGCCATATATTCTCTCTTCGAATATCGTGACCCAGTCTCGTACATTACCCTTCATATTGAAATGTAATGAAATAATTGACTTTGTAATTCCACACACTTTATTTAAAAAACACACGACCCAGGTTTCGACGTTGAACGTCATCATCAGGTGGTCCTCATAGAAGCACGCTGGCTATATATACCTTCTGATCATAGGAGGGGGGGGTTGGTCAGAGAGGGAGGTCGGAGGGGTAAAAAAGGTTACAATGTAGCTGGGAAGAAAAGAGAATTACATTTTTGATTTAGAAGAGTGGTAGGTCTAGGAGTGGGGAGTGGGAGGGATACAAAATTTCGTTGGCAAGATCATCTTTCCAACGGACACATTTCAAAATTTCTAACTGCTCCAAAGCATCGAGCCTTTGACCTTTTTCTTCAAAATGAATAATTTTTGTCACAAAGTCACTTTTGTGATCACTTTCGATGAGGTGTTTTGCAAAGAGGGATGTTATGTTCTTATTTTTTACACATGTTTGGTGTTCTTTAATCCTTTCTTTAAATTTCCGTCCTGTTTGTCCAATATACTTTGTGCTACAATCCGAGCACTTTAACTCATACACTCCACTCCTCTCGTTTTCGGGGACTTTGTCTTTAGTGTGAGAGATCAGGTTCTTAAGGCATGAACGACTGTAAAAGGCACATTTAATTTTTTCTTTAGGTAAACTTTTAATTACTTTTTGAGAAATAGTCCCAAGATATAGTATTCTCCGCCATTTGGCAGTGGGATCTTTTACATGTTCGGGGTTGTAAATGTGGCTTAAGGCTATTTTTGTAAGTTTATTCCGGTAAAGTTTATTTATTAGATCTTCTGAATACCCATTGTTTACTGCTAACGTTTTAATTACATTAAGTTCCTTATTTACATTGAATTTTGACATAGGGATAGCGGTCAAACGGTGGATCATTGCATGAAATGCCGAAAGCTTTTGGGTGAAGCAATGCCTTGAAGAGGAATTAATTAATTGGTCTGTATACATTTCTTTCCTAAAAATGGAATACTGTAACCCATCTTTGTCTTTAGAAATGGATAGGTCGAGGAAATTCAGGGAACCTTTTTCCTCTTTTTCACACGTGAATTGTACATTAGAATTGATAGAATTTAGATGTGCTAGAAACTGATCTAGTTGCCTATCAGAACCTGTCCACACACAGAAGACATCGTCTACATATCTTAACCAACAAAATACATTATTAATGAGAGGGTAGGCTGAGGAGAACAAAACTTTTTCAAAATTGTCCATATACATATCGGCCAGGAGTGGGGACAAGGGCGAGCCCATGGCTAAACCATTGGGTTGTTGGAAATAGGTACCATTAAAAATGAAATAATTTTGGGAAACACACGTCTTAAGTAATGCACAAAGTTCACTTATAACTGGAATTGGGATGGATTTCCGGATGAGGATGTCTTCGGCAAGGTTCACCGCTTCCATGGGTGGCACGTTGGTGGTTTCTAGCACATCTAAATTCTATCAATTCTAATGTACAATTCACGTGTGAAAAAGAGGAAAAAGGTTCCCTGAATTTCCTCGACCTATCCATTTCTAAAGACAAAGATGGGTTACAGTATTCCATTTTTAGGAAAGAAATGTATACAGACCAATTAATTAATTCCTCTTCAAGGCATTGCTTCACCCAAAAGCTTTCGGCATTTCATGCAATGATCCACCGTTTGACCGCTATCCCTATGTCAAAATTCAATGTAAATAAGGAACTTAATGTAATTAAAACGTTAGCAGTAAACAATGGGTATTCAGAAGATCTAATAAATAAACTTTACCGGAATAAACTTACAAAAATAGCCTTAAGCCACATTTACAACCCCGAACATGTAAAAGATCCCACTGCCAAATGGCGGAGAATACTATATCTTGGGACTATTTCTCAAAAAGTAATTAAAAGTTTACCTAAAGAAAAAATTAAATGTGCCTTTTACAGTCGTTCATGCCTTAAGAACCTGATCTCTCACACTAAAGACAAAGTCCCCGAAAACGAGAGGAGTGGAGTGTATGAGTTAAAGTGCTCGGATTGTAGCACAAAGTATATTGGACAAACAGGACGGAAATTTAAAGAAAGGATTAAAGAACACCAAACATGTGTAAAAAATAAGAACATAACATCCCTCTTTGCAAAACACCTCATCGAAAGTGATCACAAAAGTGACTTTGTGACAAAAATTATTCATTTTGAAGAAAAAGGTCAAAGGCTCGATGCTTTGGAGCAGTTAGAAATTTTGAAATGTGTCCGTTGGAAAGATGATCTTGCCAACGAAATTTTGTATCCCTCCCACTCCCCACTCCTAGACCTACCACTCTTCTAAATCAAAAATGTAATTCTCTTTTCTTCCCAGCTACATTGTAACCTTTTTTACCCCTCCGACCTCCCTCTCTGACCAACCCCCCCCTCCTATGATCAGAAGGTATATATAGCCAGCGTGCTTCTATGAGGACCACCTGATGATGACGTTCAACGTCGAAACCTGGGTCGTGTGTTTTTTAAATAAAGTGTGTGGAATTACAAAGTCAATTATTTCATTACATTTCAATATGTTATGCAAATTCCACAAAGTTACGCCTGAGACAACAAAAAAAATTACCCTTCATACTTTAATTCATATAGAGGAATTTTTAATTATGATTGCACCTGATTATAATAATTAAGCATTCATTTGATGTAATAGGATTTGCGTGATGGGTTTTTGGGTTCGGGATATACTAGAAACCAAATCTTGACTTGCATGTTAAGCTCTTTGGTCCGCTCCCCTATGAGAACACTTTTAAGGTAGGCAGTACTATTTAATAATTGTCTTCTGAGTGGTAATACGAGCTGCATTGAATTTATGTTGTAAGGAAGCTCCTGCAAACCCTCGATATAGGCAGGTTCAAGCGTAAGCCGACGGAACGATCTCGGTCATTCCAGAGGTTTGGATTCCGCAGCTACTGAAATGTTTTAATGAAAGTTTACTCTGCCTTCATTTGAATCAGTCCCGCCCATCCAATCTGAAAATTTTAAAATTAAAATGAGTTTTTTTTCCATGGTCACCATGCGTAATTAAAGCTTGATATTGGGATTTTTATGTGAAAGTCGTATTGCAAATTTTAGTTTGAGTTCAAAGGTTATTCATGGCATAATTAATTTTTTTGTCATCGCCTTCCAATTTCTTTAAAACAACGAGCTGTCAAATTTCCCTCCCCAATATCCCTCCCTGCCACCTACCCTTGCTGCCGTGACGACACCGAGTATTCGAGGCAGCTGCTGCCCACCGAAAAACGCCCCTGTTTCGACCGCGTCGCGTTACCCCCCGCACCCGTTATGTGTCCTCACCATGTGTCTCTCCCATCCGCGCCCGAAGGTCTCCTCTCTCTCTCTCGGGCCACCTAACCCTAAACCTCATTCCCTCACTCCGTCGTCCGGGAGATTGATTCTCCCGCCAGCAGTCGTTTACCCTTGCGGCCTTTCTTCTTCTCTCCTCCTCCTCCGACGGATGTTGTAAAGAATAATGAAACGAGAAACAAGACTCCGACGGCGGTCATTTCGCGTGCCTCGCGTCATAGAGGCCGCCAGGGGAGAATAATGCCTGTGCGGTAGGGGATTTCTTTTTTTTCCGCCGACGTCCGCCCCCTCGTTCTCTCCCTTCCTCTGTCTCCCTGACTCCTCCTTCTCTCTTCCACTTACCTATCGCACACGTTCCCGTCTCTCCCTCACTCCATTTATCTCTCTCACCATTGCCGTCCGTGATGGTGAACCGTTCCACGCAAGACTTCCCCGTGGGGGCCGACGGGGAGGACTTTTATTTTTTTTGGCAATGTTATTTGTAGGTAGGAGGGATGGTGAGGGAGGGAGGAATCTGGAGAGTGGACGAAGCTCGTGGGTAGGGTGAGAGAGTGTGCACCGTTTCATTTTTTGCGCGTGCTAAAAGTGCTCCCGAACATTAACGAGTCCTCGTGGCACGATGCACGATTCCCGGTAGAAGGATTGGCTGACTAGTTTTTTTTTGTTCTCCATGCGTGTGCTCTTCGTGTCTGCCCCCGCGCCCCGCTGACGCGGTGATAAACTAGGCCGGCGGGAGGGAGAGACGAATGGCGGAAGCGCGCAGCCCTTTACCGCCCGATGTCCTCCCGTTCTGCCCGAGAGTCGTTCCGCGTTGGAGTTAACGTCTATTATCCGAAGCCGTTTGCTGTATCTCTTAAGCCGCACTCAGTGAGCCTTTTTGCGGGTTTCATGGCGTCGATGACGAATTTGAATGAGGGATTCTTGGCATTTTCCCCTCACTGCTTGGGGCTACTACTTGGTACTTCGTGCTACTTTCGTCCAGGAGATACCGAATTGTAGTCGACGACGTGTGTTTCCAGTGAAAATTATTCAAGGACGTGCATGTTGAGGGAGTTCACCCATTATAATAGGACATATGTTAAAGATTAATTAAACATCGGCATTGCTTCTTCACTTCAATCAATTCGTTTTTCCTTGTAACAGAATGATTAGTTAAAACGCCCATTGTCCTCTAAGTGAGACTTCATATTTGATCTAGAACAGTAATTTTCTTACTAGCATCCCGAACATTTTAATGGGTATGATTTCGATTCCTGTGCTTACGTTACCTAGATATTTTTACTACCTCAACCCATTTCTTGTTTAACTCCACGTTAGTTAAATTTTCAATGTTTTCGTTTTTTCTAATTCTTCCATTCGTCATTATCTATTAGGATAGTGAATTGTCAGGTAAAATCTGTTGATTTAAAATGACTTTCAAAGCTATTAATTTGTCGATAATCATTTCTCCTACGCAGCACTTAGTAATTAGTCACCAATTAAGTTGTTTATCACCTAAGATGTCTCCGCATTTTCATCATTTATGATGCATGGATGACTGCAGTGCGCCCACGCTTGCGGCGCCGGTGGAGGTGTTCACTTCCTTAATAGTTTCCGAGCTAAGTTTATTAAAAAGCCACTTAACGAAACTGCCGTTGATTCATTTAAATTTTGGCCCGTTAAGAAGCCTGTGTTGAAGTTATTGGAAAATATATTTATGCAGTGATGCATGCCGTATGAACACCAATTATGATTAAGTTTAGTACAATATATTATTAAACGTGACAAATTGAAGAGAATAAATATCAACGGATGACTTCTACTAATCCTTCAACAGCTTTTTTGTGTGTATAATTTGGGTCCTATAATAATTTCAATTGGCTTAAATATAGAGATTATCCATTTAGTTTAATTTGAGTACTCCACAAGGGGTAATGTTTATCGATTGCGATTTTCTTTCAGCAACATTTTATTTTTTGCTCCGGTCCCTTAAATAGACTCATTTTCATGTAATATTCACTCTCAACCGATGTCTCATTAATATTCTTGAGAGAATAGCATTCCCCACTTTTCAAGCCAGGGATGCATTTAGTCACTGGCAACATTTGCAAGTCTTAATAGCTTGGCTTCGGAATAGATAACCCGGGTCTGACTATATTCGTCGTAAACGTTATTTTCATATTCGGTGGTCTGTCTTACTTTTGTTTCTGCATTGAGTTGCTAGTTTTATTTGAAGTAAATAGTTTGGAGTAAGATGAAGCCATTTTCGGTTACCTAAACGCGAGGACAGATACGAGTAAAATAGAAATTGTGTTACTTTGAATGGAATGTTGTTGTTAGGATAATCGGTTGATTCGGGATTTGTTCACGTCAACTATGTCAAAGCGCGCCCTCCAACCATCCAAATATCGTAGGCTCGAATTTTGCCTAGAGTGGTTTTTAAGGTAACTTCATGGATTTTTGGATTTATTCTCGTAATTCACCGAGCAACCTGTTCTGAATCTTCGGTGGCCCATGATAACATAGATATTGTTCAATAGTACGGGGAATTCTTTGCTAAGGGTAAGAAATTTTCCTGAGAAATTAAATGCGCCCTTGATTTTTCCCCCATATATTTATAGCTATAGGAATGGTATTCATGGTTTTGATTATATTTGTTTTACGATCGGCTAATATAAGCTATAGAGCTAATAGTCAGTACGTGGGACCTTCAGTAAGTCCTAAGAAGATCGGAGAAATGGCGCTCGCATTATCAGAAAAGGTTTGCTTCTAGTAAGCCTCATCTGTCTCCGAAATGCCTTTAAAGTTTTAGTATAAACGTCGCGTGGTTTCATTTTCAAAGTCGATTAAAGCAACAAACTTCCATCATTTAAGAAAATAGAAAAAAGGAGTTTCGTGCGTTGATTGAACACTTCTATTCAATAGGCTCAACACCGAAAGAGAACAAAGCCGAGCTGGATCTACTACATTTGCTTATTTGTTTGTGAATGTTAATGAATGGGTAAATGACTTTTAGAGTAGCCGTATTTACACAAATGGAGAATATCGTTCGGGACGTAGAAGTAATTTCCTCCGAAATATTTGGCAAAATACACGGCATGCTTTTGAGTGATTGAGAAATGAAAAGTTCGCGAAATATTTAAGGCCACTTGCAGAGGCATTACGAGGAACGGCGTTTTCAGTTTTCACGGAAAATTAGGTGCGAGAAAATCTCGGTATGATGGGTTTCGCATTTGCTATCGGTTGAAAATGAACGAAATCGTATTAGAATCGGAGACTGGTTTGGCGCATTTCCGTCGTAATTCTGACAAGATTTTGTGCCAATAATTAACTGTGAACTAAACATGGATACACAACTACACTCTAGAGACAAAGGACTTGTCGAAACAATGGGTTTCTAAAGACATCTAGCTCTGAAGGGTATTATACGTCATCAATGCACCTGTTGTGCCAAGAAATCAAGAAAAAAACATACTCATTTAGCAAAGAAAAAAATGTCTACCATCAAGACAGTTCACGAATGCAATCCTGCTTAATTTTGATGGCGAAAATTTTGGAATCAAATTTCGAATGCAACGTCCAAACAAGTCATAACGTCTACCGAATTCATTAGATTTGACCCCCAGTGACTTTTTTTATTCCGAAACTTAACAACCGAAAAAAATGGCTCGGCGGAAAACGACGAACGAGGAAGTCGTCGCCAACGCAGATACATATTTTCAGAACTTTACGAAATCCAACTTTGTGGACAGCTTAGAAAAGTCAAAGAAACTCTGGGAAACATTTTTCAAATTTAAAGAAGATAATGTTGAACAACAAAAAAAATATCTACCCAAAATAATATACTCTTCAATTTTTGCAAAGGACTTACTAAGCGACTCGTGTATTCTTATAATATTTTTACAATGACTCAAATGAATCATTTAATGTAGGCAAGATTTGATAAATGCAATTTAAAATGTTGCCATTGCTCAAAATAATATTGCCTAATATCATGTATGCTGTAAACTTTTACCTTTTTTCTTTCTTTAATCTCAGGACGTTCCCTTGATAGTTTGAATATTTTGGCTGAGTTCTTAACCCTACCGAATTTGTTCGACTTCTTATCGTTAAGGTATTTCATAATGATGACGCTTACCCGTAGTCTAGCATTTGATATTTTAATTAAATTCAACGTCCGAGCTTTAAAATGCGTAGTTTGTAAAGAAAACGTTTTTTGTAACAAGGTTGATAAATTTCTTCTATTAAGACGGTTTCAGAAAAGTTAAACAATAAAAAATTTAGGCTTTTAGTAGCATTGAATATCGGTCTCTACAAGCGCGAAAAATGCTCTTACTTCTTTTATACCGCTGCATGAAGCCGATGGTATCTAAACAAAGGAAGACTTTTAACGTTGCGATGAGGTAAGAGATTACAGAGTTTACACCTTATTCACATGAAGACCTTTTGTAATTCAATAATTGCTCCGTGATTCGAGAGATCCTCATTTGCCCGGGCCTCCTCTTGGAGAGCGAATTTCCATTTCCCAGAAATCATATCGATCACGCAAAACTTACAATTAGTTTGGCGCAGTGTCGCGAGAACTGATCATACAAAAACAATCGTAGAATAATATCAAATTATCGTTGTTGAATACATATCCGTTCGTCGAGGGAGGTTTTTCTAGGTCCTATTGAAATCGATACTATGGATTCAAGGTTCTTAATGGCGTGTCCAGGTGCATTATGTCTATTTAGTGCAATAACTCTTAATGGCTGCGTTAGTCCAAATTTAGACTGCCGTCTTTGTGATCTTGTTCTGTTTTAATGTCCACGGAAACTCTCTGCTTTTTAGCTTAAACAGAAAACAATAAACATGTAAAGCATCTATTTTTCCCTATCTATACGGCGAAAGCTATGGATGCCGTACAGGAACGTCATGTTACTTAAATGTTTGATGAAATGTCATGAACCTTAACCTTATGATGAAAAATTTCATATTATTAAAAATTATGTTCTAAATGATTTTGAAATAAAATAGATAGCTAATATGTGATATTCCATGAAAAGGGTTTCTTCTTTTCACAGTTTGGACATTCATGAATATATAATTAGTAATAACAGTTGCACATAGCAACTGTTGATGTTATTCTCTCGTATTTTATTGAATGCATAAAATTTAAATACTACGGATGGATGTATATTACGTTTAGCTTTGGAACTTGTTCATAATGCTTTGCTTTTTTCCTTTAAAAACTATTTTTGGCATAATCTAATATTCTGTTTCATATTACGCCTTGCGCTATGTTATAATAAAGCATAAATAAATAACAGGCAGAACTTTAATTTTTAAGTTATCGCTCCCTTTCTTTTCGGAGCGAATTATCGGGTATTCCCTTATGAATATTGAGTACATTAAAATGTTAAACTGCTTCGGTTTTCCTTCCCAAAGAGACATTAATTTTTCCCGGATGAGGCATTGTACACTCAAGCGGAGACTAATTAAAATGTCCCCAGGCTTCGGGTGGAATAAAATTTTCGAAAACCAGGGGAAATAAGTTCTTGCCGTGTACTTGATTGCTTTAAATTTACTTTTTCTGGTTCTATTAACATATTCAGAAAGTGAGTGTGTTGTTAATTGACTTAAAAATATGCAATTTAATTTCTGGGTACTGATTCTTAAAGATCACAGTTGTAAATTAAGAATAGTAGTTTTGGATACTGAAAGCGTGTAAAATAATCTTTCGGAATTCCTTGAAAATTACACTAAAGCTGTTATATCTTTCTACTCCTTATAAATTTAATTTTCCGTTCAATTAGGAAAAATGGTCATTCAAAGCGTAAGGCATGAAAAGGTCAGAAATTTAATTTTAATAAATAATTGATATGAATAGCTATAGTTACGGTGCGGAAGCATTCCTCTACCTCTCATTATCTATTATATTCATAATTCCGCCTTTCTCGAATTTCTCTCAGCGACTTTCTTCGTATAGTTCTTCCCTTTTATTCCAGTCTGTATGCTCGACTAACCTCGTTGGCATCCTCTCTATTATCTGGTGGTTAGGCTACCCGGCTCTCACCCGGGAGGCCCGAGTTCGATTCTTGGATCCAGAATAATTTTTTTCCGATACCAGTGGATACGTAAATTATACTAAAATCTGTGGGCCGTTTATGCAACCATTGGCCGATTATTTGGCCAGGAGATGGCGTTAGGGAGTTAGGATATACATTTATTCGATAACTCAATGGTTAGAACATTGACCCGGCAAGACGAAGATCCCAAGTTCCCGGAAAAGGAAACTTTTTGCGCTTGTGGCCTGCTAAATTTCAACTTACCCACCATTCCTGTGCTCGTTTTTAATGTGTTCCTATCCCTTTTTCTTACACCTGTATCCATGTGAATGAATGTGTTAAATATTTGGCTGGTTTTCGTCTTTGAATGCGCGTGTGTGTGTGAATATATATATATATATATATATATATATATATATATATATATATATATATATATATATATATATATATATATATATATATATATATATTCACACATATATATAAGGTAATCTACCGGTTAAGGTAGGTTTTTGGATGGACACAACTACCAAACAAATATTTTATTACTCCTAACAAAACACAAAATCCATCATTCTACTCTATATCAGGTCCCTCTTCATCTCTGAGTACTTTCTTCCTCCCTTCATCCCGTCCAACATCCCTATCCTGTTCCTTCCCTTTCCTCTTTTGCTCAACATTCTGCCCTCTATCACAGTCTTCAACATCCCACTGCCGGTCAACACCCCCTTCATCTACTTTTCCTGCCTCAATAGGATTGCTCCCAACAAACCCCTCTCTTCGCCCACCATACCAAGTACTTCCTCATTTGTTTTCTTCTCTGTCCATTTCACCTTCTCCATTCCTCTCCACACCCACATTTCAAAAGCCTCCAATCTACGTCTATCCTCCTGCTTCAATGACCACGTTTCCGCACCGTACATAGCTACGCTCCATATCAAAGTTTTTAAGAGTCTTTTCTTAACATCCCTACTCAACGTCCCTGTCATCAACTCCCTCCTCCTTGTGAAAGCCTCTTTGCCTAGCGCAATTCTTCTCCTTACGTCCCTACTACTTTGACCGTGTTGGTCCAAAACACTACCGAGATACGTAAACTGTTCTACCTGCTCTAGTTTTTGCCCTCCTATTTTAATGTTAAGCTTGGCCTTTTTCTTTCTAGAAAATCGCATAACATTTGTTTTATTAATATTGATTCTCAGCGCACCGAATCATTGCTTTTGCGGGAAATTTATTTTTTTAATGGATTTTCAGTAGTCAGAATGATTGGTATCTCGTACATTTGTTAATGTAATTTCTCATCAAATGTCTCTTCAATTTTTTTCTTAGTGCGTTTGATATGTGAAAATAAACTTATTTATACAAATATTTCCCATTTCTATTCTCTTTCATTTTTGTAATTCATCCTATTTTCGTTGACAGGTCAACAAGTGGCATACCTGGCTTACCTCTTCCCGGATTCATCCATTTGCCGTGAGTGCATATTATTTATTTATCATTATTGCGTCAGTAATTTTTCATAGATGCATGGATCCGTCATAAAATCTCTTCTCTTAATGCCGTAAGTCTTAACGTATGTTTTCTATTGAGCCATTAAATAAACCCTATAATTCCAAATGCGTTACTCTCATTCTATACTTAATGGCCGAATTTACTATAACGCATTTCATTAAAAGCAAATGTGAAATGAATTTTTATTCACCGAATCGAATTCGCTGTCTTTCTATTGATTGCATATTCTTATGGATGACTGTTTTAAAATGTTAAGTTTTATATTTTAAATTATTTGGTAAATCGTGAAAATTTTCTAGCGACAGTTTTTTCAATGAATACTTCAAAAACTGCCGTTGTTACTGTGGAGCGTGAAGTCGTATGCTTTCACATAGATGTGACCTGAGTTGACATTAATGACTTGCGTCAGATTATAATTAAATTTTTTCGACGTTTAGCATTAACTCAACTCGTAAACTTTAATTTGCTCTAGCGTAATGTGGTCTTTGGCATTCTTTCAGATTCTTTTTCGAACGTGATGTCTGCTTACTCGGTTTTCATGCGCACTGATATGTAACGAGAGCTTCAGCTTTTGAAAATATGTCCCAGAGGAGTAGCTACGCAGCTGACATGTTTTGAACGTGTCTAATTAATAAGGAATTAGTGTAGTGAAGTGGCTACTGTTCCAACTAGTAGCGCCACGGGCCTGCAATCCGTTCTGACACACCTGGATTTCACGTCCTCTCCCGCCCGGCTACCAAGTGCCCGGGGGGGGAAAACAAGTGGTCGGAGTAGTGAGTGCAAGAAGGAAGGGGGAGGTTTGCGCTTTACGATTCGTGCAGTCTAAGATCTCTTCCCAAATAGTATAGAAAGAAATGGTGTAATTCTCCGCAGTAGTTATCCCACGTTTCACCAGCAGTTGCACGGCGTCTACCGTCAAAAGCACCTTTGTTGACCTTCTTGAGCCGCCGTGTGTGCAGTCAACCATTCTTCAATCCCCACAGAATGATCATGGATTGATTTTCTAATAATCTGTGATTTTAGAATCACCGAGCATCAACGAGGATTCCTTACGAACCTCTCTTTATTCCTCGGAAACAAGCGAGAATTGGGTGCCTCTCGTTTTCCATTTCCTCTCTTTTTTCAGTGGATTGCGCCAAGCAGAGGTGAGGGAGTTAGACTGGAACCTTCAACCTCGCAAGTGCTTCTCCCTCGCATTCCGTCTCACCTTGCGTTAACCCGTCTCTTTCTCATTGCCATTAATTAACGCTCACGTCCGGGCGCTCCGCTCTCTTCCCCTCCTCCCCCCCAGCAATCCCCCACCCCCCGAGCATTCTCGTCTCCATTCTAAACGCCTAAACACCTTCCTCCTCTGCCGCTCCACGGTATACTCTTGGCCACCCCGTTTCCTCGACACCCCGACAAACAAATTGGCCGATTAACCACCCCACCGAATGACGGCGATAGATGGCCGAGAAATTCCCTGAAGCCTTTTCCGTCCTTTCCCTCTTCCCGAAGTCTTTATATTGCCTCCCATGTCCACATCACTTCCCTTTCCTCTTACAAAATACCACCATTCAGTGGTTGTGGAGATGTTTTCGGGGAATAATGGAATCGATCGATTTACATCAAGTTTACATTAGTGGTCCCATTATAATATAAGTGCCGTTTTATATCCAGATCATCATTTGTAAACGAATGTCTGATGCACTTCCATGTGAATCCTCTTATCCCTTTAAGAATCGAAATGGTAAAAATTCACTCTTTCGTCCGTCACCGAAATTTATCCTTAGATCCCCTCGTTCTTTATCCTTTCCGCAAAATAATAATCCTCCCTCACATTCTTGCGTCGATTGTCAAATCAGTCTAAAGTTACGCTTCACAGATTTTTAACCCTTCATCCTCTAACAAGCAGGAATGTGTATCCAAAACTACCATGTTTACAAATACTTACGAGTAGCAATAAATATAGAAACTCTTAGGTTGCGATTAAAAAAAGCCACAGTGGATCATATGCGGAAGATAACAGAAGAATTATTTTCAAAACTGAACTCGAGCGACGCCGAAATCGCGGGTGGTTACCATGATATATAATAATGCAATATTTATAATGCAATGCGTGTCGTCTTTCTTTTCTACAGGATTATTAATTTTTGCTTTATGCATGTACTTAATTCACTTCAGGCATTATACAGTGAAAAGTAATATTCTTGTGACTCGTGCCTCAAATAATTCATCCCTCTTTATGTGGTTCTCTCTCATGGATCTTGTTCTACAGAATTTTGAATATTCGATTGCATTTAATTCCATGCTAACATTTTAATATCACCATGGTCAAATCACGTTATCACTGAAAGCAACGACTGTAAACTGTTTACTACCGTATTGCCTTTAATTCAATCCTTATTTAGCGGTTCTGCCAGAGCGAAATTCTTCATTTTCGCCGGCTTAGGTTTGATTTGATGCCGTCCCTCTGCTACGGACGAGAATCTCAGCAAAGCAAACTCTCTTGAATGTATACCATATGCCAAAGGACAATTATTCTGACTGTGATACGAAATGAATGTGCACTCCGAGAATAGATATCATTAATCAGTTAATGAAATGGTGTAAGCTAGCTTTGTGGGGCATGCAGCTGGAAAGTGTGAGACGAGTTTGGTGTATGGATTTCCAAAATTCCGAAATAAAGCGATTACCGTTGGAAATTATGAAACGGTTCCAATGCTGGTGCCGTGAATATTATTTCAGAGCATTAGTGTGACCAGTGATATCACAATAAACCTGGTAAATTTTCCGAGAGTTAATATATACGGTATTAGTTGCTCTGTAGTTCATTAAGTGCTACTATTTGTTAATGCTATGAATTGATTCAATGCAATTTATGTTCACTAGCTTTTAAAACTTATTAATTGATGTATAGATTTTTGTTTCTGTGCTTATTTGCATCACTTTAATAATTCTCTTACTGTTTCATTAATCATGGACTCTTTAGTTATCGCGAGCATTTCACGAAAGGTTTTTAAGAGATATCGTATGCGGAAAAGATCACGACTGTAATTTGTATGTTTGTAGAACATAAGTGGTGGAAGACCTTAAAGGGCAATAGGAAATTTACTATCGTTACTGAAGGAAATTTTTCGCGAGTTCTTTTAATTTCTTAATTTTATATTCCTTGTGCGATATTTTGAACCAAATTAAAACTGCTTTTATTGTTTTTGCGACTTGTGTCTTCCTGTATTCCGGATTTTATTGTAACTGATACGATGTCGAAATATTTAGTTCCAAAAATTTTCCCATACGGGTTCTCAGGTCTATATCGTATTTTCTCTTAGGTAATCGTATTTTCTCTTTAAATAAGGAATTTTATTGGTGCGGCCGGTGTCTACATCCCGCCGAGGAGAATGTACTAACTCACGAGTCTCGCCGCGCCGCAGGAGCCCATCGGTAGCTCCTTTTCCCGAAAACAGCATTTCATGTCATGACATGGATATGAACCTTTCAGCAACAATCCGTTCCCTAACTCCACGTTTGCGTTCTCGCTGCTCTCGGAGTGGCGCAGCCGCAGATGCAGGCTGGCGTCCCAGTTGGGCGTAGCTTCTCGTACGCACCAGAGGAATCACCTCGTTAAAAATATGCAGGTGCAGTCAAGTGCGTCCAGTCAATACGGCGGGATGCAGCCGGGGAACATGCCAGGTAATTTCTACATAAACATCTTCAGTGTACCAGAGAGCTTTATAGGACTAATTTTATTTTACGATGCAATATTATCATTCAATTCTATTTAGTGCCAACAAGTTGTCAACTCTGTAAAATGACACGCATATTTTCGTCGCACTTTATTCCTCGGAAAAGTAAAATGAAGTCTGGACACTGTTGTAAAAATTTGAATTTTGATCGTCTTTAGGAAGCGAATTAGCTAATATCTGGCAACGTTCGTAAAAATGGCGTGAAGAATAAAATATGCGTCGGAGATTTTTTCTATCAGAAAAAAACGATTTTACAAATAATAGAGTGACGATAAACAGCTAATGCTTGCGGAATTATGACTTCGACTTTAATTCGCAGTTGTTCTCTGATTAGATGTGCGTTTTTGCTAGTATTGGTAAAATTCAGTCAGTCTTGTGCGCACTGTTATGATGTGCTTTTTCCCAGCTTTGGCCAGTTTAGTCTTCTACTTTACTTTAAGAACAGTATTCGTCATGATTCACCATACTCTATGGAAGTGGTTATGATTGGCTGCTAATATTGCATTTGAGTGTGAGGTAATAGCGAAATGATGGATTTAAACTGTGTAAATTGAATGCACGCCTTGAGGCATTTGCCATTAATTTTTATATCATATATGCCACTTTGGTTGTCATGAGAGACATCTTAGCCGTTAATACTCTCTATATAAATACATATCTAAGTAAACACCAACTAAAATTGTCTGGAATAATTAAAAGCTTCACACACCCCACCCTTTCCCACCCCATTCTATTTAATTCTTGCGCTACTTGTGTCCATAATTTGGTTGTAAATATTTTTATTTCCCTTCGTGAAAAACATATTTTAAGATTTTTTGATAACAGCTTTCATTTTCCATCGTCATGAGTTACCGCTTCGGCGTGAATGTTATCATTAATTAAAAAATGCTCCAGATTCTGATGATAACCACTCTTGTAGAAAAAAATGGCGGCTGTCGTGGGCCATTAATTAGTCCGAAGCAAATGGCGAGAACACATCCGCCGCGTCTGTTCCTAGCACCCCATCCACCATTTCAGATTTTCTTTTACCCCTCCCACGAAGACTTACTTCTGCAGCTAAGAGCGACGCGTTTTTCTGTCGGACTGGCAGTTGCTTGTTAATCGATCATTGCTCAGACCCATTGTTTTGGATCGCGGGTTGGTTCTGGTGCATCTACTTTTCGCGGACGAATCCCATATCCCATGCCTCATCTCCATCTCTACATTTGTTTCCTTTATGCCCCGGAATCTCCCCTCCTCCAGCGACGATCTGTCCTTTTCAAACTCGGTGGAAACGGTATTTCAAACGTCATTCACTCGCACGCAGTGCCCGTCCTTTACGCATCCTCGGCGTCCTCCCCAGCGAAACCAACTCATTCTCATGCATCATTTGCAGTTCTAGAATCGTATTTATCTCCGTCGTTGTACGTACTCTCCGCCCTGTTGGGCGAAAGTATTTTGTAATAAAACAGGAAACTGGAAAATAAACTGGGAATCTTTTTCCTCTAATGCACCATATTGAAAACAGTCCCCATCGATTTTTCTTCAGCTTCCTAATGGTCTTTGGCTACTTCCATTTGCCCGGCATCGCTATCATTTTCCTTTATTTACAGTTGGTAAATGGGTGTTCGACAATTGGCTTTATTTTCGGATGTGAAACGGTTTGAGTTTTTGATGAATAGGCGAAGTTTTTCTATAAGGCAGTCAATTTCAAATGTATAAATTCCAAGCTTAACAGGGTATGTTACCATAAATTAGAGCTGTTAATTCAAAGCTATGATCAGATTCTCTAAATATACGGAAGGCTTTTATAAATGCGCGAGTAATGTGTCGCATTGCTTTGCATTGCCAGATCATAGAATGGTAATGAACTTTCTTCTTATTTCAAAAATTATCTCATCGTATTCGCATGAGAACGGCGCACATATGGGCGCCTTCAAATGATTAGTGTTTCTAGAATTTCTTTTATCTGTGAAAACATCGGCTTTTGCTATTTTCAACCAGGGTGAAAATTGGAAATTCGCGAGAATGGAGTATTTAGCTCTGGCATATTTTATATCGCCAAAAGAATACTATTGTTCCATTGCTGCAAGTCATCTGAAAACACTTCTTTCTCTTTCCCCACACATGAATATTTTATACGAGTGCACAATCCACCTTCTCTTGATGAAAAATGCTCGATCTTCGAAACAATCTTTCACATTTTATGTATGTATATATATATATATATATATATATATATATATATATATATATATATATATATATATATACCTGTATATATTTCCATTCAACAGAGAAAATTAATGCAAACATTCTCCTTGTATCGCCACCATACTTACCCCCTCCAACCTCCCGTCATTTCTCTAACTCTGGTGTGGCCTGAATTTCTCGTGGCGCACTACATTATTCTTTCTTTTTTTCTGCCATTTCGCCTTGACCCCGCGCCAATGACACCAAACACGCCACCGCGGCTACCAACTGGTCGGAGGGGTGAGACGACGACGAAGGTTCGATCGCCCATCTTTCGTACCTCCCGAGTCTCTCCTCCCTTCCCACATCCTCCCCGGTGTCCCCGCTTCCTCCTCGCCCTCTCTCCGACCTCTCTCCTTCGCATTGCCCCCCCCTCATCTTCCCCCGTCGCCTCCCATTCTACATTCGCCCGCCTCCGCCTAATCCACGTCTTGCAGTGTTTTGTGGGGATGTCTCGTTCTATCATGCTCGAATGGCTCTCTATACACCGCATAGACATGGAAATCTCTCCTTTTCCCGTCTGGTGGCGTTGTGTTATTCGTGCTTCCCTGGGGCCCATCGGCGTACCATTTTCGAATTACTGACGTGTGTCAAGCATAGATGGAAGCATCTAAATATATTTCAGGTGACGCGCTGCCTTCCCGTCCGTAACCCCGTCAGTGTAGCTCATTTTCGTGTTTAGCATTCATCTGCCACGAAGAGGTAGTCGTTTCGGCGAAAATTATAGTGTGACTGGAGCGGTGGTTTACTTTGCGAATATCCCTCTATCCCTCCCTTCACATTTTCTTCTTCTGATGCATATCCTTCCATCATTACCTGCCTCCCTCCCGGCCATCCCAGCACATTTTGCTCCCATTTTGCCCAACCGCTAGGCCTTTCATTCCCCTGCCATCGTCGCGCCACTTCCTCATGCCTTCTCCCCCAATACTCGCCGCTTCGACTAGACTCCTCCTCTGCGACATTGCAAGCGCTCATCGCCGGAGGAGGGTGAGGTGCACGAGAGGGAGGTAGTTTTTCCGCATGCGTTCCCTAAATTTCTCCCCCCCCCCTTCCCACCCGACTCTTTTGTTGGAGGAGAGAATAGGAGATAGTTTGATGCAGCCAAGTGAGAAAGGATGGGAGTGAGAGTGAGAGAGAGGGCATACGACGTGAGGTAACTTTTTGTTTATATGTTTCCATCTCATCTCTCCGTCGTTCTCTCTCGCTCGAGTTGTTTCTCTTTTCGCCCTCAGCGGTGCGCGGTTCACTTTTTTTCCAGCTCCGTAAGTGCTTTCGCCCGTAGCGCTGTGGGAGGTTGTGCGAAGGCCGGTGATGGGGAGGTGGGCCATTTATGCTGGAGATTTTCGACGGCATATGTGATCTTGTTTGGCATTTGGTCGTATAAATTGGTCTGGTGTGGGAGAGTCTTCAGTGAAGTACATTTATGCGAGGTGGACGGGGGTGCGTTTTTCTTGGTGCCCATACCCATCTCTTTCTCTCCCAGGTTGTATCTCCCTCTCCCTCGCACCGGTCCCACCCATTTCTTTCCTCCATAGTCGAGCACGTGAGGGCCCCCGGAAGGGACTGTCGTGCCAGCCGGCGAGCTGGGACTGACTAATCGCCGGGAACGTGGCCAGGCACCGGCTCTCTCTCTTCTCTATTCTCTTCTCTTCAGTAATCGCCCCGCCCATCACTCATGCCAATATTTCAAATATTCCCCCTCTCATCATCCGGGGTCTATTCCCCCTTCGAAATCGAATTCCTCTTTTTTTATCCTTCCCAGTTCCTCGTCCCTTTCCCCCTCCCTGCTACTAAACGGCGTCAGTCAACTCAAGGTTCAGGCCGCTACAGTTCACTCGTATTGTTTCTCCTTTTCTCCCCTCGCGTCCGCCTCCCCTTTCGCCGAAAAAAAATCAACGCTGTCGCCCACCCGTCCCTCTCTCTCTCCCGTCGACCGCCGTGTGACCTCGCCCACGGAACGCTGCCAGCATGAGGGCATTCCGGTGCTTCCTTTCGCCCACTGCATCCACCCCATCTAGTTCCACTCCTCATCCTATATTTCCCTCTCGTTCGCTCATTCCCACTCCCCTCTCCTTCTCCTCGCCGTCTTTTACCTTCTTCTTTCTTCTCCCCAGTTTCTTCGTGTATTTCGTCACCTTATCTCTCCCGACCCAGACTCCTCAGAATTCTCACAGAGTTAAGATCAGGGGATCGTTGTTGTTATAATCGTCATCTCTTTTTTTCAATCTATTTTCTCTTCAGTTCAACTGGTATTCGATCCTATTAGTTTCAATTTTACACCCATCTGGATTTTAAAATCATATGGTTTCAGTTTCTTGGGGTCTGCTTAACCTAGTGTTTCCTGCTTTCAGGCGTCAGATTTTATTTCCCCTCATTGATTTTTTTCTGAAATGAGTCGATTTTTCTCAATAATGCCCTATAATGTAGTATGTCTACGCATTTTGTTCTAAACGTATTTTTTAAAATATTTTTCATATCACTTCTAAAATTTACAGACTAACTTATGTGACAAGTTTTAAGACATCAAATCTAAATTCTGGAAAAATTCTGTTTGACACAATTTTCTGCTAAAACATAATGTTGTTAATACTTATTTCTGTATTTCAATGGCTTTATGTCCGCTTGATGGGAATTCATCCACGATATATTATACGAAATTTATTTCTCAGGATAATGAACCCCTGAAATGTTTCAGAATTCAGTCGAGGAAAAAGTAGCAGTTATGAAATCATCAAGCTGATATTTATTGAAGAAAATTACGGCGATTAAGGGTAGAGCACAAGTTAAAATTGGCATGAAATTGTTAATTTTTAATCAAGCCTAAGGGGAAGAGAGGATTAGTTTTTGAGAATTCATGCGTGAATAATTAGATGGGTTAAATTGGTATGTTGTCAAGTGCCTTCCGCCCTTCTAATTTTAGACAATTCAAGTTGAAAAGCAATGCAATTTGGTAGTTTTCACTTTTGAATTTGATGTCCCGAAGCTGAAGGTTATTAATGGTTTTTTATTTAATGCTTAAAGATAAACCAACATTCCCTCTCATGTCAGCGTAATATTTTAGCGTTCGTTTTAAGAGGAAGTTCGAATATTTGCGCGTGTGATAGTTTGGCTTCTTTCCAGCGATGCTTTTCTCATTTCATTTTGACGGCGGTGAAGATACGAAGCGACGCCATAAACTCGATTCAGCTTGAATCCAAGCCGAGACCTCTGTCCGTCTAAAAATTTTCTCGCGTATTTTTGCACCGGCTCCCATTTCTGCACTTCTGCCGTCCATTCCGGAAACTCCCCCACGAGTCTCTGCCGCTTCATCCCATCCACCTTCCGGTGAACGCCTCAACCGGAGTTCCCGGCGGTACGTTTGTTTGCAATCCTCATGTGACACAGCCGCGTCGGCTCCCATCAACTCGAGTGTTTTTGGTTTCCCGCCCCCTCATCCTCGCCCGGCCGCTCTCCCCATCCCCGTTCGTACCCCAACCTCTCTCTCCGCGAGCCCATATCTCTCTCTCTCTCACTTTTCCTCCGGTACTCGCTATCGCTTTCATTATGCACCGGACGGATCAATCTTTCCCAAACCACCTCGCGTAGTCCATCCCCCACCGTCCCATTCGGAGGTTCAGAGAGAGAGAGAGTCCATCACACTCCTGTCTACGGACAACTGTTAGGTTATTCCCTCTGTCTCTCCCTCCATTTCAATTAGTTACTACGTCGCCGATTTGTACTTGCGAGTTTGTAGGCTTCAATCTCTGTCAATTTTTTCGTGGCTTTTCGTCGATTCGCGCCCGTTCGTCTTTTCAAAGAGCCTCAAATACATCAATCAGACTTAGGGTTTTGTTCGAGTCGCTACTAGGAAATGTAATCGAGATTCGCTATACTCTCTTGATTTGTTTCCAGGTAAACGTATATGTATACATGCCAAGTCTGGGCTGGGGAACCACCAGGGTAGTGCTCCGGGCCAGGAAGTTGGTAACGATGAAGGACATGTGGCAACACTTTCGGCGCATGCCTCGCGCAGACCTTGCGCATTTCCATATCCTCGGTTACTATTCCATGTACTACAAATGTGGACATGGGTAGGGTGTCAGAATTTGCTGAATGCTCAATCGACGGTCGGAACGCAAAACTTCGCGCACACGATTCATGTTTTCGTCGGCTGTGGCCATTGTTGAGCGTCCGGAACGGGGTTCGTTGGCGACCTCCTCCCGGCCCTCCTTGAACGCCTTGTGCCACATCCCGGGCTGTGACCTTGAAATTCAGTCGTCCTTGAAGGCCTCTTGAAGCGTCTGTAATGTTTCGGTTTCATTTCTTCCCCCACAGCTTTTCCCGACCGGTTTTACCTTGCTGCCATGGATAGTCGCGCCACAATAAAATCATGCGCATTACTCTTATAATGGTTCACGTATATCAGATTCCCATTTTCTATTTATTTGCATGCTAAGTGTCAATATTACCCCACTACAGTGTGTTCTTTAATACTGATTGGCATTTTTATGTATTATTTGAATTCTGAAGTTAAACACCCTCGTTTGTGTTGTGCATGAGTAGACTTATTTTAAAACGGTATCTACCTTTTTTTGCGAGTTATTCTTGTATGCATTGATTCCCCGCTTTAATTTTATTTCATTTTTGTAATTTTTTAATTCAGAAGTTTGCGGTTTTCATTTGGTAACTCATCAGCATAGAGATCGTTTGCGTCACTGAAATGTCCATTTTTCAAATATTTTCACCGTTATTCTTGCGTCATCGGGAGTGACCTTTGATCTTCGCGGTCATATTTTTGAGTGTTCGGGTAGCGTTTTAATAATAATAGGTATGTAAACTTTCGTATATGCTAACAATTTAAAACATTTCGCTCACACTCATGAAATGTTCCTTGTAAGTCTCTTATTTTAGGTTGCCGAAACATCCCTAGGCTTTGCCGCCCCTTGCGGTGATATTACGGGTGTGCCCTCCCGCAGCATTGTTATTGGGGTAAACCAATCGATAATTCAGTGCCATATCGGAAAATGGTTTTCCAATTCGATATTGGTAAAATTATTATATGTATTGGGTTATCATATGACTTTTTTATGACTTTCATTTCTCTTAAAATATCTAGAAACAAAATCTCTGGCAAAAGTGCCCATGTGTGGATATTACACGGTTCTATGAAAATTGAAGAGATATTTTTATGCAGTGGATTTTCATCGCCTTAAATTGCTTGCTCCTTCCTTATGACTGACATTGAAATTAATATCATTATTCAATATGAAAAACAGGTTTATGATGCTGACAGGAAATCATTCAACAATGAAGCATTATTATAACATTGGGATAGAGCTTATCCACGAAGAATCTCGAGTTCAGTTTTCTCCATTTTTCATGTGGGCGGAAATTATTCTGCGAATCGTAAAAATTCATTTTAATTCGTTGATATAACATCCCCGATATTCCATATATGGTGAAGCCCTACGAAGCCATTTGAATCCAAACGATAAACCTTTCACTTCTGCCTTGGCATTGAGTTCCTATGGAAGCTGTATTGGTATATTCTGATGATAAATTTGGAATTTTTCATTTATTTAATATACTTTTTATTTGATTGTATATGTTATTTGCCAACATTTTCCAACCATTAAGATAAAAAATTCTGACGTGGTGTGGCAGTTCAAGTACTTCAAAACATTCACAATGCATTACGGGCACACACTTTGTAAAAAAAACATCGTTTTAAATCGTTTGAATGAGGTAAATAATTTCGATTTGTTTGCTCAAATCATTTTGATTCTGCCTTAGTAATAGTGATTAAGGGCTTGTGAATCATAATACGTATAATTTATCTAATTAATGGCTTTGTTTTGTTGAGTATTGAGTTTAAGTAGTGATTTAGATGAGCTTGCTTTGAACTGGCCGAGTCCTCAACAGAATTTCTGTCAGGTTTGTCCCGCAGTGAATGATAGCTGAGACGTATCTCGATGGCGTGTGAAATATGGGTGCGAATGACGCATTCCCCTGCGATGCCTTCCATTCATTGTGTTAGAATGCCGCGGTTAATTATCTGCGCACCTATCGCTGTGTGAGTATCGGGTCGTTCTTTTTCCGTAGCGTTTATCACACTTACATCACCATCGTTGTCATCACTCTTGACATCACTCAATTTATGGGCTTCGTAGTATTCAGAATACTGCTGAAGTCTCCATAGTGGTTCATCAGGTCTCCTCTTATAACCTTCTCATTAATTTATTTTAAAATCCCATGGAAACAGAAGAATTGCTAATGTAGGCATATTTGAAAAGTAAAACACGCATGTACTGTGTGCCTATGGTTTTTTATCCATAAATCCTTGTGTAGCTCTTTTCTTCATATTTTATTGTTGTTATTTGCTGTCCGCAAAACATAGCTATCAAAAACATACATTGTGACAATGTTTGGATGTTTATTTTCATAAAATGTATAATTGGTTATTGGTAATCGGGTGGTAAATGATTGGATGTTGCAAATTATTTTGCAGATGAAATCAGTTTAACTTCAAGGTTTTACGCACCATTCAGCTGTTACTTTTTCAGTTTTTTACGCAGAGCAAAAAGGTTCCAAGTTTTCCCTCTATCATAATTTGATGGGATTTACCAGGTGATTTTACGCTTGTTTTATTAAAATAAGACAATGTATTTTGTAGCTCTTTTGCATTCCGTTTACATTCAGTTGACTTATTAATCTATTCAACAAGCTATTCGCGATATGTTTTATTCACTCTGCGCTTTATTATTTCATATGTATTGATTTATTCCGATATGGAACCACTACACATCTCACAGAGAGAGAGAGAGACGGACAGAGAAAATCAATGTCGTTCATTAACTGTTTGCACCCTTGTTGTCTCTTTATTTGTATAGCCGATTATAGCGATTTTTTTCTCTGTAGTATTACAGAGGAACTGCAGATATTGGCGTGCGTATATCTAACACTGTGAAATACTCATTTTCCTCCAGAATAAGATAACATACGTGGTGCATTTGATAGCATAGTGGAGAGAATAGGAGATCTTAAAGTAAATCAGTCTAATTCATCGAAGTTAAAGAAGAACATAATGGTTCTTGGGTTTCTTAGTTAGATTTCCATTGAAATAACTCGAATCGGGGGATCGGGTTGGTGCGGAGGGTTCCTCCAGGTTTTGAACCCGGACCCTCAGAGCTTCTCACCCTGAGAACCCTGGTTCGAATCCTGGCGGCGACATATTTTACAGTGGTATCCTGATCCCTATTTGAGGTGCTATGTGGAGAGCACTTTGAGTGAGTGCGCCGTCCGTCGGATGGGACGTTAAACTGAGGACCCTGTGGCACCTTTCGTTAAGAGAAGGCAAAAAGGGACGCCGGGTTTCCCTCCACCATACCTCCTTTCCGATCCAATTATGTCGATCGCCTCCCCTAAAACTACTACTACTACCACTTACTGCAATCGTTAGAAATCCTTATTATACTGTTACTTTCCGGGAAGTTTTGCTTTCCAGAGTGTGTCCAAATTCCATTTGGTAATTATTTTTCCTGAAGAAAAATACTTTTGGATCCATTTGGTCGTAAAGAAATTGATTATTCTTCTTAATCACCTGGCACGACTTTTCGTTGCGCTTTCTGTCAAACTGAGTTTAAGTCGTCTATTAATAATAAATGAAAATTGTAATTCTAAGTTTTCCCTGAATCTCCTTCATCGTTTGAAACGGCTCACTTTTGTCTTTATCCATCAATCCCACCTAATAGAGCAGATTCTCCTTTCCTAATCTTACCAGTCATTTTATCCTTATATATGCATTCCAATTCACGGTCTCAAAAATGGCAGTCTAGTTTTGACGTCAGAGCACGTCGAAAGGTGTATATCCGAATCGGAAAAATGTATCAAAAACTTGTTTAATTCGCTTTAACATTGTAAAAAAATTCAGTCTTCCACAGTTTAAATTTTTATTTAAATTGGAAGATGTGGAGATACTACCAACTCGTGCAGATGCTGCCAACACCGAGGTTGGGTTACAAAAGTTGTTCATATTCATTAGTGGCCTCAAGCGTACTATTCCGATTGCAGCTCACGCGTAGCTTGCTCGAGATACAATTTTCATATTATATAAAATAATTTTTTTCATTGTTTTACTATAATTCTGGCCGGGGAGAAAATGTTCCCTCTCCAGGGAGTGGCTGGAAAGTGGCAATTTTGTGTCCTTCAGGGAAACCAAAGCAAATTTGTCACTATGCTAATGCTAGTCCTCTTATTATGTCTCTCTCCATCCCTTTAAATTATTTTTCAGTCCCAGTTTCCCACTTCATTACATATATTTTGTAATCCTGCTTTTATAATCCTGGAATCGAATGTTTAATTTTTACGTCTGGGGATACCCTTCATTATTATTAAATTGAAAACTTAAGAAAAACTTTTCAAATTAAATAATTGCCCGATCTTGTAGCGTCAGGGACGGGGTTGTTTTAGTTGTCCAAGTTGGTATAGTTTATCGGAGCTTTGCCAACGCCCCACATACACCAGTAGCCCCATAATGTTTCGAATCAAACATCCTTCGGTTTCGTCTGTTATGCTTCCCTCGACAATGCTCTCTGCAGAAGAATATGCCGTTAATAAAACCTACTATTACCAAGGTGAAATATTATCGTTGGACAAGCCTTCGCCCGCGGGATCAGTTAAATTAGTTAAAAAATGTCCCTGCATTTGGAAGTAATATGGCGACTACTAGTATTATTGAAGTACATTCCTCTTCACCAGTTCGTCTCCGTACATGGGTGCCCTTCAGGGACGACAAAAGCTTTCAGTATAATTTAATGAATGATGGAATGAAAATAGAGGTCAAATGGTAGCTATCCAAGCTCAGTTTTATATCATTTAAAGTTTTGTTTGATTCATTGTTGTTTTCTGTTAGAATTCGAGAATTGTGTTTGTTTCGGTAGATTTCCAGAGAAAATGGTGGAGGAATACAGAATGCTGGTTTTACGAGACCCTCTATTCGCGTATGGAAAACAAGAAATTGGTAAAAAAACTTGTCAAGTTCTACTGTAAGAATACTTTTAATCCTTACATTTCTGGTTCCTGAGAATAACACGATAGTAAGAGCCGCTGCGAGTGCCTATAGGGAAGTGAAGGCATTACAAACTGTGACTGCGGATTAGCTTTTTAACAAACAATTTTGAACTCGTTCAACATCTTGAGCATCAACAACATTGTGGATTTGGGTCGAAATTACTTTTTTTGAAAAACGGACGGAACTTAAGACTGCGAACGGGATTGTGCAAGAATACCTTCTCGAGGATAATTACTTTACACGCGTCTCCATCCACTGACAAGCCAGCAGCTGGGAATATATAGGAGCGAACGTGAGAGAGGGTGTGTTTGGCTGTGTTTACGCTGCCCAACGGCTTGTAAACATCCAGTTCGCTGCCCTAGAGAAGTGGCCGTATCAAGAGGGAGGTTCTCTGAACTTCCCTCACTCCCATCTATTTTTGGATCTATGCATTAAAAAAGTGTGGGAGTAGAATGCTGGCAATTCTATTTTTACAACGGATCTAACTTCGCATTACACACACTTAATTACGCTCGAATGAATATTGATCAAACGCTTTTTCAGCTGTTAATGGCGTCTCCAAAATTCCTTTTCTTCAGGTCCTTTGCTACAAATTTTAGCCTTCACGTTTTTGTTCCTAAGCATTGATTTGATAAATTGAGTCCCTTTTGGCAATTCATCGTAGTCATTTTTTTATCGCTTGACTTTCTTCTGTAGCTGAAATTGTTTAATGGTTCATGATCCTTGGAGTGTTGCAAGCATTTTTCTCTCTTCTGTTTACTGGTACCGCATTGTCGAAAAAGCGTAGCCAGAATAATTTTATTAAAGCTGTTCAAATTGTGCTGAATAATTCGTACTGCGTCTTCGTGTGCTGATTTTCGGGGTTAAAAAATCAAAGTTTTTCTATTTATCACGTTCATTAACTTTTTTTGTTTTGGATATTGTAAAAAGTATATTACATTTCAAAATGGATGTTTATTTTATTTGGTGTCGCTCTGTTTAGGTATTGCTTAGGCAGTGCTTAGAAGTGTGCAGTGTTTAGTTCCTGTATTCGTCAAAAGCCCACCTTACTCGCAGGAATAATGTAAATAAACATAATAGCAATTTTTTATATTATAGAATATCATTTTCAATTTTCCTCGCATAACTTCTTCAAAACATTTTTTCAGCCCCTAAAATTAAAACTTTGTACACAGGTACAGGCACATTGTGCCCATTCTTTAATTACGTCGCATGCATTATTCATAATTCGTGAATTAATTTGTCGATTTAGTTCCAACTGAGCAGTTTGCTATGCAAAAATTTCATATCCTTGTGTATTTACGCCGAGCATTCATAAATATCAATGTATTTTGTTAAATAACCAAAACAGTTTTCTTATTTCAGGTTGCATTTTGTCCCTTCATTAATTATTAACAGCTGTATTACTCATTGGCATCGCTATAGGTTAAACGAAAATATGCTTTGGTGAACAATGCCGTCAAATTAATTTAAAAGTTGAAAATCAGAAAATTATAGCAAATGGTAATTTAATAAGCAAATCGGTCATTCCCCTTTTCGGATAAACACTAGTAGTAAGGGATTCTTTTGAAATTAAAGTAATAACATATTTTTGCTCTTTCATTTTTTCAAGGCGACACTAGCTTCCACGTTATCATCCAAGCATCCCAAACGCTTGTAGCGTTTCGGTTTTCCTTTGATTATCTTAGTGTATTCCTTTTCATGGCTCTGATCTCGAAACGTCCTGAAGTGTATGTATGTTTGAAGAACTCGGAGGATTTAAAGTAGAAGTTCTTTCGGGAAAGTCTAAATATTTTAGGTGCTAACAGCGCTCTTGTTTGTCTTAAATTCATCGATCCGCGCAGAAAGTGGGATGTTCCCTGAAGGGAGCCTCTTATTTTAACCGAGTGGTCTTGTGAATAATCAAGGTAACGTTTTGGTCGAATATCCAGTACGTTGCATTTATTCCTGGAATATTTGATCTTCTCCAGCACACCATACTAGGGTGTACAGGATTTAGTTGCTAAGAATAAAAACACCGAAGTGTGTTCTAACGAACCTTAGAATATTCTCGCATAACTAATTAAATTTTTACTTTGACTAACAGTCGAAATTGCGAATGTTCAATTTCTGTCTCAAAGAAAACCCTTACTTTGCCAATATGTAATACATGTATCTGAGTTAATAATTTTATTAGAACAGTTCAATAGTCGTGGTCGTTAATTCTCACAGGAAGTGCGCGCTCTTGATGTGCAGGTGTTATAATTGCTCTACGACTTGTCGTCCTATATTAAGAGGGCGGGAAAATTCAATAGAAAGTCCTAATATTTAGACAATTTCCCTCTAGATTCACGTGCAAAGGAAGCAAATACGCTTCAGTTTTAAGGGAATACATTTTTTAACGGTCACATAATTTTACTGATGCTTCCGTTTGCCCCCTGGAGGAAAATCTCAGTTTGAATCTGGTAACATTGACTTCAACCTCCACCGAAATCTCACGCCCCGCTATGCTTTCACGCATATTCTCCTGTGCCAGTTCTGCCTCACTCGTTTACTCTAAGGCAAGCGTGTCATGGATGTCTCCTTTTCATCTTGTCTTTTCCTTTCTTTTCCTGTTCATTACTTCCTCTTCTCTGCCCATTTACCCCCCACTCCACCACCAGCCCAACTTCCTCTCCGACGAAGATTCACAGTTCCATTCCCGTGCCTTTTCCTAACTTCCTTTTCCCTTCCTTCCCCATCTACACTCCCAGCCATTTTCCCATTTGTCTTCCACCCAGTTGCAATGAGTAAATTTTCCGCCCCTTCCGTTATATTCGGTGTGTTAGCGGTGCTTTTTACGACTGGTGTAGCTTCCGCATGTCATACCTCCCTGTCCTCATTTTCGGGAGGTGCGGTTTGTTTACTTATTCATTTTAAAACCATAACATCCTGTGGTGTTGTGTAATTAAAAGCCGCCGCGGTATATGATTTACGTTCATGGTAAAAATCCTTGTGAGAACTTTGTTTTATTTTGCCTTATTCATTATCTAACAAATTGCTAAGGTTAAATAGTGTCTCTGTAGTTAACCTGAAAAGGAAATTTGTTCAATTCACTGATATCGCGCTCAACCTGTTTAAATTGTGTATTTTGTAATTATAAAAAAATCTTTATCGCCTTTTTTATACTTTGTGGTACGACCGGTTTCATTACATTCGTGGTATTTGGGGTACTTGAAGTGATCACAAATGTGACGAACCAGGTCGTACCGCAAAAGAGTTTGATGATATTGACTCAGTTTTCTTCTAATTTCTCCTTAAATTGTTGTTCATTTCCTGCTTTTACTCTAGATTTTATCAATTTCAATCGAAAAAATTCAGTCTGTGCAGATTTCGAAATCCAAACGCTGAATGTTAAAAGAGCATGCAACTGAGCTGCTCCTAGCGACGTTACAAGCAAGTGTAGCGTTTGTTTGATCTTAGATGACTCAAGAGTCATCAAATCATAATAGTTTGGTATGATACGGCAGTCAAGTGCCGTTTCAAAGTAAATACAGTTATTATACGCTCTCACATGGAGTCATAAAATCAATGTTGGATATAATTAGGCAGTCAAATGCCTCAACTAATGCCATTTCAGCATGCTGACAGCTAGTGTTTTATGGAGCCTTACGCCTCCCTAAATACTCTGGTTCATGACAGTTTGAATGGAGACTTCCTCAGTCTAAGTTGGGCATCTATTGTTTAAATAGGTTGTCAAAAAGGGCACGATGAAACATTTTCGCCTGTGGTCCGCAATAGAGCACTACTAATTTTCCAATTAAGGCTTCGTTAATTTATCAAATGGGCCACGTCATTAATTTCCTCACTGGCGCCTGCGCCGACACAGGTTATATAATGTCGTGGGAAGACGACGGGTGAGGTGTGACGTAAAGGAGGGAATGACGGCGAGGGAGGAAGGCCGAGAGGGTGGGCGCGAGAAGGGAGACGGGAGCCGTTGCGAGACGCTCCAAATGAGTCCCCCACCTTCTGTCCTCGCATTATTTTCCTTCGTCACTCTTCCACCCCCTTTCCGTTCTGGGGAGCGAGTTATCCCTCGAAAGAGAGATCGTGGAGAGGGAGAGAGAGGAGGAGAGGAACGGTGAGAAACGGACTGAAAGACTAGAGAAAAGCAGTGTGTGAAGTGGAAAATAGAGAGGGATAGCCGCTGTGGAAGATTTAGGAAAGCGGAAATAGTTCCGGAAGAAAGCTAATTGTAATGGCTAGAAGTTAGTTTTTAATGTTGTCTCCCTCTCATTTTGATGTCCTGAAGAAAGAATCGCGGAGAGAGGGTTAGAGGAGGAAGGCAGAGGCTCGTGAGTGTAGAACGCCGCTCAGTCCTCTGGGAGTTCTACGGGACGGATTTTTGCTCTGCTGGCTGGCTTCACTCTGCGCTTTGTTTGCTACCTATTTTCCTTACATGAGATGTAATTCTGGGTGGAATAGGTGCTCCCTAAGTTGAAGAAGTATTGTAGCTGGTGCGTAACTTTGACGATTCAACTGCTTCTGACTTGTCTAAGGAAGGCTTTCATGTCTGTCAGCCCGCCCTTACTCTGTAGGAGATTATAACTTGGCCTGAGGTTGTTCATGCCCCAAGAAACGGCCGCACGTAAGGTTTTCAAGGCCTGTCGTGGACAAAGTAAGTTTCTCTTTCCGCGGCTACAGTCTAGTACAGTTCTTTTCATTTCCCATTAGGGCAAGTTCCTTAAATCGTCAAGTGCAATCAACCCAACCATTTTTATGTGAAAATACGCGAATATCATGATTATAATTCGCGTTGTATGATATTATTTTCGCTAAAAGGCAATATGTCAGTTCTCATGGGTATTTCAAAGTAATCTATGAAGTTTTCAGTGGTGACCTACTATTTCATGCTTCAGGTAATGTTCTTTTTACTACATATTGTTAATTGTATGTAGCATATGATTTTGCATTTAGTTTCTTGCTCCGACTCTTCATTAACTCAGATTGAAGTCCTATCGACTTATACCTTGAATATTGCCCTCATTCATTAGGGAGGTCCACAGTCATAATGAATAATGAGGAAGGCTCCAATAGGGTCCCCGAAATAATTTTAATTGGTAACTGAGTTCTATTACGGGTATAACTCCGTCGGTTGGAAGTTGCTAATAATAAACATGCAGGCAGTGCGATTTCGTGCTTTGGGGCTTATTTACTTCTCTTCGAATCAGAATACGTACTATTGTTAATATTGCCTCAATTCAAACTCCTTACGCTCGTGAATAAGTTTTGTCTCGAGCGAAGCGAAGTCTCTAACGAAGTTATGACTCGGAGGAATTTGCTGCAGCAAATTTAGCCATGTATGTCGACACAGTCATGTACTGCAGCAAGTATTTCGCAGAAAAGCTGTGTTATAGGAATTTACGTTCTTTATGTTATTCAATCTTCCCAATAGCTTCACAGTGAAAAATTGGTTTTAATGTTGGGGACAATGAAGACGCCCGAGAAACTGTGGTTATGTATGGCATGAGTTCCTGTAACTCAACGACTCATTAAAGGTAAACCTTTAGTCGGCTTGATTAATTCAGAAAATTTATGCTGCTCCGTTATTCTCGCCAGTTTTTGAATTTCTTCTACGGTTCTGGGACGTCAAATCGAATGCCTACGCATTGGCTTCATCTCCGTTTTTCTGAGTAACGTTATTCACAATTATGTTTAAAACTCGGATATTCTGCCGTGACACATGATTTTAGCCTGAATGAGAGAAGCTGTCGCGCTATGGTTGAAATATTAATAAACCAGAATAAGTAACATGTAGAAGTTGCTGTTTTTCCCATTATGACGGGTGTTATACGGTAGAAAATCGGAATCTTGTGTGCTAACCTCGAGCCTCACTGACATCCGCGCACGTTCCCTCGCGAATTGTGACATCCTTGATCTGTTAGTCTCCGGAGGGTTGTGGGTCCCGTGGGAAGGGTTGAAGGCTTCGTATTCGCCCTTGTGGAGGATAGGAACTAGGTTTACCCGCGTATCAGTCCGACACTCCAGCCCTTACCACGTACGTCCTGGGAAAAGGAAAGAAGAGGCAGTTGAAAGAGGTGGTAAGGGCCATAAAGATTCTCCCTGGGTCGTCCTGTATTGAGTCATGTTTCGAGAGGAGATAAAAAAAGGGGAGGGAGGAAGAGTGGTGGTATTTTTGGGGACCTGAGTGGAGACCAAGCAAGAAGAGAGGGCGAGGTGGTCGAGTGTGTTACGGGAGGGAGGGGGTTCGGAGGGAGAGAGATGGGGGCAACAAAGAAACTGCGTGAGAGGTTGCAGGAAGGGGTGAAGTGGTGAGATAAGGGTGATGGAACTTGGTTTGAGGGATAGATGAGGACTGGGAGGGTGACAAACCGGATGAAAGAAAGGAAGAGAATGTGGACGGAGGAGGGGAAAGAAAGAGAAGGGCGAGTCGCGAAAGAAGGAAGTGGAAGAGGAACGCTATCGGAGGCGATTCAGGGTGGGATGGTTGTTGGGGAAAAATGGACAGGTTGGAATCATTCGACGGATTTTCACGGCAGGGAGTTGATAAAGCCATCCTTCTGCCTGGGTTCTCACCACGTAGATTGACTTGGTAGACAGGCTCGTCCACCTAATCTCTACTGGAGGCGTCTTCAGATCTTCGGCCAGAAAAAAAGATTCCATGGCGAATTGCGGACGGTGGTTCATTAGGTCAACCTTCATTTGGAAACACAGGCGCATAGTGTCATCCTCTGGACATTAAATCCATCTACATAAAGCATTTTTGATGGCCGAATTGATTAAGGTACAGATAAAGGCCGCTAGGTTGGTGGAAAATTCTAGTGAAAGGACACAAAGCGGCACACACATAATCTGGGATGGAAACTTTTAGATTTGCGAACACTCCAGCCTAGATTAAACTTATTACAAAGCTATAAAGCGTATGGTTTTTCATCCGATATCGGAGATGTAATTAAGGCCCCGAATTACATTGGCAGGGCCGACAATTGTCAAAAAGTAAGAGAGACAGTCGAACGGATAGATTCAAGAATTCCTTTTTCCCACACAATATTCGCGACGACAATAAGAGGGGGTAAACCAAAGACAGTAATAGCAGCGCGTTGTCGAAAAAACGGGTTTACAAGATTAAACCCTCCCCCAAAACTCTCTCCAAGTCGGGCGTCCCAACGCCTCCCCCCGTGCGCCTTTGTGCCGGCAATATAGTACCCTTTCTCGAAAACAGAAACTTACTTTGCCGTAATTATCTCGTATATATACGGAGATTTCTTCCGAACTTGGGGCTTTGTGTGTGTTTATGTGTGTGTATGTATATATATATATATATATATATATATATATATATATATATATATATATATATGTATGTATATATATATATGTTTGTGTGTATGTATATAATACTGTTTTACAAAACTAGCTGATCTACGCTCTACGCGATCTACTTCGGTCTAATTTGATGGTAAAGCTTTTCACACTTTTTTTCAGGGTAGGGGGTCACAGACCTTTCCGTATAATTGGTGGTTTTGGCGTGTTCTGGCACACGCTAATGCCTGTACTCCTGCTTCTGGCTTTGAACCTAGATCCTTCCAATTACTAGCTGGGACTCACCGAATTATAATGACAAAAATTGTAACGAAAACAGATGTCAGTCATTAATGAAAATGTAAAATTTATGGTTAGTTATAAATTATTGCCACTGCAATACAGTAGCGGTCGTTTAAATCCTTCGAGGGCACGCGGATGAAAATGACGGTCTTAGGTTCCCACGACGACGACTTGGATACAATCTTGACATTTCGAAAGTTTTGAAGCATTCCCTGGTCCCAGTCGAGAGGTGTGTGTTGAAAACTTAATGTGCCAGCGGCACAACGTTCTTCGGAGAATTGTAGGTCACAGTATATTCTCCTCTCGCAATAAGCGGTGGGGTATTTTGATCCAGCTTTTTCTCTAACGCTAGGTATTACTCTGCATGTACCTACGAATTCGCCGACGTAGTGCATGTATCTACTGTCGACACAGTTTCTCTTTTATGTCAGCTTCTCTTTTGCATGAGTCCCAGGCACCGAGGCGTAGCGGATTTCCCGTAAATACGAAATAAATTTCAACTAAATTATTATGTCATTACCATGCTATGCTCAATTATTACCTTTAAAGTTTTACTTAAGTTAGGGATGGATGAATGAGAGTAAATGGAGGTGGTGGTGTTTGAAGGTTTGAGAGATCGGTGAAATATTATTATCGACAAGGAAGATTTAAGGTTACGTTAGAATGGATGAGCATGGAGTCCTAATTAATGAAGGTTTTCAATTAAGGGATATAGTGAAAACATGCATCGAGTTAATAGAATAAAATAGATAGATGCAACGGTAAAATAAAATTTTCAAGATTTTTAACGCAAAATTCAATGGATCCCAGGGGTGAGTGGTTGGAACGGGGGGGAGGGAAAACGAGGTGAAGATGGGGCGAAGTTGCGATCTAGGTCAGACACGAGGAAGCTGGAGGAATGAAAAGAGGGGTAAGAAAGGAAAGATACCGTATTGGAGCATAATATGGGAAAACGGTGGAAGAAATTGAGAATTTGCTGGGATATTAAGGATGGATGATCCGGAAAGATGATTTTGAAGGGCTGGAAGGAGGGCGAGGGTATTATTTTCAGGGTTAGTTGTAAATTTGAAGGGATGAGAAAAGTAGCCTCAATTTTTTTTTACTTCATATTCAATAAGCAATAAATATTTTAGCTTGATAATTGACTGGACTTACCTTATCTTATTGTTGAAGAGTACCTTACGGTTTTATGTGATTGGGAAATGTTATCACTATCAATTGTAGCATTGATCTCAATTGATTTTTTCATACATAGTACTGGCGAATATCTCTACTTGGGCATACTATATAAAATTCACCGAAGCAACCACGTTATTTTATTGACCAAATTCTGCTAATCTTAAGTTTGTTGGTATTGTAAAAAATCTCAAATTTTTAATATATTCGCCAAATGTAAGAAAAAAATTGATAAGAGGTTCACCATTTGTGTAAAGAATTTTTCATTAAATATTTATTTTTCGTCGCGAAAGAACATTTGATGTGTACCAAGTATGCGTTGGGGTCGCCCTTCCAAGTTGGAATAGTGTATCGTGGAATCCCATATTCCATACGGTAATCGTGAGGTGGTGAGAGACTTTTGACATAGGGTTGCCTGATTAGGAGTGTGATTTTTCTATGGGAGAGGAAGGAAGTGGTCGCCGAAGGAGGAAGTGGGGACCTCTACTTAGTTGAATCCCAGGTGAGGGGCCAAAGGAGGAATCTGGTCGAGAGACTTGCTGAGCGTAGCAGGGAGTGGGGGTGGGGCCGCGGGCGTAGTTCGCGAGCCATCTTGGGCAAGAGGGGAGACGACAGGTCGATCGTGGGGGGCGGAGACGTGATGGGGGCCGGAAGGAAGGAGCGGAGGCAGGTTGAATCGAAGGGAGGGTGGGCGAGGCGCTGTGCGAAGAATTTTATTTGGCGAATAAACGCTCCCTTCGCGGTGGATCATTCTGATATAAAATTCCTTGCCGTCTTCCTTCGGCAATAAAATCTATCGCCGCATAAATGTATATCATCAATGAAAACATGTTTGTAGGAAATGTATGGTGGAATTTTTCTCAAGGAGTAGGTCGTGTCTTGCTTGTGGTGTAACTTAGGCATTCAATAGCTACTACCTACAGGTATATGGCGTATGCGTGCATCAGTGATGAGATCACAAGTTTTTTATTTTTAATCTTAAAAAAATGTCTTACCTGATTAATTGATAAGTTCCAACTTCCAAGTTTAGTTTTAATTAAAATGATATCCAACCATTACATCGAATAACGTCTCGAAAGTTCAAAAAAGTCAAAGTGTTGGCTAAATATTTGTGTGCACTATCTGGAAACCGAAAAGTAATTCCGCCCTTCGAGCATTACTTGCAATAAATAGCTACATTAAGTAGAAAGGGTTTTTCTTACCACTTATTTATCGGGAAACTATTTGAGATATGCGTAAATAAAAACTTTAAACTATGGCAAAGGAACGAATGTTTCGTGATTGTTCAAGTTGCGCAGGAGTGAACTAACTACGAAATAAATGTAAGAATAATTGCTTATTGTTATTTTAGGACTGGCTTAACTTGCGGGACAAAATGCTATCAGTTAATTCAAACATAATGTCAATACAATCGTTTGAGTTTCTGAATGACTGAAGGCCATTGATAAAATTTTTTCCTTGTATGATATACTCGTATAAGATGAAAATACTCAGAAAACATGCACATTCGTTAACTGCGAGTTTGACCATTTGATATATAGAGTTAAAACGCCTCAGATTACGTTTTCTCTTTAGAATGTTGTTAATAATACGAATTACAATTATTTAATCGTTGCAATTGGAGAACTAAAAAATAATTACACATATTTTACTGTGGCTTAAGGTTTTCTCTAAAATTTTCAAAAGTAGCGTAGCATTCTTGTTGAGAGATTTTAAATTGGTTTGTGATAGAATTGAAGCATTTTAATGAAAGGTTAACAAGTCATTTGTCGCTTCTTTTGAATTAACATTGATCATTGACAAGATACATTTTTAAAGACTGCTGTACTGACCGTTACTAATGAATACGTGGATAACATTTATGAATGTATGCCCTCGAGGTGTTTTTCAGTTGAATTTATTTCATGAGCAAGTTTCTTGCATTTTTCACAGGGTAACACCTATATTTATGCCGCCCATGCATTTTTTTAGATATTCGCCTCTATGAACTCCCTTTTATGTTCATCATACCCTACTAGCCACCGCTTGGGTCTTGGCAGGTGGTGGTAATTCTTTACGCTATCCGCTTTCCAGGTTACTAAATGTTTTATAACTATTTTTTTTCTTGTTAATTTTATTATGTTAATTATTAATTATGAAATAAATGAACGACATTAGATAAAATTCTACTAAGAATATTCCCAGAAATCAAATTTGAAGGGCTTTTGAGAAGATCCCACCATATATGTAGCGGAAGAAAGTCTGCCGTTTCGCCGCGTTGATTTTTTCATAGTTTTTGCGTTGCTGCCCCGTCGGAAGACGGAAATTAGTTGCCATAGGTCTAGTCGCTCGTGTTAATCCTGAAAAAATAAGGGTTTGCGGTCGGTGTGGCATCGTTCTATCGTTCCACGCGGCCTCCATTAATGCAATAGGAGCTATAAGATGACAAAAAATACTCCGACGTTCGGAAAGGAATCCTGCGGTGCCTTGGAGTGTTAAGCGATGTATGAGAAAAAATGTGAAGCGATCTTGGACGCATATTTTCCGCAGTCTTTCATTTAATGAGCTAATTAGTCATGAAAATTTAAGGTTCTGAATTTACGTTTTAATGATCATTAAGAATTTGAATGCGAATCTCATGAGAGTCTGATGTAAATTTGATATCAATGGAAGAGGTTCAGCTGCGTTGTTTTAGTTTAGGTTTTATTTTCCATCTCTCTGCCAATTTTAATATATATATATATATATATATATATATATATATATATATATATATATATATATGTATAGATATATATATATATATATATATATATATATATATATATATATATATATATATATATATATGTATAGATATACACACACACACACACACACACACATATAGATACATATTTATATATATTTAATTATGTATCGTTGGTTCTTTAGCATATCAACCTTGTGCAGTTTTTGTACTACTTTGGCAAAACTTCGCAAAAACAATATTATACAGTACGCTAATGTCCATTTGCCCATTAATTGTGACTTCTTGCTGTTATTTGCAAAGTATTAGCTGAAGCCTCCGGCAAGAAATGAAGAATATTAATTGTTGCCAATTTTATCGTTCTTCCCACGGTTCTTCACACTGTTTATAGTCGTTGAATTGATAAACTGGACTTCATCTAGTTATAATCTGGCATTCATCTAATTTGCATGCATCATCTGAAATAGCTCTATTTTAGCCTTTTTGAATTGAAGAATCAAATGTTGGTTAGTAATGGTTATATTTTGAACAGGAATAATTAAAAAAACATTTATAATCATTTACAACCAGGTTTTTCATGTAAATATTCGGTTGTTTTAGCCATTTCGTTGGACAGCACTTAAGCAATAAATAATCTTGATATATTCTGGCTTAATTTAACGTGTTTTAAGTTAGCGCCCCTCCGGTAATACTGACAGTATAATGTTTAAAAAATAGTTCATGCCTCTCACATGATCACGAATACGTTTTTGCAGCGCGTATGAATCCGAGATATGCGAAATCGTTACTCATTTCATTCCGTGCCAGCGAATGGAAATGCATCTTTAATTAATGAGATGCGCTTTTTTTGTCAGAATATCTTGTTTTATGGCTGGAGATGTACACTTCATCGCTAAAAATTTCTATTCAAATTAAATTTAAATGCGTAATTTTTTATTGGAATTCTTTATCTTGCATCCATAAAATGGAGGTTCTTGTTAGGATTTGAGATTTACATGATGAAGTGGAAAAATCTCGTCTCTGCCACAACATCTTCCTGTGGCTAATTAAAGCTGTGAAAAATTATCTTTTCCGAAGCGAACTTGGAAAGAGAGCCGGAGGAGATCCGTCAGTCCGTTAAAAAAAATGTTTATTCGCTCCTCTTGAGTTGAATGGCAAAGGCCAATTTTTCATTTCTTAATTTCTGGGATTTACTTATTCGTTAATCAATGAAAGCTTTGAGCCTTTTAACCAGATGAGGATAAATTTGGCATGCTTAGAGAACATCAAGGATGCTGTTTTACATGGTGAATTTCGGATATGCCTGGCTAAGGCCACCTGGCCATTATGCCCAGAAGAATTCCTTCACCTTTGATGGACCTTAGGAAATGGAACTGAAAATTTAATTTACTGCGCGATCCTGAGTCTTCATATTTTAGGGTCATGCTAAAAGGTTTTAGTAATAACATTTAATTCTCTGTGGCCGGAGTTGTTTAAAGGGTGGTTTGCGGTAATTCTTAAAAATTTCTTACGTCGCTAAATATCTTTATCTATTTTACTCTTTGCGTTGTTATCACTTTCATGGAATAAGCCTTCCTATAAACCTCTATCAGTAATACCTATTATCCACAACTGTTACACTCGAACGATCTCTTAATATTTTTAAGCTTACCAAACCTTTATGAGGAATATTTATTGAATTTTAATTAGTGATATTCGTGAATTCACGGCTGAGTTTTCCCCGTTTGTTGGAGACTCGCTTTGAAATGCAGTATCCGCCAAAACTAGATTTCGAACTCGTAACTCCGATTTATGGCCTGATGCTGTAAACCAAGTTAGCCACCGAGGCTTACATTCGCGCGAACCTTCGGTGCTCCGTGGAATGTTGAGCCCTGTATTCTTCACTTTTTGTGTGCGATTGCCTTTTTTGAACTCCCCTATTTGGGTTTTTTTAGTTATGGATAAAAATCGTCACAGAGATATATAAAGTCTTATCCGGTATATAAGTCTTTTCAAGGTACTCGGAAAATCGCAGTTGAAGGTTCACAATTCCGAATCTAAACACCTTCATTTCTTTCTCTTATCGATTCACGGTGTTATATGTTCGAATATTAATCAAGGAATCAAAGGAAAGCTAGTGTTTTTACAGGATTTATATCTACGGAGAAAGTTGAATCATACCAATTTAATATAGACGAGTGATTTCTTATGATTCAGAGAGGAGTTACCTCTGTGAGGCATAGTAAATTTGGAAAAGAGATTTAAGAGCAAAATACTTCACCAGTTGAACGGAATATTCTTTTCATTGCCCAAAATATTGGCAATAATATATGAATATAAAGTGTATTAAATTTGAATGCATAACATTTTAGAGGTTATTATGGCATCCGCTGTCCTTTTCAATGGGTACGACACACACTCGTACTTCATCCAGAATGAGTATGAATTTTTAAGTCTGAAATTTACTTAGTGTATCATTTCATTCGATCAGTTTGGTTGTTTTTTCTAATCGTAGCCCAACCCTTGAGGCTGAAAGAAACCTTTTATCATTATGCTTGGTGCCAGTAAAAATTCTTGGAAGTCATTTTAACATTATATTCCTGAATGGCGTGTTGACATGCTGCAATTATGTAGTTTTCAAATTTCCCTTACAGTTTATATGAGACGGCATTGCACAAAATGGAAGTGGATGAACACACCAATTGCCTATCCAGAATCTTCTCATTATTTAGCATTAAAAATTTGCCCTGCATGCCACTAGCTTTTAAGGCGAAATTCTGAATCTTCAAAACCAGTTACCTGAAATGAAGTTGGCCCGGGTGCTTCTACAGCCAAGAAATTTGGGAGTTTCACTCTCGGGGAAACAGGTGTGGTCGGGAATTGAAGGTGAGGGTGCCCGCGAGGGGTGGAAGAGAAAAGACGTAATGGATTGAATCGGTGCCCTGTCGCTGAAGCGTGTTATCGCGTTCACGGTGGGGATCTCTCAGGTTCCGGAGCTCGGAGATTTAGAAAGTTTTCCGGGAAAGGTCCCGTGTCAGCCTTGCTCAATGCCCGATCGACGGAATAACTTCAAAATCGGCCGACGACGTCCAGATGAATTTTCCGATGAAATCGATTTGTGCGGAAGGACTCTTTCAATACTCGAAAAAAATTTTATTTTGCTCCGGTCTTCCAGGGAAAATTTCCTTATTTTTTCAGCAAGTCCTCGGTTTCCATCGCACGGCATGCCGTTTTGGCCTCTTCTATTTGGCCCTTGCTTATGAGGCTCCGTTCTGCATGCGTGATTTAGAGGGTTGCGCTGTGCTGGCATGTGAGTACGTCCTATGGTGAAGATTGCTTTTATTGCATCCCTAAAGCCGGCGTGCCATAAATTCCCTGCGCTCTGTTTTCATTTTATGTCGTCGTTGCATGGTTGAAACAAAAATGTGATCAGTCATGACGGTGATTTATTGTCAGCTACTTTATAGCCATATTTAACAACCAGCCTCGCTTTTAGCAGAGAAGTGGAGCGACTGCAGGGAAAGCGTGGGAGAAAACAGGCTGCGAAAAGGTCGAGGTGTGTAATTTTTTTTAATGTGCAATAAATCCATTTCATTATTTGGTTATGCTTTGTTTTATCTCTCCATACAACGGCAACCATATCGTCCCAAAACTAAAACGTAATGCGTGTCTGTCTCTTTTGTTATTGCTGTTCCCATTTGTAGATTATTGATTATTTTCCTCATGACACTGACAGCGATTATTTCGGAACACATTGTCCATATTCCCATTCCTTGATAAGGCCCTTGGAATTCAGAAAAATTGCTGGATAAATACGTATCAAATTATAGAAGAGCAGCTCATTTATGTACATTATACGTTTTATTATCATTTCCACTCCCATGTTTTGTTTCCCTTTTCAAATTTTATGAAGTGTTTATCATAAATATGTGTATATTTAACTGCCGAGGGTTGACGGAGTGGCTGGGATCAAAGGTTAGGTCCCCGCGAATCTAGAGGAAAACTGGGGAATAGGATTCCCTCCGTTCAGGAAAACCTACAACTCGGGTAGATGAGGCAGAAAAATGAAGGCAGCTCAAATCAAAGCTTCAATGCTGTCGGATTTTTATTCAAAGACAAAAATATGACGGTCCGTCCGGGAAGCCGTTCCCTTTCTCCGCGCCCTCTCCCCTCTCCTCAGCCGATCCTCCCTTTTAAAGGTTTCCCGCCACCCAGCATTTACATGGGTGCAAGTGCCGACGGGCGATTCGGCCGTCGTCTTCTAGGTTAGTGCGTAGCGCAGGGCGTTAAGCTATAATATGTGTACTTTGTTATATGTATCAGATAATTATATGCTCTTACCAATCTTAAATTAGAGTCTCTTGAGACAGTCAGTCGCAGTGAATGGATGACACAATCTTCACAAAGCCTTGATCCCCAGTGGCGAAGAAATTTCAAACTTAATCGTGTTCCTCAATTTCAAGAGTCAGTCCTAGTCGAACTAAACATATTAACTGCCGATTCTTATTTTGTCGGAAATTAGAGTCTCATAATTGAACTAATTTCCGGACGGGAATCTTTTATTCCAGCGGTTGAGGCAGAGAGTTTTAATTTCTTCCTCCGGAAAAAACACGTCTTACTCACGCCTTGGCATAACCTCTATGGCTCCATATAGGGGGTTTAATTGACCCCCTTCTCAAATTAGTCTTAAGAAATTCTCTTCGGTCCCTGAATAGGTGTGTGCCCCCCTCCGCTCTTCCACTCACTTTTCCAAATCCCCACGGACGGCTGAAAAAATGTTTCCGGTTTCCCCACAGCTCATTCCCCCTCTCCCCCCATTTCACCCCCGACTCCTCTCTCCTATTCCACCTGCCCTCTCATTCCTCGCACTTCCTTTCCCTTACTTCGGTGACCGTGCCCGCTCGCGAGAGAGAAAATAAAGAAAATGAGGAAGCGGGGAGAGGAGGGATCGGGGGAGATGGGTCTTGTTTGGCGAGGGAATGGGGGGCGAAAGAGGGACGGAATGGACGAGAGGGGTAGCAGGCGGTGGACGTATGAAGAGGGTACTCGCTGAATGGGAAGTGGGATCTCGCGTCCCTCTTTCTCACCCCCTCCCTCTATCTCCCTTTCTCTTTTACCTCCACTGGAGAGAGGAGGGGTGGATGGGAAAAGAGGAGGAGAAGAGAATCAGACGGGGACTAGGGTGAGACCGAGGAGACAAAAATGGTTGAGACTCGGGCAGAGAATTGAGAGGGAGAGAAGGGAGTGGGGTGTGAGGAGTCATCCTGAGGGGGTTGACGGGTGCCAAGGTTGTCGTCCGCGGTGCAAGAGAAGGGGTGAGCGCCGTGGGTCCATTTTCGCGTCGCGTTTCTTTTTTTAAATTTTTATTTATCATCACTGTACTTTTTTTAAGCGGCCGAATGGGGTGGTGCAGAGGGTTTGTGGTTTTTACTTTCGTGTGCTGTGCGCATCCGTGTGGGTTGGTTGTGGTTCACGAAGGTAGGCTGGGTGGTTCGACCTACCGGGTAAGGGGAGGAGGTAGGTTAACCGTGAGGAGGAATCTCCCTCGGGCCGCTGGTTTGCATTAAATAGGCCCAGTGCAACACCCAAACACCGCGTTGTTGACCTAGACTCTTCGCGGAGTTCACCGAAAGGCCAACGGGAGATAATTGTCAGCGCTCGGGAGAGGGAGATAGTCACGTCTCTTTATTCGTCGATGCAAGAGGTGGCAGCGATCCACCGTCGTTCGATGGCCTTTGTTGCCCTTCCCCATTCCATAGAGAGAAAGGAGAATAATGTAAAAATCAAAGCGCACGCGTAGTCCTTTGGCGAGTCGCATCCTTGTTTGTATTTCCCATATCTCGCCTGGACTAGTTAACGAATCGTCGGCGAGGGCATATTGGTCTAATGAGCCGAAGGGTTTTTAATGAGGTGGATATGTGGGGGGGGGGGAGAGCCGAGGGATTTCGGGGGTTGTTTCGAAAGCCATGGGAATAGGCAATAGGGCCCGGAGGTGAAAGTGGGAGGGTTGAGGGAGTGGAGACTGCGGTGGACTCTGGGCGAGGGGGGGAATGAAAACAGAAAAAAAACGCCGGAGAGGGGACGAGAATGGGAGTGGATGGGAGCGGCGCTGCGTGAGAGTGGGGAGGTAGGGGGGGGGAGGAGAGGGAGAGTGGAGAATCGAGGCGTGCTGGAGGGATGGAGGAGTGTACCATTCCAGTCTGGGTGGGGGTTAGTGTGTGGAGTGTTGGGAGAGAGGGCCCAAGAGGGAGAGAGAGGGGCTGAGAGTTGACGGGAGGGGCAGAGGGGTGGTTGTATGCCAAGTGTGCGTTGCATATTGATCCGGCTCTGCTCCTGACGGCCTCGGTACAGTACCCTCTCTCACTCTCTCAGCACTCCCCTGTCCTCTTCCTCCCGACCTCCTCTGGTCCTATATCTCATCCCCCCCAAACTCTCCCCCTCTCACTCTCTTCACCTCATCGCCCCCATCTCCTTCCTATGCGCTCCCTCCATCAAACCATCTCTCCACTCCCGACCTTGTTTGTGTACTCCGTGAATTTTTAAAAAAATTCTGCCTTTTTTTCAAATACCTTTTATTTTCGCGCCGTATTCCTCTTTTCCTCGTCGCTCTCCTCTCACGTCCCTCCCTCCTTGTCTCCTCTCCCTCTCTTACACCATTCCACTCGGGAGGGAGATGGAGGCCTTCTGGGGTAGAACGGCGAGTCCGTCGAGGGAGAGGTGGCCGGGAAAGTTGACTGGGGAGGGAAATCGGAAGAATGGGAGAAGGGAGAAATAATTCAGCCAGGAGCTGTCTTTCTCTCTATCTCTTCCCGGACTAGATTTCACAGAGGACCGCCTCGAGGCAGGCCGCGTTAAACCACCAAACCAATCCCTCCCTCCCTCTTCTCCAACCTTCCTTCCATTCTTCCACTTCCCTTCCGGCCCCTCACCCTCAAGCCGCCCCTTTCTCGCTTTTCTTAATGCATCCCTCCCTTTCCCTCTTCCATTCTCACAGTCCGCCCCACACTTTGTACTTCATGTACTTACTAATATTCCAATCTCTCCACGTCTATTACCTTATTATGTTCTTGAAGCCCATGCTTCGATCTTTCTCCAACCTCCTGCTGCTCAATCGTTCGAGAGATATGTCCTGTCTTCATGTTCTTAGCCGAAGCCACGCCTTTCATTTTTATGCACACTAATATGTGTATTTTTCGGTACTCTCAAGGTTACTTTGCTTTATAACTTCCTAACATATTTTTTATTCAAATTTTCTTCGGATAACTGGGAGTTTTTGTTTTAACCGCCCCGTGGAGAAGGAGGCATTAGTGTAATTAAGCTTTACTGATTCATGTAACTCATAATGCCTATGAGCATCTTTCTCCAACTTAATGGATCATTAGATGGGAATATGACGTATTTTCTAATTAAGCAGCCATTTCCACCTCTACCTATCAGCTTAACACAGTTTTCTTGTTGTTTTCTTCACATATGCACTCGGGATTACCATTGCAATACTCTATAAATGGGTGTGAAAATATTATTTTGTAAATATCGGCCGTATGTATTATTAATTCTGATCCCAGGCATTAATTTCCTCTATACTGTGGCCCTTATAAATCCGTCGGTTGAAGTGTTACTTTACTTCCTGCTGCAAAATGACCTTCCGGTCAAAAATTGCTTTGCGTTTTTATGCTTCCGTGTACTTTGGATAGTGTGATTGAGTTTTCATACTGAATCGCGATCAGGGTAGACGTGCTTTTTTGTCATCGATTGGTCACAAAATAGCAAATATAAATGCGGAGAATAAACGTTGGTGTCATTATTTTTGACATTAATTTTAAAATATTGCAACTAGTAGAAAGATTTCTATACACGTAATAAGCATGGCTAGTGATTTTACCCCCCCCCCACCCCCCACCCCCCCCGCAATACGACTTAACGGCAACTTGTGGGGCATTATGAGTATTTAGATGAATGAGTATCCTTCTGTGGCCAAAGATGAATCATTTTTTTAATATTTTGATATTATTACTCGATTTTAAGGGTTTCTCTGAAAAATTTTAAATAACGAAAGTTTTCATTTGGGTGATTCGTCAATCATTTGTTTGTCAAAAAAGGTAGATATTTCACTAAAGCATAAATGTTTATTTTACGGATTTCGGCAGCGTCAATGCAAGAAGTCTCTTGTCTGAATTATCTAAAATGTCTGTCTAATGCTATTTTTAGAGCGCCTTAACATATTTCCCTAAACTATGTAAATGTTAGTCTGCATTTTCATAAATATTCAGTTCATATTTGTCCCAAAGTGATCTTTTTGAGGGACCAACATGCATAAGGGAGATGATTTTTGAAAACTTTGAGCAACTAATGGCGTGATTTCAAAATTTGGGTGCAATTACTTTATAACTTTTCCTAAACCCTCGCATTATGTTGTGTGCCCAGCATTTGATATGCATTGTGGAAAAGTGCATCAATAAAGATTAGTTTCACCGGTCATTTATTAATCCCCAATCAGCTGATCAACTGTTATAGCTATAACTTAATTAATTGTAATATACCATTAGTATTAATAGTCGCAAGTATTCATTGATTGCCGATTTGATGGATCATTTTAGTATTGGTATTTAGTCTTTGAAGAAATGGTCGGCGATCTAGCACCAATTGTTGTCGGGAAACTGAGCGTATGCTATTCATTAGATAGAACAGTAATAATGAATTTTATGAAAGAGTTTATCATCCAGAAAAAATTTAAGTCACCCCGCTTAGATTGAAATATTTCAATTCTTCGGACGTAAAATTTTGAATCAAAAAAGATAGTTGGTTTTGTGTAAGGTGAATCTTTTGTTATTTTTTTTTCTTTCTGCGTATGAATTTCTTATCAGCTTGTTATCTAATCATGAAAGAAAGAAAACTATCGGCAAGCCCAGCGTTGCCGTAAAGATTGTTGTCGACATTCCCATTCACCTGCAGGAACCGGAGTGTTTTTTTTCTTTTTCTCCTTTTAGCATCAGCTTTCCCCAGGCCGACACACACTTAGCCGTGGGTTGGCGTCCATTGTGTCCAACACCGCCCCCTGCAATCTCTCGGCCCGCCGCAGAGAATATATGTATGGAGGCCAGTCTCGAATACTGCGCATTCCCTTCCCATCGCCTCGAGCCACGTGCTCGCATTCTTTTTTTATATGCCGCCAGAGCCCAGCCAAAATTTTATGCGTCGGGAGAGCATTTAGCGCCAATCACGTTTTCCCGTGTTTCGCCGTTACTATAGTGCTTTGTTTTGTTTTCGAGTCGTATATTTCGTTCTCTCGGTAGCGTATTAAATGCTGCGTGCCTAACGAGTTTCGGTATCGGTAATCACATACATTCCGAGTGAAGGTTGATTAGCATGAATGACGCTTCTGCTTGTGGAACACATACAAACATTGGGCACGTTTTTCGTATCTTTCGTGGATCTAGAGTTTAGATTCCTCTCTCGCATCACTGCCCACAAGCATCGAATGTCAAATATTTATAGTTCGTTGCAACTTCCTGTACCATCATTGCTTCATTAATCACGTGCGCAGTTCCACTTGTTGTTTCACACAGTTCATCTATTTATTTGTTCCGAGTGGCATGCGGTTACCTTTAGTCTTCTATTGAAACTGCATGAGTAGTTTTCCCTGTCGAATGTATTATAATTGAAGCATTTGAAGTCATAATCCGACGGTTGTGATGTTTCTTTAACGCAGTCTTTGTGACAGTGCTAGATTCCGCTGTGCCCGCCCATGGGCGTCCGTTTAAGTGCTGCATTTTATTCAATACTGCAGTCTTGAATTGTTTTTTTTAATTTTATAGTGACATATATATCTCACATCAAATTATTCTCCTCTATCGAAAAAGAGCCATAATAATTTTATAGGTATTTTTTCATATCAATCCGTTTATTCTAAGTTTAATTGTTTACGCTGTGGTTTAATGTGAGCACCAAGGTTTAGGTATTATTTATTGACATAACTGCATTTGGCGATAGACACAACACCAGTAAAATGTGCATTGTAGCCTTGGAAAAATTAATCTCGAAGTGAAAATAAAAAGTTAAGTTTTTACTCAATTAATTTGAATGAGTGGGAAGTCGGCACCATGCAACAATACAACCGCTTCGACAAATGCCAACAATGTACAAGGTTCCTGCTTCCTATGGTGTGCTCTGTTGAGACATTGTTAAAGGAACGGATTTCATAAACTGAAGATATCATTATCGCGTAGCCATTCTTGCAATAATGCATATTTTTTGGCGATTTGGAGTTTGGGCAAAGTAATCACAAGAAAGCTTATGGGTTGATCCGTTGCCGAAATACAGACATAGTTGCATTCTAGAAATAGCAATGGCAATTTGCAGGGAATACTTAGCAGGTTTTCCATCGGGTCAGATGCCTAGGCAGCCGTGAAGACTTTACTCCAAGATGTCTCTTGCTTTTTTATTGGATGCAACCACTTCTTTATTATTCGGGAACGTATCACCCTAGGCAGGCAGCCAAGTCTGGGCAAGCTGACACCCTCATCCGGTGGAAAACCCGCGAAGACTTCACCGCGATCGTTCTCCGGGAATACGCCAAATCTTACAAGTGGCATCTTATTACGATCGCCTTCTCTGAATCGGCACTCTCTAATTAATAAATGTATGCACCCGTTGGCAATAAATTTATGCACCCGTTGGCTAAAATTATTTGAAGTTAAAAAATTAAATTATGTGAATATTTGATTAAGTTGCGAATATTGGTTATCAGCATGATGTACCAAACTGGCAGTACTCGGAAATATTCTTTATATTCAGGTACTCACAAACAGCTTTAAATTGCCTCCTCAACTCACACACGAGCACTATATATCAACGGAATCGGTCATGAGTAGTTTTACAAAATATCATGTCCCATATACCTTTTAAAACATGAAAAGTAATATCAGACGAATAGAATCTTCAGTCTCTGGCTGGCACATATATTTACTGTGCGGTCTCTTGAAAATGATGAGTTCCAGCCAGCAGGAGGTCCACAGCGTAAACAAATAGAAATTTTACGAATAACTGAAAGTTGGGAAGCATTGGAATTTGCATTAGATCCTTGTGTTTTAAAAGTATTTAACTTCTATTTATTTAGAATTTGTTGTTAAACAGATCTCATGATCTTCTCATCTCTTATCCTTAGGGACCATCTTTACACTGTCAGGTTGAAAAGGAATGCCGATGACTAGAAAAGTGTGAAATCATTGTGTTTAGTACGAGGGGAACGCCCGAAGTTACATCTCTATCCGTTGAGCCCAACCCATCGATGACTACTATTTGTTTGCGATTTGACGCAAGACTGCTGAAGATTTGACTGAAGTCTCTAATCCAATTAATAATTTTCTCATTGATTCCGTAGTATTTAAGTCTGTATGACAGTTCATTGTGTGGGACTTTATCGAAGGCTTTTTTTGAAACATAGGAATACTGCATCGACTTTTGTGTTGCTTTCTCCCGATCTAAGTATATCGTGAATGAAAATACCTCGTTATGTTTCGCAAGATCTGCTTTTCTTAAATCCGTGCTGGTTTTTGGTTAGTATTTTCCTACTATTAAGAAATCTCATAATGCTAGTGACGATATTGTATTCGTGTAAGGTGTGCACGTAAATTTAATGGTGTATGTTTCGTTACGAAATGAATGGGTATAATTCAATCTGTTCAAAGAGGTATCTTTAACTTTGGTAATCCATATGCGTTGTGTTTGAAGTAATGATGAATGAATGAAGCAAATTAAAAAATGTCAAATATAACACTGATCTGCACAGATATTCCATTTTGCCAACAATTATTTTCGTAAACGCATTGGCATTTATTATCGTCATAAATACTCGGTAATTTGTTTCTAAAAGGTTTTTTGTCTGAAAAGTATCCCGTTTCAGTTGATTTTCCCAATGAAATAACATGAACAATGAGAAAATATCGCCTTTAATCAGGAAAGAATTAGCAGTTAATTCTTATTGTTTCGGAATTATTCATTAATGTTAGTTAGTAACTGGATTAAATCCGCTCTTGGATCATAATTTTCGTTTGGGCTTCCTATTCAAATATTTGTTGTTCTATTTAACTAATCCTACATTCAGCTCCCAATCGAACTCTGCGTAATGGTTCCAAATTTTAATTTCTTTGAAAAGTTTCATTATGTAATTTACTGTAGCATTGCTATGCATGCAACTTTGTTTTTTATATTTTTTTCTTTGATTTCAGAGTGCTCTTTTCTCGGTGTATTTATTGCCATTATTCTTAATTGCAGGTCATTCGGAATGAACCTGCTGCAAAAACGGAGCGATTGGACACACATCACGAAAGGTAAGTTGTATTATTAAAATTATTCAACCCTCATGAAATAGGTAGCCAAGTAAAAATGTTGTAATAAACTCACTATTTTGTTATTTCCGTTTCGTTGTGTGATGTGTACATTTTTAGTATAAGGTTGGAATGTCATTACCTTATTATAATGATCTTTTCATTTTAGGGTATTTTTTATGTTTATTATAACTTCTTTTGGTGAATAATGTGTGTTTGAAATGGTCTAATTGATTATATCCTCGTTTTCATAGAACAAAAAGCAGTCCAAGTCTCATTTTAATTGTGTGATTATGTCTACTAGCAATGCGATCTTTCGATCTCTGGTAATGATCCGTTTCTCGCTGGCTATTGTTAAGAATCCTGCCTCACCCCATAGAAGGTGATATCTCCCATACTGGTATTCGGTTGTCAAATCATGAATTCTGATTTCTAAGCAGTTTCCAAGCGAAGACCTTATTCTACCTGCCCGAACCAGTTCATACAGACTGAATTTTCCCGGCGATTGACGTAGAGAAGTTGTCCCCTCTGTTAAAGATAGAACTGAATACGTAGTAATGATGCCGCAGCAATTGGGACTACATCGCTTTTTCGATAGTCCTGCTACCATAATGATAATGAGCGGAAATCTTCGGAGGTATGGATTGCTTGTGGGATGGGGCTCAGCTCATCTTTGGACGTTGCACTTAGCCGTGAACGGAATTAATAACGCGTTCCGGAAGGCAATTTAGAGTCAGGCCTGAGAGTTTTAGGGGGCCACATCCGGCGGGGCGCTGACTGCGGAATGCGCTTTGCAGGACCCGGGGATCCCTGGTCCGTTTGGGGCGGAAGCCGGATCCGGGAGTCGCTGATGCGGCAATCTTTTTCGCCAGTGACCAGGTCCCGTGCCCCCCCTCCACCCACGACCAGTCATCTAAATCGCCCGGCCATGGCTCTTGCAAGGGTCGGTCCCGAACCCCCAGAACAGGTCCCCCGGGTCCTCTAACCCCTCACTCCCTTTCCTCTTGTCCCACGTCGCAAACCAACCCCCACCCATCCCTTTCTCTTCCCATGCTCACACACCACTATTTTCGCCTCCACGACCAGACGTGATGGGTTTCCCTCCGACCATTCCACCGCCAAAACCCATCCAATCAGGAGAGGGGAGACTTGTTGCCGCATTCCCTCCCCCTCCACTAAATCTCGCAGAATAATGTGACGGCTGTGACAAATCCTTTTAGCTTGGAATTTATCACTGTTGCAAAACATCAGACTGTGTATACATGGTTGTGCGAGAAGATTTTCTATGCTGCGAAGGATGTTTGTTTCATATTGGCCGACGAAGGAAAATTCCTGGGGTTGCATTCCAATTTTAATAGCGTTATTGCCGACAGTCCCACCATTCTTCATGTAACTTTTTCGATATATTCTCCCAAGTAGTTTGTATGTAATCGTGGCTCTTTGTGCTAAATAATGCGTCAATTGTTGCCTTCCCATAAATGTAGAGATTTTCGGGCTACCGTTGGCGAAAAAACTCAATTTCCATCCACCGAAACATTATATAATTTTCCCTTCTAGCACTTAGTAACTGTATTTTAATTGCCATTCGCGAGGACTCTAATGCCGGACGCTAATCGCAGTGCTAGATTATAAAATGGTTGATTTTTTCGACCTTCACCTCTATTTCCATTTGTGACTACCATTTGTGGTTTTCATTCTATATTTGGGCTATGTATCCTGAAGACATAAACGGTACAAAAATACGAAATTAAAATCAGAGTGAAAATTTGGTTTAATCGCTGTAAATTTCAAGTTGATGTTGCCGAAAGTCGTTTTTATTTCAATGGTAAAGATTTTTTCTCTTAAATTATCTGCCCTCGTGTGTGATACGCGCGAAACGGCATTTGACTTAAGGTTCCTTCCTGGATGAATCTCATCCGCTGAAATTTTTACCCGTTTAGATTTCGTACTTGTAAAACTCAAGAATGTGCTTCATATCAGTCGCCATTATTTCGTGATTTCTAGTGTCCACCAAAGGTAATGCTGCTCTCAAATTCGGTACGTGAAAGTGATCACATTTCATTTTGGTGGCAGGGTTATAAGTTCCTTCTCGTGTCATCTCCAGTCCCTCCTCTTTCCCTTGACAACAATGCCCTGCCCCTTGCTCCTCCCGATCTCAGTGTGTTCACCTGTTATGTATGCCCCCTCCTCCCTCGTCATCTCATAATCCACCCCTGCCCTCCCCATCATCCCCTCCTCCTCCCCTCCCTCTCAATCCCCTTCCTTCCGGATGATCTTCCTTCACCACCACTCAACAGGTCCTCTCCGCGTCCGCCCCCTTCTGCTCTCCCCTGCATCCAAGCATTGCCCTTATTCTGCCCTTCCAACGCCATTCCCCCTACAAGGCTTTTCCGTCCTCCCCTTCTCTTTATATCGTTCCCTTTCCTCCTTGTGTCCATACGGGAGCCGAACTTCAGTAGGAGTTAAAGTCCTCCACCTCGCCCCGTTCCCCTTCCACGATCTCCGTAATTCCTTCCACCCCGACCTCCCCCCTCTCTTCGCATACCAAATGGTCCACACATACGCCCACAGAAAAAACGGCGGGAAAGCTTACGCTTTGCCGTGATGGTATCAATTCCGAGGGAGGATAAAATTTTTTGAGAGGATGGTATTTTCGTGCGAATTCAAAGCTTTTAGATTAAGGCTGCGTAATCCGGGGTACATATCTACATATAGAAGTTAAATGAAATGAGCGGTGCATATTAATAAACTTTCTTTAAATCCCCCCCCCCCCGTCATGTGAAGTGGACTCTCTACGGTTAGAAGATTTTTGGCCGTTTTTAGCGCTTAGTCCCATGCAGTGAAAACTAATTTTAGTGCGAATCGTTTTGCAGATAAAATGAATGCCAGCATAAATATGGATTTTATTCGTGTGAAAGTGAACATTTTTGTTGATGTGGAAAAAAATAACCTCAAAAGAGATTGCCTTTCGTAATATTAACGGCTTTGCTTTTGGCAGGCCGTAAAGGAAACTGTTTCCATTTGAGAAATGAAATGGCCCTTCATAAGGGTTTCTCCCGGGATAAATTAACAGTTCTGGATCTCATTTAGAGCTATTTGTGGAAATTGAGTTATAATACATTTTTCGATTGAACCTTGGGTAAAGGATTCATTTTTATGATTTGTCAAAAGATAACTTTCTCTGTATCACTTTGAAATTACTTCACATGCAAACCTATGCACGTGAAAATGCTCAGTATAGTTTCATGGATCTTCAGTAATTTAACAAGTCTAGATATTATTTTCAAAGAGCTCTCGAAGTGTGCACTTACCGTAAATGTATGATGCATTTATTTTTAATATTTATTGAAATATGCTTCCCTTAAATTGTGAAATATCTTCGTATTTCATATCATTATATGAAGTAATAGGTGTCCGAAATCAGCCATGTGATATTAAAGATATTTTATAACTGTTTGTGTAAAGAATCAGGATGTGACATTAACCGCAATGCGTTTTACATTAATGTGATCAATCGCTTGCATTTTAATGTTTATAATTCAAGTTTCAATCGAGGTGGGTGCTTAGTTAACTGCATAATTATAGGGCAACCGTGCTTCAACAAAACTGAATGGCTTAAACAACGATGAGGGTCCAATTAGGGTTTGCAATATTTTCGCAAAATATTGCAAGTTATGTTCGAGGATGGTTTTTTGGCATAGTTGTTCCTTGTACGTTTCAAACAGAGCATTCATTTTGGTACTTGCGACAGACATTATGAGTACAATTGGTAATTTTTTCTCGCAACAAAATGAAAAGAAACAAAATATATGCCTAAATTTTTCAGGTATTAAAATTGGCAAGTAGTCAGCATCTGTCATAAGCGGCATTATTATACCAAGCAACAGTACTCGGAGGTAGTTGTGATAGGTGAGGGTTTAGCTCCTGGATGATATGCCCACAGGCGAGGGATATCCCAGTCATAGGGAATGTCTCATGCTGTTTCACTTTCTTTCCTTGCTCCACCGTAAGTTTACGGAAGATATTGTGCCGATGATTGTGCCAATAATTTAGTCTTCCAAATTGTGTTTGGTATGGGACGACTGTAAACTGGGACTCTACAGTCAATTGCTCGTACTCCCCTCCCTGGGTTATTGATTGTTTTACGTGAATAAATTATTTATAATTGAACATTGGTTCATCACTCTATGTACATGGATGCCAGCTTCCGTATTTATAACTAAAATAAAGTAACAATGTTTCAAAATGTATTCAATATATTATTATTAATATGCATTTAAAAGCATTATTGATATGTATTACACGGGTTCAAGTCTGGTTGAGTCGTCTTTCAATCTCCACTTACGTCCAACAACACCTGTGTGGTTTTCCTTGAGCCAAAGCATCCAACGGGACCACAGTCGGCAATCAGAAAATAGATTAGGGTCTCCTACCCTGAAAGTGGATTTCACACCCCGTGGGGATTAAAACCCGGTGAACTCACCATTTTAAAATCGACATTCCGTTTAAAGCCAAGAGATATTCCTCACTGTCATATACCATCAAATGTTCATTGAACCTTCTATAAGTCAAAGTAGTGGGAATGCTTACGTTTATCTACCGCTCTCTGTCTACAGTTATCTCTGGTAAATCGGGACTCAGGTGAATCGCACTTAAAAGGTTTAGTATTTTGCAGAGTTTTATTTTGGGACCTGAAAGGGCGGGGAATTTGAACGATTAAGACCCATGTTGTGTTCAAACTTCTTTGACACTTACAAAATTCCATGTGGTTTAACAAATCTAGTACATGTAAATTGAACCCATGAGCAGGAGGAAAAAGATACAATGGTTATGGGTAGTCACTTCACTGGTAGTGCATAGTACATCTAAGTCCAAGATCTTCAAAGCTCCTTGATTTTTCTCTGTAACCTTCACTATTACAGGGCCGGGGTGTTGACCGTCAGCTTATGTTATGAATGAAATTTTTTAGATGGTATGCTAGAGGTGTTTACCTAGAGCCGAGTCTTCTCAAAAGTGTTTTTTTGACCAAAATCTACTATTTGTCTTCGACTTTTTCTTAATGGTATTACATATCCTGACATGATTCATTGGTCATGCGTCATCTAGTTTGTTATCTCTTTCGCATCCCCGTTAATATATCGTCACTCTCTTCAATTATTTTTTAGTAAATCTGGAGGCAATTAAATGAGGACAAAAATCTGTCATCAGAAAATGGTAATCAATTACACACCAGTATGCGTACATTCGGTGCTTTTCCTGTTTCGCACACCTATCCTTACCATTCCTCTCCATTTTGGCTTGCTTTCATCCTTCGAAAACCACATGTACCTCTTCCCTCTTAAGCTTTTCGTTCTACCCAAAAAAAACTCTGATTTATTGAGGTCAAATAAAAGAGCGCCGCCGATAATAGCAGTGAAGGCGATAAGCAATGTGGGAAGGAGACAGGAAAGAGAGGGATAGGAAGAGATTATTTTCCGGGAGTAGAGATGGATGTTGTGTGCGGGCGGGCCGGTAAAATAAAAAGAAAGACCCTCGCGAGCAATTTTGCGTGTCGGGGTTATGGCCGTGGTTCCGCCGCCGCAGGGGTTTCTTTCCAGCTCCCCTCTTTTACTGCCAAAATCAAATTTACGGCTCCACATTTTCAGCTGGTCCCCCTTTTCCCGCATCCACCACCACGCCCACCCTTTGTAGAGCACGCCCCTTCTTAAGAGAATAGGGAGGCCTTAATAGTAGTTGTCCCACAAAAAATAAAGAAGGAAAGGCAATCATGGGGTGGTGGAGGGATGAGTGTGAGGGATGGACCGTTTGAGGGGCGGATGGAGGGGGATTACGTCGGAGACGAGCGGAAGGAAGACGGGGAGAGTGAGCGGAGTCGGGAGGTGTGGGAGGGATTTTCTACGGGCTGGAGGGAAACTACGAACGGAGGAATCACCGAAAGAGAGCAGTATTTAGCGGGTGGGGTGTTGACTTAGCAGAAGAGCGAATGAGAGATTAAGAGTCGATCTTGTGCGACTTCCAGCGGTCCCCCTGCCGTCGAACAGTCTCAAGAAAGGGAATGCGGACGACACACACAGACAAGAGAGCGGTTCCTTTGTACGGGGAGTCCAACGAATTCTATCCCCCCAACCCGACGGCCTCAGGAAAGGGGAGCAAAAGTTGAGTGAATTCGGTAAAAAGGTTGTGAACATCGGTCTTGCTTAGCCAAGTGATGGCTAAGGTCGTTTTTGCGAATGTAATTAGATCAAGTCTTTAGAGGCGCGACCCTTTGGAGAGGCAAAAAATTCGTGGTTCAGGTGAGAAAACAGATGGGCGTCACCGAAACGATGTTTGAGGTCTCATGATTATCCCACGTCAGCGTCATGAGTAGCTCACGTTTTACCGTTGAATATCAACGTAGAAAATGCTTAAGTGAGATACAGACACTTTTAAATAGCGTCAAACTGTAATTTTATGAATGGAGTCGAATTCTGTAGACATGAAAATAGCAGTGACTTCAGAGTTTTATACTTTCATTGGAGAAGAAGGCTAATTTGTCTTTCCAGGTCTTATTCATCTCTTGCTCTACCAATATCAAAAATACTGATGATTGTAAAGGTTAAATTATTGGTGTTATCAATTCTATTAAAATTAACTTGTGTAGTTACTTCAGGATTAGCTGATTTATTTTTATTATTTTATCTTTTATTGTAATGATTTTTCATGAAGAAGTAAGGAAAATAAGATATCCCTAAAGTTAATACATATTTCGACGCCCCCCCCCACTTTCATGTTTCGTCGTTTCCATTTAGTATATGCTGTCATTGTACATAAATAAATTTCTCTTTATAGAATTATATCTCAAGTTAGACATTTTATGGGAATGGATTTGAGGAAATTCTCCTTGTTTGGCATTCTATTAGCACTCTTGTTCATTTAAGACGTGTCTTATCTCATCTACGTCGCGAACTTGGCTGCAATACAGATAGTATCACGAGATAGAATATCGGGATATCATTATGAACGTCATGTATGACCAATGGGTAATGATCTGCGATAATTGACAATGACGACATCTTGAATTCTGGCGTTGTCATGGAATCCGCCTCGTCTTCCAACTAGAACATCAAAGTTAACGTGTATCACGGGGCGTTTCGCTTTGCATTTGAAAGTGTGTACAAACTTAGAGAAGATTTCAATCTGTCCATTTGCCTTCCTAAGGGTTGTCGCGAAAGGGTCGCTTGCGAAATCCGCAACTCCTTAATTGATAACTCCCCCATCCCCCGTTGGGATATTGGTTGTGCGGAGCGGCTGCGACCGAGAGGGTTTTGGGTGTTAACGACCCATTAATGATGCCCCTCGTAATTGCAGGACGTCCAGCGGAATTCCAGAGAAAGGAGCGAGACCCAAATGCCTGTATTGGTTCCTATCGGGTATGGTTCATTTTTATCTGAAGCTTGGGATCTTGGATTTACTCGGTGTCAGAGAGCGTTGTAAGTCTCCGCGGGGCAATAAACGCTCTGATTTACTATGTTGATCTTGCCATTTGCAAATGTAGGTCGGCACTAAAATTCTTCTCGACGCCGCGAATTGACAGTAATTCATTGCCATTTTAAATCCGAGCTCGAAAAGGGCCCCAGATTGTAATTTCGTATGTTTAATTCCAGAATGTGTGCTCATTGGAGTCGGGTGCATATTTGCTCTTCCTGGATTTTCTACGTTTCTCTCTCCCTGCCTCTCACTATTCCCACTCGCTCCATTTTATCACAGGAAGTTTCGTCACGGCGTATACCATGCTGAAATCATAGATCCTAGAGCAGTTTATGGAATTGGTGGTGATTTCCGAACGGTGAAAATATGATTTGGTTCTATTTCGTTGGCATCTGAATTTGGATTGTTTTATTCCCGACTCATCGTTTTCGAAAAATCCTTCGTGTGTATTCTCAAGTTCCATTTACTCTAAAATACATAAAGCCACATAAAATCGTAAGAATAAGCATAAAAGTAGTAATCCTAACATTAAATATACAATGGCCTGTTTTTTTAGTGGTTCTTATGTATTTATGTGCATTTTTCATTTTGTTAGTGGCTGTCAAATTTGGCATGTTATTTTTCTTAGTCTATCGAATTTATCGCTTTTAGCAAAAAGGGAGAGATATATTGTATTTTTTCACCCGAGAGAGATATGATTGAGTGCGAGCTGAGGTCGAAAACATATCTCTAACTTAGTGCTGGGAATCGAATCAAACTACTGCGCGCCCAAAAGATGTACAAAAGCAATAAGGAAGAGCTGCTGTCATTGCGTAAATTTCTTCCGCAACACGGTTCGTAAATCGTTCCAGGAACCGTTAGAATGGATTGGAGAACTTATGTTTCTTAGACTGCGTCATTCAAACTCTCTCCTGTTCGAAAATAAATTGAAGCAAGGATTCCTTCCCATCATTAACTTGTTCAGAAGTTGCTTATGAAATGCTTATCAACCACAAATTTATACAGTTAGTGATTGCAAGGTTAATATGTCATTGGTGATGTGACACAAAAACGTTGTCGACAGATTTTAAAGTGATGAGTACATGTTATTCCTTTAGCTTTTTCATTTTGCTAAAATATTATTATTATCTCAATTGTATATTTTGTCAATAAAATTCGGATGCTACCAATTATTTTGCAGTCAATTTTTCTTAGTTAGCCTCGATCGTGTAATCTACATCTACATCTACATAATACCCCGCAAGCCGCCGCAAGGGCGTGTGGCGGGGGGTGTTAGGTCACCAACCGTAAAAACGAAAAATACCACATGCAAAAAACAACACGGAAAATTACACCCCAGCAGCGCACACACTCATGCAAAACTCCCTCCATCCAATACTCATGCAAACACATACACCGCAAAACAACAAAAAACTGCACCCCAGGATACAGCACGAAAGCCATCCTAAAACACGCAAGCCAGGACACAACAAGCAAGAATGTGAAACATCACTACCACATGAAAATGCACCACAAAACACTCAACCCCCCAAAGAGACAGTAAAAGGAAGGGAATTCGACCCAACGTTGCAGGTAGCAGGAATTTCCCCCCGCCGGGAGGGAAGAGGGACTGAAAGGGAAACTTAAAAACAGATGAACAGAACACGAATGATATCATGCGGAAAGAATGGGTTATTATAACAAAACACATAAGGTTAGTGGAGGAGCATGCATTTAAGTAGAACTAATTATTTTTTAGACACTGAGGGTGGCAAGTGGAATTTTTACTATCTATAATCCTACAGTTGCTATCCCGTATTGTCCGTGGGAAGAAGGAGTCCTTGAGTCGGCTAGTCCTGGCATCTATTTCCCGAATTTTATATGCATGATCCAAGCGACCAATGTATGTAGGAGTACGAATAATCTGCGAGACCTCGGTGCTGAAACATGCGGATCTGAATTTATTTAATAATTTCAGTCTTGCATTGAATCGTCTCTCTTCTAATGATTCCCACCCCAAATCCATGAGCATTTCGGTAACGCTTTGCGTTTTATCGTAGGAATTTTTTACAAAACGGGCTGCCCGGCGTTGAACCTTCTCAATTTCCCGAATGAGACCTTTTTCACTCCGGTCCCACACGTTGCATGCGTATTCTAAATGAGGCCTTACAAGAGCGTGGTAACAACGTTCCTTGACCTTTGAGTCACTTTTGCCGACAATGCGTCTAATGAATCCCAATTTTTTATTTGCTTGACCGCAGACTTTACGTATGTGAGTCCCCCAAGTTAAGTCTTTAGTGAATGTGACACCTAGGTATTTTACCGTATCAACTACTGCTAGGTCACCTCCAGCTAATTTGTAAGCAAATCCCGTTGATCTTTTAAAGAAATTTACCACTGAACATTTATTATAATTTAGAGTCAATCCCCAGTTAGAACACCATTTAGTAATGCAATCTAAATCCTGCGCTAGAATAAAACGATCCTCATCCCCAGATATCTCCCGATAGATCACCGTGTCATCCGCAAACATCCTAATGTTACTTTTCACTTCGCGGTTCAAATCGTTAACAAAAATCAAGAAAAGCAACGGCCCGATCACACTTCCCTGAGGTACCCCCGACGTGACTCGAACGCTGTCGGAACTAGCGCCATCAAGGACTACCCTCTGTTCCCGCTCTGAAAGAAAATCTTTAACCCAACTTATAGCGCCCTTGTTTATACCCGCGACCTTTAATTTATGAATGAGTTTACCATGTGGGACCTTATCAAATGCCTTTTGAAAATCTAAGAAGATGGCATCCACTTGCCTACCTCTCTCACCAGATACAAGTAAATCATGTGTAAATAATCCTAATTGGGTTTCGCAGGAGCGGGTTTTCCTGAATCCGTGTTGATTGTCACTTAAAAAGTTAATATTGTCAAGGTGTCTCATTATTGAACTGACAATTATGTGCTCTAAGATTTTACAACAGATAGAAGTGAGAGATATAGGTCTGTAATTACTGGGATCCTCCCTGTCACCACCTTTAAAAATAGGCGTTATTTGCGCGGTTTTCCAAATCTTAGGTACTTTGCACTCTGTGAGGGATTTGTTAAATATAAATTCAAGGTACGGGGCAATGTTTGGAGCTAAATGTTTTATCACCCTAGCTGGTATATTTTCGGGACCCGGGGGTTTGTTGGGTTTAATCTCATTAAGTAATTTTAGAATTCCTTGTTGGTCCACTGTTATTTTTTCCATGGGTGGAGTATGTATTGTTTCTTGGAGATATGCGGTGGCAACATCATTCGAGAAAACGCTTTGGAAGAATGAATTTAAGATGTTAGCTTTAACCTCGCTGTCTGTATGAATTACATTGCTACAATCCCTTAAGCAAGCCACGGTTTGTTTACTCCCATTTACTTCCCTAACATATGACCAGAAAGCTTTGGGGTCAGTGTCCAAGTGCTCGCAAAGTACTTTGCGTTTAAATTCCAGTAAGGCGCTACGTAATTGTTTTTTGGTTTCAATTTTAGAGGATCTATATGTGTCCCATAATTGTGTATTCTCAGGAGATGATGTGTTCACGCCTGCCCTCTTTACCCTAGAGTGTAGCATTCTCTGCTTTCGAAGGGCTTTTCTAACGTCTTTATTGTACCACCTGGGGTCGCGATTTGCTTTAACGTATTTTATAGGTATGAAATCTACGATTCCTTTTTGCATGATATTGACAAATTCTGTCCAAGTTTCTTCCACGTTGGCATGACTTAAGCGGGTTTTGAACTCGGGTAGTGAAGAGTTTAATTGATTGGCAAAAGATTCAAAGTCTGCTTTATGGTAATTATAAATTTTTCTTTTTGGTTTAACAATCTTTTTTATTGCTATGTCCAAATGGACATTAATTGCTTTATGGTCACTCAAGCCCTCATCAGTTGATACACTAATAATACGTTCCGGCGTGTTTGTAAGAAATAGATCCAATATGTTCTTTCCACGGGTGGGCATGCGTACTGCTTGATGGAGGGAGTTTCTTTGAACCAATTTTATCATGGAATTGCAAGATTCGCGATCGCGGGTCCCAGATTTAACGATATTGCTGTCCCAATCTATACCAGGGAGGTTAAAGTCGCCACCAATTATGTTTATGCTGTTATTATATTTACGTGTAAACTTGTGAATTTGATCGTTGAGGGTGTGAAGTGTTTTCAAATCTGAGTCTGGAGGTCTGTAGAAAGAGCATAAATTTATGTTGGGTTGATTGGTCCGTAGTAAGGTGCACCAAACACTTTCTATGTTATTATTTTCAAATGAAACTTGCCTGCTTTCAAAATGACTTTTAACTGCCACGAAAACCCCTCCTCCGGGTCTTGTATCTCTATCGTGTCGGTAAACTTTGAAATCTATTGGGAAAATTTCTTGGTCATTAATATCATTGCACAGCCAACTCTCTGTGCCTAATACTATATCAGCGGAATGAGTTTGGATTATGTGTTCTAGATCCGCTGATTTGTTCTTGAGGCTTCTGCAATTTATAACAAGTATAGTTAAATTATTTTGATGTTGAATAACGTCCTTATTAGTGTCTGACTGTAATTTAGGACGCCTTTGTGGGGAAGTGCGTGTCACATGTCTTTCTAAATCATTGCCAGTGTTGTCAATGACTTTTATATTTTTATTAATAATATTATACGCGCTATCCCCAGATGTTATTGACCCACTAAGTGACCTGCTCTCTATCCTAAAAAAGGCCTACAGTGGTCGAGTATCCTATCCGCTACCTTACTCGCCGCTTCCGCCGTGTAATGGACCCCAGATCGGTTAAGGGGAGTCCTGCAAGATCGGAGGGTTGGTCTGAGGTCGACGAAGGAGGCTCCTATGTCCGAGCAGAATCTCGATAGTCTCTGGTTTATGCCTTCCACTCGGCTCCAAACCAGAGACCCGCGATCCTCCCTCGGAACGATGCTGCAGACCGTTAGTCCCAGCCGAACCCCCTCGACGCCCTGGACGCGCTTCACCTCGGAGCTCAGTTCCCTAAGGGAACGGAGGACCTCCTCGGATCCACGGTCCGTGACGTCGTTGGTGCCCACATGGGCCACGACCTGCAGCCTAGAGCACTTCGTGCCTTTGACCGCCGCCTCGATCGCCTTCGTCACCTGAGGGACTCCTCCGCCTGGTATACACCAGGCGGTCACCCGTTGATCGGCGCCTACGCGGCGCGCCCTCTCCCTCAATGGGACCATTACACGACGGACATTCGAGCTACTAATCTACCATCGGAGTGATCATATATCTATCAAGGTATCCCTCTGCATTAATGTTGTAGGCGGAGGCTAGTGAATTCTTTTTTTTAACATTAGCTTTCCAAATGACATAATACTCATTTCAAAATATTTTTTCTTGCATCATAAGCGAATATTATATTTTCAGCTCCTACAAGAATTAGCCACAATACAAACACGTGAAAACGTAGGTTGCGCAGCGGTCTATACCAAGAACTAAAGCTCGATTTACAATTATTGCCGTAAAATACAAATGGTTTCCTTATTTTAAATGCTGTTTTAAGAATTGTTTCAATTTATTAAAATGTTGTCATCCATTGAAATATTCCGTTCATTTTTGGCTATCCCCGGCACCGAGATTTTGTAATTCCTTTCTCAACCGCTTCGTTCATTACACCTTAATTTATATGGCACGCGTGATTTTATCTCTTTCATTTCTATATTAGTAATGATCCCTTGCTCTCTTACAGTTTTCTTTGATCAGTATACTATCCTCTTGTCTTCGCAATTTTTCGTACGTAATGGCGTTGTTACCCTACGTTTCTCTACAAAGAGTATGTACCGTGCAGCTAGCTCGTGCATATTTTAGTCGGGCTCTTTCCTAGATCTTATTATTAAAAAATATAATTGGGGAGGTAGCTGTCCTTTCAGATATCTGTCCTCTCTACGGTTGTATACGTCTGAATCAAAATCGGAACGAGTCCTTAGTTTATCTCTCCTCTTTTACGTCTTCATTCCAATGGGCACAAGTATTCACATTCAAACGCTTATTCTCTGTTGTTCTCTCGCCACTTATTTTTGTTAACAGTAGTCTACCGGGTTTGGGTTGGTTTACGATGGACCCAGGTACTACGCACCATTGTGCTCCTAAGCTATGATTAATAAAACACAATGTATCCGTAATTCCCATATTACCTATACAAACTTATTAGCTCCCATGTACTTATATTGACTCATTATTTAGTTCTACATAATTTTAGCCTCCCCTAATTCCATCCAAGACGCTTATTATTTTCCTCCCTTTCCCAGAATTCTACCCTCTATCGCCGTATTCGGCATCCTGTTGCCTTTCAGTATCTCCTACTTATCCTTCCCTCTTCGAATTTCTCCCGACAGCCGTCTTTCTTCCCATACCATGCCCAGAAATTGATCGTTTCTATTTCCTTTTCGTCCATCATTTTATTTTTACATTCTTCTCTATATCCACATATCGAGGACTTATATTTATTTACCGTAACTCTTACCTCGATGGTCATGTTTTGAAACCAAATGGAAGTAGGCTCAATGTTTAACTGTTAACTAGTCTTTTCTTTTTTCATTGCTATCCTTCCCCTTAGATTCAAGCTACAATCACTCGCAGTCTTCGCGTGTATTGAAACAGTACATGAAAGTTAGTGAGTGATTTCTGTGAATTACTCCATGATTCACCACGCCTTTCCCACTTTTAACTTTCTTTCACACTTCTCTCCCATCCGTCTCTCTCTCCACCTATCCACCTTCCCACCCCTCCTCCCCAATCCTCTCTTTCCCTTAGTCGTTGCGTTTTTTCTGCTGGCTTTAGTGAAGAATGAGAGGCTCGTTGGGAACGACTTCATTCTTTGAGTTTCCCTTTTCTCCCTTTGAATCCGTAGGTTCTTCCCCTTGCAACCCTGGGAATTGGATGCTGGTAGTTTTCGTTTCTCTTCCTCTATCTCTCCCTCACCTTTCTTTCTCACTCTCTTTTTTCTCTCTCCATCCAGGCAGAACGAGTTATGGCGGAAGAGAAAATAGGATCGATATCCCAGGGAAACGAAATCCTTGAATGCCTCCCAAGGCTATTGGACCTGGGTTAAAAACTTGCGTTTGTATTTTTTTAAATATAATTTCCTCGCGAAAAAGTTACTCGCCGTTTTTCAATGAAGGGTTTTTTATCGAAGAGGAATAACGCAATCTCCCCGCGCATGTTTCCCCCAAAATGAAATAAGTTAAGTTGGCGCTTTCGAACGCCCATATACGCCTCTCTTTGACGACGAGCAGAGTGGTGAGGGAAAAAACATGTAAAAATGTACCCTGGCCGGATATTTTATTGTTCCTCAGTTCGTTTTTCTCTGAGCGTGTGCATTGTTCAATCCTGGTGCTCGCTTTGTCGTATCAGTGAATTCATACTCGTCCTACTTTCTCCCCTTCAATCCCCCAGGACTCTCCGTTATTTATTCAATCTTCCTTTGGTCATGTTTTTTTTTCAAATTTCAAAAACAGTGTATTTTCGTGATATTTCGTGATGGCGCCGTTCGATATCGCGAAGGGAATCGATTCAAACCCGCGATGAAAAAAATTGAAAGTCGTGCCCGTCTCTATTCTCTTTCTTACCTCTTGTCCCCTCCCTTTGCCTCTCTTTCGGTAATTACTCCCTCTCGCTGCATTCCAATAGAAAGAAACCCTTTCACTTGCATTTTTCCCGTCCGGAGTGGAAATCCTCAAATCTACCCATCTCGCGGAAGAAAGTGTGCCGCCGCATTACGTTCGGGGGTGGGGTAGAGGCTGTGGGATGGGGCAGGGTGGATCTTCTGGTGTTGGGAAGAGGAGCGAAGGAGGGCAACGGCTTTAGCCCCCACATCTCTGCAGCAATTCCTTTCGGCTCTGTCCTCCGCTCCCGACGCCTAGTTTTCCCAATTGCTCCACTTACTCCCTTAATCCTCCTCATCGTCGTTCCCCGACATCCATCCCTCTTAATCCCCTCTCCCAAAACGTTTCGTTCTCTCCTTCTCAGCCTCCTCCCGCGCGCTCACCCTTTTAAGCTCTCCATCGCTCTCGGGTGGGACTAGAAAGGCAGCAAGCACTCTCACCACTGCACCCCATGCAATTCCCCCATTCTCACGGCCATCTTCGCTGTCGCTCGTCCCCCACCCCCAATCTAGTTCTCGAATTGGGGGGGGGGGTAGATGGAGAGATACTAAATGAATGGTCCACGGGGCGGGTGGGGCAGTGAGGGAGTGTATATCCGTCGGTTGTCGGAGGTTCCCCGCGGCGAGCGCACGGGAGGGGGTGAAGGGACGGGGGGCTGCCGGAGGGGAGGAATGAGGTGTGGGTTGGGATGTGTGCCGTCCCTTTTCTCCTCTCCCCCGCCGTCGTTCCAGGGCCTGCTTCCTTCTCCACAGGGGTGCGAGAAAATGAAGGCCGTAACTCCGGCTAAAAAGAGAACGGGGGGGAGGGGTCTCGTCGTTTTAATGAGCAATTCGAAGAAGTCTTGTATATGAGAGGGTATTAAAGGCAGCTTGATGAGAACGGAAGGAGACCTGTTAGGATCTAAGAAGAAAAATACGAAAAATCAAATGGCAGACGTCTTCCATCGATGGAGATTACCTCAATGTTGCCCTTTAATAGTAGCATTTGTCCATTGTCATCGATCTATAATTTGAGGACTGTAAACAACGTTTGCGACACCTTTCCCCCTCGACGGATAGCAAAATGTAATAGCGTCCCTTCGTGCTCTGTATTTGTGCTTTGAAATTACGAATGTCAGGGTGGGGTTCATAATTCCGTTTCGGAGAATTTCGTTCTGAGAAGTGAATGCCACCGGCAATCGGATTTTGCTATTGATTTATCTTATTTCAGCGCATTCAGTCATGTTTATTACTTCCAAATGAGACTATTGCAGTACAATGAAGTAACGATGATACGAGTTCTATGGTCGCACTTCCTTCCATGGAATTCAACGTGCGGCACCTACATACGATGTTCGCTTTCATCAACCTGCTAGTGGACGCGCTCTTACAGAACAACATGAATGTAAAAAACAACATTTGTTATGATTTTTTTTCGTATAATGTTTCTTATTAATGCTCGTTTCAACTTGTTCCATTTAAAAATTGAAATTAAATTTAAAATACTTCGCCTTACGACCTAGATTTCGTTATGGTATAACATCATCAGGCCTACCACAAAGATTTCGACAGCTTCGAACTAACCGACTCAAATCGGATGATATTTTAATAAAAGCTTGTTGACCACTAGTTGACCGTAGTTTGCAATACAGATTTAATTTACTGCGTACATTTGAGGCAGGTTACTTATCTGAGGATGTTAAAGACATATTGCATGCCCCGTCTAACTGGATAAGATCACGTACGTAAACTCCGGGAGAAATAGGACGGATGGATTTAATATGCCGTTTTTTCCTCGTACTATTAGATATCTAAAGATATATATCCTGCGTCTTTTACTGAATTGACCCAAATTTTTAATACTTCTCACGCATGATTTGAATATAAAACCATAAACACGGTAATCAACCCTAAGATTGGCTTGGTAGGTGATGGTAGAGTTCACTCAGTACTAAACCCTATACGGCGTGTGAAAGTCACACATCAGGGTAGGGGGGCCAGTTCCTTTCCCTGTGCCGGTTATGGTTTCCCAGGAAGATCTGTCACCCGAAAAATCGCATAGCTTGGGTGGAGTCTCAGGTGCCCAGAGACTTCCCCGGGAATTGAACCGGGGCCCCTCCGGTCGGCAGTCCAACGCTTTACCCCGCGACCTACCGCGATTCCTATTTGAATACACGTACCCTTTTATTGAGTATTTTTGCATGCAAGAATCTTCTTTCGCGTGATTAACTTTGCTCCAGTGCATGATCAAACTAATATTTGTGCAGAGGTGTCATAATTGAGATCGTGCATACGTGACTGGTGACCTAACACCCACGGCCACAAGCCCTAGCGGCGGCTTGCGGAGGATTATGTTGATGCATATATACGTAACAAGTCAGGTTCTTTTTTATTTATAAAATATGAATTTATTTCTCAATTCCTGGGTAGGTCAATAGCCTTGCAGGGAATTAACATTTTCGGGAATGCTGCGCTATTCTATTGAATGTAAATGGAACAGTGAAACAGTTTCTGGCGTCACTCGGTGGAAATTCTTCATATTGAAATTAAATTTAAAATACTTCGCCTTTCCACATAAACCACTTTTATTACGACCTAGGTTTCGTTATGGTGTAACATCATTAGAGTGGTAGGCATTTCAACGCGTGGCAGGGTACATAGAATTCGGTCTGTAAATCCTTCTCTGTGTGATTCAATAATAGCCTATTCCGTTTCTGGAAAAGCCAAAGCTAAACTGTGCGAAAGAAAGAAAATGCAGTTTGAAGATGTAGAGTTTAAATTCTAAACGACGCGTATTCATTCTCATTACTTGTGATGCGAGCGTAACTCCTGGGAAATCCTTTTGCTGCCGAATCCAATGTCTAAAAAAATGTGTTCTGGAGCATCTACGCTCCGCCGTACAGGCAATCATACCAATCCTATTTTGCAATGCACTAAATGGGACAAGACAACTGAAGCGTTATTTACGCCTCTATCCGCGTAGAAAACTGATTTTAGACGACGCGTTTTAACAATTATAAATACTCTTCGACAAGATCTTCCACTTGTTAAAGTACATCCCCTTCCCTTGTCAGCCTCCTTTACTAATTGCCATCCCACTGCACTTCAGCCGCCCGCCTTACACTCACCTTCTTCGAACATAAAATATCCACTCACACAAGGAATGTGATCTATGCCTGCTATTTTCCCTTCGCATTTCCAACTTCACTCCCGTCTAGCCTTAACTTAGTGTTCTTTTTTATCGCATGGGGTATTTTTTGATGGAAACAGTTGTACTAATTTATTGTTGACCTTTTATGCTAATTATAGTTAAACCGAGTAATGCTGGAAATTTTTAATGTTCTTAAAATGTTGTGGCCCTTTTGTTTTATTTTCAAAATAAATTGATCAATATCTCTTTCAAAGAAATCTTTCCTCTGCCTCGTATCATCATTTTATATACAAATTGACTTGTACAATCGAACTTCATATTATTATTATTATTATTATTATTATTAAAAATCCACATTTGCTGATAGACAGTGTCAGGTGGCACACAAGTCCCAAGTAATCACAAAAGATACTAGGTAAAATCAGTCAGTAAAACAAAAGTGCACTCAAAGGAAACTTCCAAACACAAATCTCTTTAACAAAACAAGAGAATCCCCATCTCATTTACATCAATCAATCAGCATGAAAAAAAAAGAAATTAAAAAAATTAAGCTGTTGCATATAATTTTACACCACACATCATTCAAATTATTACATGTATTCCTTACATCTTTTCTTAAAAGTATGCACTCTGTTAGGAAAGGGCTCAAATATTTTTGCAGGTAAGGTGTTCCAATGAACAATTGTTTTATTTAGAAAAGAAATTTTTTTTTATTCGTTCTTTGTCCCCGGCATTTTACCTTAAATTTGTGGTCATTTCTCCCTGTATAATTTGGGTTCCCCGCCTCTTTCCTGAGATCTGCCCATGCTTTCTCCTCCTTCAGAATGCGGAACATTGCAAAAAGTCTGCTTGCTTTCCTTCTAGTTTGTAGAGGTTCCCAGCCCAGCGTTTTTAGCATGTCAGACTCACTCTCCATCGTCCTATGCTTCCCCAGTACATATCGGGCAGGTTTCTTTGTACGTTTTCTAGTTTTTTGAATTGTCCTTCTTCATGAGGGTCCCATACTAGATATTACCAAACTCCGTACTAGATAAAACTACAGTATAATATTGAATAGAAGCACCTTTGATTCGCATCTTGAAATTTTAAAGTGAAAACTGAAAATATACAATAACTTATGAAACGTAAGATTGTTAAATTGTTTATTATCACTCAGTCTGGAGATTGATTTTATTGACGACTAAGTATTAAAAAGTTGAATAATGCCTTCACTATGTGACATTGAGTACTTATATAATGGTAGATCGTCTCATTTAACGCAAATACATTTTAGAAAAATCCTACCACTGTTATACGAAAACTTCGTTTACTTATTTTATTTTATTTATTTTTTTAATTTTACCCTATAGTGGCAATAAATATCGATTTAGGCAGATGTGCAACTGGCACGTATACCTGTAATCAATCGTTAAAGTAAGAATTGAGATGTTTCTCTTTCATTCACTGATTCATTATTTATTTGACAATTTTTTATTTTAGTTTTCTTTTTCTTAACTGATTATTGTCGTAATTTGTTGCTTTTCGGGTGTGAAGCACACCAGTATTAATAATGTATTTCTGGAAAAAAATTGCTCCGTATGCTATTATAATAAGCTTTTTAGGAAAATAACTTCAATTTACTCAGGAAGCGATATTTTTTTCTTTAAACACAAAGACATAAATACATGCCGTGGTGTTGAAGTTAGCTCGGGTGGCAATGGTGACGGGTAATTCGTACGAGCGAGCATACCCATTGCTCGTTCAGCCGAGAGGCGTCTAGCGTTGGCTGTTTCACTCCAGTTCTAGATACAAATGGATCCACTTAAGACATAGTACTAAAATGAAGACGGGAGTAAGAAAGCGGAGTGAATGTTACCATTTAACCCTTGTTTGTTTAGACCAGGCTCATTTCGTGTTATAGGTCAGTTGATGAGAGGCCGTTGCTTGCACAGCGATAGAACCATGTCTGAACCGGTGACTCTACGAACTCGCACGTAAGCCTCGACCATAGGATACTCGTCTCTTACTGCGGGCTTTCCATTAGTTAAAATTTTAAGAAAACGAATTGCATTATCCAGTCTTGTGCGGAAACGCATTTTTTTAACGAAGAGAGTTTTTACCCCAGCCGAGAGGTCAAATGTAGTTCCTGCACAATTTGGACTCTTTACTATAATCAGAAACATACCTATAAACAGCTTCTAATAAGAATTGGTTAAAACTGTACTATCATAGTTAAGGCATATTTTAATATAAGAAAGAGAGCTTTCCGGGTGGTTTGCTGTGGGTAATTTATGGCTTCCGTTCAAATCTCTTCCCTATAACTATTGTGTCATCCCTTAAGTTCTTAAACAGCCTTCATTTTCTCTTCTCCTCAGACAGGACCCCAAAGTTTTTAGCTCTGCCAATCCCTTAGACTTGGCGGGGAGCGCTGTGGTTGGATTTTCCTCTTTGCGACGACATGTACCGCATTTCGATGAGGACATTTTCACTCTGGGAACACAGAGGTAGAAGACGAGGAAGGAGGTTACGTAATGGAAGGCGAGAGAGATCATTGGACGGAAAGATTGGGGATTGCAATCGCCCCAACGAAAACCTCGCAATCTCTCCTGTGGGCCGCAGACAGTTGATTAGATTGGAAGAGCTAAGAACTCGGATAGTTGAATTAGTTGTAACGTATTTTAGATAAAAGGAATTTTTTTATTATCCGGCGTCGCTCTTTTCGTCTTTTTTTTATCGGAGCTCTTATTTTTTTACGGATGAATAGAATTCTCTCATTCGAGGGAATAAAAAGTTCTTTTAATCCCAGAGGTCGAGGAATTTCTGTGGCGCCAACCCGGCGCGTGTTTGTTTTATATTCTCTCTTTGCTGGGGAAAATATCAATTTCAGGAGCTTACGAGTATGTACATGAGGGACGGTCTGGTTGTCCTGTATTCCGAGTGAAATTAATGTTTTTTCCCCTACGTTTCAAAATGAGTTTTACTCCTCTTTATTCTCATAACTCATTGTTATGTATGAGACGTCATAGTAATAATTTAATCGATAAGTCTGAAATCGATTTCTTTAACTTCCTGTGATGTAAATATTATTTATTTACTCCCTAGGAAGTAATGACGATTAAAATAACAGACCTACTGTCAATACATCCTCTTAAGTACGTGCGAGAAAGTCATTCATAGAGAATAGGACATTGTATGTATATTATTCTTCTTGCATATTCTTTGTATGCATGTACTATATAGATATTTTTTGACTAATTTAAGAGTACAAAAATTTCTCATTCGAAGTAAATTTGAAAAACACATTTTGCGACATACTATATCATGTAATATTGTAGACAGTAAAATGTTTCCTTTTGAGTAAGAATGGAAATAGGTATGTAATATATTGGCCAGACATGTTATTCATTTCAGCATTATTTTTAGTTTCACAGAAAATTCTTTCTCTTCCTCTGAGAGCACTGTAACTTTTCATCGGCCGTAATTAGCTTATTTCCCTCTCCTCATTTTCTATTTCTTCTTCTTTAATATTTTAGGCACGCACAAATGTAAACTGTTACTGCATGCGAGTCAAGCTCTCCTCAAACAATGAAAACATCATATACCGTCTTATTTTCTTACCGTGACCATTAGGAATTCTCCATCATTTTTAATACGCTCTAATGACATTTTCGCGTCAGTTCTCTTTGAGTCCAAAAATCTTTCGTACTTTTGGGCAGTATTTTTTCTCTTAAAGACAAATTTCAACGCCGAGATCGATTCATTCCATTCACTGTCACGCTTTTCGTCGCATTCTCTATAAACGTGCTTGGAATCTCTGTCTAGGAATTCGTGGAGTTTGGCCGGTGGATCCTTGTATTTGGAAAGTTCCGCTTAAGGATTGGAGATGAAATATTTGCTTGAGGGAGTATCGTGAACAGAGTGATATTAATTTTACGCATATATGAGTTTATGGAATAGAAAAATTCTGTGTCACAACTCATATGCATAGGGTCTTGTTTTTCATTATTTCTAATATCGTCCTTAATCAGGCTAATATTGATATGGCTAAAATATTACATGTTTTATAAGTTCTGGAATTTAACAGTATCTTAAAACGTTAGATGCTAAGAAATAGAGATTAGAAGATATTTCTGTCAGTTTTTCATGGCTCATCCATGTCTGTGGAGGATGACTCGTATGTTGCTCCTCATGGAAGATAAAATGAACTGAAGTTTGACAAATGTCTCCATGTACATGCACTAAAAATGTATATATGGTTGCAAAACCGTTTTTATTCAAAGTGTAAATGATTACGAGATATTTTTATTCATTAATGCCTTTATTTGTAAACATGGAAGAAGCCCGAAGATATACATAAAGACTATCGTACTTTCCCATAGGGTTCATCTTTCTAGTCTTATCCGAAGTTTTGCTTAGTATTCATTAAATAATTTCTCAAATAGACCAAGATCGATTTCCATGATGATTACAAATGAAAATGCAGTCTCCTTAATGCGAGTTCATCTCGAGTTACTGTCTCGACTGGTATTGTGGGGGCATATATTTCGATGAACTTAAAATGGTTCTCTGGATAAATTCCAAACTTGAGCCCATAAACCCTCGCCTATAGCAGTCATAATGAGCACTGGCATCGCCTCTGGTACTTGTGAGTAAAAATGCTTGTAATAAATGAATACCCTCATGCATGAATGCAAGATACCCTCCTTCACTCCACGGGAGTCGTAAACGTAATAAATTGTTTAGCAAAACGTTCCGTAACTACTCAGCGTCTGGATGCTGCCACCCTCGCCTTTCCCGACTCCTACCCCTTTCTTCCCCTTCTCTCTCTTTTCCTGCCTCTCCTCCTTCCTTCGCTTCTTATTCCTCACCGCTGCACCGCCGTCGGCGGGCGAGCACGTGACTCTGGGAAATAAGCCGCTGGTGTGCGTCTCCCTCTTCAATTCTGCATTTGCCCGCAGCAATAGCCTGCACGGCCCGGGGAGAGAAACAGTCCTTATCTCAACCATCCGACGGCGGTTAGCCGTGGTGCGGGAAAAGCGCGGGAGATGAGTACCCCCAGAATGCAGTGCGAATTCGTGCCAATTTCCAACGAAGACGCATCCGCGCCCGCCTGGCGCCACCCCTGTTTTTTTCCGTCCCCTTCCTAATCCTTCTTACTAACTCCCCCCCCCCTACGCTCCTCCCTCCTGCAGCTGCTTCTTTGTTTTTATTTATTCCCATCCGCTCGCTTCTTTTTCCCTCCCTACTTATTGGTTCTCAAATGAGATCCCGGAAAGCCGAGCGAGCTCTCTCATTTTTCCCCTCCCTTCGGAACCGCCCTTCATATACTTATTTCATCCTTGAGCCGACTCACTGGAACTGCTAAATGGGTGGGCCTTGTTCTCATCATCCAGCGGCACGAGCATTCCTCTCATCCGCCCCATTCGGCGTTCCCTTTCCTATTATTTGCCCGTCTTTCTGTTTTGATGCCTCCCACACCGCTCCAGAAGTTTTAAGGAGGAGGAGGGTCCCGTCCGATCCCTACTCACTTATCCGGCATCCGTCAGGTCAGCCAATAAAGAAAAATGCCAGGCTTCACCCTGATCGAGTTCCCTGGTCTCCCAGAGTAACGAAGTTCAACCGCGGTGACTACTTCTCGTTTATCGTCGCCTGCCATGATCCATCGCTTCCCGGTCCCCGGCTAACGTGTGGTCTCTCAGTTTGCCGTTTTGGTGCCGCCGTACGTCAGACTCGAAGGTCCATTGGTTATTGATGGCATCACGTAGGCACGATCAAACTAAAGACATATTAGGTGTCCCCGTATTTTATTAAATTGCAGGGAATGGAAGGTGTTACCTTGCGTTGGACATTATAGATCAGTGTAGCGGTAATTGGTTACAATGTTTTCTTTCCCATCTGAATCTTAAAACTCCTTTTTGATAACATTTTATAATTTTATAGTGAATCTCACTCTCCTCCGCTCCCATGTGACTCCGACTCTCGTTTCCACTCGTTCACGCCCTCCTGCTCGGTCTTCTTAAATTCACTCCTTTTTAGATTCCCGATTCGCTCTCCTTAAAACTATGACTCAGTATTGGTCAGATATGGCAACAGCGCACTGCTGTCAGTTTCTATTTTTCCGCGTGCAAATTTTGAACTTGGGGATCTACCATCTCCATAACCTGTAATTTTCTGTGATTTTCCGCAATTGCGGTTTGGAATAAGCTGTAAATCTAGTAAATTTCAGGAGACTCAACCAAGTGAAAATCAACAACATAGGTTGACAATTGTTCATAGCGAGGACAGTTAGACAAGAATTGTTTCAATAAACTAGCTTCGAAGAAATATATATCATTTATGTCTGCATAACCAATTGGTACGGGATCGTTCTCTGAATGAACGTGAAATGGAATTCATTTATTAATTTTGATGAGTTTAAATATATGCCTCTTAGTTTTTATTTCATATTTGATGATCATTTTTTAAACCGCTTTATCAATCCGTAACCCCTTGGAATTTATTTATCAGAATTTATTTGATTAAATCGTAGAGGAGCTTTTCGAGGCTGAGCCAATGAGCGGATTGAATCGCTTCTGTTTCAGACATCGAAATTCAATTCGGCATATCAGGAAAAAATATTAATGGCATAAATGTGAACATTTAGAAAATCATAGGATGGTTTTTCATAGCTTTCTTTCGGATATTTTGGATGTGAATACCGGACGACCTCTCGGAAACATTGTTCTGCACGGGCCTTTTAAAGTAGGCTTTTTATTTCCGCTAAAATTATACATCATGTCATTAACTGGAGAAGCAGGAAAAATTGTTAAGTATATAGATATGAGGTTATAAACAAGAGCTACTATAACAGATCTTCTATCGAGTAAGTGTTTTGAGCGAAGATAATAAAAGTGGTATGGACATAAAAAGAAGTATTGCGTTACACAAAGAAGCTTTTACAATGGGATTTAATGTCTAGGAACTTCAGTAAGAATGTGAAGAAAAGATTGGTGGACATTTTGATATGGAGTGTAGTGTTGTACGGATACGGGAAACGTTTGTACGGAAAAAGCTTCCCACGGGTCGATGAGCATGATAACCGTGGAAAGAAGGCTTTGGAGAATTGGGTGTGAAGAAGAATTGAAAAAGTAAAATGGAGGCAAAAGTGAACGAACGATGTACAAGGTATGTCAGGGAAGAGAGAGGGTTGTAGGAGAAATTCAAAGGAGACAAAAAAGTGATGTAGGGAATTTGATTGGCGGTGGAATGTTAAAGACTGATTGATGCTAGCAATGTCGGGGGTGAATATGGACTTGGTGGATGCATGAAGAGAGGCAGAAAGTGCAAGGAAGTACTTGCATGAAGGATTGAAGAAGGATTTTGGTTGTGTATTGTTACGCTGAGTCGTATTAGGTGATGCTTAGAAGTGTAGCGGTGGTGTCTGTATGCGCATCCAAAGCATATCTCAATCGGTAACTACCATTAGTAATGATAATCTATAGAGTGTCCCGTTCTCTTGTACAGGATTTGAACATCGGGAGGGAAAGATTATTGAACGGGAGAATAATTCTGAAAGTTAGTTAAGGCGAAATGCTGTGTTTCTTCGTACTTATTCGCTAGAATTACTGTAAATGATAGCATTAAGCAAGACAACGCCATGTGAGTGGATGCTTTTCATGACAGAATGTACTTGCACCAGCGATATTTACGGTAGTTATATTTTCTAGGCTTCTAACCGGCCACAAACCAGTCCTTTTCAGTACCTGTGGGCAGTGTTTTCGCAAATAAACTTTTGTAGAGTGTTGGTATTAAACGTATGGATCAATTCAATTTTGGAATTTTGTAACGAAACAGTCTAAATAAAAACTCAATGCATTATAGTTTTATCGCAGAACACAACGAAGCTGAGGCTTTTAAATCCAAGTAAAGAAGACCTATGATATTGCTGTAAAAATTACCTCGGAAATAAGTTTTTGTCATTCACTTATCGAGCCATACGGTCCACTCAGGCTATAAAAATAATTTTTCAGTAATTACCAATCTTCTTTGTTGCTCCTATATCTCACATAAGCCCGTGCGCCATTTAAACACGAACGTGCCTAGTAATAGATGTCTTGATATTAAATTAAACCTAATATTATTTTGAAATTTTCATGAAAATTATGTGGGTCTATGCCCTCAGCGTTATGAGTTTTCCGTGGAGACTACTCAAAATTTGCAGAATTTTACCTTATATATGAAAAATGATAAAAACGCTTAGATTTTGGAAATAACAAAACCAAGTGACAGTGCATGAAACAGAGAACTCAATCTTTTTAGATATTTTTTTTCCCAGCCTCTAACTTTTCCAGTTTCTGAGATTAGTCGCCGAGGGACTAGCAGGCTAAATGGCTAAAATGGCTAAAAATAAGTTATTAAGTATATGTTGGGATACTGATGCATTCCAAAATACTCTTTATCTATCCAATCACTCGCTTAGTCCCTACAGTTGAAAGTATTGAACAGTAGTGTGTTTAATCATTACGGGTTGTTAACAACGCCCTCAGACCTGCTTTGAATAATCCCATTTGTTAGAGCCAAGATCTTTGTGCTTTCTCTCCTCCCATCCTCGCCCCTCTCTTCTGTAGACGGTGAATAGCAGAATGCTGCGTAAGGGTGGCCCAGTAGATAATTATGCCCCCGTAAATTAAGTTTGGAACGGTTGGGGAAAATCCCTTAGCGCTCTCAGTCTCCCTCTTCCCCCTCCCTTTTGTCCATCCTCCCCGTCTGACTCTTTATCTCTCTTTCCCTCTCTCTTCCTCTTGGCTCTTGAGCGAAACCTTTTGTGAGTCTCCCACGAAACATGGTTGAAAACGAGGAGAAACAAAAGGATGAATGGGAAAGGGAGGTTTCCTCGAACCTCTCCTCAGCTCACTCACAATGCAAGGGGGCGAGTGAGTGGATTCTTTCCGAGTCGTTCTTTCCTTTAAAATTAAGTTTGATCAACCCCTTTTTTCCGAAACACCCACGCCCTTCTTTTCCTCGGAATTTGCGTCCCGTAGGCTCGTGCGTAGTAGCTTCTTCTCCTTCTTTTTCGCTCGGCCCTCGTCTCGGTGACTCTAAATTGGATCAAACTTCGGAAGCATTTTGCAAGGGAATGCGTTTGTTCATTGTGCCCGGTCGCCTTGCAGATCCCGGAAACTTATTCCAATTAAAGTTCCTCTTCATCAAGTGTCTTACCCTGGTTGTTTTCACGTAAGTCTGTATTAAATTCCTATTTCCCTTTCGTAATTTGTCTTTTATTTTTTGGAACGTGTGCATAGTTAAAACGGAATTTTAGCTACACCTGTGTCGCAGTTTGGTGAGAGATTACGAATATCGATTTGTACTAGATTTCTCTGGCGGAAAACGCAGCTCATTTTCCTCGAATTCACCATGGCGTGTATTTTTAAGTTTACATTTTCTATTGGTGATTTTTTGCTATGATTGGATGTTTTTTTGGAACTATTTAGTCATGGTAAAACTGTCACCATGGGGCACCCTAAACATGTGAAACTAGAATTTTAGGACGAAGAAAGTTTAATTCAATGTTATTCACACGAATAGATTCAAGCCGACGTAAAACATGTCCACTTAAATATTCCGAGTTAGCTTCTTAACCAATAAGAATAGTTTCAATTTAAACAAAAATCATCCTTTCTAAATCGAAGCTGTATCCTGTCCGTTCCCGGGTCTTTAAATTTACACCTAATGCCATTCCTTGCAAGACACGTTTTTGTCCTTCAGCCATCCATGCTCGCTTGAGTGCGTTTGTGTGTACACACCTCGGGAGGGTTTTGCAGTCGTAGCACTGCGGAATTTTTTGTCGCTTGTCCTCGTTGTGAGGGGGAAAAAACGAGGGATGAGTCGGGAGCCAGTGAAGAAAATATAAAAAAATAAAAGCGGATAAAAAAAGAGAAAGTAAAGGAGAGAGAGAGAGTATATCTACCCTCAATAGAAAAGCCCTGCATTGAGCTTCCCTTCGTTCTCCTGCCCACAACCCTTCCATCCTTCTCGGAGGGATGGTTGGGTCCGTTCTGAAAAGGCTCCTCCTCTCTTATCCCTCCCAGCCGCTCTTTCTCGCGCAAGGACGAATAGCACTCCTTGAGGCCATCGAAGGAATAGAGATATGGAGTGCCCGAGAGACGGGGAATGAAAGCGAGAAGAGTAGGTATTGAAGGACGCAAGTGATTTAACAGGTGAAGGAAGGGTGTGCGATGAATGGCAGATTGTAGGCGATGGCGGCGGCTGCAAGGGGTTGATCCGTCGTGAATGCTCAACCCACGAGATTTAACCTGGTGATGTAAAGTCATCGTTTTCATAATAACGGGTCGCAAATGGCTTTCCCGGATCCCTATTTCCCTCCCTTTTGAAGCCTTCCGTCCGTTTTCCCGCATCAACCTCCGCAGCCCCCCTCCTCCTCTGACCTGTCCGCGTAATTCTCGCCCTCACGATCGCCCTGACATAAATTTTCTCGTCCTCCCGTCTCCTCGGTCCTCTCGAAAACCGCAGTGTTTTAATGTTCTCGGAGAAACCCTCCCACTAATCTTCCTAGTTCCAACCGAAGATTCACGGAGAGGTAGGTATAGTACGATTTCGGTGTTTTATTCGCTGAATTTGGCGTGTAATGTGGGTTAAGCCTATCTTTTGTAGACTGGGCCTCGTTCAGACTTGGTTTCTTTTGTTTCTAACTTGATTTGGGTGTCGTAAAATAGAAAAAAGGCAATATGCAAAGGCAATTGCCCTTTGATGAAGGGTTGAATAGTTTGGCTACGTATTTTCCCAACTAAATCAAACGATGCTTGAATAATTTCAAACCTATTTCCGTGATTTGATCTTAAAACTTATAACCATCTTAAAGGGTATAATAATTTGACAAAGTAACAAAATCTTCAAACTTAAGAATGCATCGGGAAACCCAAAAAAAAGTTTTCTTCGAAGCGATTCTCTTCTCAAAGTTATCTAATAGAAAATCTGTATACTAAACCTGTGTACCTGTTAATTCTAATTTTCTTCTCCCATTTCGTTGCATCAACTAGGTAAATTTTGTTCTCTTTGATTCCAGGCTGAAGATACTTTTCAGCCCTTCTCGGACTTGTAACCTCGGCATCTTCCACCCATTAGGAAAGCCAGCCCTCCCTCGAAAATTGACACAATTATCTCTTTGGAGGCTTCTATTTTCGTCCTCAAAACTCTTTCTCCCAAACACCACCCTCCATGACCCTCACTGTCACCACCCCATTAGCGTCGCTTCTCGTTTGCGCTCTCGCCGATAGGATTCCCTGGCCCGTCCCCTTCGATTTTCGTCTGCCGCCGCTCCGTGGCTATTTCTCTTGCAGCTTAACTTCCGTGGGACGCTCAAGTTGCAGGCCACTGGCTGCCATTTGCTCCTCATAGTAAAATACGTCCCTCCTCTTCCTGCTTGTCGGTATTGTGTCGTTGGACCTTTCTCTTCTCGCTTCTCCTCATCCTCCGTCCGCAGGCTTCTTTCGTGCGCCATGCACGTCGCCCTTTCAGAGGACACTTCGGACGCACGACCCTCGGGTGTAAATTTTCGCTTGCGTAGCTGCGCGAATCGTTTCTTTTTCTCGAAAATTTCTCGCTTCTAACGCATATAAAATGTGTTCCATTGTCATTAATCTTTTTTTCCTTCATTTTCCTGTTTTCCTCTAATTTACTCAGTAAATGTTTTAGATGGTTTTAGCCTTAATTATGTTCTTCACTTTCAATAACGCTATTCTTTTCTGCCCACATTTGCCTCAATATATTCCTATACATTTATTGATGATTTTGAATTATGTGGACCGACCATTCATGTGACTTTGTTTTATGAACTGGGAAGTTTGTTTTGAGTTCTCCTTGTCGTCTTACTACCGGCGTGTGGCGGCTAATGAAAATACATACATTCTCGCACCTGTAAGATACCTACCTTTTCTGTGAAGATTTTCATACTTTGGCATGTTTAGTCAGCTTGACGCAGTTTCTTCCTGCTGTTCTTGCTTCACTTCATGCTGCATAGTCATTTTAACTTTTTCACAAGATTAAAAATAGCTCTATATTCTTTGGGAAGATGACAAACTTAAAAAGTGGAAAAGAGTATCCATCCGCAAGGTGTTCGTCGGCCTCAGTTAATGAAACGACTCGGAGAACGCTCGGACTAACTTTTCAGCACAGAGCACAACACCCGTTGCAACCCAAAGATGTATGTAGGTATTATTTTAACACATCTCCATGTACATCTTCGTATACATCATTCCCTGCTTGCCACCAAGAAGGTGTGTGGTAAAGAATGTTATCTCACCAACTTTTATAACGACATTGCGGATTTTCTGGCGTTCGGATATTTACCGGAGGGCGTGGGTCGAATCCGTGTGGCCTTAGCCATCCTCAACTTCGGGCAAGCTGTGTGTTTATCCGATTACCAGACTTTTTAGAGAAATTTCAGGTAGTAAAATGGGAAGAAACTTACCCTTCTAACATGAAATGTAGTATTTAACGTCGCAGGGGTCAGTGATGAGGTCTTACAAGGTGAGCTCGAGCTTCATCTATCAAAGCAATATTCGAGTAAATTACTATGATTGCTCATGTGTGCTGTAGGTTGCTCGTATTTCCTTTTAATTATTTCGTAAGTTACATCTGAATGAGCTTCGTTTTCTTACATTTCCTGGAGCTTCGATTAAAGGTGGAACTTCTTTATTTAACCTTCCATGATAATCGGCATTCTCCTTTGACGTATTATATTCTTATTTTGTAGGCAGATGTCATTTTCTATAAATACATTCGCCTAGGAACAACAGTTATGTGTGGCTGCCAATGTAATTAACGTCACCTTCGCCCATTCAAGGAAAAAAAGGAATTTGAGACAGAATGAAGAGGTAGTGTGATCTGCCGTCGTTAATTAGCTTATTTTAACCATGGAAGCTAACAGGCTGAATCAAGTATGACTTTTTGTTATGATGACAGGTAGATAGAGATTTCTAAATTGGTTCGTTCACCTTGAACACCGAAGAATATCATGTGAAAAATCCTGCGACTTTCCTGAATTGCCGTGGTTACGAAAACTTTTGGTACACTGAAATAATAAGTTCTCATTTGTTATTTCGTTAACATAATTTTAATTCACGTAATGGCACGCGTTATAATGAATGAATTAATGAAGTTATTTCGTCATTATATGAATGGAATTTGATCTATGTGTTATTAACTCAGTCACACTTACTACGTTTGGAGGCTTCTTGAAAGCAAGATTAGAAAGATACCGGAATACATAACCGTTCGCTAAAAAAATTCATTTTTCTCCGAAGCAATTGTTGGCATAGTTGTCAAAGACGTCGCTTAGGAAAAGTATTTTTGAATGCATTCTTGTTTGTGCCAATCATTTCATCTCACTCATTATTATGTATCTATCATAACTTGTATATTTTCTGATGCGTAGAGTGGTTTTAAATACTTAGATCATGTAGTGTTTTCGAAGCTATGACTTGAATTATTTCCATCGGCTGGGTTATTTAACTTCTCCGTTATCTGTATCCGTTTTATAGTTAAATTTTAGCAATATATAATTATGATCGTAACTGCCAGGTGGGGAATCGTACCATTCCATATAGCCTATTGGGGGCTTAAAGAATAACTGGTAAACGTAGTTATTAATTGAAACCCTTCGTTCTGCATCTATTAGCAGTCGATAGAGCTGATATTCACATAAGAATTCCGATCATCTTGCCTTAATTTTTAATACATTTTCAAATTATATTCTGTCGATCCATGTAACAAGTCCTACTCACTCTGGAACACGTAATGTGAAACTTTGCCTATGTATGTTCCTAAATTTACGAAAAAAATGAAGTAGTATAATACATCTTATCTTGTAATGGCATCCAAGCGCGTAAAATATAATCCCATAAAAGGGTGAATATTTCCCTTGGCGTTTTCGGCTCATATTTTATTTCTGGTCATCCCTTTACCTTTCCATAGCCGCTGGGTTCTCGTCTCGCGGAGAACACTCCAGCTCTCCTCACGCCTCCTCGCTTTTCCCACCTGCCTGGCCCACCGGCAGTGCCTCTCAAAACTTCTTTTCCTCTTCAACCCCTCTATCCCGCAAAATTCCCACTATCATGGCCCCCATCCTTCATACCTCGGGCCATTTTCTTTCCGCCCTTTCGGTAGCTGTGGCGTGTCTAACCCACCAGCCGTGGTGCAGGTTCTTTCATCAACAAGGAAACATCCAGCAGTCCAATCCTACTTTTATGTATGGGCCATAATGGTTTCACTCCCCGCTCCGGTTCCCACGTCGGTCGGTTGTCCGAAGAGGAAACGAACCTTAGTAGGGCACTGGATTGATTAAGAGGGCTTTGGCTTTATACACTCATGAAATGAAGGAGCTGTTTCGACGATTCGATATCGTTGGCCACTGATAGGGACCTCGATTTAACCGAAGCTTTCGTGATGGAATTACTGTGGGACACATTGACGTTAACAGGCGCAGTGTGTTCGGAGTATTTTGAATAATGATGGAAATCAAATATTGTCGAGTTTTAAAAAATGTAATCCTGATGTTTTCCGATTTTAGCGGCCAGCCGGCAACACTTTGAGTGGAAATGTCTTTTAGGTGAGGATTTTCTTCCCTCAAGATCCGTTCACGTTTGATGTGAAATCTGAAAAAAAACGTGCCTTATTTGGAGTTCACCGCTGGCATGGAAAGCCGCATCACACCTTAAGTACTTAAGAGCAACGCAAAAGGTACACACGCACTTATAAGTCGAAGTTGTTCAATTGTCCAATCACAAGCGAAGAGGAGTACTAAAGCTCTTAAATCACCTGCGAACCTGGTTCGTACTTCAGCGTCACGAGTGATTAATAATGACGAGATTTCGTAAATTTGGCTGGGTAAATGGATTCCAAATTGGCAATGTTTAATTGATATTAATGGAATGTAAGTCCATCTGAAATATCACTGTATATCTGTGGAATATCACATGTAAAACTATTCTGACGTAGTTTCATAAAGCATCAAGAAATAGGCTAAATTTGCTTTTGGCCAAGTAAGAGAAGAGAAACGATGACTGATAGTCCGAACTTGATGAATGACTTAAGCCATTGTGAACAGTATGAGAATTTGAGATTATGTCACGTCTTAGTGTTGAGCCCTTCCAGTCATTGTGAGACAGCTTTCTTTGCTTGAGCTTCCCTTCTTATTACTTTGTATTGTTTCCTTTGTAATTGCATCATTTATTTTAAGCGGGCTATCCGCGTTTTGGTGCTCTTTTTTATTTACATTGCACAGCTACGCTCCATGTACTACCCCTCACTTCCTCGAAGTCTTTCTTTTCAATTAGTTTAAGTTCTTCTAATTCCATTCCTTTCTTTTATTTTTCCGAACAATTCTGACGTTCTATTTTATAAAAGAATCTCGGTGTTAATTAGAATAAAGGGGGTAAATGACCATCCAATCGTTCGTACTTGGATGAAATTTGGTGGGAAAAAAGTTGAGAATGTTATTCTGCTTAAACTATTTTTGACTAATAGGACCTATGATAACTGGTTTTTTAAGTAAAACTACAAAAACTTTTCAAAATTTTAGTAGTGAGAAGCGCCAATATTTCATATATGACCACACTCATATCGTTAAAGAAATCATTTAATATTCCTTGTGTAGTTACAAGTTAATATGGCGGACGAGTGATTTCCTATGGGTGATTTCAGGGACAGCTTGTTGATAGCTGAAAAACATGAGAATATTGCATGTAATTAAATTAATTATAGTTAAAGAAAATTGAGACAGAGGCTTTGAGAATACCATTAACCGAAATAATTGGTGTATTTTTTTAATCTTTTAGAAAGAAATATATTGTAACCATTTCATTAATAACTTACTATTGATATAGTCTCATTCAAGTTTGCTATTTTATCGTCGCCTTCTCTCATTTTTAGGCATAATTTCCATTTAAATCGAACTCTGGTTCGACTTTAAAAATAAGAAATATATATCTTTATAAATAATGTACAATCCTTACTAATTATTGTGTAAATCGAATAAATGCCAAATAGTCACATTAAGGATGTCCATGCTTGGTGTATTTTTGTCTCAGTTGCGCTAAAATGTACATTTAGATTATTGATTGCTAAGATCACTTATACATGTATACTATATCAATAGTTATCACTTCAGTCAGTTATTTTAACTTTGCATGTTTTCAGTTGCCAAACAGGCTTTTTAAAGGTTACAGTCAAAATTTTAGACTTTCAATGTTTTCTCAAGCTCCTTTAATATATTTGCCTCATCTTCCACTTTCTCGTTTTTCCTGGAGCTCTTTAGGTGATCATTAGTATATTTTTGAATAATTTTTCGTACGTAGAATGATGTAATTCCCCTAAGTCATCTCCATAAAATCTGATTTTAATCACTTAAGCTATTTGGAACGCCAAGTAATTACTAAATTTTCCCATATTGTTCGATTTAGTTCCCCAAAAAGTTTCACTTTGCGCCAAAAACTGGAGAACATACTTGGATAAATGTGTCTGGGGATTCTTAGTTCAACTCTTTTGGTCCATGATTGTCATTCTGTTGAAGACACATCTCATCACTCATGTCAGTCGTGCATATATGTGCGTAGTCATATGAGTTGAATCCTTCATTCCCATTGCGGGAGATCCCAGTCACAAACCCCCTTTCTCTCCCAACTCTTTAACCCCCTTCCAGCAAATCGTCCTGCCCATCTCCAACGTCATCAACACTTCCTGCACCTCTCCCCATTGTCTCTCTCTCCCTCTCTACATCTCTTCGATCATCGCGTATTCACTTTATCTCCCATAAAGCCCAGTCCATTTTCGTTCAACCCCCAACCCCGCTTTCTAACGCTCTCTCCCTCCGTGCCCTGTCCCATTTATCGTTGCCCCCTTTCCATTGATCCCCCGACGCCTCCTGGTCGCGGGCAATTCGAACGCCCTCTCATTTCCCCCATGCCCATTTTTCCAATTCCGAGCCCCCTGTCTACCTCATTCCACCCACTTCCTCCCGTCTTCGCTCCTTCCGTTGGCAAATATCTCTTCCCTCCCCGAGCGATGAAATGTGTTAAGCCTGGAGTAAAAAGGGTACAGGAGTGTGGTGCGGGGATGGGAGAGTGGGTGAAGCGAGAGAGTTAGATAGGGAACGGGCCCGAAACTGCAGCGATAAGACTCCGGAAGATGGCGTCGGGAAACGGGAGGAGGAGGGATTGCTCGCGAGGAAATGAAGAGGAGACCACTGGGGGAGGGGGTTGGAGAGGGCGGAAGGTCGTCTCGATCCGGGGTGGGATGGAAGGTGCGGGGATGGAAGGGGAGATTATGGATGGAGGACGGTGGGAGAGGAAGGAGGAGAGGATGAGAAGAAGAATTCAGGTGGCGTCGTGCCCTGCTGAAGGAGAATGTTTTTGATGAAAGGGGTGCCTGGGGAGGTGGGCGGGTGGTCTGGCTCGCTGGCTATTGAATCGACCCAGGCTGGGAGCGAGAGAAATTCGTGGGCGGGGAACGAGGGGGCGTGTTGCAAAACGCGGGAGGGGAGATTGGCAGACTGGTTGAGCGGGAGAAGGAGAATCGGTCCCGAGGTGATTTTGCTGTCTCTCGCTAGAAAAGGAGGCACGCGACGCGTCTTAAAGGTTTCAGCGCCTCGTGTTTGAATTGACTGGCGGAATGAGTTCTCGGGAAACTCAATTCACCATGCATCAGGAATTTTATTTGACCCCAGGGTAATTGTCATTTTCTCCACTTCATTTGTGCATCAGGTTTATGCTGGATTTTTTTCTCTTCCTGGTGGATTAAATAACGATAGATGCAGTTGCTTTTTTGCTTTAGATGACGTCTGAATATTAGTTAGGAGGTTGTTTTCATGGAAAGAATGTGGAATGTTGGATGTGTGAAATGTTGGATATGTGAAATGTTGGAATAGAAATTGGGGCTCATCTAGTTTCTAAATTCTTTTATTCCTTTATTTTAACTTTATGTACAATGATCAGGGTAGATTTCGATGGCGTAATCCATGCAAGTCGTGTTTTGCTTTCGTAAAGCATAGCAACCTCATTCAGATAGTTCATTTGCGTAGTAGATATAACTAAAACCCATAATAGCTGACCTTTGCTTTACTTGTGACTGTATCAAGCACTATAGAATTCAGTTGCATTGAGAGTTTTTCTAATGCATAAAAAATGCATGAGCGTCGACATAATTATGTAGTTATGCAGCATATTTGTTGGTGTCGCTCGGACACTCTCGAATCCCACCGCACTTGAAGCCTGTTTTCAGTTCCTTGATTTCAGCGAACTGACAACCGCACGAGAAAAACAAAGCAACAAAAGAAAAAACTAAAGGAAAGCCATGATGCAGATGGGAAGGGTCGGGTTGAGCGGAAGGCGTAGGCGTTTCTGGAGGCAATATGGACGGAATGAAGTGAAAGAGTCGGGAATGGAAAGGTCGAGGAGGTTTGGGGTTGTGACGGTGGTGGTGGTGGGGCGTTGTGTTGGGGTGGTTTTGGGGGGAAAGGTAATAGGTCTGTGTTGGACTAGAGGGAGAGATAACGTCGGATAAAGTAGAGGGAGATGAAGGAAAGAGAGGGAGGCATAGGGCGAGTGGAAGGCGTAGCTTGGTGGAGGAGGAACTCCACCACCAAGCCCAAGCGCCGCCTGGTGGTCGTGTGAGCCGTGGAGGGGAATTGCGGGCGAGTTCATGGGTGTGGAAGGCGGGAAAATTGAAAATCTTTTGCCGGGCGTTGGCGTTTGCATTATCCCAGTCTCGGGGAGAATGGAGTGCGGATCCTTATTCTTCCATCCAACTCACCCTCTCAAAACCTCTTTCTGGTCCTCCTCTTCCTTCTCCCCCCCTTCCTCCTCCATCACCCGCGCTACTACGTACATCCTCACGCATCTTTTCACCCCTCCCTGCAGTTGCCCCGGTTTATCCGGTCGCGTTAAAGCTGACGTATTCGAATCGATGTGGATTATTGCTGCTCGATTGTTCGTGCACCGTGTTTTCGCCTGATGAAAAGTATCGATCTCTTCATCCCGCGGTGGTCTTCTCTCAATGCATTTTAGTTTTGTGCGATGTAAAGTGCCTCTCGAAATCGGAACTTTTATCCCTTCTTAATCTGGGGGATATATTCCCGAGTGAGCGTTACTCTGATCCTTTTTACGGGATTGGTTTCATTGCTTCATCATTGCCGCCTTTTCATAGTCATCGAGGAATAAATGAAAACAGATTTAACGGGGCAATGAAATATCAATAAATAAACCTACAATGTAAATGAGGTTTTCAGTTCGTCGTGCCGAGTTTTCTGTTGGGATTAGAGTAGGCTAGTAGACTTGCTACTTTCTATGGGCATTATAAGAAACCCTGGAAAGTAATGTAATCCAACTCTGGAGGATTTTTGTGCTCCTACTTTTTAGGTGGCTCTCATACGCATTGCAGTCCTTCTCCTCGGGAGAAGTACCCTGGTGTCTGTCGGATTAATATTACGCCCTCTCCTTTCAAATCACACCATGGCTTCCCCTGTATTTCCAAGCGGTATTAATTAATGCCTTTAAATGTTAGAGACTAAATATTGGAACCGAAAGCATTGGAAGGACGTCGCGTAACCATTTCGAATTTATCTATCGATATCATTATCATAATCGAATTGAACAATAGGGGAATAAATAGTGGCTAGAAAAATAGCTCTGGCTAGTTATAATAAGTGACTCAGTATTTTTCGACTCATTCCCTTGATTCTCGTCATCCGTTGTAATCTGGGCAATACCTGTTCGTTTTCTAGATTTTTTCACATTTTTTTCGTTACTGGGTGTCAGTATCACACCATGATAATTTGAATGGCGTCCTTGATATTTTTCTGTTCAGTGTCTTAAAAGGGATAATTTTTCACTCCTGGCGATTCATTTCTACCGTGCAAGCTTTTCTGTTATCGATCTACTGCAGACTAATTTAAACGACGTGTCGAGTACTTCATCTGACTTCATTGAAAAAAGTCGAGGTGGAAACTTTCGAGTGTGCCAAACTTTTAAACAAAAACCCGCATAGTCAAAATTTCGCAGCCAGCGTTTTTGGAGTCAGGCCAGAAATCTCAGCCACAGGCATGTTTGCCGATACTATGGGGGAGGGGGGGGGAGGAACTGGAGTCTGGCCATATTTCACCCTGAAAATTAAGAGGTGCTCGCACTCTTTCCTCTGCTTCCCTTCCAGCGTCCGTGGAATAGAGCTTGTTGATGAGTGGGCAAAAACGACAAAGTTGGATTGTACGAGTATGTAATTTCGGAGGATCGGTGCGTGTGGTGGATGGAACTGACCTCGTTAGCTTCCTTAAGTATGATAACCTTTGATTCATTTTCCCAGGCGGAAGTCACAAGGAATGTGACCTTATTGTGGATTTCTGCGGCGTAGTGAAATTAATGGCTCAAAGTTTAGCGTAAACTGGGGAGAGATAATCCTGCGGATTCATTTCAGTTTCACGCTGCGAAATCTGCTCGATTCTGAAGAAAAAGCGCTGGAGCACAAATGCCAGAATTAACTTCACAGCGTTTAGCCTGCGTTAAATGGGATTCAACCAACCGCTATTCTGGTTGATGCTTCCTCGAGAGTTCAGATATTGAACAATTTCATGAGCTGTGGGGGCATTCTGTCTGTTGTAACAAGTCCTCTAACAATTTAAAGATATCGATTTTTTTATGTTTCAACTATGCCATGAAATATATGTCCATGTCTACGTAGTAAAAAAGATTTTTCTTCAATTGGCTTAGTCCTAATTTCTGGAGGTTCAACCTCAGTTACTGTCCTGTAGTGTCTTTCCAATCAAATGGTGATTTCCTATCATACGGTAATATCAGATCTCTGCTATGTGTCTATTAGACTTTTGAATACATTTTTATATTTAAATATGTAGACCTTAAGGATCACAATTGGAAACGCAAAATTTGAATTCACAAAATAAATCATGGTCCTCATGAAATAGTTTTTCGTATATAGTGTAATAATATAGATCTCGGGGATAAATTTCGTCTGTCTCAATTTCATTTTCTCCTTCGTCGTTTCATTTCATGGTCCCTCGCATTGATAAGTCTTATACAAAACGTCCCCCGTCTTTTCGTAACAACCCCTTGCCCACATAACGGGAGAAGAAAGGGGCATAGGTATTCAAAGTAGCAGCAAAGGTATTTCCGGAAGAAATAAAAATAAGGCTTTCGCTCATAAGTGTGGTGGTGGGAAAATGAGGCATTTCCTCCCATTTCACCCGCTCAAACTCTCGCACTCTGCGGAGAAGTTTATTTTTAGCTTGCAAGTTTCAGTGAAAGAGGAAGAAAAAGTATATTGTGCGAGGCTCTCGGGGAAGGCACTCTTTTTCTTGAAGAAGCACAATGCCATAAATAATTCATCGTAGGTTTAATGTCGTTCTTCTCTCTTGCTCTCACCCTTCATACCAGCTGTTTATTTCCTCCTCGAGTGAACGCCGAAGCCCAAAGACACTTTCTGCAGCGAGTTTATGTGACTATGTTGACTAGGCTTGATCTAATAGAGTAATATGAGTTTAGAATCCCGCATCTATGGAAATTTAGAAATTGTGTAATTTTCGCTGGATACTAAGTTTTCTGTCCTCGAGAGATTTTTCAGTAAATATGAATGTGTTAATTATGTGTTTATCTTCAAGTCCATCAACCATATTTGGAATTTCTCCTAATCTATTACTGTATCGATATGACCCGTTAATAATGTAAATTCCTTAAATGTTCTTAAACCAACAACTCAGATCACTGTTGAATGCAGCTGTTTCCAAGCGTTCTTGTAGGCATAATGTATTCATGATTTGTCTCAAAATGTTATTATGCCATTAAAAAAAAGTATCGTGTGTATAATTTAAAAGTTAAGTTGGAGGCAGGAGTGATTCCGCGAATAAACAGAAGATTAGTTTAAGTTTCAGTCTTAAACTTATGTATGAAATTGGATCTCAAAAGTTCCTCACATTGAAAGTAAATTAGGAACGAATTGCTCATAAAATTTCAAATGACGTCAAAATTCATCATGGCCTTATTCAGTTGCCTGAATCTCATTCGCCAAGCAGCACACGGCATCGGTGCTACACGTTAGATATTTCTTTTTATCCTGACATCTTTTTATTTAACGGATGCAAATTGAAATATGCGAGCATTTTGTGCGGGTCACTTGACGCTACTCCGAAATAAGGGGCCAGAGGTGCTGCGAGCGAATGTCGTGCACTGTTTTAATTTAGACATCCGCAGTTTCCAGGAGAAGCGAACTGCAGAAGCAGGGAATTCTTCCTCTTAAAAGACATCCCCGTCTTCCGTATACTTCCACTCGGCAGCGAAGGGAACTACCCCACACCCCTCTCACCATTTCTTCTCCTAGAAGGGTAAACATCCTCTCCAGTTCTCATGCTCTTTCCCCTCTACTTTCCCCTCCTCCGTTCACCTCATCACTTCTCCTCCATCCATTCCCTCCTCCATCCATTCCCTCCTCCATCCATTCCCTCCTCCACCCTCACCCATCTCCTCCACCCATTTATTTCCCATTTTTCTCATCCTTTACCCCTCAAACCTTCAGCCCCCCTTTCCTTCTTACGTACACTTGAGAACTTCCTTAGTTTATTTTTTCATCCCTTGCCTCACTTCCCAGAGGAAGAGAGAAGAAAATCTCTTCCTCCTCCCTCTCACTCTATCGAAGGATCATAGCGACTACAGGCAGTTGCAGGAGAGTTAAGTAAGAGAGAGAGGTTCGGAACAAATAAAGGTTCAAGCTGTCTCCGAGCCCTCTTTTTACTTTTTCTTCTTCCTCACTTTCCCGCGCCTCCCAGTCCCTCAAACACAGCCCCTCTATCATCTCACGAATCTGAGTGTTAACGAGCCAGCCAACTCCCACAGAACAGCGAACTGAAACTGGGTGTTATTGAAAATTCTCTGCGGGTGTATGCATATCCAAACCCGCCTGTATTCTTTTTCTGTTTCTCTTTTTCGTTGCACCACGAGAATAACCTGCTATGGCGACACACAAACCCAAGCGGAGAAAAACACGCCCTTTACTGCCTACCCTAATCACCCTCATGTTTCCATCCTCTGCGCCCGGCTCCCTCGCGCGGATTCCCTGCCCCCTCCTGCTCACCCCGGGGAAGGCGCTAGGCTATCCGATTCCCAGCCGCAGGGCCCGAGAGTGGGGCATTCGCTCGGCTATCGCATACGTTCGTTCGATACGATTCCGTCCTTCTTCTTTCTCTTCCCCCCCCCGGGAAACCGTCGGGGAGCATTTCGACTTTTGCCGGGGGAATGAATTCAATCGCCGTTATTTCGCCGCATACCCTGACGCCACCGATAGGGCCTGTCATAATGGCGCACACGTTTGTGAGAGATGGAAAGAGACGGCGAGGGAGGGAGAGGGACCTAAACTACCTCTCGGTCTCTCTCATCTCCATCCCCATTTTCCCTGCTCCCCTGCCCCAACCACCATTCATTTGGGACCATCGTTGCCCCCTCTCCCCCACCGCCGTCGCCGATTCCCCCTTTCCTGCATTCCATCTCGATCATCCGTCCCACTCCATTCCTCTGGCTTCCTCTCCTCCCTTCGAGCTCGTCCTTTGCCTCCCCTCTACTCTTTATCCGCCGCCTCCTCCCTTTCCCTTTTGGCATACTCTTCGTTTTCCCCGGCTCACAGTGGGAGGGTCTGCATATTGCTGCCCCGAGGGTTATCCCACAATCGTTCGTCTCTTACAAAACGCCGCCCTTTTCAGAGAAGGCCGCTCGCTCTTGTCGCCCCCTTCCTCCTCCAATGGCTTCCTCCCACCGCGCACTTCCCCCTATTCACCCGTCTCTATCGCTTCGTGCACTCATTCCCGCAAAACCTCCCAGCTCCCTAAGTCCCAGCCTCGCCAACCTCTCTACCCTCCACCCACCTCCTCACCCACGCTCACACGGATCTCTTTACATTTTTAAGCAACGTCTGTGCTATCTCTCTTCCGTTTTTTTGGTCCAGTAAGGCTCGTATTATTCGTACCGTGATTTCCACTGCGTTGCTTACGCTTCCTCAAGAGTTTTTTTTTCCAGAACGTGGATCCTTTGATGGCTTCTTTCATCGTAGGACTATTTAAACACTGGTGTGAGCGTTGATTTTTCAAAGTGCGGAAATTTTACCAACTTTCGTAAGCTGTGTAATTTACTAAAATTTGTGATCTGCCGAAAAGAAATAATCGAACTGAATTAATGGGGTGTTCTATATTATACTCTTGAAATTTGGTGTACTTTTCCTCTAACCGGATTCCCCATCGAGATTCCAGGGGTATCCTAAATTTGCTGTACGGAAGTGTCACAGTTTTAAAATTATTCGCCAAGGCCAAAACTCGAACGCAAATTCCCATGGAAGTCGTGATGAACCGGGTTCGAGTCCCGGTCTAGGCGAATGAATTTCACGTTGTAAAAGTTCTGCATTTCGAGGGTTATCAGCGGATACTCCGTCAAATAACTATCTAAAAGGCTAAATTGTTTTAAGAAAATTTAAAAATATATTTTTAGGGTTTCGGCGTAGCGATATAAGTAAGCCGTATATGGCACTATGGCTAGCTGACATACTAGTAATTGAAAAATAGTTTGTATTTATTCTTTTATTGCAGGCCTCTTTTATTTAAAGCCCGCTCTTTCCTGTCCCTAAACGGCTTGCAACTATTAAGTGTTTCTTGGTGTATTTTATTGAAAATGTAAACGATGTTGATGACCTAAGGATTCAACGAGTGAATGTTCCGCAGCGGTTACACCAACGATGTGCATAAGACGTTTAAAGCTAGCTCTTTAGGATTTTTCGTTTGCTGGCGTTTGGTTTTGTTTTATTTACAATTTACGCGCGAGTCCTCATCCTGCGAGCTGCGATTCAAATGGAATGTACTCTATTTGAAAAATCAAGTTGTCTGTACTGCATTTCTTCAATCCGTGGCCATTTATTTCGTCCTCGGTCTTTTTTTCTCTGTCTAGCTATAGTTTTTGGCTCTGCACCCTAGTGTACGCTCCGATTCTATCTTGCCCGAAATTGTGTATATCCGATGAGGTAGTTTAAAGCCCCCATGAGCCATAGCTCATCAACATCAAAGATAGTGTCAATTCTTTTATGAAACAGCAGGAAGCGTGTTTGCGCCCGTTTGAGTTGAAAACTTGCTGTGCTGTCAAAATAACCCTAGCTGCTTGCTCTCTATAATCACGGTATCGGTCCCTTCTATCTAAAAGGCAATTTCATGCTTCGATTTAGATATTCCCCTACGACGGTCTTGTTGTTGGTTGGAGTTGATCGTGCGAAGGTGGCTCGTAGTTTGACGAGGTATTCTCTGGTTCATTAATAATGTACGGCGTATTTTCTTTTTTTGGTTAATGCTGGTCAACTAGGGCATTCATTGCGATCGTCCGGTAGGTCGTCAACCGCCTAATAGATTTTAATGCTTCACGGCCCTCTTAATTTATGACTCATTTTATGTTTTCGGTTTTAAACGTCCTCTTAGTAGCCCTTATGAACGGCAGTCTCCAATCTTGCGGGGTATAGGCCACTTGGAAAACCTCATTATTTCTGCCTTGGCCATAAAGCACCCTATAGACCTTAATTGGCCTCAAAGACTTCAATTTTTTGTATTGTCTTAAGACAAATGCCTCCTGCAGAACATATTTGGTGGTTTAATTCTCTTAGCAAATCTCTGCATGCGTAGATCAGGAGTTACGCCACCATACTTCAATCAATAGACATTATAACATTCTCACTACAAATATTTTTCTTATTATTTTTACTGTGGAGATGTTACCTATAAAACAGTGCCCATTCTCACGTTTCATTTCTCAGTTTTTTTTCTTAGTTTTGGCGCATTGGTTGATCGGATAAGTAACTGATTTTTCATAATTTGATTCTGAGGCTTTGTTTAGCGATTATTGATTCGCCTTGTGATGTCCCATAATAAAACATTGATTGTTTATCCATTGCTTCTCGTTGTTCTTCGTTGTCTTTCGTAATTAAGAAATCCTACTGGGTCACCTCGGAAACCACTTCCTTGAGAAATTATTTATTCTAAAGTCGAAGTGAACTCGTGAATTTATTTTCACTCGCGTTCAAAATTTGCAACAATAGGCTTAAAGAAAAATAGGGAATAGGAGACATCAATAGGGTTTTCAATTCCCTACCTGTTTAATTTTCATTCATGCGTTCCCGTCGACCGACTGGCTGAGTTACCCGCCCATACGGCTGGTTAAAAATGTAGGAAAGCGCATAGAAGAGGGCGGAATATCTATAGTGGCACATCTTGATTGTTGCCCAATGATAGCTGGAAACCTAGATGTATTCAGTGCGGGAGCGAGGGCCCATGCCTTGTGCTACGTCCCTCACTTGCAGCGGCACCATTTTGCGTTTGCATTTTTCATCGGTATCTCGATTTCCCCTTTTAGCAGGAATCTATGGTAGTTTTCCCTGCACAATTTCCTCCTCTTCCCGGTGTGCCATAAATGTATCATCTTTTTCCACAATGGCCTTAACGTACACCGCGTTTTCTCTTATTTAAAATATTCACTGCATTTACCACGAACTTCCATCGTCCCTTTAACTTTTGTATAGGCGACCCCTCAATACTATGTTATTTTCATCTTCATGTATTTCATGAAAATATACAATTTTAAGTAGCATTTTTCAATCCAAATAAGTCATGCTGTCGCCAAAGGAGAGCCTTAACCTTTTTCATGCAATAAATATGAAGTTAATTGTTTGCTAAACGTACAGTTGAGATGATATATCATTCAAGAAAATCAATCTAGGTAAATTAATCGAAATACAGGAGGTCACTGTCGTAATCGGAGCCGGAATTCGGCCCCCAAATTTTTGTAGTAGCCAGCGCGTAACTCATGTGTGTCGGCCACGTGTGATAATCAGTGGAAATGAGTTGGATCTAACTTATTTTAACTGTATTTTTTATCCGCCAATAATAGGAATGCCCTTTCATTTTATTCAAAATTCATTAATATTACTTAAAGTATCAATTTTTCAGTTTCAGTAATCATGTTCATTCCTCTTTTCATATTTCGATGGAAGGACAATCCGTCTTTTCTAGATGTTATCAATCATCCCTGTTCAATACATGCTGTAATTCATTTTATGAGGCGAGGAAAAGGAATGTGTATGTGAGAAATGTTACTCACTTTTATCTCCTGAATAAAAATGAAGGACTCTGTTACTTCTTCTTCCAGGATATAATGTTGGTATATCATTCCTTGTCCTCCCTCCGCCAGCAAGGATTCCTCTTTTCAGTCCACGTTTCTTCGTTTCACTCACCTTTCTGGCGAATCCATTTCTTTAGATGCGAGGTTACCACCCAAAGATCCCTTTAAACGTTTTGGTTTTGCTTCCCTTATGCGCCTTGTCCCTTTGAGCTAGCGGTGCGGTTCTTCCCTCTCTCTCATTTCCTACGGTCACGGCTATCCTTATTCCCCGTTCCGTTCATTTCATAGAATATCATTCTCTATTTACATTATTCACAATTTTTTAAATATCAAATTGACTTCTAACCTTAAAATTCTTTAGTCAACAGCAAGGTTCGTTTGCCTGGCGCAGTCTCGGAATGGCCATTGTTGATATCTGGTACTGAGAGCGATTGGTTTCCGTGTAAATGCTGAGATCTTACACTGGAGTTAAAATTCCTGTCGTGATAAACGGATGAATCCAAGGAAAATACGTTGCATCTTAATACGTAGTTTCATGAAAATCTATATGTTTGCATTCTCTCTATTGCTTCTTCGACCGCAGCAGGAAGTTATAAAAAATCTGCATCAGTTCAAGCATGGGAAAGTCCTCTCTGCTAACTTTTGACACAGTAAAAATAAGTATTTAAATATTGTTTGGTATCTATTAAACCTTTTCATGTCACCACCAGTCGCCTATCTCTCGACTCGAAAAGTCGAATGGCGCAACACGTCCAAGCACTTCCATTTCCTTCCAATAGCATCCAACGCACGCTCGTCTTACCAAACCAAATGCTCGAATCCCTTTCATTTCGCTTGGGTCCATGCCTCATCAAAGCCAGTTGAAGCTTTGCCTCTTGCTCCGTCAAAACCTGTCTATACCGCGTCCCCCTAAGCATTCTTTCGCCTTCTCCCTCGGTATTCTCAACCTCGCACATATTTCCCTCCTACCTCATATTTTGCCCCCCTACTTCCCTTTACCAACTTTTATCCAGTACCCCTTGCTTCCACAAACGTTTTTTTTTAGCCTTGGCTTCTCACACTCCCCGTTCTTTATTCGCTCCCACCCCGCCGCAGCACTATCCGTCTCATTTTCCGCATATATCTCCACGATCTTTGCTTCTCCTCCACCCCCGTGCTCTCTGGCACCAGCCATTCCGCTCCCGTAAACGTCAACGACTGGAAAATTGCCTCCACCACACCCCTCCCCAATGCTCTCCTCCCCCCCCACTCCCTCCCAGCGCTCCCTCCCCGTGGACCCGTGCTCCACTTGCCGTCATACACCGAAGTTAGCCGTCTACTCCCAGCCGCCGTCGCCGCTTCTTTTTTTCTCGCTCCCCGGTCGACACCTTCTGTGTCGCACCCGCATCCATGGAGGAGATCATCCCACTGGTGGTGGTTTAAGGATCCATGAGGTGCATGATCTGTGCCCATTTGTCCTAATTATTCCGCCTCTTCCATGTGTTAAGGGCTCTTAAAACAATATCCGCTCCACTTTCCACTCATGAAAGGTGGCCTTTTTCGAATTATCGTCGCCGCGTTTATTTTCCTCTCTAATTAAGGTACATGTGTTGCACATGTCTAACCATTCTGTTGTCGGTTTCTTAAAAATACATGCCAATTGATGAGTTCGTGAAGTTTGATTTTGTCGATACTCCAGTTGACAATGCACAGCCGATTATTTCATAATGTTTCACATAACGCCTACGGTAGTTGTACATGGCTTTTTAAGTCACTTTTAGCTGTAACATTATGTATTTTGCTATGCAGAGGTTAATTCCCGTTTAAGAGTCACGGCGTTGTATTGAAAAAGGTATGTTAAACCAATACCAGAGAAAATAGCTCTTCTTGTCTATCATGGTAATTATATCGTACATTCAATCACAATACTGCTAATAATTTTAGTCGCTTGTTCTCACCGCTTTCTTCATTTTTTGCAGTCCAGATCGTTTTTAACGATCCCAAACAATTTGTTGCTAATGTCACAAATTTCCATTTTTTTCGTTACCGTTTTGAATGTACACTCTTTCGATTAGAAAATTTTGTATGCCGAAATATATCTCTTACAGCATTAGAGAAAAAAATGGTCTTATTTATTGCCATAAATTCTTCTTAATTTTCTCGCAAAAGTTATCTTCCGAGGGAAAAATGTCTCTGACTGGAATTCGAGCCGCATTTCAATAGTCTTACGAATTGCATGCCTACTTGTTGTGGTGAAGGTCCTCGGGAGCTCGGGTACAGGGAACTCAGGGTGCAACGCGTTTGCCCGTTAACCCGAGTGTGTCTGGCCATGAATCGGGTATGGATGCCGTTCGTTTTATCGCGTCACCCTTGGCTGAGCTAACCGTGAGTCATCATAATCTTGACGCCTTTAGGATCATGTACTGATACTGTTGATGCTACTTCTTTGAGAATGCCGTTACCTCAGAATTTGTTCGGGTTAGCAAAAGTATCAGTCAGCCGTGCAATATAAATGAAATTTACTTTATTAGGCGAAACTTGTTAGAACTAATGCATTACTGAGGAATGCTCAGTGAACTTTGTTAAGTTCCTCAGAGCACAATTAAATGTATCTGAACAACCGGTTTCGCCGACTGTGTAATCATCTGTTACATATGCATCACTGTGAGTAAAAAAGTTAAAATTCAGCCATCTGTGTACGCAGACTTACAGAGTTGTTGGGGAGAGCGAGGGAAGGTGGGAAATGAAAATGAGTGGGAATAGGGAGGTGGGGATTGAGGGTCAGACTGGGGTTAACGTGATTGAGGGAGTAGGTGCAGTAGACTTTAACGGTTGGGCATGTTATTATTATTAAAAATACACATGTGCTAATAGACATTGTCAGGTGGCACACAAGTCCCAAATAATTGCAAAAGATAGTACATAAAACCAGACTTCAAAACACAAATCTCTTTGACAAAACAAGTGAATCCCCATCCCATTTACAGCCGTTAATCAGCAAGAAAAAAAAGATAAATTAAAAATAAAATTAAGCTATTACATATAATACATTACACCACACATCAATCAAATTATTACATATATGCCTTACATCTATTCTTAAAAGTATACACTCTGTTAGGAAAGGGCTCGAATATTTTTGCAGGTAAGGTGTTCCACTCAACAATTGTTCTATTTAGAAAAGAAAATTTTTTTTTTATTTTTTCTCTGTGCCCGGCATTTTATCTTAAATTTGTGATCATTTCTGCCTATAAAATTTGGGTTCCCCGCCTCTTTCCTAAGATCTGCCCAAGCTTTCTCCCCCTTCAGAATTCGGAATATTCCACAAAGTCTGCTTACTTTCCTTCTAGTTTCTAGAGGTTCCCAGCCCAGCGTTTCTAGCATGTCAGACACACTCTCCATCCTCCTATGCTTCCCCAGAACATATCGGGCAGCCTTTCTTTGCACCTTTTCCAGTTTTTTAATATGACCTTCTTCATGAGGGTCCCATACAAGAGAAGCGTACTCTAAAATTGGTCTTACTAGGGTCTGATAAGCCTTCTCCTTGGTTGCTCTAACGCTCCCTTTGAGGTTTCTCATTACCCAATGAAGAGTTTTGAAAGCTTTCTTATAGATGTACTCCACATTTAGCCCCCACCCTAAGTCCTTAGTTAAATATACACCTAAGTATTTGACAGTATCACTTCTAGGAATGACATTTTCTGAGAATTTATATTCCCTATTGTTTTCATTTACCTTATTGCTAAAAGTGATGGATTTGCATTTGCTAACATTAATATCCATCCCATTATTTGTCACCCAATCTGCCATTTTATTTGCCATATGTACCAGATGACGTAATAGTCAGCGAAACTGGTTATACATTTCGTTTTGCGATAATCGACAATTTTTAAATAGTTTTTTCCAATGATTTTGCAAATTAATTTATCATATAGATGGTTTAATTTTCTGTTGCCAGGGATTAAGACGATTCCTTGATTGACAGCGAAGTGTCCATTTTCGTGGGTGTTTAATGTGAACAGTATGCAGCTCCCTTACCTTTGATTGAAGAGTTAAAAAATACACAATCGTTGCGTGACCGAAATTTTCCTTTTGATGGGGCTCAACATTCAAACCATATTGTTTAGACTTTTAAGTGGCAGCTATTTATGCGGTCACGTTCGGTTTTCTCTGTGAAGCTTGCCTCTGGGTTCTCGACGAATGTTTCATCTATCTCTCACTTGGTAGTTAAATCTCAAAGAAGGGAAGTAGTTAGACGTGCAGGATTCGCAAAGGCCTTTTCATTTAAAAGTTTCCCCGCAAATTCCTCCGCGTCCGGCTCTTTTACGAACTCCATTATTTATGGCCTCGGCCAGGGTGTGACTCACATACCCATGCCCTTCCCTATTTTTCTACTTGCATTGAAAATGAGCCTCCTCATATGAAGAAAAATTCCTTAAGTGGAAATTTTAAATGGTAAACCGTGAGTTCTAGATTTAATTGCCGTCTTTCAGATTTTATAAATAGTATCTCCTTTGTTTTATTATTTTTCCTTTGTAGCGTCTTGAAAAGTTTCTTATCTTCCCTTATTACCTACTTGTGGAGGTTCAAAGGCTCAAATCTTTGCTCAGTGCGTACTTACATCTGTCTTTATAAGCTTTTTGCTCTCTTTATTTTTGATACTCCAGCTACAATGGTGGGTTTTTAGTAATATTCTATGACGTTTTAATTGCTACTTTAAATGCTACTGTTAATTGTGTAAACGGGGTCGACATAGGTAACTTGTAGCCAAGTACTTATAGATCACTCCGGTCCACTAGAGGCACTCCTGAAAGGGTCCCTTTTCTTTACAAGATAGATTTAGTAGATATGAAAAGCAAATACGGGAAAGAACGCTGTTCTTAAGTTGCATTTAAAATGTGCTCAATATTTGGGACCTCTAAGATAGGGCCTTTATTAAATAATTGCATGAACAACGAAGGAAATACTTTGGCTATTGTTACGTTAATAAACTTTATAAGACTATAAAATAAGTAGTAAGCTCCGCGTACTAAATAGAAGAAATAGGATCCCGACCGCAGAAATAGAATGTTCTTTTTGTTCGCACAATTTTTCATTGCAACAAAGTATTTGTGATAAAATAAATTGTAAGAATTAGTTTTAGTGTATTTTTATTTTATCCAATCATAGTAGTGTCGAAAGTATTGTATCATTGAAAAAATGACCTCCGAATTTCATCGAAATCCACGTTCTTATGATTCAGGCATACTGCTTGCTCATTTCCACAGTTATGGCTATCCATTTCTTAAACACTAGTGATATGAGTAGCGCCATATTTGATATTTAGCATTTTAATGAAGAGTGGAAGAACGTATTTTGACTATTACTTGTCAGAAATACGGCTCTGAAAGTGGTTTCACTCTATTTTTGGATTTTGTGGGTTACGACTACAAAATAGCTTTGATATAGATTTACGATAACAAAATAGCTTAGATTAAATTTTGTAAATGTTATAAGTATGTACAGTTTTTTTGAAGCTACGACGTATCGCACTTTTCCAAAATCAATGAATAATAAATATATTGCCTTTTCAATTCTTATATCTAATTTGCTTTTTAGCTCAAATGGGATGGTGTTTTTGGAGAGAAATTCTCCATGCAATAAAAATTTGAAAACTGTTTCCTGAGGAAAGATTTTCCTAAAGTTTAAAATGCAAAAAATATTGTATTTACGTTTGTCATTGATCTCTAGAGTGATTCAGTAAATGGTAACAGTTTAAGTTGTGGATAGTTTATTTCAACATTATATTGGAATGATTTTTTACTTCGGTGCAAAGTTCGTTACACTTAGCAATCTGGCATTTCTTCCAAGATAGTGAATGAAATGAAACAAAATATAATTGCTAGAGAAAAAGCAAGCATTTATAAACAGTGAAAATTTTCAAAAGAATGGTATCTCCTTGGCATTAATACTAAATGCGGTAATTTAGAAAACTATTCTGTTTGTATACTTGTGCCATTAATTTTTTCGTAATATGTTTGTGTCGACTGTTAAATTGCTTTGAATATTAAATATTAGCATTTAAACAGGGAATACCAAAACTGTGAAAAAATAATGACCACATCGGATTTTTTTCCTGAAAAATTCTTAAAATAAAATATTAAATCGGTAGATATTTATGCCCTTCAGCTCAGTAGCACATGGGCAAAGGACAGTTTTCAAGGCCAATATAGAATTGAATGTGAATTTAGTGAATTCTGAGGGTAAAATCAGCTCGGGGAATCACTTTTCTTGTGATGTTTCAAGTCATTTGTCAATGGTCTTAAATAAGTACCTTGTTAATTTCGGTAGTTAAGCTGTTTTATTTAGATTTAAATTCTTCGGTGACTAGAGTAAACCAAATTATTGAGATGGTATAGTTATATCGCAACATTCCATCGTGACTATTGAGAAAATTGCAGCCACATTAATGCACCTCAAGCACCCTCCGTTTAAATTTAGATTATATTTTTTTTAAATATGGTTAACCCATTCAGTCAGTACTCTGCACTGTGTCAATACTGTCTGCACATGGTCATCAGTACTCTTCCTGCGACTCATCTTAATATGACATGAGTTCGTGACTGTGAACGGAGGGACTACATTTTACGAAACACCTGCCAGCCCCCAACGCACGCACGTGCACCCTCCCTCCCTTTCAAATACCTAACCCAGGTGCTTCTGCGAGTTCGGGAATCCCTTTATTTCCATCCTTTAATCTTCGTGTGCTCAGTTCGACCGAGCGAGCAGCTTCCCAAATTTCTCCTCCGCCCACGTACCCCCTCCAGCACCCTCGCACCCTTGCCCTCGTAGCCCCGCGCAGGTGAGAGGGAAAGAGAGGAAAGAGGGACGCCGTTCACTTTGAGTCCGAAGAGCGGGAGGGAAAGATGGAGCCTTCTTTCCTCTTTTTCTTCGGGTACCCTGCAGCTCGCTTCGTCGAGCAGACGTCTTCTCTTTTCCCGCCTCACGCTGCCTTCTGCGTTCGCGGCCACTTCCACCTTGTAAAAGGAAAGAGGAGCAGGGTAAACATCAAACCAATTTCCTTTTCGGTCGTTTCCGGGGGAAAAAGGAGCTCCTTTCCCCCCTCCCCCGACCCATTCCGTAAGTCTTGGGCTTCCGGAACTCCTACCGACTCACCTCGTCGCTCTCGCCGTTCTCCTTTATTTCCCCTCCCTGTAACTTCATCTTAAGGTTATGATGATCGTACCGGAGGGAGGAAGGTAGGAGTTGACGGGGAGGACGCCCTGCACGCGCCAAGGGATACGCCAATTTGGGATGGGATCCGGGATACTGTCTTCATTGGGAGGAGTTGAAGGGAGGAACGGGGTTTGAGGATCTCTAATCTCGGGAGGTGGCCGTGGTTTTGCGATGCTTCCTATGGCAAGTCGTAAAGATTGTGCTCAGAATGTGTTGGAGCTATTGTCGTCTTGGTCTTATTTGTATATGCACTGATATCTACTGCTGAAGCTTTATTTTTCCAAAATTTCCTTGCTTCCCCGTACTTTATACGAAGTACGATATACATTAACGTATTGGAATCGTTTTCGCTTAAGAATCGAGAATACTAGAAGCGGGGAGTTTTTTTATTTATCGTGTACGCGATGAAATTCTGTGGTTCCACTTTTTTGTAGAGTTTGAGATGTGAAGATTGTGATACGGTTACGCGAATTACAGTTTATTTTATTTTATGCATATTAAACGAAAATGACATTACATTTCGAGTTGTGCCTAAGAATATTTAATTTTTAATTTCGTTATGCATCGCAATTGGTTTCACATTATGTACATCTCAATAAAAAATTAACATGTTGTTTGTTGGATTTTTCTTCTGTGCAAATGATTGATGTGGATAAAAACAGGCTATTATAATTTTGAATATTTATGTATTTTGCGCATTCAGACTTCGTCATTATTTTTCTGCGCTTACGATCATTTGGTCGAGTATGTTTCATAAATTCTCTGTAAAGTACGAAAAACCATAAAATACTATGTCGTAGGCTAGCAGAGGGAAACATATGAACTGCCATGCTAAACCATATTGTTGAGCAAGAGATATCAAGGAGTCTCCATTGGAATAAAATGAGATTATAGTCGTGTTTACGTCATTGTCGAACAGAACGGAAAATATGATTAACTTTGTAAATTATACGGTTAAACACGAAATTTAAGTTTCACAGAAAGAACTATAAGAAGAGTGTATTCGTGTAATGGCTTGCGCGAACTTGGGTGCTCATGGTTAGGAGGAAGCAGTTTAGACATTGAAGACAAAAATATTATTATTATTGCGTTTCCAAGTCTCCTTAAATGACTGTCCATTGCGTGGCAGTCATGTAAAGAGATTATATAATTTAACTATTTCTTGTTAAATCAAATTCCTCGGTCAGGTAATTTTTTAAATGGTTGTGTGTACTCTGAATCCGTATAAATACCGGAATACTTTAATTGCTAGGAACACTTAGATGCTTCTCTTTCTCAGAATCGTTCATTAATGACGAGAGAAATGCCCCGAGGGAAATATTCCTGTCTGGCATACAATGCGGAAGGTCTGAAGACTACTCAACTTCATTCCTCGCATCATCCTTGCTTTTTTATTTTAGTCCATAAAAGATTCTCGAGAAGGAAAAAAGGAGGAATAAATCGAACGTACCTTGAATACGATTTCTCTCGAATAGAAGGAATATATTTCAGTTCTGCTGACTGCGTTCGTCTTTTTTCCGACCGAATACACCAGGAACCCGGCATGAATTCTCGTGTGTGGTCATGAAACGAAGGACATCGCGATGCTCGTAAAGCGGGGAAAGATGAAAAATATCGCTCAGGACCGTCGTTTGTTTTTTCACCTTATCGACTCGAGTTCGGAACGATGGCGAACAAAAGTTTACTTCGTGAGTATAAAGCGGGCGAGTAACACCCACACACTTCCAATTTTCTTTCCTTTTTTACTCGTGACAAGATTGAGAACTCACTTCTGGAGACTTGGCCGAGACGATCCATATCCGTCATCTGTTACCACTTGCTTATCCGCAGACTTCCTCTGCCCACGCTGAAGTAGAACTCTTGAGTAAATCCAAGTGTAGGGTACTTTTGGTAGGTGATTGAATTCCTATACTACTCAAATCATTCCTTTTGCTCAGGTATTGTTCATCATATCATAAATGAAAAATCGGTTCAATCAGACGAGTTCTTATTTTGAGCAGGTTGCCTTGACAAAACAACGAGGAGTAACATCGAAATGGAGGCATATAGTAAGCTGAGTTCCTGGAATCTGAATTTTCCATTTTACTTATGGACACCAATAGTTTTATTCCCACTTACGCGGAGTCCAGAAAATGCATACAAACGGCCTCCTTAACGTCTATCTCTCCGTTCCTTCGTCTAATCTCATACTATTATTAATTTTTTCTGATATCCTTTTTCCTTGGGCGAAACTCCCTATATATCGCGCACTTTCCCTCTCTATCTCGTCGCTTTTATCGCATCCTGTTTTTTCTTTATTTGTTCGGCTCTTTTGGTTGATGGCGTATGCGTTCCTCCCTCACTCTTACTCGATCCTCTCTTTCTCTAGGATCCTCATAGTTTCTCCCTTAGGCAGTCTCCACTCATGCCTGCATAACCCTCGTCTCCTCGTTTCCCCTGCTGCCCTCCTCCTCCCTACCTACCCCATCGCCATTCCCTTCCCCGTTGGCGTCTCTTTGGACTCTCAGGCCATTATTTTATCTCCACACCTAGGTATTTTCTTTTGATCCTTTGGATGGAGTGAATGCTCTACCATTCTGTGCACCTCTCATCATTTCCCTTCCCTCGTTGGTCAACAGCCCGTTCGTTATATTTTGTCCCAACAATTGCTCCCGTTAATTCCACTCATTTTCCTGCCAGGACGTATTCTTCCTTTTGGCTTCTCCAGCCTTTTCCTCATCTGATTTAGTCGCTGGTTTCGTGAATTTCTGTAGCTCTTTTTATTAATTCTTCTCTTTCAATTGTATAATACACACAAGTCAGCTCATATCTCCCTGTTTGGGTTAAATTTTCATTTCATAAGGATATTATTTTTTAACCAACTACTCCGCTTCATTGCTTAGGGATTTGTTGACTTTTGTTTGAAGATCGGTTTAAGTGATAATTTCTGTGTACAAGTTTTGCGTTCAAAAATTTCAGTGATAATCATCCAATCTTCCTTTTGATTATCTTCTTCGATTGATCTTTCGTGTATTGTGGTGTAGCGGGAATGGGATTGCTCCCCATTTCCAAATTTGAGCGTATTACACTTATTATGTTTCCAGACGGATATTATGTATTTGAGTCGCTCTCCGTCGAAATTTCTGGGGACGTTTTATCCTGCATCATTCACCGCGCCCGTGCTTCAATGCTATTATTGCCTCGATGCTGACTCAGCTTTGCTCAAAGAAAACTCGGCGACTTGGCAAATGGAATCAAATATTCTCCCTGCATTGTCGTCTTCCTCTCCCACTCCTCCCGTCACATCTCGCCCCTTTTATTAATCTCATCTCCCCTTTTTTTTCTCCTATCCCTCCAGCTCTCCCCCCTCCCACCAAGCACTTTCTTTCATTCGCCCATTTCCTTTTATTTATTTTTTTGGCGAGGTTCTACGAACCCCCGCCCCTTCGTCCTGGTCTTTTTCCTTTATGAGAATCTATACCTTATTCCACCCTTCCCGTCCTCCACTCCGTCGCCGTCGCACCTCCTGTATTCAGAAACCAAAACGACTTCTTTCGTTTGTCTTCCCCGAATATTCCCATTCCAATTCGTCCCTTTGCTTTTCCCTCCGGTCGTAGCTTCCTTACGTGAGCTCTCCTTATCTTAAAGGTTGCCTTCCTCCTTCTCCCATCGGTAGGAATTCTGTCTTTCGTAAAATCCTCTCTCATTTTTCTTGGATTGCGTTTTTTATATTTATTTCCTTTTCCCTTCCTCTTCACAAATTCGGCCATATTTCACTATCGCCTGCCCCCGGGCTCAGTACAACGTAAGGTTCTCATTTCATAAATAACGATGTGGTAACTATTACGCTTTTCAAGAGTTCGTGGGCCACGTTAAAACTATTTCTCTCCGTAAGGTACCGCTTTAAAAAAAATCCAATCCCGTAAGTGTCAGCAGCACCTAGAAAGCCAGCTCAGGGGATGGTATATAAAATATCTTATTGGCTTTTGAGCATTCATGGTGATATTTTATACGAGGATTTTATCCGATTGTCAACCTTGCACGTTCTCCCCAAATCCTTCCACAGTATAATACCTCCCATTCCGTTCTCCCTTTGGATATTCCCATAAGTTCCCCAAATATCTCACACGCCGCCTTCTGCCGCCACCCCATCCTCCTGGGCCGTATTCGACCCGCCCCTTCCCTCAGTCCAGTAACCTTTTGTTTTAGCTCGCGTATCTCTCGGATGGCCAATCTCGAGACGATTCCTTTCGCCTTACATCCAGGACTTCGTCGGAAGTCCCCCCGCGTCACAAGCCATTCCCCGCAAAGTTGTTTCCCTCCCAAACTGTTCGTCAAAATTACCGAGCCACGTCGTGTATACTCCTATTTCCCCCCTCCTCAATCCTCTTGCGTCGTATCTCTTCCCGCTTCCTCCTTACGCCTTTCCCTCTTGAATGGTTCCCCTTTCCCACTCCGCCGCCGCTTTCTTCGACGCATCCCATTTTTTTCTCGGCCCTTTCTCTCCAGCCGAAAAGACTTATATCCGAGCCTTTGATGGCCGGGTAGGTGAAAGTGGATTTCGTCGCCGGGTTGTCTGGAGGGGGAGGGTGGGCAAAAGGAGCTGGATGTGCTTTGAATTTGCCAGCATTCTGCCAGGAGACATAGAGTCCAAAAAGTTGGTGGAATGGATCCACCCTTTTTTTATTATTTTTTGTGGTGGTAAATTTCGAGGGGTGGGTTTGTGGGGAGGGGCGAATGGAGAGGTACCGGACGCGCGGGAGGGCGCTCCAGGGATAGATCGGACTGTTTGGAGTTTTATGAGTGATTTGATGTTGAGAATAGTGGAGAGGGTGATTCATTTCCAAGTTTAGGTCCCTATGGCTCTTGTTTTATTGGATATTAATGTGGTTGTTTTATGGGTGCGTCGTTCGTTGATGAGTTTTGCTGCAGAAGAGACTGTGGAGTGGCATCCGATTTTTCTCAGCGTGTCGTTTTACAGTGTTTTGCAGAGGAAATTATTATCCGTTCGGTTGCTTCTTGGAGAAAAAGAGTATTATAGATAACGCCATTGCTCGTGTAAGATGCTCGTCTTTTTAATATCAAGGGATTTGTTGTTTTAAAATCCCATCGGTGTGTTCAGTTTGGTACAAGCATAAGCTTTTTGACTATTCATTTTATGGGGAATTTAAATTCATAACTTTTTGTTAGATAGTTCACGGAAAGGAAATTTTAAAATTCGTAGAAGGGAAGTCATTATCTGATTCGCTCCCGGATTAGCTATAAAGTGGAAATAAAAGGTGTAGCTGCATTAACTGTCTGCTCTGAACGTGTAAACTATTTTATTGCTAGGTTTACTCACTAGAGAGGAAAATTAGAATTGTATTAGTTTGTGTTCACGTCCGTTCATCCACCATCATCTAGTTATTCCGAAAATTTGTCGTATTCTCTCTTGTTTAGAAATTACCAAAGTTGTAATATATTTGTGTTGAAATTTTATTGTTTTCTGTCCGGCCGACTTCTGCCACAGTTTAATGTTTTTCGTCATAATTGCAGTGTAATTCAATTATTCTACAACACAGGCTTCCGTGTTTGGCCATGTCACGCCAACAAGTATGCTCTAGGGGACTCTGACGCTCAATATTTTTATTTTAACATTGGGCAAACTCAGTGCCACTATATTTCTGGCACATTCGCGCAAATTTCAGTTGGTAATTGTGTTTTTTTTCTGGTATGCGAAAAAGGCCCGATCATCCGCTGATAGCTTCGATGCTCCCGTGAAAAAAATATTTTCGTAACATTTCTCTGTGACGTCGTTTTCAGTGTTTTTCCCTCTCGGAGTGGCCCTTTTTTTATTAAAACTAGCCGCAGTACCCTGCTCAGGCTCCGCAATTTATAGCCGACGCGCTCCGTGGGGTATCACCCTTCATATCCTCACGTGGCTTAATCCGAAAGAGACTCCCTCCCGCGCGCCAATCGATAAATTGCGATCCAAAACTCCTCTCATATTTTTTCGATCCGCGCCCTCTTTTCCTTCCCCTTGCCCTTTTGCTTCTCTCCCAGTTCTTCCTTCGTATCGCTGCTCTCTCGACCTCTTTCTTTTTTTCTCATTTTCACCGTCGCCCAAGTCTACGGGTCCTCCACGCTCCCTGAAAATCCTCGTTATAATCCACCCTAGGCTCTCTCTCGCATCTCGCTTCCTTCTCTTCCACCCCCGCCTCTCCGTGTTGGCCCTTCCCCAATTCGATGGTTCCCCTTCTCTCTCGCCTGCTCCTCTTTTACTGCACACACGCTCACTCATACTCACCTTACCCCCGTGACTCTCTGCCCTCGGGTTGTGTCCCTTCACTCTCATCACCTCTAATTTCGTGAGAACCCATACCCTCTCGTCCTCTCCCTCTCTCTCACCCACATTTTTACTCTTTGTCTCACTTCGTTCTCTTTTCCCTTTTTCAATGGCTGCCGAAAGGTATTTTTTTTATTTTCTGCCACTGCGCTATCAGTTTTTCTCACGTGTTTCTGGATAGTTCGAAACTAAGGTGTAGTCCCGTTTGTGGTTCCCTTCGCGAGCGATACTAAGCACATACGAGTATGTTATTACTATGCATACGAATACTAATTCGTTAGCTTACATGTAAACCAACACTCCACAAAAATGTGTGTGACTAGCAAATTTGAAGTTATTAAAAAATGATGAAGAAATACAATATTCTTTAAATGTTTCAGCAGTTCTCTCGACTCGGGCATAATCTTTCGTGTACTTTGTGTTATTTTCAGGAATAAGCCATTTTTTAACGAAATGGCGCAGCCATCTGTCGTTCAATTGAATTGAGCAACGTAATTATGTAGATATTTATTACAAAAGCTCAAGCTTGCTCTTGAGAAAGTTGTAAATCATTAGAGATATGTTCCAGCAAATTTTGAACTAAAATACTTATTTTAAAACATCTATCTCGTATCTTCATCCGACTTCTTCAACTAAGCATCAATTAAATTTCTTGTCTGCATTTTTCTATAGATCCAGTAGTTTAGATAAGGGAACAAGGAAGTCAAGTTGGGAAGGTCAAGTCAAGGTAGTCAATTGAATTACCAGCCGGAGGACCTGGGGTCAACTCCGTGTGATTTTCTCCGAGTACCCTCAGGCTTACCCAAATTGTGTGATTTGTCGGGTACCAGACCTTTCTGGGCATCGAATGGCGACACTGGGAAAAGAAATATCTCATATCCAACCTTATGTGTGAATTCCTCATACAGCTGGGATTAGTGTTAGGTGAGCTCTACCCTCGCCTATCAAACTCAAACTCGCCTTTGCATGAATTGATAAATTTATATTTTTCCATAGTTTCATTGGTATGTTTTTGAAATGGCATTACTTCCTCCCAAAGGATTAAGCCGCAGCTGTCGCTTTTGTGTATCTCCATACGTATATAAAGAATATACAGCAAGCTACCGCAAGGGTATGCGGCGGGGGAGGATGTTAGGACACTAGCTATTTATGCATAAACAGGCAGTTCAACATTAATATGAATATATATACGATACATTAACACACGTACGTATAAATACATGCATGCCTATTGAGAGCATGTACATGTAATGGTGGATGTGTTCGAGTAAAACATTAAATTTTGCTTTTTAAATGGAAAATATTGGAGTGAATGGTATTGGTTTGAGTTTGTTGTGATTGATTGTCTTGCGAGAGAAGAACGAATACTTAAACTCTTTATTTATGGTGCCTTACTCCTAATTTTATCCTGGCAATCAAATCTGCCAACTCAATTTGTAACCATAGTAGTTACTACAATGGGTGTGGTAGTTCATTGGGATACTGTCCGGAATAACCGGGTTTGATACCAGGCGACAGCTCTGAGCACTTTCTTCTTCACGCAAGCTGAGTGAGTATTTGGTACCAGATCTTCCTGAGAAACCCCGGGCGACACAGGAAAAAGAACTCCCCCCCTACCACGTTTAACCTCCAATGCCTTTAGACTAAGTATCATGTCAGCTTTCCCATAGCCTATCAAATCAATTTTCAGGTTGATTGCAGTGATAATAATTCCCCCTTTGGTGTTGCAAATAATCTTTTGTATTTTGTGTCTTTTTAAAGGGCTTAGTTTTGCCTGGTGTCTTCGTGATTTAAGTAGCTCCTGTCGTAATTTCTCCAGCATCTTCTTTTCTTCTCGCTTACTGTCTTCTCGACAAATTTGGCAAAATGTTTAATAAACCTGAGGGATCGACCCTGAATGTTTTCACTTCCTTGATTAACGTCTTCTCGCATCGATCCCAAATACCCGCCTGCGTATTCCAAATGAGGACTTTCTAAAGCAAAGTAAATCCTACCTCTTTCCTTCCCATGACATTTCCCTACAACTCGTTTCATGAAACCTTTTTTTTTTTACTTTTCGGTTGACTCGTATATTCTTCTCATGTGTGCATCCCGTGAAAAATTTGATGTACATGTAAGTGTAACCACGAAGTATTTCACCTATCCTGAGTTAGTTATCACTAATAGTTATCCTACAGGTTAACATACCCATTGAAGGGTTTCCAAAACCATTGCCTTGACTGCCAAGAAAATGAGAAGGAAAGTCAAGGTGGTTTACATTTTCAGGCACTAGACTTCAGTCGCTGATGTTGCCTTCCTTCCCGAATCTTCAACTTCATACTTATTTTCTTTGTACATTTTCTCGTCTCCTACATTTTTTATTCCATTAGATCAGTGAAAAGATTTCCCCAAATATTTTCCGAGCTAAGTTTTTTTCCTATTTGCATTTTGCATGTATGTGTATATCTCCTCTCCAAATCACGGAATATAGCATGTTTCAATTTGTTTTCCTATTCCCCCTGCTCTATTTCTGCAGCTTTTTACAGATACCAATGTTAACCGCCGTCCACTAGCCTCCACGTCGGTTTTCCATTGAATGTGAATTTGAGAATTCCATTACGTTTTTCCTCCTCTTTTTATCATGGGAACTGACGTCAATAAATGGTGTAGCGACACACCGTGGTTTAATGGAAATCTCTGCCGTAAACGAAAAATGTCTGTATATCTTCAATGTGTATGCATAGTTTAGCCGGTCTTTCATCTTTTTTAATGCATCGTTGTTATTTATCATCGATGTACTCCGTGTGGATCCTTCTTTGGATTTCTCCACGCGTAAATTATCTTTTGCGCCTACTTGTTAAGCGATGTATATTAGGGGGTGACAGTGGAATTACTAAAGGGTGTTTTGTCAGTCGCAGTTTTCGATTCATGGGTAGCATGCCTCTCTGTGGAGTATATCGCCGCAAAATTATGTTTTTGGACTGATTGAGAATTAAAAATGGAAATTAATTGATAAATACTCTGGAATTCATCCCTTTTATATGTCACAATAGTCGCAGAAAAGAAAAGGCCGTGCGTCATTAGCTATTTGATTTCACTCGCTGTTGGTCTGAAAGTTACGGAACCCGTTGAAGCTTTAAAACTTCTTCTCATTGGGCTCAGAACCGTGAAAGATAAGTTATCCGTTGTAAGGTCGCATGCCAAGCTTTATGAGTGTTTTAGGACCTATTATGATAGAATTTATGATTTTACTACGTCTTGCGTTGCTGACTCTCTTAATTTTTTTGGAGGAAGGGAAGACAACCCCTTTTGCATTTATATGCTCAATCAGAAGCCAGTCTTGGCTTGCGTCTCATTTTATTTTCTTATTTTTCTCCTTCAGAAATTCCTTACTCCACTTTAATTTTATCCTAATTCTTCTACCAGGACATCAATTTTATCCCTCGCATTTTGTTTTGTCGTTATATCCGTAATATATTTCTCTTGCACCAGTTCATGCCAAAAACAAGACATTTGTCTCCCACCCGGCGTATTTTTCCTCTTATGACCAATCCCTTCCCCTAACCACCATAATCACTCTCCATCTCTCTTTTCGTTATTTCTCCCCATTGTCTTAAATTCTTCCTTTTCTCCGCCCGACCCTCATGCTCGCATTTTTCCATTTCTCCCCTACCTCGAAGTTACTTCTCTCCCTTCGTCCCTCCTCCTTGCTAGCCTTCGTAGGTAAGCATCCCTTCCCACAGGAGGATGACAAAATCGCGGAGGAAATACGATGCTCTCACCTTTATTTCCCTTCCCAACTGTGATGTTTTCTCCCTTTTCTGCTTTTATCCCGTCCCTCAAGGCGGTGAACCGCTAGCATCTTTCCCCTCTCCCGTTGCCTCACCAACTTTCCCCGTTCATCCATCGCCCTCCCTCTAATTCCACTGCCAACCAACTCGCCCACCACTCCCCCTCTACTCTCCCACTCTCCTTTTACCCTCTCTCTCACTCTCCTCCCTTCCACTCCGCCGAACAAACATTTACTCCCCCTTCATCTTTTCCCTCCGTACCCCGCATCCCGCCTTCCCTCGCCCATTCGCGCCATCCCGTTCCCCCGCGACCCCACGCCCGCTTTTATTCTCTTCAGGTACCTTTTACCAAGGGAGTAGAAGGTTTTTTTTTGGGTGGAGGCAAGGCGTTGGTGGTTTTGAGGCATTGAAAAAAATCGTGCTTTTGGAACTTGCGAGAAAAAAGGGGTAAGGTGGCGTGGAGTGGGTAAGGCTTCTCCCAACCTCTTTCCTTTTGGGTGCCCCGTGGGAATTTCTCGCCCTCAACTCAGGCCGGATATAGGGCGACGCCGCACGCGGTAACCCATCCATAAGAAAGGGGGAGTTAGTTTTCCCCTCAAAGTGGCGTCTTCATGCCCACCTTTGCGTCTCCTCGCTCCCCTCCCGTATCTAATCCCAGTCATAAACCCTGATGCGCTTCTCAGTTGGCCTCTGCCTCACGCCGCCCATAGTGCCTTGCAGGTCGATGAGAAGACTTCATAGCGTCAGACTCGATCTTGTTCGATGCTGGCTTAAGTCAATCTATAGTTTCCTCGCTCCATTGCCTCGCTTGCTTTCTTTTGTCCCAGCCGCGGCATCCAAGTTTTTTTTTTCTCTTCCTCGGGCGTCTTCTTTTGTATTTCTCGCCTCTGTGCCCTCCTTCCATTTTTGTGTCCGTGAATGTCGATATTGATTAAATTGACCGAATTCTCGCCGTACATTCACTGAATAGTTTGTGTGTTATCGGTTACCTACATTAAGATATTTCTTATTATCTTAATCCCCTCATCAACCTCTGGAAAGCTTTATTTTCGATAATTTTCTCTCCACATCCCTCAAGCATGAGCTTTCTTAACCATGGAATTTTATCTAGTTGCTGCGTGAAAACTTCGATTAACCAAAGCCTTTTCATGTGGGCATGTTGTTGAAGTTCCTGGCATAATATTTAGCCCAGAATTCTTATAGCGCAAAAAATAAGACTGACTGTCAATGAGATAAAACTTATATAGTTAACCGGCCATCACATCTCGCCATGAAATGATAATTTGGGAAGAGTATGACAGTTTCTTTAGCGTAAAATAGTTTATTTTGAAGGCTAACGTAAATTCCATTACTCAAAATGCCGCTGTCTTTTATAATATAGCTATCACGTTAAATAATCATTTCGGAAATAGTAAATCCTTTCCCGCAATCCAATTGTTTTGCTTTTTGTTCCAGTTCTTTTCCTGGAATCCATCTTTTAATATGGCACATATTTCTTTCTCCTCCTGGTCCCAACCCCACCTTGCTCTCTTAACTTTGGACCATCTCATTTTTTTTAAGAAAATCCTACCGAATTCTCTCTTACTCCCTGGCGCCTCTAATTCTTTTGACCCCCCCTCCCTCTGTCTCCTAGTACTTTCCCAGATCCAAATCTAAAGTCATGTGGTAGAAAAGGGAGAGAGGGCAGGGAGGGCGGTGACCTTGCCTCAGCAGGCGACACCGTGGGGGGGGGGGGGGCGGTAGTTTAGGCTCTCTCGGCCGCGACTGCGTTCCCCGGCGCCCGCCTCACGACACGACCGCCCCGATTCAGTTGTGCGACCGTCGATTCCGCATTCGGAACCCGCATCACGATCTCATTCCGCCACTAAGTCTCCTCCCCGGGCGGGGGGGGGGGGTCGAGGAGGGAACTCGCTTCCGCACGACCTGAGCCGAAGAGGAGACGCGCATGAGGTCGAAGACCCTCCCCCGCTCTTTTTCCTCGTGAATCTTTCTCTCCGATCCGATCTCCTCGTTTTAGGCATTATCGGATTCTCTCCCCTGTCATACACGCAAATTCTCGCTCAAACAAGCCTCCTTCCTCACCTTGCATGATAAAATACATTGAGACGAAAAGACTTGTTAGTCGGCGGTCTCACGCCGTTTCCTCATCCCCAAACAATAGAAACGTGAATTCGAGCGAAGCCGTTCCGCTAGCGAATTGTCTGTGTTCTGGTGACTACTTTCCAAGACTCCCTATCGTTTTTGTTTTTCCCGTACAAAAATAGTTCCTCTTGATTCTACAGTGTTGCTGTATTCATCCCTTCTGTTCTCTCCTAGGCATTATTCACGGGGAAATTGTAACACTACTTGTACTCTGACATTAGAGTTAGGTTTACGGTGGATAAAAAATGAAAACAGTCAAATTTCTTTGTATCTTCTAGCAAAATTCAACCTGCTATCCGTCACTAGAGTAAATTCTTCTTCATTTCCCATTGAGTAGCTTCAGGCGTGATGTGGTGAAAGTCGAACATAATGAATAACTGATCGAAGCACTTTTCCGCTTGATAACACATATCAAGTGGAAAAGTGCTTCGATCAGTTATTCATTCATTTCCTATGCTTCATTCCTCCATTCATTCTGTCTAACTATTCCATTCCTGCCTCCTCTTCACCTGTCTAACATTCTACGTTCTTTCGCAGTCTTCAGAATCCCATCGCCTAGCGAAACACGCTGTTTTCATGCGTCCGAATTTCGTCTAACTATCCCTTCTTCTCCCCACCTTGTCTTGCACTTCCTCATTGGTTTTCCTTTCTGTCCATTTCATCTTTTCCACCCTCTCCACATCCACAGGGAGATGTAATTGGTAAAACGCGTGTAGTTATTGGGCCCAATAAAAGATTTATCTAACAGCTCGAGTAAAAAAATATTAAGAATTTAGTTTTCATTTTGGACCGATTGGCAAAATAACCGTCTTCAAAAATACTCTGTATTTCCAAATTATACTTCATTCCAATATTTTAACTGGCTTGGGCGTTCTCTTTCCTTCTGTAAGTTTTTAACCCGTCATATGGCGTCAATTTTTCAATGATAATTGCGAAAAAATATCTTCACACACGTAAATGAATGTCGTGCTGTTGTTTCCGTTGTCTCATAGGGTTAATCTGATGAAAACTTGGTTACATCCAAAACTTAACCGCAAGGCTTAGTCAATTATTATGTATATATGTGTAATGTAAGATTTACTGTTGACCAGACTTGACCGTTGCCCTCATGACAGTTTCCTAATTGAAACGATATAAATTTTTAAATAGATACTAAATAAATTAAGCACCAATGTCGCGGTATTTCCCGCGGTACGCACTCGAGTATTTAAGGTCAAAGGTACTTAAAGAGTTGATGCTACAATCGTATATCCTGAGTGTTACGAATACTGCCACAACTCCTTTGTTGTTGTTTATCGATCTGCGAATCAAGGTCGCCGTTAAAAAGGTTTTTCTTTTCATGTGAGGGAAAGCGCCTCGGGAATTATTTTCCTCGTCACGTGCTGTTAGATGAGTACGCATTGTTGTAATTGGATATGGCTCGAGAGATGGAAGTATGCCGTGCCAGCTAAGTTAGGTCCTTGGCAATTTCTGCTATCACCAAGAATTAATGCAGCGGTCAACATGATGAATCCTTGCGGAAATGGACCTAGCAAAATTATCGAATTTTCATGACATTTTATATGATATCAAAGTTCTAAGAATTTTTCGCGGTAAGTGATGTCGAATATCTTAACTGATTTTATCAGACTAAAAATATCAAACTCACGTTTTTTAATTCATAAAATAACAATAAATTTCCAGGGATGCATTATGTGAAAATTATTGTCATTTACATATTCTTGTTAAAGCATTTTCCGTAATTAATTGTAATCAGATCCGTACCAATACCGGAGAAGTTTATCCTACTGCTCGTTTGAAACCGTAAAATTACCTAATTTTTAGATTCATTCATTCAGCCTAAAAAATCAATTTTAATGAAGTGCGCCAGTGTTGCTTTTTGCATGCAATATGTTTCTTGAAGTTATAGACGTAACTTCATCTGACAATGGTGTAAATCTCGAGTTGAAAGTTATTTGACATAAAAAATTCTTGAATGTATGCCTAAAAATAATTCAGGAATCGCGTTATAAAATAATCGCTATATTATAATTTTCGGCGTATTTCAATATTTGGTGCCCGTCACAGCTATGAAGAATGAACGCATGACCACTATTTTAGCCACCGAATCGCAATTTCAGATTTGTTACTGAAAAATCTTGTCGACCGCCATGCCTCGAAACAAATGTTCGGCTCACAGATATGTCTCCAGCTCACCGCCCAACCCTTATTCGCCTTTTCGTTAGGGGCTGATTCTTTCGTCCTTTCCATTTTAATTTATTCCAAGGCTCAGGTATCCGTCGCCCTCTCCCCACAACCCCTTTTGCGTGTACCCTTCGCCCTCCCTCGCCTTCCTCCTTTCCCCCTCGACAGTTACCTCCGCTGCAATTTCGTCGCCCTCGTTCGCAGTACTCTTAGCAGCAGCAGGGCAGTGCTAGGAGCTCAGCTTTCTTCTTTCTCCCGCTTTCCTTTCTACCCTCAGCCCCTGTATCCCTCCCAGCCGACCCCCCTGACGCCCCTACGGTCCGGCGCCCCAGATGAACTCCGCCGGCGCCTGCCAATTAGTCCCTCGGGGTTGCACTGCGGGCGAGAGGGTTGTGGATCTCGAGGCGTGCGGAGGAGGAGGCGATGGCCGCGTCAGGCTAGCGGACAAAAGAGGGGACTATTAATAAGATGCGAGGGGAAGGTGAAGGATTTAAGGAGCGACGAGGGAATGCAGGAGATAATGGTTTTACCTATATTTAAACTCTTTTACCCAGGTTTTGTTCTCCAGATTATAAATTTTCCTAATTTTCTCGTTCTCAGCAGCAATTGTCGTATGCAGAATATCGTGCACGTTAGGGCATTTTTTGCGTCTTAACATGGAAATTAAATTTCCTACCAGCCTGAATTTTGTGTATTTATTATCGTTCACTAATTTTTAAAAAGAAATATACATTAAATTCATTCATTTGCGCCAATCTGTAATCCTAGACTCTCTAAGCTGGATAAAAAATTCTTAAATGTAATAACAGCCTGCGATTAAAAATTTTTCGTCTTTGACTATTTTCTACGAAAGGAAAGTCTATTGAATTTCTGTAGTATTCGTAAACTGCTTTGACGTATATGAGCGGTGTTTATTTGCATGTGTATTTGTAATGTCAACATGACGTTTTGAAAGTACATAACTTGAACATCTCTATGACGCACAATTATCTTCCCACTAAATTAGCGTCTAGTTAGATCGCTTACAAAATCATAAATCAAAATTTCTAAATTTATTTAACGTGAAAAGATACTTTTTAGAACACATCTAACGAAGTAAATTCACGTCATAGAATTCATAGAAGCCGTAATTTGGTTTACAACAAAATAAATTAAACAGTGGGGTTTGTAAGAAACTAGGATGAAATTCTCTCCAGACACGAAGCATTCGAGATTTAAGATGAAGTCTGCTAGAAAGAGCTCTCAGCTTTTTGACCCAAAGGGAATTGTTAGAATACGTTAGGTTCTCGGTATATTAGACCCCTCGGATAAAATGAGAGAAATAAGATCCCAGCCAGAGTAGATTAATACACCTAGTGTTTCTTTCCTCTAGCTATTTTCTATGACATAAACAACAGATGTGCCCCCTCAAGAAAATATATTCGGATGACTAAGGTAGGTGTCATCTGTATTTGCTGTCGTTCTACGCTACGTCCTTGTTTTGGATGTCATTACTCATCATCGAATTCCTAGAGGTTGCGAGTTTATTTTATCGCGGTTATTTTAAGGCTTACCGACGGCATGGTTACCTAAAACCAAGTCCTCGGCTGCTGACCTGGCATATTTGGTGTTAGTGCACATTAGGCTAATGTTTCTGGAAACCCAGTAAAACTAGCGTTTTATTCTGAGCTCGATAACCTCATGGGATACCGCTAGAAGCAAAGGTAAAGGACCTGCGTCGCCCCTATTCCATGCCAGTTTTAAAAATCGAAGGATGTAGTACCAACTGAGCTTAAGCATCATCTATGAAACCAACACTTGGGTTAAAAACTGTGTTTGGCTGGTAATTGGTAAGACCAGCTAGGGAGAACGCCTGCCCTGGGTTGTTTGGTAAATTCAGAGAGATAAAGTCATCGGTATCCAAAAAATAATGTCCTAAAAATTTAGTTCCCTGAGGAAGAATATTATCGCCCTTCAGTCAAATCGAGTATCGTTTCTTCTTTGTGCATCTCCTAAGGGAGTGGGGAGCTGGCACCAGAGTAAGATCTACTGAGGTAAATAAATCTTTCCAGCTTATTCCTTCAGTGTTTAATGAGAAGAATATATCTCACGCTCCACGCATGTTGAGTCACACAGTACTTGCTTTAGTGACGGTAGTCCTTGAGGAAGGTAGCAATTCTAGAAATCACTCTGTTTCGTGAAGATACGTGGGCGTATAAAGTTTTTAAGCGATCAATTCGTCTGAATGTAGCTATAATCGACTATTCACCCCTTAGTAAAATGGCCCGCTCTATCTCAACTCCTCAGTCAGTACAAGGCTGTGCAACGCGCTAACGTCTGTTAGGACACGATTGTTTCTTAGTCTTCCATTTTAGATGACAATCTCTCAGCAGCTGAAGCTTTGTGTAGTGACAAAGTAAAAAATGCGACCGAAGAAACATTTTCAACGTTCACGTAGTAAGCTCTTATTTGTCATTGCACGCTCATTTTATGTGAGTCGTACCTCTACCACATTTAGTAGTTTCGATGAGTTTCAGAGTGATATATGTCGAGTGTTGTCTTCTTTTCATGATTATTGGGTGAATTAAAAAACTACCTGAATTAATAAGAAATGTGAATCAATTCGGAATACTGAAAAGCCAGCCGGGGCGTAATTTTTTACCCTTCCACCAAAACTGATATTGGTTAAATTCTGGTCTGGGAAAATCGATAGGCGGATTCCCGTTACATTCATCCCATTTAGCTGTTATACCCCTCAGTTAATATGCTAAAAACGGGTCCCTGAGAAGGGAATAGGAGAACGAAGGGTCCGACCTATGGGAAAGCGGGAATGGGGATAACTAGTGAGGATATTTTATGGCTTATGGCGCCATTTTCCTTCGATCCAGTGACCCTAATTCCCATCATTAATCGGCCATTGAATAAAATGACTGGGTATGGGTTACTAGATTATTTTCGGTAGGAAAATTGTTTTACAAATCAGTCATCCGTTATGAGTGGTTCCAGGAAAGTACATAGTTTACCGTACATATCCTATTTTCAAACGTATTAGTGTTACGTGTGTTAGAGCAACGTCTGTTCCACACTCCAAACGAAGCTGGCTTAAGTGAGAAATGTGTCAAGAACTATACTCAAATTAGGTTTATCGTTTCAACGCTTAATTATCCTTTTCCACTCTACCCGTACTGTTCTTTGAACGTGCATTGAAATAATCTGCGATTAAATCTAGCATTAGCCTTGCGTAAACAGATGCAATAACTGGGTGTATTTGTTCAAATTCTTTTGGAATTTCCCGTAAGTTCCGTAATTAAAGATTGGACGAAGATTCTCTGTCAATTTAATTCGTAAAATGCTTATGCAAATTTGTTGAGAGTAAAAAGTGGCTGCGAATTGTTCTGGAAATGTTGATCCTGTTGAGCATATGCCTTCAAGTTCATCTTTGAACTATTATTTTACTTTTCTTGTGATCGTCACGTGAGAAGAAAATAAGTATCATGGAAGTATCTTTAACAATGAAAGATAACAGTTGTTGTTTTTAGTTATAATTAATCGATTCCGATTTTCTTTGGAATAATTTAACTTCCATATTAGCAGTTTGGTAGAAGGTACTTATAAAATTACTTTGTGACGGTTTGAGCGTTTTATCTGTGTCATAATCACGTGATGCCCTCGCAATCATTTACTATTTTTAGGCCCCATTTATGAATTGGAATTTACGAAATTAAGGTCAACTGTTAGGGTCGGTGGTGTGTTTCATGCCCACAAAGTGCCAGAGGCCTGTCTTCATTTTCCCGAATAAGCTTCTCTTTCGAAGGTCGTTAGGAACTCCCCTGGGAACATTTCCGCGGCTCCCCAAGCACATTCTCACCCGTTCCATTAATTTTATTTCGCTCGCATCATCGCACTCCCCATGATAATTCGGCGGAGCATTCCAGCAACGTGGTGCCATTTCGATTCACTTTTCGGAGACTCCGTTGGAAGGCCACTTTGAGAGGATCGGCAGCGAGAAACGGCTGAGACAACCTGGTCGTTGAATATCAATCGACGGGGGAGTGAGCTACCACTCTTGCCGCATTCACCCGCTTGCCCGCTCGGTGCACTTACATTCGATGTGACGAGAGTCGTAAAAGAGGCCAAAAAAACACGGGATTGTATTTTTTCCCTTTCTCATTCTATCCATCTCTAGGCCGTTCTTCTACGGTGGTCAGAGAAGTGCAATAAAATAAACTCCGGTCCGCGTAGCGTTTTCACGAGTGCCTCGGACGCATTTCCGACGGTTTCGGAGATGTAGAAGCATCGACATTTAGCTCTGTAAACGGTACTCGAGGAGAGAATCCGGGATTGCAGGTGGACGGTTTTTTCTCCGTGAAAGCAACATGGCGCGGGATGGAGTGGACATTTGGATGGCAGGGGATTAGGACAAAGGCGCCAGGGTAACGGAAGAATCAGGCGGCGGGAGAGGAGTGGATGGAAGGCAAAACAGTGGTGTGTGGGGAAGACTCTTTTCAAATGCAGCCCTCACACTGTAAGGGAAGCAAACTGCAGGATACCGTTGTCAAACATTCACTAGAAGAGAGATGGATTTCCATGAGAGTATTAAAATTAAACTTGTCGCATACAAAAGTGCTCAACTTAACGAACTGATAGGTTTACTAATTGTATTCGCACGGAAAAGTGTTAAAAGAGGAAAACGGAATGTTTGCTCCTTAAAACAAATGGGAACATCTCATTTTGAATATTCTCTATTCTCAAATAAAAATTTCCTCAATGCACTTCGGATTTTTGCGCATTTTATTGCTAAGCTAAACCCCCAAAAAATGTCCGAAACAAATATTTGTCACTATTTATAAGCTTTTCGAGTGCGCTAAATGTACCATTTCGTGTGCTCCTAATTTCTCTAAGAAACTCATTAATAAATATGAACAAATCGGGCCTCCTGCATGCTTGGTTTTAGATCGCATGACACGTCCCATTCTAAACTTTTATTCTGCTTTTGTTTGATATATCTATTTTCCATTTTTGCTGACTACCTAGTGAATTTTCTAGTATTCCAACTTAACATTATCTTTATCTTTCAATTGTAGTAATTTGTTCTCATGCCAAATTTATCGAAAAGGTAATAAGTATCGAATTGGTTAAGTATCATTTGAAAATACTCGAATCCTTTTCATTCATTGGATCCTAATGTATCATAAGTTGGATCAGAGGGGACTTTGAAAATATATGTTATTCTTCTAATTCAATTCTGTCAAGTTTAGCTGTCGACACGTCTCGAGGGGTGTGAGACCTAAATTCACCAGGACCAATGGAAAACTGGCGCAAGTGTGAAAGATGGGTTTGAATCAAAAGGGGAAAAGTGCACAGTGACATGAAGGATATGTTCAAAGGATTTTAAGTTGAGAAGTGAAATATAAATATTTTATGTTGGCCGTTTCGCTCTGCCGAATGATGTGAGAAACTGAGAAAAAGTTAGAAAAAGCTTGGGAATGATGTTCCACGGTCTCACACCCCATATAAACTCTATTCGCCGAAGGGAGAAGGGATAAGTGGGCCATTCCCCCTTTTTTTCTCCTTGTTTCATTCCCCTAGGCCTGCTGAACGGTTGTTCTTGAAAAGTTCTCGAGATAATGGTAAACTGAAGATGGACCCTTTTTTTTATCCTCTTCGATCACTTAATGCGAATCGTTCACTTTCGCACTGTTCATAAAGAGTTCGTCAACTTTTTCGAGCTCACCAGGGAATCGTTCGCTCGAAAACTTTTCCCGTGTAGTTCTCGGCATGCTCGCTGATGAATGAGAGTTCATGAAAAGCTTGAGTACCTGTGCGTTTCGTGAAAGGTTTACATGAGCAACCTCGAAATGCGCGCCTTAAAATCCCCGATGTCGTTCCAAACCATTGTGTTAAATGCGTTAAAAGTTTGCAAACATTTTTTTTAAATCAGTCCCTTGTCTATTTTTCACTATTACTCGGAGGATTTGGTTTGAGGATGGAATGGAAGCGAGGAAAATAGAGGCGTGAGCGAGGCGCGTACGTCCCAGCTCCTCGTAGGAGACGGGGGGATCTCAACACTGCATGGGGTGAAGAAGAGCAGGGGAAAGGAGGTTGGCGGGTAAATATGGGTGACTGTCCTACTCCTGGGGCGGTGAGGAAGGAAACGCGTCGGGGGCGTGGGGTTTAATTAACGTCTCCGGGGGACGGGAGACATACCCCCACTCTGGTCCAAAACCGCCCGAATAAAGGAAAGTGGGATGAGATGGGGTAGGAAAGAAGGGCTGACCAGGGTACTGTGAGGGGGGCGTGAAGAGGGAGCTGGGGTAACTCCCACGCGCGTCACCCGATCCCCTCCGTCCCCTTTCCTCTTTTTCTCTCTTATCATCCCTCTGCCGGATTCTAATTCCACTTTTCCATCCCTTTCTCTGCTCTCCGATATCTCTCCCCCCAATCTTTCCCCTCTTTGCCCCTGGCCTCACATAGTTCCTGATTACTTTTCTTTTCTCCCCATCTCTCTCTCTCTCTCTCACTCTTTCTCCACCTTTCCCCCATTCTCACTCCCAATACTCCCCTCCCCAAGTCCTCCATGGCCCTACGCATCCTCCGACTTCCCCATAGTCACCTTTAGATGTGATAAAAGGGCCTCTTTCATCGTCCCCGACACACTTCCGTTTTCTCCGACCGTAGAACTATTCAATAGGTGACGTCATGGCTACTCAACACCCTTGCAATCGGAGAATCAAAACATTCCCTCCATTCCTTACCTCCTTATTATATCCGCACATTTCTCCTACGCGTGCCTTCATTCGTTTGTGTCATGGAAGATATTAATGCTTTTAGCTAAGCGTGAGAACTTTGAATGGATACCGCCGAAACGTATTCGAGAATCCGCATTTTTGAAAAACCTCCAAAAGTTTATTTTTAAGATTACCAATTATTATATTTTTCATTGTCTTCGGTTGCCGGTGTTACAGTTCACTGCTTGTCTTCTCTCTCCAAGACAAATATTAAAAGTACGTTTTACGCAGATTAGAAAATAATTGGACACTTCTCTTGTAGGTTGTCTGAAGGTCAATCCTGAATACCACTCATTTATGTCGTTGATATCATGGCAGCCGTATTTTTGGTCTCAGTGCTTTTTATACGATTCCGATTGATAATGTTTTTAGAGTTAGATGTGAGGATGACACAGTGCGACAGTGGATATAAAAATTGCCAGGAATTTTTTTAAATCCCATCTTTTATGCTTTCCCAGGTTACTTCTCTTTTTATTCAACCCTGATAAAATTATCTCTATCACCACGACAGCAAGATTTGAAATGTAGTTAATCTATTTTTCTGATGTACTTTTAGCTAAAAAATAAATGGATATTTAAGCGCTAAATTCTGTATTCACAGCTTATATTTTCATGTTTTTGGCAAGTTTTGTGTTAAAATTTTTCCTTGCGGATGTTTTAATTTTTCCTCACTTCGTCACTCAAGCTTTGATCGATCCCCCAGCATGCATTCCCATTTATTTTCCTTGTTACCGGCAGACTTCGTGTGACGTTTTAGTATCTCAAAACTTCTCCCTTGGCCATTGTGCGCATCCTTTACGAAGTCGACCAAGAGACTAGCAAAGGACAGCTTCCTTCAATTACCTGATCCTGCTACCTGCTTACCTTTAAGTGGCCCTTTTCTCGTATCAGCTTTCTCTTCTCGAGCTCCCTAATTGCGCTTCCTGTTAGCTCTATTTTTGGCTCATCGTCCCGTCTCCGAAACACTCCCCTTTTGTCCCCTCTGTTACCTTGTGATTTTCCCTTTTTTTCTCATTTCGCCTTGGAGGCATTAAATTGCTCCGTTAATTTCCATGGCAACTTCCTCGTCGGAAGGAATCTAAGTAGAGTTTAATATCCGATCTGTCTCACGCTGGATCCTTTCTTTAGGAAATTACTTCTATGGTTTTCTAATGCAGGGCATTTGATAGAAATGGAACTGTTAACTATGTCGTCAAAATCATAGCTGTAAATAGTCGAAAGTAATCTCAAATTTGTATATAAACTTGAATATTTTAGGCGTTTTGAAATGTCCTGTGACCATAATGATGATAAAAGGAATTCCGCTTAGAAGGGGCAGCCATAGATTTGTGGGTAATTTTTATAGCGCTCTTGTCTTCATTTAAAGGCTGTATGAATTCCAAAATGTCTGTTCTTTTTTGTATCCGTGTCAGGCCGTTCAGAAAACAACAAATTTGGTCAGTGTTCTCGTACAAGTGGAAGTATGCATTGAAAGTGGGAAGACATGAGGCGGCTGACGTAGCAATTTCGCTGTTGAAAATGTATAGCCAATAGGCATTTTTACTAGTGTGACACAATTGTCATTTTTATGACTAAAAATAAATGTGATATATATTGCGTACTGTTTTCTGAATTTTTTTATTTTAGATTCATGATTCTTTATTCATCCGTTAACTCTGTTCATCTTAGCATTGATGGTTTTTGTTAAAACCAGGTTAATAAATCCCATTAATTGCCCATCCCATTAGCTCTCGTGCTTTCATAATTTTAATACTTCTCTTCATATCAACAATGAGTGTTTCTTTCCTAAAAATTACCACAAATTTTCAGTCTACTTTTATCAATATTCAAATAATTTGAGCTTAAGTCGTACGATTTTGAACACTTTTTTAATCTGAGGGGGCTGCTAATAGGAGTTTTTCTGTAGCATTGACTATTTCGAGGGGCACAGTGGAATATATCCCATTTCGGGAAAGAAACCTTCCAGACAGCCACCTTTACTACGCACTCATTCCAACCCGCTTCTCCACACCTTCCCCATGGTTTACAAATTGTAAGTATCACATCCTGGTTTAGACTATAAACGGCGATCGACAGTCGGCACTTAGTAACGCACTACTTTTCTTTGCTTCCCCACTAGTTTTTTCCTGACTCGGCTCCGCACTTATGAAAGATATATATATATATATATATATATATATATATATATATATATATATATATATATATATATATATATATATATATATATGTATGTATGTATGTATAAAAACCCCTCTCTTCGCAAACTCCCTCTCTCTCTCTCTCTCTGGACCCGACATCATCGATCCGCGCGTGTAATACTTTCCCGTGTGTTATTTTTCTTTCATCTTCCATCTTTTCTTACTTGCCTCCTCCTTTCCAAAATCACCTCTCAAGTTAACTCCTTTCATCCTCTCTTTTTCCCTCCTATCGTCGCCCCAAGCACGCGTTATCTACCTCCCTCCCTCGCGCCCTTCCTCTCCCTCTCTTATTTTACGCCGCGCACTCTCAGAATCCTCTCTAACTTTTTCCATCCCGGCGATCACGTCAGATTTCACTTCCCACCCCCACTCGAGCTTTCAATCAAATCTACTGCTGTTTATTTTTCAGGGTTCAATAATCAGCTTCCAAAATAACTATAATTCTGTAAAATAAGCTATTTAATATTATCTATATTCTTGATCCATAATCTCGGAAAACGTCGATCTAAAATTTAATCTGTGCGTTTTAAGCCGTTGCCTGATGTTTTACCATCAGTTTAGACGATGGCTGAGAGTTAGTAAGGAACTGATTAACCACTCGTCTTTTTTTTAGTATGAGGGCTGTCCGGAATCTATCCAGCCATGCGATATTTTGAGAAAAAAAATGGCATACCCAGTACAATGAGACCTTAATCCCCGATGAAGTACTATATTAAAATGATACCATGTTCAGTATTATTATTGCATAAAAATACGCGAAGTTAATGGTATCGTAATCTTAAAATATCATAGAATTAAACTAATTATTCTGGGATTAATGAAAAATGTCCAATTTTATTTCCGCTGAAATGGGTCCGTGTATTTTTTTTCTCGATTTGAAATAGTTTACCACCTTTATTGTTAACTATCCTATCCGATTATATCAGAACGTAGTAGAAGAGTACCGTCATTATTGGAGTCTTTAAGTTTCATCGTTACGAGATCCATGGCCCGTTAGCTACCTTATATTTCTGATCATTTCAAATATCAATAAGTTTTTTCACTGAGCCCTGGTTAGTTAAATGGTAGTTTTAAATTTCCTCCGTTTCAAGATTAAGACCATGGATTCCCATTTCATAATCACTGTTCTTCTAGCCTTGTTCTCCAGCATTTTAGATCCTCAGGTGGATTGAAACTAGTCCTTCTTCAAGGGTGATTTACTTACACCTCAGCTAATATTTCTCTGGATTTTTTGAGGCTCTGACTATTGAATCGTTGGATTATTAGGCACAATAGTTAGGTTAGACTAGCGCAAATTAGTGATGCATCACAATTTTGCATAAAATTCTTCTTCATATTTTTCTTCGATAATGATTTTTGTAAATAAAGTCTGAATGTATAAATGGCAAAGTATCCATGTATTAAATACAAAGGTATTACTTAAACGAAAGAATTTAATCTAAATTAAATCTTTTAAGGTATTTACATAATGTTATAATGTTAAGGTATTTATATAATGCCGTGCAATTTATCCGCCCGAAATTTTACGAAGATTTTTCTATAAATGTTTTTTCAGCTGGCATGGTAAAATGTCATTTTTAGACCCGGCATCTTTGGCATCCAGTAGTGGGTCGTGAAGTATTAAATTTTATATTTTTGCACCTAATCACAGTTACTCTGTAAAACATTAAATGTACATAAAAATATATAAGTACAGGTAATATGCTGACCTATCTCATATTTCTTAATATATTTCGCAATCGAAATATCTTATTCTATCATCAAAACCTAAACCCCCGTTGGCGTATGCGTTGGGATTTTAATGCACCATGAATGAACTGTCGAATCTAAAATTGCTCCCATATCATTTCCTACCGTTTAGAAAAAAAGTATTATGGTAAAATCAGTCGCAATATCGTAGCATATTGCATGACTTATGAAATAGGCAAGATTGAGAGCACTTCGCCAAAGAAATGATCCGCCGAGATACTTCTTTGTAAAAGAGCTACCTTTTGCCCCGTTTTCCTGCATATTCAGGTGTGATTCATGTAGTTTAAACTCCGTTAAATTTAGTATAACAGAGCTTCTTTCAAGTAAATATAATTGCTTAAAAAATACTGTGTTGAAGAGTACTTTTATGGATGTATGCTTGCGTGTGTGTGCCTTTATTTATTTATATATATATATATGTATACATATGTATATATGTATATATATGTATATATATGTATATATATGTATATATATATATATATATATATATGTATATATATATGTATATATGTATATATATGTATATATATGTATATATATGTATATATGTATATATATATATATGTATATATATATATAAAATATCTTCGAAATGGAACGCTCTTCGGCGACACACAAATACTTCTTCTTCTGAAGACGACAGCCGTGCTGTCGAAACGTAAAATAATAAATTGTGAGTGTCCTTTCTTTGTGTCTCTATATTCTAAAAATCTACATCTGTGTTTTTATATATTTGTATATATATATATATATATATATATATATATATATATATATATATATATATATATATATATATATATATGTATATACATATGGGTCGCGGTAGTCCAGCGGGGAGAGCGTTGGACTGCTGACCAGGGGGTCCCGGGTTCGATTCCCGGGCAAGACACTCTGGGCACCTGCAGCTCCACCCAAGCTTAAGTGATTTTTCGGGCACCAGGTCTTCCTGGGAAACCATAACCGGCACAGTGAAAGGAACTAGCCCCCCTACCCTGATGTGTGAATTTTCACACGCCGCATAGGGCTTAGTACTGGGTGATCTCTACCATCACCTACCAAATCGACCTTCGGGTTGATTACATTGTTTATGGTTTGTTTATGGTATATATATACACACATATATGTATGTATAGATTATACATATTTATTAAACTAATCGAAAGTTTTTTCTCATATTGGGGTCATTTAAAACTTGAATTTCATAATTTCAATTTATTTTTCAGGTCAGTTGGCTTCATTACCAGTCACGATCCCATTCCGTAAGTTTTTTTCCGTAGTATTTTTATGTATTTTGGCATTTTATAATTTTGTTACCTAAGCTATTCTGGTAGGCTCTGTTAATTTGGTGAGGTAACTAAGGATGCAAAATGTGTACTTTCAATTATTTCAACCTCTTAACTCTAGTTAAAATATGGTAACACAATATTTTTTCACAATGTTGAGGTTTAAAATCGTTATTTCAGCGGAAAGGGTTTTATGACTTTATAATATCTATATCAGCCCTTTCATAATTGTTTTTAATAGTGTTCAGACCGTCGATTGAAAAACTCTATGAATTTCTCTGGAATTTATACTTTTGTGTTTCGTTAATCATGTTTGTCGCTTAAAACGCCTTTATAGCAATTTATATTTACCGTCCGAACCCGCTGCAGGAATTTCTTCTTTCGGACGATTATATTTATTTTGGGGATGTTGAGCTTATTGGTGACGAATGGGACCAACCAAGCGGCAAACTAATTTTGGTGGGTTACGTTGTAAATGGCTTTCACAGAAATCCTCTGGGGGAAATAATGTAGCAATGTACCGATCAAAAAATTTAAATTCTTTTCTCCTCTTTACACTCGTCCATTGCACTCTTCCTAATACCAGTAGATGGGAACTAAAAATATGGAATCTTTTATGCTTTAGCGAATTTAGAAAAATTCTCTCTCGAGTTGTCCTTTGCGTACACAATATATTACATTGAGGCCAGATCGGCGTCTATCGTAGGCCATTTCCTGGCCAGGCCGGTTATAAGTACCCCACTCTTTCGATTTATAGGTTATCTCTTTCTTTCATATTTCCCCCAGTCGTCTTCCCAATGGAATATAGCCATCTAGGTGATAACCCTGTTAGCGTGTGCACTAACTCTTGAACCTATTTCACTCTAATGACTGTTAAGGAGTTCTGAAAGTAATCTTTACCCATATAAATACTCATGAATAGCAATATTCGTGTTTATTACGATGTTCTTGAGAATAGCGCTGTCAACTTATTTTAAGAAACCGTGGAGTTCTGGTGTTGTTGAGCTAATAATACTGTGCAACAATGATGGAAGCTTAACTTTGTGTAACAAGGTAAGACGTGTGAATGTACATCGACGCATAATACTCTCGCGGTAATTTATAGTTTGTATAATATCATAACACAAAACCAGTACGTTTCTGTCTGTTTTAATTTGACCAACTTTGAGGGGTTAAGTGATTTTCAGGTGTTTCGTAATGCACGTCGTGTGAGAAAACTGTTTTGGAAATCCACCTTGGAATTAGGATAGAAGGTGTTTTCTCGAAGATTTAATTAAAAATACAATATTTTTCTTGCCTGAGAGTAATTTGAGAGCGACTAAACAGTTGGGTGTACCATGGAGGATTTATTTTAACGCGTCCACTGTGTTTGAAAAAAAAATGAATCCCCCCTGTGGAACTATTTTCTGGGCGAATTACCCTGTAAGAGTGTGGGCAGATTAAACTCCCATGTCGGCCATTCGGCAAGCATTCTTGGTGTGAAGGGAAACTTAATTGGCTTCTAAAGTTGCTTACTGGACAAAGTGCCAGTACTAATCCTTATCGGAGACCTCTCCCCGTCGCCCGGCCGCTCAGAATACTTCCAGCGAATCCCGATTAACTTTATATCCCCTCAATCTCCCTCACCACCCTGGTTCCCATCAAAGGGCCAAGACCGTTATGTGGGCCAACGCCCCGCCAATTACCGCTCTAATCAAATGATCAGTTGGGCACCAGCCGACCTCACCTCTTATACCCCTTCCTCACCCCATCCAAAGCACCCCGTGCACTCGCCTCCTCTGCTGAAGCGCCGAAACTCACTTCTCTCGCTCCCCCGCACCCACCCGGCCTACAGCATGGCACTCGCTTCCAATCACCCGACTCCCCCCTCCCTGTTCTTCTTCCGTTCACCCGACAGTCGCACCTCTCCCCTCGTAGACCTCGGGGTGAACGTCGTGTCCGATCCCCCATCACCGTCTACGAACACCCCTCGAGATCTCTCCTTTTGGTACTACCCATGCGTCTTTACATCTTTATTTGAAACCTTTCCCACGTTCCTCCTCTCGTCATTCAAGTGAATCTCATCAGCCCGTCCTTCTCCATAAGATTCCTTTTTCTTTATTTTCTCGCTATATTGTTTACTTCCAGGGCTATTTAGCACTGTCGCATCTCTCACGCCCTTGCTAGCTCTGGGCTTCTACCTTGGGAGTTCCAATTAATTATCCATCCTTCTCTCGGAATTCGTTTATGTTTGGAAATTTAGCGGCCGAAAGAAGAATTATAAAATGACTTTGTCGTTCTTGATACAAGATCCTAGTTATTTATAAGGGGGGGTTGAGGTAAAAGTGTGGGAAATTACTCCGTTCGTACATCGTCGTCATTACAATATTCGTTTCTCGGAATGAAGAGGTTTGCGCACATGCGTGAGGGCCCGTTGCACAGATATGGAAAGTTGGATCGTCTGATTCCATTTCAGCAATGAATTTTTATAATATATCCGTATCAAAATTCGGCGACAATCTGTATGTTATATTCTTATCTTTACGCGAAGAATCCATAATCAAAGGTAGCATGTTGTGCTGGTTGGTGGCATGTGGTTACGCGTGGTATTTGACTGAAGTTATGTCGACGCAAGTCGTACCGAGACAGTGTGAAGCCTGTGAGGAACAGAGTGCATAATTCTGGCGTGGTTTCATAAATTTGCAAAAAATGGCTATTTACACAGTTGTTGAATCTTCCCTGGACAAGGCTTTATTTTTTAGTTTTTCCCAACGTCGTGCCCATTTGTAATTCATCTCCAGGTAGATACAATAGCTATTTATTAATAACAGAGTCATTTTACTGTGGTTGAAAATGCAATGATTATTAAGAATGCATCTGTTATCCTTAATTTATTTATTTTTCTTCCCTGCCTTTCATTTGACACCCATTTTCTTTCTCTTCCCTCCATTTTTTTTCGCCAACATATATTTCCATAAAATTTATTAAGTAGTAAACTTAAATAAGTAGTTATTGCAACTATTTCTGCGGTAATTAGCATTTACAAAAGATTATTATTAAATTAATAACACAGATTTATTTTCAACGATTGGACACCGATAGACTTTCAGAATAAAGTCAAACGAAAAGCCCACCTACTATTTCTTACACCATTAATGTATTTTATTATGATGCCAAAAAATTTCATTTTTTCAGTTGTTTTACTAGGTTTATGAAAACTTTGTGCAACTTTACATGCGGGCATTGCAGTTGGCCGGGTGAACCTGGAATCTACAATAAGCCTTAGATTATTTTCCGGTTTCCCAGGGGTCGACCCACCAGAGTATGCATTCCGCCTGCACCCGTAGTGCTACTCGATTCCACGGTCTGCGGAGTGGGTGGAAGAAAATGTTTCAAAAGGTATAGAAGAAAAATGGATAAATTAAAGATAACATATGTTTCCTTAATAATTATTGCATTTCCACCTACAATACTACGATTATGTTATTTATCAATAGCTATTGTATCTACCTGGATATTTATTACAATATGGCCCGACGCTGGGAAAAGCAACCGGGTGCATTACCCACTTTCGATTTGTTTTTCCGTAACTCAGTTGAAGCTATAGCATGGCTTGATGGATAAGTACACATTCTATCCTAATCAAAACTGTTATCACTCCCGTAGTTGGATATTTTGTGATATAAGTTATGATAGTACCCAGGAAGTTTTAATTCACTTGAAGACCTTATGATTTTATTTGCTCATAAATAATTTTCTTAAACGTCGAATATCCGCTATGTTATTTGCCATTACTCCCTTCATAGGGCCTCTTCCGAAATTTTCATCGCCTTAATTAAATTTCTTCGAACTTCATTACTCAGCTTTTCCCTCATTCTTTCTCTATTTTATTTCTTGCCGTCGTTTTCGGTTGGATAATTCTGCCGGTAGCATAAAAAATTGAATGATTTGTGAGATTACTAACTTTGTAAAAGTAGCCATTTTATCTTTGACAAATTCCAAACGCAACAGTAACTTTTAACGGAGTCATCCGCTAATGTGCATTTCAATGCAACAATTTCAGAGTTATTTTTACATTCTGAAATTGTTGCATTGTTTCATTTTATCTTTGCTATTTACATACATATTACATATTTCTCGAGATTGCCAATGTTCTCATTGTTATATCCTTGCATATTTTGTATATTCGGGAAATTTCTGTCGTTAGTCAAGTTCTACAAGTGGACCTGGTAATCGGTAAGGATCAGGGTGTTTTAATTTGCTTTTAAGGGCTTGAGGGAATTTTTAAAAAATCACTCTGAATTCCTGAGATGTTGCGATAAATCCACGCAATGACTAAATCGCGAAATGTCCCTTAGGACTCAATTCCCCATTCCATGTGTCTCCTTTCCTCAACTCTATTCTGGAGAAGGAAAAATTTCTCTCCGGAAAATCCGGTAAAGTCAGATAAAATGGCGAGACGAGAGCAGTAGCAACCGAGATAAGTGGAAGATTGATTAAGAAAGGAGGAAACGCCCTCCATCCTCGGGCACGATATAATTTGCGCGGTTTGTTAATGTAATTTCCCTGTCGCACCCGTTTATCGATCCACCATCAACACCAGAGGCAGAAACTTCATCAGCGCTAGTGATGGAATTTCCGTGATTGCGCATTAAAAGATTTGAATCGTGTTCTTCGGGGGGCCTAGAGGGAGGGAAGGTGGGGGAGGCCGGGCGAAATCCCTAGCCCAAGTTATGACGTCACGTCCCACGTGAGTGAACTTTCGTCCTCTATCCTTCCCGCCACCTCCCTCCCCCACACGCTGTCGTCTCACCTCTTGACCCCTTCTTTCCTTCCCACGCTCGCTCGCTTACCGCCATGGCGGTGGTTTCTCCCGTCCCTTTTGCGAGAGGGACTCCTCCTGCTTCCCCCGCCCTCCTCCCGCCCCCCCCCTGACTCCCTCCTCCTCCGAACGCAGGCCTCGCCCAGCCAAACCACCCCCATCCCCACCTGCCCCCTCTCCGGCCTATCTCGGCCCTCGGCTTGATCAGCTTGTGTGTGTTCCCTCCACTCTCTGGCCCCGATGACGTCGCACCAGGAAGAGGTAGTTGGCTAATGTAGGCTGAGTTAAAGAGAGGTGGGAAAATGGCAATCACGGGGCGAGGGGAAAGAGTGGCGTCGATTCGAGCTCTTGCAGTGGGCGTCGGGGAGAACTGGGAGAAGCCGACTCCTCCCCCCTCCCCCCCGCAATCCCAACCTACCCTCTACTCCTATCTTTCTTCTTTTTCTCTCTCTCTCTCTGGAGGACCCACATGCATTTGGGTGGGTCCTCAACGCCGCCCCCTCGCCTCTTACCCTTTCCCTGATATCCTAAAATAGTGATCGGGAGTTCGAAATAAAAATATGAGAAAAAACACAATCGCGAAAGCCAAAATACGGGTGTGGAGGATGTGATTATTTTTCAAGTGCTCATGGGTGGAGTGCGCGCGTGTTTTAAGATGTGGGTGAATGAAAGGTCACGGTTTGGGCGGTGGTTTCTCCATCTCTCTCTCTTTTCCTTCCTCTTCTCTCTGTTATCGGAATTACTGCCCTGGTCTCATAGGCGGTCGTTTTTCGGCCCTCTGGAATCGATACGTCGGCCGGGTTTGAAATAAAAATAATCGTTTTTCTAACCTCCCCCACCGCCCCGCTTCGCTCCCTGTCTCCTTCTCCCCTCTCCCATTTCTATTCTGTTACTCGTGGAGAGAGGCTTTCGTATCAAGCGATCGGGTGGGCCTCGGAGGTCGAAGGAGAGGGTGAATGTGGGGCGGAGGGTATAGGAGTGGGGGGGTGAGTTGAAAGGTGGTGGACAGGAAGATGGGGTTGGCGGCACAGTGAGGGCTCCCGATTCTTTGGCCGTTCGATGATTCATCCATTGTTCGAGGTCAAGGGTTGCTGAACAGTATCGGTAGGAACGGAGTTCTCTGCATGCAATCCTCTCTCTAGGCAATGTTTTCGCCGCCGTTTGCTGTGCTTTAATGACCCCGGTTTGATGTGTTTATGTTTGAGCGTGGAAGAAGGTTCTTTGCGATTATGCCAACAGGTAATATTTTTCCTCGTGTTCGCGGGTAGTTCCAATTTGGCCAATTCATGTCTATCCACGATTATTGAATACCGCACCTGTTATCTCAAGGTTTGTGATTTATTTTTACCATCGTCCCCATGGGTGTTCGACTTCCGATGCTTCAAGTGTTCTTGATTCGAGTGATTTCCATTCACATCACTTTTGATAGAAATATCAAAATCATCCCAGTTTGGCTACTCTAACACTTCCCTGAATGTTTTTATAGTTAGAAAATTTAAATGATATGCGTCGAATTAATCAAAATGGAGTGGAAACTAAATAAGCTTACTTCAATAATTTTATGACATCCCTTGAAACCTCGGCTTATGTTGCTTTCCGTCAAATCGGTAGTTGTGTATTTTTCGCTACGTAGAGTATTAGCGGGGCCAAAATTAGTTTAACTAGGATGCTACATAATCCAATTTTTTGTTACTTTTCACGTATTAAAAGTAGTTCCGTGTGCTTCGTAGCTTTCAAATATAACTTAATCCGCTAAGTTTTTCCATTAAAATGTCTACTAATTGCTCAAAAAATTTTAGGATCTCAAAATTTGATTGGATTAATTATTGTAGTGTGGACTTCAATCTCGATGCGATTATCTCAGTAATGGTTAATAAAATAATGATTTACAATAGAACATTGTGTATCATCCACTCTCTCTTGCTTTGTTCATACTTATAGTTTAATTAATCTTTCCGCCTGGTAATGCATAGGATTTTTGGTTTTGAAAAAGGCCGGAAATATTCTAATTATCTACATGGCATAATTATCGAGCTCTTCGTAGGATTCATTATCGCACTGTCTCCTCCGATGTTACCCATCCATTGTGTGATGGGAGTGATTGATTTACCTGTCATTCCATTTCTCTAATTCTGAGCACTCAACTAAACACAGTATAATACATACCTTGTGACTTCACCTCCTTCTAAGTTTGGAAATTGTTACCTGTAGTATGTTATTTGATATAAATTGGTGAATAGCTCTCGGGGATTAAGTGATGGGGTGCCCATCGAGCATTAAAATATGACCTCGTATATTAAATCATTTTCATTATGTGTTATAGATGGAGGCTAAATATTTAATAATAGCTACTAGGAGTATATTTTCGTTCAAAGATGATTTTATTTCGAACTCTTACATTCATTTGAAAATATATACTTTTCCTTAGTACAATTTTCTTCCGTTTATATATATATATATATATATATATATATATATATATATATGTATATATATGTATATGTATATATATGTATATATATGTATATATATGTATATGTATGTATATGTATGTATATGTATATGTATGTATATGTATGTATATGTATATGTATGTATATGTATGTATATGTATGTATATGTATGTATATGTATGTATATGTATATATATGTATATATATGTATATATATGTATATATATATATATATATATATATATATATATATATATATATGTCTCCAACACCGTTATTGTATGTACTTCTTAACCCAGTCACCACAAGCTCACTTATTTGATTTTTTTTCCGAGCGAAGGTATGATGGATATGGATATTTAAATAACTTTTGTTGGGGAATCACCCCTTCCCCCTTGCTTAATGGTTAATCCTTATCAAGAAATGCGTATTGAGTATTTGTCGTGGACGGCATCTTGACGGAAGACATTTCCTACCGTATTTTCCTCCTCTTTGCCATTCCTCTCTCCCGGTCCATTTCCAACACTATCATCTATGTACTCCTCTCTCCGTCCCTTTTATTCCACGAGTCCATCCATCCTTTTAACCTCAGGAGGCCAATTCAAGCTCCCACTATTCCTAGGGCGGCAAATTTCTCTTGGAGGAGGGTGCGAGGGGAAGGAAAAATGAGGTCTGCCTTTCGTCTTTTCAAGAGACCGAATGGCTGCGAAGGTTTCCTTCCTTTGCATTTCCCTGAGACTATTTCTTTTGACGTGCGGGTGCGTAGCTCATTCCCTTGGACCCATGGCAACAGAGGTAAACCCGGAAAAATTAAAGCAGGAAGGGGGAAATGAAAGGGGCGAGTGGCAGAAGGATAAAGAAATCAAGAAGACGTAGGCGGAAATGATGCTGTCCCCATTTTTGAGTTTCCCGGTCTCTCTCTTCTCGGCCATGTTGTCTGCCATCCTCTTTCTCTCTCTCTCTCCAAGCAAGTCGCAGTTTTCTTTGTCATCTCTTCACCCTAGGGTTGCAATTCTCCTCGCATCAAAGAGGAGAAGAGTTTGAATTATTTTTTACTGGATGTACCGTCGTCAGCATTTATTCGAATTTCTACGAATGTGGAATAACTCCTTTTTTTTCTTTGGGCGTTCCATGTGCAAGTTGGGGATTGCCATTTTGGCATAGTATGTCGTAAAATATTTTCAACGGCTGCTATATATTATGCCTCGTTAGCTCATTTTGTTCAACGCAACACTCTTTCGAACTTCTTCGTTTACGTAAGCTGTTCAGGCATTTTTTGTAACTAAACTTAAACACACTTTGTCATTTCCAAATTCTTTTGAGAATTATTGTACGTCCTTAACAATGTTTTGTCCCTTGCCATCTATCTTATAATCTCGAAAAATTGAGCCTCTATGCTCTCGACAGATCACTCCAAAATGTAACATTAATTATTATATATATGCATAAATATCTAATAATTGTTATATTATTTTCGATGCTTCAGCGTAATGGACCGTTCAAGTTGCCTCTTACGCTTTAATTATTTTTTGCTGCAGTTTTAGTTGCAGGGCGCTGGTTGATTCAGTATTTCATGCTTAGATAAATCCGATTTTGTGCCTGAATAGTACACATTTGTTACTGCAAATCACTTTCAAGTTTTTTCCCCAAGTTCGTTATATTTAAGTCTATTTTCTCCGATTGCAAGGAGACATGTGCATATGATGAAATCTTCGTAAAAAATATATGCCGGAGACCTTGTAAAAATATAATTGTAATTCCCACGCTCTTCTTCGCTGGTTTTTGTCGTATTATTTTCCGGTAAGTTTATTATTGAAGCCTTTAATCCATTGAAATTTTACGAGAACTTGCTTCAGGGATAATTGGACGTTTTTTTGGCTCCCGGGGCAAATGAGCTTTCGAACGCCCTCTGCACGTTATCGACCGTCATTTGTATATCCAATTCATAGGCAAACTTCTCTTTTTGTGCGGCTCCGGCTGGGCCGGACTGAATGTGGTGCCGGCCTCCAGTTTTTGACTTAAGTTCGTCACTTCCTGGTTGACCCCGTCCAAACCCCTCGTTACGTTTGCGCTCGAGTCGGATGCCTTGTCGTAAGGAAAGCCCCGACCTTGGTTGGATATCGAATCTTCATCTAATGTCCCAAGCCAATTACGTACATGGCTCGTCGAAACGATTTTGGAATGAAACGCATTTGATACTCTGTCAGGTATTAAAACAGTCAATGTGATGAAATCGATTCCCTATTCACTAGAGAAATGTGGGAATAGGAAAATTGGGATTACTTTTTTCCATGAAATTCTAAATAAAAGTAGACTCGGTCAGCTGCCTGCTAATACAATAGTTTTAAGAAATTATTTTCCCATGGAATTAATGAATAACTGATCGAAGCAATTTTCCACTTGATATTTTTTTTAATTTTACGACCGGGTTTCGATGTATTACATGGTGTAATGCATCGAAACCTTGTCGTAAAATTAAAAAAAAATATCAAGTGGAAAAGTGCTTCGATCAGTTTTTCATTATGTACGACTTCCACCACATCACGCCTGAAACTACTCAATTTGTCCCATGGAATTATTGGGAAAATGTAAGCATGAGAAAAATCTGTAATGGAACTATTAATCTTCATGAAATCTGCATTGCGTATTCGTACAAGAATCACCTTAGAATTAGAATAAATAAAATTCCCGCATCAGGGACCGTTAATTTAGCCTCTTTCGATGTGTCGAATGTGAATCCCTTTGATGAAGTGGAAGCATTGCTTTCATTCAATTGGTCCACATTCCGATGATTCTGTGAATGGAATTTTCATTCACAATCGTAGAATGATGTCATGAGCGGCTACTTGTTTTCTCTGTCAAAATTCTGAACCACAGAAGTTTGAAAATTTATTACTGTTGAGTGTAAGGTTGTTCCTCGCTGAAATTTTACTATGCAATTAATCAGTGAATGGAAGCAGAATAGCGTGCCTTTGTTGGGAAGTAAAAATGTTCGAATATAGCCATCCTGGGATAATCAGGCTAGCAAATATACGTTGCTTATATTTGAGGGATTCTGGAAGGAATAGTATAAGTAACGTAAATGAGTTTACCGACTGCGTTAAATTAGTTCTGTGGGTAACTGCTTGTTTTTTTAAATGTTCGATTAATTAATATTCCTTTTTGCAGTCCTAAAAACGAATTCTTTACTTTCACTTTGAATCTTTTTTTGTCAAATCACAAATATCACTTATGCAATTTTATTTTCATTTACTTAGTTCAATATGAAAATATTCTTGCGAAACAAACTCTCATAGTTAAAAGTACAGTAAGTTTTTAAGACGGTGACGTTCGAAATTATTTCACTCTTGTTATTTTTCTATCTTTGTAGTGACTAAACAGACGTTGGCGTTCAGGTAATTTAAATAAAAGGAATTTCCTATGTTTGGCTCGTTAAAAGGCAACCCAAAATTACCTAATTGTGAGTCTAACTATGTCCTAGGGAATCCAGTCTAAATTCTCATCATGCCTAATTGACTTTTTGATGCAGGAAGAGGGATTGAAGGAATTTCGTCTTCCTTTAAATTCCTTGCGGTAATCATCCCTCAACCTTCTTTCCAACCCTTAGGGAATCCATTCAATGGCCCTCGTTAAAATTGTTAGCCCAACCAGCTCTCGAATTTGCCCCCCCCCCCCCCCGGCTTTCCACTTTTTTTAGCCAGAAATGGTGAATCCTTGGAGCTGGGAAACAATCCTTATTGAGACTTGAAGTGTTTCATCAGATAAGCATTTATGGTTGAATTGTTCCTGCTGCGGATAAATTCAGCAGCGCACCCTCCTAATAAATCTGTAAGTGTTAAGAGACATAAATGATGAAATAAAGCATACCTACGTTTTACATTTGCAGTCTCTATCTTCCGTCCTCCCTCGTCGCATTTCTAATATTCCCCTCCCTTTACGGACGTCTCCTTCCCAGCACCTGACTTTTTTCCACTCAAATCGAACTGGTTTGCATGTTTTCTTTTTGAAATTCCTTCTTCTCCTACCAAGCGTGAATATTTGTTTTATCTGACTTGGACTCCCGTCACTTCAACGTCTTGAGTCTCAAAAGAATCTAGTCTTTGCGACTAAAAGCATTTTCTCTTGAACCGTTGAACTTGCGTGAAATGCAGTTTGAAGAGACTCTTAAAAAAAAAAACTGGACCATGAGCGTTTCGGCTTTCAGAAATCTCTAGCGCTGTGTGTATTGTGTTCATTTGCTAACGGAGGTACCAAATCCATTTGAAGGATGTCAGACCATGGCTTCAGAAATTCTGATGCCATTCAACTGTGGTTCAGTCGTTGCAGAGCCGAATTCGCCTATTTCCGAACTCTTGACGTTCGCAAAAAGACGTATCAAAATGTCCATGTGTTTTCGTTCGCCGTTGTTTTTAATCCACAAAAAAGATGTGTCGGTTGGTGTTTTCCCGCTCTTGTATTCTGGTTGATTTATTGATTGAACCTTCTTTTTACCATGATTTATGCGACCGTGGAATCGTAATATATTTCCTGCTGTAAAAAAATGGACACCTGTACCTCCAAATAAATCATTTCTAACAAAATCAATAATTTAATCTTCTTGAGTGAAGGATAGTGACAACAAGGATGAAAATGTTTTGCGGGATAAAATCCAAACAAAAAAATGAGATTTTCAGCCTAATTTGGAACCTGGTAACCTTAATATATTCTTCGCAGAATTAATCCATGTTTCCATCCATTTGGAACATATACGGAATATGTCATTAATGGTCATGATTGTTCATCGTCATTTATATCTCCTCCGGTTAAAAATTTTTAAAAGTATTTCTATTGAATGAGTTCTGGCATTTTATCGAATCAGGATCATTGAATAGATTGTTCTTATATTTTTGAATTATGCCAATATTTTTCATAATGGTCCAGTTAATTCTTAAACTGGGCCAATGAGAAGCCACACTTATAGCCAAGTAAGCTCCGATTTTGCTTCAGTTTGCAAATGATTTCTTTATTTCCTGCATGAAAAGAATAGGTGAAGATATTTCCGTAGTCAAGTTTTTGTTGCTACTATTAACGGCCCACTCTCAGAGATGAGGATTAATCAAAAGGATCATTTGAAATAATGTTTTCGCCTTTCTCAGTGTTGATAGTACCTATAGGCAGTGGTATGAATCTCAGCACCTAAGCGATAGCTCGAGGGGTTGAACGAAGCTAGCTTTCCCGAAGAAAATTCTCTCGTTCTTCGTGTGGGAGAGTGGGGATCGTGCGTCGTGTACTCAGGCCTTCCTGACGTTTGACGTTATCGGTCCCGGTAAATAATAGGACGTGGAGCAGTGAGATTGGCAAAAGTGGACGGAGAACATGGGATTAGGAAGAGAGAACTCGAGGTGCGGTGATACTGTCTCCCTCTTCCTCTATTATGGCTGTCGGTATATTGACGATTTACGAAAGATATTGTTTCAGTTGAACGGGAGCTTTGGGGATGAGAATTTCCGTTTAGGCTGCCACTACAGGATTAACCTAAACCATAGGAACCCATGTTGGAGCCGTCGTGATGTGTCGGCTCTTTGCGATGAAAGGGCTTAAGCCAAATGGCATTTTGCGAGCGATGGTTCCGGAGCAATGCTTCCTGGGACGGGATAATGCCTTCGGAGGGAAGTAGAGGGAAACTTTATGAGGGATTAACGTAATCTCCGGCGGCCAAGTTTCCCTGGGACATCATGCCGAGTGTTGATTTTGGTTTTTCATAGTCCTTTTACTTAAGATTATATAATTAATTTCAGCCCCCGGCACTGAAGACACTAAACACATTTTTGATTTAAAATTTCGGAATATACCTACACGTTTTTAAATATAGCTTATTTTGGCCTAACACATACCAGTGTAATGATATATCCCTTGACGAAACAAATTTGACGTCAATTTTAATTATAATTTGCCAAGCATGCTACATAATTAATTTTATCCAGTATAATGTTTTAGCAATATCTGCGAATCGACCTCGTCAGTCTGATAACGGTCCAGTGTAACAACGTAAAAGACGAGGATTGGCATGTTGTATTGATTATGTTGATATTTTAATTATTTTAGTTCATCTGGATAGATAGTACAATGTAGCCTTAAGTCAGAGGTTGAGTGCACCTAAAGCTCACAAACTGTCCAAAATGCTGTAATATTTATCGCTATCTGGCTTGTAACTTTGTACATCAGTGAAGAATCGCAATGAAAATTAAGGCAAGGTTTCACGTGATCTAAGTTAAGGTAAAAGTACGAGAGGTATTAATTAAACAATGATCAAAAATTTGTGAAGAACCTACCTTTACTCATCCGCCAATTTTCGATTCTTCTCCTCTAAATATTCCTAATGCACTTATTTCACCTTTTCTCTAGTCTTCAAAGGCATAAAAACGGAGTCAGTGGTAAATGATGTGAGTTAATACTTCTCAATCGAACGTCATTTGAAAACTGAAGGATGTAAAATTATTTGGAATCGCCTAATTGCTCTTTCTAACCATGGGAAAAGTTCGATGGGATAGAAGGTATTTAACTCATAGGATGGAGTATATGGTGGAAGAGGCTCCAAGCAAACTCCATATTCGATCATATTACTGCGATAGGTGACAAAAAATAATGAATTCTGTCAGTTTTTAAATGATGTATCGAATACGATGCTTGATGAGCCATACAATATCCATCCCTGAAAAGATTTAGTAAAATTATTACTTTGAAAAGGTGCCCTTCGAAGGTTGCTTGTTTCAAATTATCTTTTATTTACATTTGAACTAAAATTAAGAATCTTTCTTTTATTGTCAACAGTAAGGTAAACCTGATGTTTTCTGGAACAAATTGTCGGAGGAATTGGAGCGCCAGCCCGCGAATTTTAACACCAGAACTGTAACTTTTCCCCGACTGCGTGCAAAGTATTTTCACTTCTCCTATTACATTTGATCTTCGTGGTGCCATATTCTGAGCACAATAACAATAGATTATCTTCGGCAACCCCGAGCAAAGGAAATATGAAGGCACGGAACCTATTTTGTGATTTAGATTTACAAATCCCATATCGTATGATGATGATGAACCTTTGATGAAACTACGTAGAAATATCTCCATAAATGTATATGTAATGACTCTTTCATCATTAGGATCAAATAAAATAGAAAAGGAATAAAATAATCTGTCAATACCCTCTAGAGTTAGACTCTTTTAAACACGTTAATACCTGGAACACATAGGGTTGACCGGTAGGCAGTTGGAGCTTAACTGTGAAGGACAAATAAGGATATAAAAATCGACTTTTAAAAACACCGTTCCGCCCTTTTGCATTTATTCATTGTCTAGTATGGATGAATGGTTGTGGCTGTTCTGTTATTAGTAATGGAAGCATCTGAATAGAACTGACGATGTGACTGAGTCATAAATATTTTGAAATTACGCAAATATCGTAATGAACTTGGGTTTGGAACCTGTGGAAAAAAGAAAAGAGTTAGCCGAAGAATATTTCCAAGTGCCATGTTCCAGCACTCGATCCCACTGGAGAAATATGCGAAGTGAGATTTTTAGATTTCCCCGTCGCAGCCGCGATTCGCTGAATGCTCTCGGAAAAGAGCACATTTTCAGTGGTCCGTGGATCTTCTTCGTGATAGATGAAGTGCATACGGATTCCATAAGCCCCTTTCTTGTGCGGCAGCATCGTCTTTGCCACCTCCCCGGAGCCTCGTAAAAGATTTCGAAGGGAGTAGAAGGGTGGAAGACTCACAAACCTTAGCGTCTCTCCCATGGAGTAGCGAAACAAACTATTCCACGCCTTGTGTTCCGCAGCGCCAGCGGAGACGTCGCTACCTCGGGCGGGGTGGGTGGAGGTGGAAAAAGATAGGAAAGGGATGGTGGGAAACCCCCTAGCCCATGCGGGCCTTACCCTATTTCCTCGCTGCGTGTTATTGTTCGTTCGTGGAATCGTAATGCTAACTGCCCTGGATCTTCGCGGAGCACTTCCGAGGGCCTGCAGCCACCTGGTTTCCCGGGGCTAGGTTTTAAGAAAGGGGATTATAAATCACACTCACACTAAGATGATGGCGTTCCTCGGCGTTCTCTCGTATTTTTCGTGCTTGCCTCCCCGTCCCCGCTACGCTTCCTTTCCCCCACTACGCTTCCGCCGTTTCCGCGACTGACTGGCGCTTCAAAACGCATTCCTCAAACAGTTTTCTCTTCCACTCATTACTTTTTATGGTGGTTCTCTTTCTTTTTTCTTCTATTTTCTCTGTTGTCTTGCGATTGCTATCATACGGACTTGAAGATACGATAACGTTTTACGAATATCCCTTCTAGCGCCCAGAGAAGTAAAACACTTGAAGTCAATTATTTTTTCGTTATTTTTTGTTTGATTGTTGTTTGGCACGATATAGTTTTTGATTCGTGAGATGTTTTCCATGCTGTGGAGTAACTTGAATTCACATCGATTGGGCTGCTTTGATGTTCCCCGTCCTTCATCAATGGGAATTCTGTAAAATTCAGAACGGGGGGAGATGTCGCTCCAGTTACTTTTTTGTGGAGTATTCCGCTGATGTGGATACAAATGTGAGAATTAAATTGCGTAAAATCATTAGCCTTTTCCAAGAGTCAAACCCGGATCCCTCGAATATCCATCAGATGGCTTTAACTAGTTAAGCTACCAAGATCCCCTCATTTTGTGAAATTCAAGGGGATATTAAGAAACAAGATGTTTGGAACCCGAATTATGCCGGATAGTCGAAAAATCAGGGTTCCGATTACGGTCAATGGGAATAGTTGTTGTACAGCGAAAATCTCTGGCCGTCAAACCTTAGATCAGTATAGCTCATCGCCCATCACTCAGCAATGTGTGCCGTTAAATAGATAGCCTTAAGGTAACGATTGTATTATAAGGTATATATTATGTAAATGATTAAATAATACAGAGTAAAAGTTAGCTCCATGATTGAATTTAAACTCATTACATAATATTGTTTTAGCTTTGATACAATCGAAAAGTTGATACCAAAGTAGAGGCAACAAAAAGCGAAAATATCGGAAAATGATAAATTAGCTGCATGGCAGTTTCAGAATAGCAAGATAAAAGTATGTACAATAGGTCATATAAATAACAGTGAAACTTAATTATCTCGACTTTTAAGTAGATTGTTCTATAATTCCGTAGAAAACCCATGAGATGGTGCCCGTACTTTCGGGAAAGGCTTCTTCGTAGTAGGCATCATCATTCACTAGACTGATGTCAAAGTTTCAGCTTGATCCGCCCAGTGGTTTCAATTTCATTGTCGATTGAAGCAGCAAACTTTGTTTATTTAGAAAAATAGAAAAAATAAATTTCGTGCTGTGATTAAACACTTCCATTTTAAAGGCTTGACACCGAAAGTTATCAAAACGAAATTGGATGAAGTTCATGACACATCTGCTCCTGTGTTTGCGATCGTGTGCAATCGTAGCAATGAGTTAAACGTGGTAGGACGTCCAGTGGGAGTGACTTCCTCCGAAATGATTGGCAAAATCCACGCTATGGTTTTCAGTAATCGACGGTTCAAAGTTCGCGTAATAGTTGAGGCCGCAGGCCTATCAAAAAGTTCAGTGTTTACAAATTTGCACGAAAAATTATATGTGAAAAAAAATTCGGCTCGACGGATGCCGCGCTAACTCTCGTTGGAGAATGAACGAAATCTTGAGGTATATTTTGGAGGCGGGTTATGCACTTTCTCATCGCAATTTAGACGAATATATGCGTCAATGCATAATTATGAGCAAAACATGAATTCACTGTTGCACTTCAGAAATTAAGATACTGTCAAAACAGTGGGTTTCTGAAGACGATCCGGCTCCGAGGAAGGCGAAGACGGTACAATCGGCCGACAAGGTGATGGCCACGATTTAACGGGATGCGCCCAGAATCCTCTACATAGATAAGGCGCATAAAGGACAAGCAATAAATGGAGAGTACCTCTTCATTGCACCGTTTGAGCGAAGACATCAAGAGAAAACGTCCTCGCATTGCATAGAAAAATTTCTCTTCCCTCAAGACAGTGCACGAATGCACACCTGAACAGCAGCAGAAAATTATGGCATAAAATTTCCAATCATTTCAGCATTCGCCCTATTCACGAGAATTGACCCAAGTTGCATTTTTAATTTCCAAAAATTTTTTAAATGTCTCGGCGGAAAACTATTCTCGTCGAACGAGGAGGTCATCGCCCACACAATGCCTATTTTGAGGGCATTCCGAAATTTTACTTTCTGGACGGCTTATAACAGTTGAAGAACCGAAGATGAGATAGTTGAAAAATCTAGCAAAAGGAATGTGATTTTTTTCCGACGACCTATTGAACGACTCACGTCTTTGGAAACAAAAATCCTTTTAAATACTGTGTTTCATAAATTAGACCAGAAAGAATCTATTTACGATGTAATTTTTATTTTAAAAATAATTTACTGCCGAGGCGTTGATTTTCCCAAAAGGTTATTTTTAGTGTTATTTCGGATAACAATTCATCAATTTCAGGGTGGCAAAACCATTCGCCTTGGCCTGGATTGGAACCCTGATCCCTCAATGTCCTGCTGAATGCTTTAGCTAGTTTCTAGGCGTTCTCTTTCATTCCCGAATTTTGGGGGGCTTAAAAGAAACAAGATTTTGTGACGTAACACCGTACATATACAATGTCACAGGCACCTTAACTAGCTATAGTGCTCGGCCTGACATCGAGGGATCCGGTTTTGACCCCCGGTCAATGCTAATAATTTTTACTCACTGAAATCGTTGCATTGAAATGCATATTAGCGGATGGCTCCGTCAAAAAGTTATTGTCGCGGCATCTCCCGCAGTTTCTTGAAAAGTCGACAATGGGACTTTGCTTAAAAAAGTCTATCTCTTTGAAGTGCTTCGTTACAGAGTTTTTTTGAAGTTCCAAATTAAAGTGCGTACTTAATTTGATCTTCCCACAAATGCTCATAAACTTTTTTAAATTTTTTCCTATCCGTACCGAATTGCATCCTCATTAGCGTCAAATCCAATTTTTCCTCAGGGAAGGCATAACTCTCACCTGTTGAAGACCGAAGTTTTTGAGAAATGGGCATTATCTCAGACAGAGGATTGTTTCTGCAAAGCCCTCTTTGTGTTCGGCTTCAGTGTTGGATGCTACCGGTAGAGACCGTGTTAATCAAAGAAGCCGTCGATTCTGCTCATTATGCATTTGTATCCATTATCCGCGAAAACATTTTCTCGACTGAAGTCATTGTTATATTTTTCAATCTCAATTGTTTTGCGCCAAATTGGAGAAGAGGTCGACATGGTTAAACTGATTTCAAAGAAACAGACTAGGTAATTTCTTTTAATTACTGCCGGTTATTTGAGTCAAAATTATTCAGTGAAAAGTAGTCGTGTATTAATGATTTTGAACATCACTTCATCGTGATTTTATAGTGTTTTGCGTCTTCGCTCCCTTGATATAGCCTTAAGAGATGATGTACGTGTTGACCATTAAGAATATAATTGCCTTTAGATTGATAATAGGTACGCGAGTTTTGATATGCAAACTCGCACAATGAGGAAGTCCAACTGGGGATGTTTGAGTGAATATTCAATCAAAGCGTTTGCCTAATTGTTGGCATTTCGCAGAAGGTTTTTTGTTAGAGGAGACAATTAAAAACCCATCTATAAGACTTCGTTCATACTTTTTTCAACGTGGACATACGTCTAATAATCTATCTCTTCCATCGTGGCCAGCCTGGTTTCTAGTTCCTAGTAATGGGGCATAATGCATGCAGAGGTTCATCATCTCATAGGTTATAAATCCTAGCATTGACTTTGACAGCCATCCAAGTTATACTTAACGTATCACTCTCTTGGTACCTTCATAGTTCTTTGCCCCTGTGGCTTCCGTCACTGGCTTTTTGCAATTCATCGTGGCCTTTCTATATAAATATTCTCTTTAATGTTTCCTTCCATTATTGACTTAATCAAACTATTTACACTCATGTGCATACATGCCCACACACTCTTGGCGTAAATGTCGATCAAGAAAAACACACACAGGTGATATATTGCACGCACTATGGAAACATTAAAACAATTAAAAAAAGACACTCGTGGATATATTTTGCTTCTTGGCTATAATGACGCCATCAATGTATGCGCATATAAATAGACACAAACACACACACACAAACATACACACTCACATATATATATATATATATATATATATATATATATATTTATATATATATATATATATAACGATTGCACGGAAAAACTCATACGAGCGGCACAATAATTGGCTGACACAACATAACACAAATAGAAAAGAATAGACACATATAAAAGAACACTTACACGGTAAATTGTTCGAGCTTTCGGCCCTCTCAGGGGCCTTCTTCAAGAGAGACTGAAAATATGCTATGGAACAGGAGAGGGGAAAGAGTTATGGGCGTGGAGGGGAGGTGTGGAGGGGAGGTGTGGAGGGAATGCTGGGAGGGAAATTAAATATGGCGGTTAAGGGTGGGAATTTTAAAGGAACGGAAGGATAGTATGTAGGCGGATTCACGAGTTCTCACCTCTATGTTGGTAGCTGAATCAGGTAGGGATTCTAGGATGCTGAGGGAAAAACACTGGTCGAATGAAAGGTTGTGGGAATTGGCGTGTGAAGGGATAGGAAGAGAAGAGAGTGAGGCAGAATTACAGGAGTATCGGTGATTATTCATTCGGATGGATAAGGGGGTAATGCATTCACCTATGTAGAAGGAAGTGCAATGCTTGCATGATAAAAGATAAATAATATTTTTTGAGAGGCAATTAGCGTGGGAACGAGGTGGGGGGGCTATGAGGGGATGTAGGGAGAGGGGAGTAGGCATAATAAGAGGACAGGTTTTACATCGGGGGCGGTTGCAAGTTGGGGAAATATTGGGAAATTTGTCACGGGGGGGCGCCAAAGGGTTGGTGGATCTCAGAAGGTTTTTGAGATTGGCGGGTCGTCTGTATGCAATAGATGGGCATTGGGGTAGTAAGGATGAGGTCGCGTCATTGTCATGTAGAATTGGGAACAGTTCTTTAAGGAGGGTTTTCAGTCTTAACTGTCTTAACGTATCTTTTATCATGCAAGCATTGCACTTCCTTCTACATAGGTGAATGCATTACCCCCTTATCCATCCGAATGAATAATCACCGATACTCCTGTAATTCTGCCTCACTCTCTTCTCTTCCTATCCCTTCACACGCCAATTCCCACAACCTTTCATTCGACCAGTGTTTTTCCCTCAGCATCCTAGAATCCCTACCTGATTCAGCTACCAACATAGAGGTGAGAACTCGTGAATCCGCCTACATACTATCCTTCCGTTCCTTTAAAATTCCCACCCTTAACCGCCATATTTAATTTCCCTCCCAGCATTCCCTCCACACCTCCCCTCCACACCTCCCCTCCACGCCCATAACTCTTTCCCCTCTCCTGTTCCATAGCATATTTTCAGTCTCTCTTGAAGAAGGCCCCTGAGAGGGCCGAAAGCTCGAACAATTTACCGTGTAAGTGTTCTTTTATATGTGTCTATTCTTTTCTATTTGTGTTATGTTGTGTCAGCCAATTATATATATATATATATATATATATATATATATATATATATATATATATATATATATATATATATATATATATATATATATATACACGCACACACACACACAAATATACGTACATACATTCAAACACGAAATCCCACCATGCGTCGAACAATTAATCATTCAAATGGGAATAGTTAGAAGGAAGAGGGATAAGAACACATATACAAGAGCATCTGTCCGGCAAGCCGAAAGATCTGGTGTTCAAGTCCCGGTCAAGGAAATATTTTTGCGCCGGTGATCTGCTCAATTCCGCCTTCCCCACCACTCCTTTGTTCGTCCTTTCTATGTATTACTCTCCCTTTCCCTTCTATATATTTTCCTTGTTTATGTGTATGTGTGTGTATTAGTTTTATTTATTTACGGATACACACAAACGTGCACTCGAAAGGACGATTTTATCATTATTTTTTAGTTTTAGCGAAATTACAGTTGGAATAATTTACGAAGAGGTATTAATGGCATGATGCCATACAACCCCACCAGATAATGTAAACTAGATTTTGAGTGAGGATGATATATACGCCGTTCTCCTGGGAGTAATCAGTTAGAGTGAGATGGGAAAGGAGTGAAATCAGACTTGCTTCCGCTTTGTTTGATGATGTCACCTACTCCAAACGCGATCATCTTGGGAATAACCTCTTCTCTTTGTTCCATGGTCCCCTGTTTGTTTATTTTCCTTTCCCTCTGCATTCTCTCCTCCATCAATTCCCCTTATTCTCTCTCTCCATCATTCCACTTTGTTTTACAACACCTTTCACTTTCTTTACAGCATCCTCTACTCTATTTTCTCTACTTCATTTTTCCATTTTTTTTAATTTTCGAATATCTATGGTCCACACCATAAAAACTCTACTTTTTCATCGTCGTTCAACATGCAACTAGGTGGCAACACCTTCCATGAATTTTCATACTTGCAGTTATAGTAGAGTTATGAGGCAGAAGTCATACCGCTCTGTGAACTCAGCGCAGAGGAAAATCACAAATTTGGTGAATCGGCATCGGAATACCAGGGCATGTATTAAAGACCTCCATTTACATTCTACAAATAGTACAGCTTCGGTTTGTCAATGTTTTTTTACCAGGAGAAGATTGCTGTATTTGGCGACTTTCTATCGCGCAAATAACTAAAATGCATAGTTTCCATATTTATGCTCTTTAATAAGAGTATTACAGTTTTAAAATACAGGGCGGCCGTTGCCCTATTGGAAGGCATTGATGAACAGCCACCCTCCTGTCATCGAAAGAAATGAATGATACCGGCGCGCGGTTATTCCCGTAGCGTTTCGCGTCGAAAAAATTTTCTCAAATTGTTAGATGGACGTAAGCAGCACTCTTAATTTTCACTAGACCTTTCGTGCTACAATGTTCACCTTCTCTCCGGAATTCTAGATCAGCAGATCCATAAAGTATTAATTCCGCTCGGGGTAAATGTACCAAGAGATGTAGTAAAGTGATTATAACTTTTCATCTTTGCTTCATCCATATCACAGTTAGGCAAAGGAAAGAGTCACCATGAGATCCCTTTTAATTTTGCGTCAAATCATGTGAGCAAAAATGTGGGGGGAAAGCCGTGGCCCTGAAAGCTCTTCTTTTTTTATTTCTGTTGAACTTTATTAACAAACAAGACTCGTATAGTCAATATGGGCCGTCGTCAATGTTGGCTAATTTTACAAGTGGCACCTAACGAAGAGCACGTAATAAAGCGTGGCTGTCGAAGAAAGTAGACTAACGTATATGCGTACATATCGTATTAATATACACCACACGTGTGCACGAATAAAGAAATGATCCAACTCACAGCAAACGCAGGTAAGTATCGAGTGTACCTCATGGCAGCAGTGATTTAATGTTGATCATTTATTTCTTCTCTGATGTGGCAGACAGTACTGGTTGAATAGCCTGTTTTTTATTAAATTATAAAATTACAGGAAATATTTTAATTTTTTTAACTTAGTCACGATTTTCGAGTTTTCCTCTCTCAGCGGTAATTGAAATAGGCTGATGCATAACTAAAAAAATTGTGAGGGTTTGGAAAAGTTTAATCGCAAGATTATTTTTAAGGTTCAGATTTCAGTTTTAATATTTCTGTAGCCATCTGGAATACCTAGGAGCCTTGCCTACGAGCGTAGTTGTATTTAGCTGAGGCTTCCCTAGTCCTTTCTAATTTCCCTAGCCCACTCCCCGCTGTCATTCACCTCTTTTGCTTTTATCGCTCCCTCTATCATTCTCCCCCGGCCCTCTAATTCCAGCGCTCTCGCAAGCACGTCGACGGGGGCGCCGCGATAGAGAATCGATCGGTCTCCCACTCCCAACGCCCGTCGTCCTCCCCCCCCTCCCTCTCCACTTTCCCCCTCTTACTCCCTGGCTCCACTCCTCTTTTCTTTCCTTCCCGAACCTCCGACGTCATCCACGGAGTCGCTTCTCACCCGTCCTCCGACGTTTGAGGGAAAGAGGAGTTATCCTCTTCTACCCGTGACGTTTGAGGACATCGATCGTCTTTCCTTCTACTACATCCAGAGTCCGCCACCTCCAACCGGGTCACCCCTCTCGCTTTACGATTCGAGCGGGTCTTTTGCGCCGCACGGGACGACGGATCGGGAGGAAAAAACATTTTTCATGCAATAACCCATCCCTCCGTACGCACCATCGTAGTGGATCTGAACTCAGCTTCTTCTATCAATTTCCGGGGGTAATAAACCTTCCGAATGCGCGGTAGGTCTGCCCAAGGAGAGTGGCAGTTTTAATTATTATAACGAGGTACTTATTTGCGCCTTTCGAGGATTTCGAGTTATTTCCCGCCGACATGAATTTGGGATTGGAGAAGAGATGCAAGTAATGGGTACGGCATCGGCATTAGCGTACCCTCGACTAAAGGTTTCGTCGCCATTTGACGTGATACCCACCTGACGGAAGGAGTACTACAATTGAGGTACTCTCCATACGTTAGTTTGATAGGGATCGTATTACCGCTTCAAAAAATGTCTGCATGGAAAAATAGTGCAGCGATCCGAATCAGCGTGGTATCCAGCGTGCCAGTCGGCGTTCTGGCCCGACCCCCAAAGAAAAATAGCTGTTCTTGTGTGCTATTCGTTCTTCTCTTCTCATTTACTTTTACATTGCGTACTTTTTTTTGGCATGGTCGCAACTTCATTTCTATTCTTGGCGTTTTTTGCTATTGTTGTTATGAGGTGCTCCGCTTTGAGATTGTGTTCCCGTTGTTGTTTATTCGTTCTTTTCCTTGAATGTTGAATTATATTTGGAGATTGATAAGTTAGTTGGCTCGTAGGCAGGAACTGTGCCAAGAAAATTCGTGTAGAAAAAGTCGTGCTCTATTTTGCTTCCCATACTACCCGTCGATTTTCCGTTGATATTTTCTTTTAAGACTATTTCTTCAGTGTCGTTTGGCATAGCATGGTTTCTATTTTATCGGTTTCCGACTAATTCGCCGAGAACTTGTGCTTAGAAAAAAATATTCAAAATATTTTTGTTGAAGAGCCAGATAAACATGGATTTGGCAAAACGGCAAATATCGATTTTAGTATCGAATATTTGTGTATCCACCGTGTTATCGCATTAGCCTGAAGCTTATCATGGTTACTCGTGCGTTCAACGTTTTACGAATATTCTCTAGCCGGATTGACGCATTGAAATGTAACAAATGGTGTGCTGACACCGTTGAAACTTAGTGATGCATACCCTCTCAAAAATTACTTTATGTGAGAATAGGATTGGTTTGTGAGAAAAGAATGAGTGATGGGAAGAATGGGTCAGTAGCCATGTGTACACGACTCAGGCCAGGCCGGTCAGATTAAGTGAAAGGGCTAGCAAGTTGAGTGAATGGAAAAATGTGGAATGGAATTTTGGATCGGGAAAATGATGTATGGGGAGTGAGTGGGAGAGACGTAGGGAGGAGAGAAGGGACTGAAAGGGCAAAGGGGAAGGTAATAGCGTTCTTGGATATAGTAATGGTTTTATCTGAGCATGGAGGCTACTTTACGCTTTTTCTGCAGCGAGGAATCTCCTTCACATTACATCAGAAAATGGCTGTCGTCGCAGTTGAAGTCATTCCAATTTGTTCTCACGGGATAAGCAAAATGACCTTGTTTGAGTGAATTTAAGAAAAGGTATCGCGCGTGATAAAAATCTGTGCAAGTTGGCATATTTCTGTGTGGAAGTTTATTTGTGCAACTCACCCGCTAAATGCTGTTGCGTGAGTCTAAATTTAGAAGGCGTTTCAAATCGATTTCGTCCGTGTCAGACGATGGTGTGATTCCTCACGATATCGTTGAAACAGGCGCTAATGCTTCACTGTTTGCCGCGCCTTGAAATGGAACAATCGGCCCATCAGTATTTCGTCGAGTCGTGGTTTCGTGTAGATGCAGACACGCGATAAATTAGTTGGCGGTATTTATCACCAATATGAGAACGTAATTAGTTCATTCGATATGGTTTGATCTGATTTTTTTATTTTATTTAATGCTGCACTCACAGATTCAAGCTGTTTAGCTTCATTTCACCTCTGAGTCATGCAAACTTTATATGCGGCGTAAAAATATAGGACGCTTCGTGAATTTTACTGGGCATGGATAAATTTTTTACTCTCTCAAAAATTCAAAATAGTGTGAATTCGCAATAAAATATGTTTATAATGTATAACAAGAACTCAGAAGCATATGATTCACCTGACTTTTACTCACCCGTACAGCATCATGCGGATCACTCTCAACTACAGTCTGTTGATAAAAAATTTAACTCGGAATCGAAATGTCTGTGCAGTGATAGACACTTTAATAGAAAGTGGAGAATCGTAATTACTTCATGTACTTAAGGTATGTCCGACTTGTATGGTTTCGACCAGGATATATACATTCAGTGCTGAAGATGTCATATGTATCCGATGGCTTGTGGATTTATTATAAAGCTTTATGTGACTTTTATGAAGTCAAAATTAAATTGTTATGGATCGAAAGATATATTGTGAGCATACTGTTTGTAAGTAAGGATGGGAGCAAACGAAATTTAATCTTAACATTTGCAATAGTGCCCCTTTAGGGACTATTATTTTTGAAGTCTTGGGAGGTAGTTGATATACGTTCTAGTTCAGTACGTCATAATTCAACTTGTTGCCACATTTTAAACTCATTCATGCAGGTGAAATGTCATTTTTATTATTCATGTCATGATGTGACCACAACTTGTTGGTATGCATATGGCATATCCAAAAAAAGATCGTTTAAAGCGATGCGGTCGTGAGAGTTCATTCGAAGTACATTGTTAACCCGTATTGATACGATCGTATATTATTGACCATGGAGAATAGGTAAAACATGTTATTAATTAGCTTGAAAATATTTTGGTATGATTATTTCCTCCCTTAAACTTGTAGAAGATAATATATAGATTTATTCGTCGGAGGTTTCAAAACTTTTCTTGTCTGATGCCGTGCAGAATATAATTATTTAAATGAAAAAAATATTGATTAAAAAATAGGGTGTTATTATGAGTGTCATAAAGCATAAAACCCGTCGAAAATTATGATAGAATTAAATAAATTTTAAAATATAGGTTTCCCTCAAGATAAGGAGGAAATGGTTGCGTTGAGAAACTAGTTATAATGGTACTGTCATAGGGTATAGAAGCTCAATACCTACAATCAAGAGAGAAGCTCAAAGTATAAAAAAGATGTGGGTCCTCTATTTTATTTTTGAGTTCGTGGAAATAATTTGCCCCAGCACACTCTGGGCAGACTATCATAATATATAGCGAGAGACGAGCGCCGACTGTAAAATATGTTTAGAATCCTTACATTCCCCCGACAATGTACAATCATATCAAAACTAAGATTAAATGCCTGAAAATTTATGACTGCGATCTTCTCATCTCCCATTACGTTTAAGAAAAACCCATAAAATTAAATCGTACTTTCGAAGAATTATTTAGTTATCGATTGCTGCCTTTGCGTTGCCTCCCACGTGGAGGCACATAGCGGTTGATGGAGATCGTTTCATTACGGCGTTTTGCTCGAAGAACTACACTGAAATGTGATATTGAATTGAATCAATTTCCCTTTCTTTCACAATTTCTGGAATTGCGACGGCTGCGTCATTCTCCTCCTGGCGGGGAGCAAGAAGAAAGGGTTCGATTTCTTTTCCGTAAGCTTGCCGTACCCATAGAAACAAGTTGCTTAGGATATCTCTTCCGTCTTGCCCCGTCCTTCTCCCCCCCCCCACCTCCCGCTTTCGGGCGGATGCGGGAAAGGGCAGCGAAATGGAATTTTGAAAAGGGCAAAACTCATGAGCGATTCCTCCCTCCCGTACCCTCACTGCGCCGCAGGTACCCGCGTCAGTTCGATCAATTGCCCGAAAGAAGCACAGCGTGTTGCCCATAAGAAATCTACGGGCCCCATTCCCCAACCTTTCCCCACGATATCCATCTTCATGCCCATGCTTTCATTCCACGGCTTCTCTCAACGTCCGTTCGCTCCATCTTCGTCCCATCGCTCGGTTGCCCATCTCTCCGGCCTTTTTTTTATCCATTCAGTTCTGGATGAGGAAAAGTAGGCGGATTATGGCCGTTGGAGGCGCAACTTTCCGGGCGCTGCGCGAATGCCGATCTGAGAGGCCTCGTCCTACTCATCAAGTTATTAGTAGTCACCGAGTGGAGGAGGATACGGGGCAGAAGGCGGAAGATTCAACATCCTCTCACTGGAGGGAGGGAAGAGGAGAGAGAGTGGGTCTTCCTATGAGGGTGGGGGTGGAGGGAGGATTGAAGGGAGAGAGACTCGCGGACTGTTCACACGACACCTCGAGGCATCTTCTTTCCTGCGAGATCCCGAGTGGTGCAGGGTCGGCTTCCCGCATGGGAATCCCCTCCACCCCCCCACCTGCCGCTGTCCTCGCTCTTCAGAGCGCGGCGTCCGACGGCACCCTCTCCTCCCCTTCCTCCCCCTCGGAATGAGGTAGGGAGAACCTCGTGGACGGTGACGAGATTTAGAGCGGACGACGGAAACAATGCCGCCGAGATTTCCAGAATGGGCCGCCAGGTTGTCGGAGGGGGAGGCGGGGACCCGCGCCCGCCCGCACGCGCGTGCCCGTGTTTGCGTCCGAGGTGTGTGTGCAGGTCGGCGAGAAGGGGATTGGGGAGGGGGAGCGGGTTAAAATGGCGAAGGGTGTGTTCTCAAAATCCAGCTCTCCTTCCTCCCCACCTCTCCCCTTGTTTGCGGCCTCGTCGCCATTGCCCCTATCTCGTGCAGCCACTGTTTAATTATAGCCCTTTCTTTTGCCGTATCTCTCGTTTACCCTGTACCACCGACTCCGTATCATTCTCCTCTGGCTCTTCCCGCCCGGCTCTTCCCTTTCTAGTCATCCTCTCGCTTGGCTTTTCATTTTCCCTCTTCTGCTCTCTATGTTTAGTTTCTCGTCTCTTTTCTCTCTCGTGTCCGTCTTTTGTCTCTCTGGGAATATATCTCCTCCTCCATGCATTCGCCTTCGGTTTTAGTGGTTTCTTTGCCAAGCGAAAAGCGATGAGCCGACGACTGTTTTTGTCCCCCAGTTGGAGCTCTGCGGTCATGTTGACTTACTTTTTGTTCAACCCTTCGGATACATGAAATAAAGAGTTCTGCCGATAGAAATTGTTGACATTTTCACTGGAAAATATTTTCTCACAATCACAACACGGAAATGGTGTTCAGTGGAAAGCATAACTTAGTTCCGATATCAAATATGTATATGTTGATACATGAGATTTATTTTAAATTGTTGTATTAACTATGTAATATTATTGCGTTATCAACGAATGTTGTATTATTAAACTAATATTTGACACTCTTTTATGCACAGGTAGATCCATTGTATATTATTCAAACTTTGGGCTACCAGACGAGAAATTTCTGTGTCAAGCTGATGAAGGTGACTGGGACCACCAAAAATTCCACACAAAAAAATAATAAAATATGTCCTACGTTTGAACATTATAACATTAGATTTACACCCAGCCCATTTTTCCATCTACTCGGATGCTTTACGTATATGCAGGGAATAAAACATGAAAGTGTGCAAACTATATACCATAATATAATCCCTCAGATTAACTCCAACAAGTCATAATGATAAGGATTTTAGATTCAAAAGACTATTAATTCACTTATGTTATTTTCCTTAATTTTGGAGGTGGCTGAATAAAATTTAAACAATCCTCCGCAGAGAAAATCCGTTTCCTAATCTCCCTTTAAACAAAAGGACTTTCTGACGGAAATTCTCTCTATCCCAATTCCTTCCTTGGGAGCAGCTAGACATGAGGTTCCAACTCCAATTCGGTGTTCTAAAATTGTTTGGAAATATAATCTCACCGTAGTAATCATTTGTTTTTGCATGGGGAAAAATTTCAGTGTTTAACACCCATCCTATCATATAGTTGTGCTGTCGTAATTATTGCTTTCGTCCTCCGAAAGCCCTTTTTAAGGCCCACCCTTCGGTTACCGTATCCTTAATTCTACTTCTTCGCAGGCAGTAGGCTTATGTTTTTGTATGTCTGTCTTCATTCTTAGGGTGCTCCATAATACATTACATCGCTGTGAATTGGAAGAATGTCAATCTTGTTTGTGGCTTGTAAAGTGTGTTTGTGATTTCTTATGTGTGAAAATGTTTGAATGAAGTAATAATAATATTGTTTTTTTGATGTTTTCATTTCATTAACATAGAATATTTTTGTGCAAATAAAGAGTTTAACCGCCATCGTAGAAGTTGATCACAACGGTCGTTACCTCCTCTTGGAAAAGCATTGAATTATTTGGTTTTCTACCTCTACAAAGGATCTTTATATTGTTTCACTGATGATTTGCCATTTTCTCCCAATCAAGATCCCGCCAGTAAAATTCAGTCATCCCCTTAACGTTAATCTTTTGCATAATGAACCACACGGCGTGCGTTTTGGACGGGAACCATATAAGCAACGGCTTGACCGTGCTGCCTTACCTTTGTCCTGTTTATCAATTGTCTCGCACATCCATTACCACAGCAATGCTTACAGAGTCGCCTAAATATGGAAATTAACAAAGAGATTCATTCATCTAACAGAAGATGAGGGTCCAGCATGCGGTAGCATACCTTCAGATTGCCGCCTAAACACTATCATGGTGTGGACTTCGGAACCTTCGTTAGTCCCATTGTGTTGTGCGCGTGTTGGGGTGTCTATAAAGTTCTTCGCTTCGTCGCTGTTCTCCGCCGCCATTCCATTTCTGTATAGGTAGAGGGAGGATTACGGACCGATAGCCCACGACCCACTTATTTCCTCTCCATCCCCGAACTCCGATGTCCTACATCCTGTTTTGCTCCCCGCCTGTGAATAGAATTAAGGTACTGATTCTAACGAGTGAATGGTGCTAAAACATTCATTCGACATGACGGATGGGGAAGGGGTAAAAGGGGAGTTTCCGTAGAGACTGGAACGGCAGTGTTTATGAGCAAGCAACCCCGAGGCCAGTTAGCCCTCCATCTATTCTAAGCCTTCTTTGCGAAGTACTAGGAGGGATCTGATGTGGGAAGTTCACGCCAACTCCAATTAGGTAATGGTATCTTAAGAAAAGTCACAGTAACTGAAATTTTAATTAAAAGCCACGAATAAATTGGTATAACACATCCTATCCAAAAAGGGTTTATTTTCGTGTATCGAGATGAAAACCATTTTGATAAAGTTCTGTTCATTTGTCATTCTTTATGGTAAAACTTTTCCTAGAATTTTGGGAAAACTTATGTTTACGTGAAATATAGGAATTTTCACTCGCTCCGGCATAGTTACCCCTGTAGTCAATTCATTTGTTCCTTCGGTATTTCCTAAGCGAAAAAGTTGAAAAATTACTTTGAGACAAGATAAAACTTTCAACCATCATAAATTGGTCCTGTAAACTTTTTATTAGCATGTTTTATGGAAACCTACATTCGCGTCTGAACAGTGGTAAAGTGCTATTCTATTCTAGTATTGAAGTTCGAGGCCTTAATGACATTCAGACCACGAAAGGAGAAGAGTACTTCTTTACCATCACTATATATACACACATATATATAGATATATATATGTATCTTGATATAAGCTGTTGAGTATATCACATGACTCCAGTGATTATTTCGCAAAAATCTTTGCGTAAATTATCTAGGTGTAGTTTTGTGAAATCGGCCTTTGAATTCTCGAAAGTTGATATAACCGTCTCTTTTGGGTTGAAAATCAGTTCCTACAAAATAATATTCGATCTAATCTTTTATATAAGTGGATAGAACCAATAAGCGGGAGAATGAAATAAAAATCTGTGAGAATATTTACCTAACATCGTTGATTTTTTCACCATAGTTCATGAGGCTCAGCAAACAACCGGCGGCGAAGAGCGTTTTTTAGGTATGTTTCTTTCTCGGCGTATTAGCCCTTCCATCCATTACGATTTCTGAATGCTCGCTTTTCCGTTGTTTTTAAACTTCTCCTTTTTTCGTGGTAATCTCGGATTGAATGGCTTTGAACAGCCGTGTGAAATGGCTTTTTTCACACATTAATATGGTGTCACCAAAAAGCAATCAGTGAATCCCCTAAATGACAGTTGTTTTCCTAAGAGCCCAAAGAATTTTTTTTAAGAAATGTTCATTAGTGGTTGGATGTGTATATTTAAAAAATTCAGTCTTATTTTAAACGCTTGCGAATTGAACGCAGTTGTGAAACATAAAACCGAGCATCAATTTGTTGATTTCCCTTATTTCATCAAAAAAATTGTCGGAATACATGCCTGTATATGTAGTTTATGCAAAATTGGACCCACTCCTGTTGGTGACATGCTTCCCTGTAAACAGATATGAACCAACTACCGAATGTAGCGTCTACATATGCTCAAGTATTTGCAATTTGTAGCTTTAGCTCCAAAATTGAATTTTTGAAGTGGCTTCCACCCTACGCACTTGATTGCGTTCATCTAGCAACAGTCTTTGCACCAACCTCCTTTTTTATTATTTCAATATCCCTACGATTCAATTTGCTGTAAATATTATGGGAAAGAGAATAAATTATAGTATCCGATATTCTATAGTAATGGCATTGAAAATACACTTGGTAACATTTTAGTCTGGAAGACTCTATATGCTCTCTAAAAGTACAAGTGGAAATCCTTACCGCTCCAACTTAATTTTATAACTACCCGACGAATTACTTCGATATCCTGGGTGAGGGATACCTCTGCTTCTGCAAGCGAAGCTAGTCACTCTGGTGGTTGGAAGCGTCTGATTGATTCATTTATCCCGTCTGGTCCCGGCCGTGTCCCATTCACCGCAAGCCACGCCCGCGTCTATCTCCGTACTTCCTCTTCCCGCCTCCCCTCGGCACTCACAATTCCATTCCCCGGTCAATCCTCTTCTTCCCTCGACCTCTCTTCCCGTCCCTTCCCCTCAGCGCTTCTTTCCCCGGCGTTGACGTCGCGTACTTCCTCTGCGACATCCCCAGTTCACAGACCGGCCAGTGGCGCGGCGCCTCCTTCCGTCCTCTTACCCATCATCCGCAGGTCTTTTGACTCATTCCTCCTGATCCTGGAATTCAATCACATTGATGGGCCATATTCCCATCCCCTCCCCCCATCTGAACCCGAACCTTTCCTTCTCCTTCTCATCTCTCTCGTAGTCCTCCCGCTGTCCTTCTCGTCCCTCCCTCATCCTCTCCGTATCCTCCCTCCCTCTTCGAGACCGGAAGGAGAAGATTCCGCTTCCGCGAAACGCCGCTAACGATTCGACGTACTCAGACGTGCCGTACTAATGGGAGTGGCGGCCCTCTTCAAAAAACGCCTCTCCCGGGTGGGGGGGGGAGTGGATGGAGAGCGAGAGAACGGTGTTCGTTGCAATAGTGAGGCAAGCGGCAGCTGCTTTTAAGGGATGGGAGGAAGGGAGAGAGAGAGAGAAGAGGGAACCTGAAGTGAGGGGGGGGTTCATTCGTCCCATTAAATGTTTACTCATTCCGAGAGCTGTTTTAACTTGTTTAGGGCGCTTGCCGGCGGTGCGGCTTAATCAGAAGTCCTCTTTTTTTCCTGTCACTCACTTCTGCAAATCCAAACCCCACCAGTTGTTTAAGCCGGCCTTTCTCCTTGGTCAAATAAACCAGTACTCCTCTTCATTGAATAGAAGTAATTGAGTAATACCGTAAGTTATGACTTTATTTTTCTCTTCATTAAAATTTTCAAATGCTCCCCATACATGTGGTTTCTTTTTTTTACCATTCAACTTTTATCATTTTATCGGTTAGATGCAAATTTGTTTAATCTCTTCGTAATGTTGATCATCTAGAGTGTGTGTCCACCAAGGCTTAAAGTACATGGCATTACTTAAACGTGTTAATATAAGTCATGCTTCTCTAATGAGATGGAATAATCTAGTCCCGTTTGTATAGTATCACTAGTTTCACTTCATTATAACCATCTACTAAAAAGTCCAAAGATGTTTCAAATTATTGGGAGAGTAAATTTTTTAATACTTACTAAATAAAATATGGATATGTATCAAAACCAGTCAATAACTTAAGTTTTAAATATAGATATAGTTTTACGGATATCAGTGAAAATCTGTGGCAGCTATTGTTGAACTAGATTGATAAGTAACGGCTCTGAGGTTTAATATTATGTAATTACTATTCGTGTTATGTGATTTGCCATCTAGATCCTGCTGCCGCAAAATTTTCAGAAAATTTATGATCGCTATGACCGGTTTGAAGTTTGAATGAAACAAATCACATTTATGGAGAGCAGTGTTTTGTTATTACAGTGAATGTGTTCGAAATGATTCACTTTATAACTCTTTACTAAAGGATATTGCGCTCACAATCATTAATAAATTACAGGTCTTATTCTTTTTATACATACACCTCCCTCCCTCTCCCGTCATCGTATAGTTCATTTAAGGCATCCCTCTACACCTCGTCCATACTTTTCCAAACATGGGTATTTAAATGAGTTTGATACGGTTAATTGACGACACGGAAATTGATTTCTCGCCATAGATTTGGTTCCAGTGAAATACTTCATTCTTCTCCTATTTATAAAATTTACAGATAAAGCCATCAGCTGTTGTTTCACCAGCTACCGATAAATCTGAATCTAATATGCATTGGTTTGCATATAGCCGCGCGAAAGAGGATATTTTAAAATCATCCACTACAGACAAAATATAACGTTCCCAAAGGACATCATGCATATGTTTCCAATAAATGAAAGTTATAATTAATATTTAGACTAAGAGATTAAAAATGCAGTAAATTATAATTAATATTTAGACTAAGAGATTAAAAATGCAGTAAATTAAACTTAATTAAAATTTGTTACTATCCTAATTGTGATGGTTACTTCCGTTAAGTATTTGGTTGTTGTATTTTTTTCATCTTATTATTTTGGGTCAGGTTTTATTTACCTCGCATCATCATCTACGCTCAAGTGATCTTACGTAGTGTTAGAGATTAATCTCCTCACTCAGTGTCATTATAACTATGTTAACGTATATTTCACTGAATTAAATATCAGGTGAGTGTTTCCTCCTAAAACCTTTTCAATTTAGCGAATATCTATAAACTTACAAGAACCATTAGGGAGGGTAATATCCGAAAAGGAATAACCGAATGCAAACGCAACGGAGGAAGTATTTAAAAGAATCTGAGAGAGTCAATGGAGCATTAAATGCAAACGAAGGACCGAAAGAGTGCACTGTGAGTCAGGATGGATTTGATTCGGTTGTAATAAATGTAGAAGGGGCAAATATAAAGACCAAATACTAGGAAATATAAGAAAGAGGAATTTTATGAGCGTAAGAGAATTATCATCGTATAGGGATGCATTAAGGTCTTAAGCTAACCAATTTTAGGGTTCAAAGGTTCGTACAGAATTTGTATCATGATCGATACTCTATGCGGATAATGTTAATTAATGTCAGAGCATTCGCTTCGGTTAGCGTTATAAATATATCTAGTGTGACTCGAAAGTGTTTGCAGAAACGCGCAGAAAATGTGACCTCAAACGTAAGCGCCCCCAAATTTGTGTGATAAATCTGGTGGATGCTGATAAAGTAATTTACTTTCGCTATTTGGAGCGAGGAATGACCGTTGGTCATCGCTAAAGTGGGCAGTGTTGTTTTCAATTTGAAAATTTGTGTAGCGGTAAACGAGCAGGTGCGACGAGCTATCAAGGTGAATTGTAAATTTGCGATAAAATATGACGGGAAACGGTGATAAATGGCCAACCCCAAACGTGAAGTAATTCATCGAACTGGTTCATGTTGGAATTGTTAATGAGAATGACGTCGGTCATTTCTTTTCATCATTTATGTATTCGCGTTATTAAAACCTCGGGTGATATATGGGAGAGCGGCTCCAAAAGGTGGGTATGGCCCCATCCCCCTTGGATTTAGTAAACTTTAAAATTAATATTACCTATATGCTCGTTTGAATTCCTGATGCCACCGTACAATAATATTATCAATTGTAGGATGCTTCTAAGTGATTCCGATCAGTTTCGAATTGATCATTATTTTCTGCTTTTCTTGGTGGAAAATTGTTTTAAAATTATTTTTGTTCAGGTATGAACATGATCCCTTTCCCCTGTAAACGTTTTCTAGATCCGCTCCTGGTGAAATTCTGACGTGCGGCTCAATAATTTTAAGGTATTCCTTGAACATTTCAGCCATCGTTTTAAGCCGTAACATTTAATGCTCCTCCTGTAAATTTTTATTATGGACTGATTATTTTTATCTTTTTTGGACAAGCCTAAAGCTGTGGAACATGGATGATCTAAGTGGGATCACTATGCTAAAGTTATGACTACTACTGCGTAGCAGAGGAGTGCTCGCAAAAAGCTCACAGACTTTCAAACTTTGATTCTTTGGTATCATTCTCGTCCCTGTCCTTTGACCATAATGGGATTTTGCTGGCAATATGTGATTCCCGAATGTAATGACTTCCTAAAGGATTCTTATTTGAGAGTGTAAAAATGATCACAAAGGAATGAGAGGTCAGCTCAAAAAGAATTGGAGATGAGATAAGCCTGAAAAGAGGAGTCATTTTTTGAATGTTGGAACCAGTGTGAAAAAATTCTCCCTTCAACTTCTAGCACCCATGACGAGAGCGACCATACGGCAAAGAGTCGTCGTCCAACCCAAGAGTCGGTTGTCAAAATTCAGCCGCTTAAGCGCTCATGTCGCGCTTTGGTCTCATCCGCTAACCATAATCCTCCTTTCATCTGCAGCTCTTAAGCTCCCAGTGAAGCCGGACGCTGGGTTTGAATACCTCTTGTCTTGTGAATGGTGATGTAAGTGGGAGTGGCGTGCACTTGTGAAACCTCCTCGCCTTCTCCTTTTTCACTTTTAGTTTTCCCGTCCCTTTCACATTATGAATGCCGGCGGATATTTTTGATGTCCCGTAATACCGGCAATCTTCGGAAACGGGATTGTACCATTGTCGGTGTTTTTCATTTTAACATTACACAAAGTAGCGAAACTCTGTTCTTCTATCCAAAAGGTAGTTCATCAACTTATTTGTGGTACGTAACAAACGTGTGTCTTCCAAATTCGGCATAATTGTCAAATATTCAAATATATATTCTTGTGAATTCTAATTTTCAGCTGGCATAAATTTCCGCGTTATAAGCGTTTGCGAGCTCTGTTTTTGAAGGTATGACGTCCCTCCAAAAATAATATTCCTTTTGGCTAAAATCAGAGTTCCCTTTTAACATACACGTGTACGAGTTTAGTAGCTTAATTTTACATAGGTTTACTTAATCTTAAAATACTTATTTTCAACATTTTTTACTCTAAAGTTTCCGTATCGAAAAATCTTTTTAAAAGTAAGGCAGAAGTGAATTGTTGCAATGCAGCAATTTCAAAGTGTAAATTAATTTGCTTTGACCGAAATTCGAACCTGTATCCCTCGATGTCCAGCCGAGTGCTTTATCCATTTAAGGTACCAAGGCGTCAGTCGGTAGCTATGATAGTACTTAGTCTTTAGCAATTGAATAAACCTCGTAAATAAAATATTGCGGTGCACATTGGACTATATAAGTGTATGTATGTATGTATGTATGTGTATATATATATATATATACATATATATATATATATATATATATATATATATATATACATATATATATATATATATATATATACAGGTATATATATATTCACATGTAAATAGATGTATTTTAGCATTTTGATCATCTATATCATTATTTATTACAATACTTTCTCTAACTCAATGCCAGCTTCGGAGTACACGTAATTGGTGGATTTGTATTTGCTTACCATAAATCTAAAAAAGTTATTTTATCAACCATTGCTATCGACATCTGAAGAATATTCATTGACTGGGTTTGGAGCCCCGAATTTAATGAATGTTAGCGTCATATTTCTCCAAATTACTTTAAAATTCAAATAATGCCGAATGAACTACCTTGTATATGTTAATTATTCCAGAATTTATTGTTGCAACTTATGTTATTAATCTGCATTCAAATGGGAGGAAATAAAACTTCAAATTTATTCTTATATGTCCAAATAAATCATAATCCCTCTGATAATTATTACAGGGCGGACGATGTGAATTTTTTCTTTACTTTTCAGTATCCATTTTTGCAAAATCTAACGATTTCTCTAACATGGTGTTACTGAAGTAGGTTTTAGTAAAGTATTACATAGTTTAACTCCTCTATTTGTTAACATAATGAAGCTTGATCCATCGTTTATGTATTCAAACAATGTAAGCAACCGCTATTTTTACGCACAGAATTAAATATTTTTCGACAGTGGAGTTTCAATCGACTTTTGGAACTCTTTTGTATTTTGTAACAATATGTGGACGTACATTTCCGAGCTTACCCTCGTTCATAGAGATCATAACATTTACGTTATGGGATTGATTGAGCTCTCTGGTAGGTAATCTGTAAAAAAATTGGAAAAATTCAACGCAGCCCTTTCTATTGGAATTCCTTGTGATGTCTCAAAAAATAATTCGACGTGTATCCACCGCCTACCGCAATTCACTACCCGATTGTTTAAAATCTATCATTTGATGATGATAAACTGATGAGGGTTTCTAACTTATCAACAGCCAAAATCAGCTTAAAAACGAGTTTTCAGCACGATGTTCCGCCATTAAATCCATCGTAGCTAAAAATACAATGGTGCGGAAATAGATGGTCTCTTAAATCAGCCTCGGGCTGTACAAGTTTGACTCGCTCTTTTTTTATAACGCTCACTCTCCTCAGGAATGTTCTTCAATGCCTCTGGCGTGATTCGAACCATGCCATCGATCTTTAAAGCTGAGGCCGAGAGGCACTGCGTCGGATCCATATTTCATGCCTTAAAGTGTGAAGAGCGGATCGAAAAACACCGCCATCCCCAGCATGATTTTACGCCCTGGTGGTTCAAATCGCTTGAACCAACAAAAAATAAATGCCCATTTCCAATTTAAAAAGAAAAGCGATTAGTGCCTCCTCTCCCGAAAGAAAGACTCGACGTGCTGGAGTTCTGATAACCTTCCAGAGGACGCATCACTCCTACTCTCTCGCCCACCACTTCTCACCCCGGCTCAAAAGGTGTCGACGGGCTCCGGATAGAGCCGGAAACTTGCGCCTGCGGGTGGGGGAAGTGTAGCAGGCTGTCGAAGGCATTCAGAGAGGATATTTGATGATTGGAAGGGATGGGTGAAGGAGTGCAAACGTGCGTAGGTTTGTGCATGTGTGGAGTTGGCAGAAGGGAAGAGGTGAGGAATGGTTTCTCGACCATCCTTTCTCCACCCATCTAAGGCCTTTCGCCCGATTGGTCTCGCTTCGTTCCTTCATTCCTTTCCATCCCCCCTCTCCACCTCACTCTCTCAACACTCAATCGCAGGTTGTGCCAGCTTCTCCTCGTCCCTTACAAAGTCAAAAGTAGACAGAAGCCGCCGTGGCCAAGTTGCCAGACTCCGCTCTTCTCCCATTTCTGCCCGAGTTCCCCGACTCCCTCAATGAGTGCGGAAGCTTCCGATTTTTTAAACCCCCCCCCGCCAGACTTGCTCTACCCCGAGACTTCCATCTCCCCACATCCTCTCCGCCGTCCGTCGCATCGTTGCGCCGCCCCCTCGGTCCCATTCTCCGAGTCCCTTTTGAGTCTCGCCAACCTCCGTACTCTTTCCCCTCCCCCAGAGTCTCATTCCTCCTTCGCCGCATTCTCCTACTTCCCCCGAACTTCTGCTCTCTCCTCCTCCTTCGCCGACTACTCTCCTCCTTCTCCCTCCCCACTCAGCTCTTCTTCCTCTCCCACGCTTTGATCCGCCGTCACTTTCACCCTCCAATCTAACCATCCAGCCTTTTCAGGGGGGTCAAAACTGTGCTCACTCCGCCCCACGATAGTCGTCGCCGTTCCTGTCCCGTCGCGCGTCCTCCACGCTTGCTCATTTTCTCTCACTTCCCTCTCTTTCGAATCTCCTCTAAGACTTCTCTTTCACCCCTCTCCTAACTCCCATCCTCATGACATACCAATTCTCAAATCCAGAAACTTTCTCGTTATCCCCATTCCTTTTCATCGACCATCGAAGCTCTTTTGCTTCGTGCATTGGGGTAGTAGTAGTAGTTTTGAGGGGAGGCGACCGACAGCTAAGGTCATTTGCGCCATAGGGGAAGGACAGGAAAGGATGAAGGGTGGAGAGAAACCCGGCGTCGGCATTAGCCTACTCTTTACGAAAGGCGCCAAGGGGTCCGCGGCTTAACGTCCCATCCGACGGACGGCGTACTCACCCAAAGTGCCCTCCACAAAGCACCTCACGTAGGGATCGAGATACCTCTGAAAAATATTCAACACCGCCGGGATTTGAACCCGCGCCCTCAGGGTGGGAAGCCAGTACGTTAGCCCCCGCACCATCTCGATCCCCTCGTGCATTGGGAGGAGGCATGCTCACGCAGTCCTCGGGTCACGTTCCGGTTTGAGCCGTCACTCGAAATGCTTGTCGCAGTCACGAATTTGATTACTGTTTCGTTTTTCTTGCGGTAAATTCCGCGGAGAGTTTGCTTTTGCTTCTTCAGTCAACGAAATCATAAATAATTTGCCAATTCTGCCCCACCCGGTGACTGCCGCCTCCAAAATTTCCAATGGGATTGATCTGGAAGAGGAGCGTGGGCTGAATCCTCGAAAAAATCACGTAAAAGGGAAATAAAGTCTTAACTCTGTCCCCGGATGCTGAGTGGATGGATTTTATCGAAGTGAATAATTTAAGCGTTCTCTCGTCACCTAAAATCAGGCATGCAAGGGAGCATCGTAAACTTTCAATTATTATTAAAAAATGAACGACATAAACTTATTTGTTATTTTTTATTCTTAATATTTCTCTACTTAGTCACCATCAGAAATTATTCATTTCTCCCAGCGTTTCTTGGCCTTTCGAAGCCCGTCTTTTTGGAACTCAGCAGATCGCGTCGAAAACTATTGTTCCAACTCTTAAATGGCGACATTTTTGTTGCCAAATCTCCGACCTCGCAATGGTTTTTTGAGTACTGTGATTAAGAAAAAGTCGTTTTTGGCGAGATCGGGAGGATATGGCAAAATTCCAAATCCACATCGCTTTGATTGCCGTTCGCGCCGTGGTCGTTATTACAGGTTTCGCCGTGTTTTCTTCTGTAAAGGTGTCCGGGTTCCACGACATACAGACGTGGAACCCAGCGTGCTAACTTCTTTGACATGTGATATTCTTCGTGACTAATTTTCCACACGCTGTCGTACCGAAGGTCAGTCTCATTCATGATCATTTTTAATGGTTGCTTTTCGGTCTTATAGTATGAAGTCCTCCACTTTCTTCACAGTGGCATCCTCGTCCGTGAGTTTTCCACTTCTTGGAGGGACACATGGCCAGTTTGGAAATTCGTTCATTCATCGACTCAAAACTGTGCCATATGATGGGGTATCATTTCGATAAACAGCCATCATTTTATCGTGGATTTGGCGGGCACTGTAACCTTCAAATAAAGGAACTAAATCTCACTGCGAGCCTCATATCTCCCTTTGCGAGTTACTTCATTCTACGGCTTCCGGAAACGAGCCAAAAAACATTAATAGCGGTAATTTACAACATCATTTGCATAATGATCAATTAATATGCAGAAGATAATTATCCATGTATCTTGGTTATCTCCTAGTAATAATTACTTGAAAACGAAAACCACACGTATGTTGGGGTTCAGATTGTAGCAGTAGTTTATTTACTAGCCTTTCCTACCGTAAAGCTGAAGATGAATTCTCACGGTTGTATCTATCGCGTTATAATTGGTCCTTTCTGTAACCCGGGATATAACGTTTTGTCACGACTGCAATGATAACTTCGGCCACTATTAACTGAAGGAACCACATTCTTAAGTTTCAAGGGAGTTAGTGTTGTCAAATCCTCATTTGTCACCTCATACCGCTTTAATTGGGGGATCATATTGTTGATTGCTAATACGAAAACAACGGACGTCATTTTCCTCGACACGAATCGATTGAAATTTCCGTGATTGGCGTGCTATGAGCGTACGCAGGAACTTTTGCTCGGTGAAGTATCGGATGAAATATCGTTCATTGCTCTTTTGGCACCGATATTGTCTTCTGAGTCAAGGACTATTGACTTCCGAACTTTGACTTTGGATATCTTTTCACACGAAGAGTTTAGTGTGAAAGTTCCGTATTGAACGCCCAGGCCTCCTCGAAACAAATCCTCTCTATATTATTCCTATCGTTTTTGATTATTCCACATTACCAAGGCATGAATAACTTAAAACTTAAAATACCAAGGGGTCCTTAATTAATTTATGGCCTAAATTATCATAGTGAGCCCTGTGAATGACTGAATAATGTATCAGGAAGAGTTCCGTTACCAAACCACGCGGCGAATGACTTCGTGAAGCCAGTATTTGTTCCCTGCGGCTTTGTGACATTTCTATTTTACAAAGCTCTAGCACCTTTTACCACTCTTTATTCGTGGTTTGTATAGGCCGACTTCTCTCTTTCCCCCCCCCCTCCACCCGCATTTTACCTCTCGCTCCTACGCCCTCACTCCAACTTTCCTCTTGTGATTCTTTCTTCGTTGTCTCCTCGTGGTTCTCTGCTGTGCTATAATTTTCTTTTTCTTGCCACATATAGGTATGAGCACCTTTATTTCATTAACTTGTTCAAAACAAGAGTAAAATTCCTCGCTCCCAATACACTGAATTTTTCACTATCCCCATTGTGCCATTACTAATTTCATTGAGCGACAGGACCGCGCGAATCGAACCGGACGGCAAAGGACTGTAGTACACCATTTCTCGAGAATCCACATTTGTTTACAATTCGATTTTTCAACTCTCTCGGACGTTTCAAAGTTCTCATTGAAGTAACCACTGTTATTCAATAATTGAGGATAAGACTTCCAACCTGATTTCACTTGAAGTAATATGTTTCAGTTTTCTTTTTTCGATTCCATTTCCTCGTTTCAATAGTTCAGTAGTTAGTTTATTTCAAAACTATTATGCGTTGGGCTCGTAAGGATAACTCAATCTGAGGTATTTGGTTATCTTTTAGGCTGAAATGGTCCCTGTTAATTAAAAACCTCGAAAACGTTGTCATCCACGTCACGAGTGGTCCATTCTAATGCTTGGTCTAGGGAATCAATCTATGGATGATAAATTTATGCATTGGATAATACGGTTATCTTCTTGCATTTCGAATTCTTGACTGTGGCATAATTTGTTATTCCCGTGATTCCGTCTTCTGCGTGCAAAAACAGCACTCTAAGTTCAGTAAACTATGGCGTCCTATCGGACGACTTGTTGACCCTTTCTTCCGTGCTCTTTCGTTTTCCCCCCCGGTGGCCTACTTCCATATCGATCGTTAATGATGCAAATGACCGAGGACCGCGAATGCCTCCTCGAGTTACTAATGAATAATTTTTACCTCCACCGTATATCTGGTGTCATTCAGTTTTTGCAAGCTCCCCCTAAAATCGTTTGCTTATTTTCGTCTTTTACCTCCTCCCCATCCCCTCTCCATTCCCCCACACCCAGGACTCACATCGTGTTCCCTGTCCCTTTTTTTATACACTCCCCCCCCCCGCCCGGCAATTTCCCCGAGATAAACCGACTCTCTCCCCTCCCCCTCCACTCGCCCCTTGCAAAACTCGAAGCCGAGCGATAGTTGTTCTCTCTTCACCGTCCTTTCAGCCAATTCGGCGTTATGACGTGTTCCGCCGTGACCAAAAGGGCCGAAGCCCGCCCCCTCGCGCAAGCTCACTCCTACCTTTCGCCGACACACACACACACGCCAGTTTCCCTTCTTGCCTTTGGCTCACGTTGGAGGAATGTGTTGTTTTGAGCCTTTACGAAACACGCCACCATCGGGGGTGGCGTATCGTTTGCAGCAGAAACCTTTTTTTTATACAGTTGACCGTGGTCGAACAGTTTACGTGCAAAATTGGATTGTGACGGATTTATTTTGTTTGCCATCGGAAACAATGATGTGCTTAGTTAAACCTAAATGTGTATATTTTATTCGGTCGTATTGTACAAAGTTTGTGTCCGTTGCTCGCCGATTTGTTTATCGCCCGCAATGTTTTCCCTCTCATATGTTCACATATTGCCAACATTATGGTATTTGTCAAATTGCCATATATTAGACTGAAAATTACCAATTTTTATGTGAATTTACTTTTACGTAAAAGGTTTTTCTGCAAATATATATTTAACTTAAATACATTTAATGACAGCGTGATTGTGAGCCAGTGATATCATCGAGATTGAGTTCAGATTTTAATGTTAATTTAAAATTGATAAATTAAATTGAAAATAGCATTAACTGAACTATGAACTCAAACCGTAATGAATAATGTGTTAATTAGTTGAATAAAACTTGCATGCATATTCAAGCACTGCTGTGCTGGTGTGTAGGTTGTCTCTACCCAAAACCCACATTAACCAGTTGATAATCAATAGTAATAATTCAATCCTTGATATTCAGCATTCTATAATAATTAAATGAGAACTGCTTGATTTTTAAATTCCATGGTAAAAGGTATTACCTACTCTATAACTTCAAGAATACGATTAAATACCTCAGTCATATTCTTATCATTTCAAGAAGATGTCCCGAAAATAAATTTTGCTATCGTCAAGAAACTGATGTGTTAAAGAACTGGGCATATACAGGCTGCGGCACATGACTTCCTTTTTTAAACAGATTTTGCCTTATAAAATAGGAAGTTATGTTGCCGCGCTCTCTGTGTGTGTATGTGTATGTGGGGAGTCCGGATGGGCAGTGTTAGGAAGAGGTGTAAGGCAGGGTTACCCATTATCACCTTTGCTGTTTAACGTGTATGTGGAGGAAATGATTAAAGAGGCATGGGAAGAACTGGAGTTGGGAATGAAGGTGGGCGGGGAGTTAGGTTTGCTGATGACCAAGCCTTAGTTTGTCAGTCAGCCAAGGGGCTGCAAGCATTGCTTAGTGAATTGGAAATTCAGTGCGACAGGTATGGGATTAATAAAACAAAGGTTATGCGATTTTCTAGAAAGAAAAAGGCTAATCTTAACATTAAAATAGGAGGGCAAAAACTAGAGCAGGTAGAACAGTTTACGTATCTCGTAGGTGTTTTGGACCAACATGGTTAAAGTAGTAGGGACGTAAGGAGAAGAATTGCGCTAGGCGAAGAGGCTTTCACAAGGAGGAGGGAGTTGATGAGAGGGACGTTGAGGGAGGATATTAAGAAAAGATTCGTGAAAACTTTAATATGGAGCGTAGCTATGTGCGGCGGGGAAACGTGGTGATTGAAGCAGGAGGATAGACGTACATCGGAGGGTTTTGAAATGTGGATTTGGAGAAGAATGTAGGAGGTGAAATGGACCGAGAGGAAAACAAATGAGGAAGTACTTGATATGGTGGGCGAAGAGAGGGGTTTGTTGGGAGAAATCCTGTGGAGGCAGGAAAAGTGGATGAAGGGGATATTGACCGGCAGTGGGCTGTTGAAGACTGTAATAGAGGGGAGAATGTTGGGCAAACGAGGAAAGCGCAGGAACAGGATTGTGATGTTGGGAGGAATGACGGAATGAAGAGGGGAAGGAAGTACTCAAATATGAAGAGGGCCCTGATGTAGAAAAGTTGCTGGATTGTGTTTTGTTAGGAGCCACAAAATATTTATGTGGTAGTTGTGTGTATCCAAAAACCTACCCGAAGCGGTAGATTACCTTATAATAATGATATCCATATGTATACATTCAAAAACGAAAACCCGCCATATGTCTAGCAAACATTCATTCCAGTTTTATTCATTTAATTTTTATTATTTATCATTTTTTTAATTAATTCAATTAATGCAATTTTTACACTTGTGATTTGCTCGATCCCGCCTTCTGCACCTCTCCTGTGTGCGTATTTTATGTGTTTTCTTTTTCCTTATATCTATTTCCATGTAAAGGAATATACCTGTATATATATTGTACGAACATCTCACGGATGTGAATAGTAATTCAAACGAAGGAGCGAGATGGCGTTGGCAAACAAAAATATTAATAACCACATAACAAAGGGCACTTACCCATGTACCGAAAATTTTGTTGCAAGGCTACCTTCCTCTTCCTATGATTTTCCCCAATTTATATATATATATATATATATATATATATATATATATATATATGTATGATATTACTGAAGGAGAATGATCAATTGTGCAAACATTTTGCTAAAACTATTTGTGCCAATGTTTCCCAGCATGCCATCACGTCCAAAAGTCTGGCAAGGTCGTATAATAGCTCTAATCTTTTTTCTCATCCGAGGTAAAGCGGTAGCAGAATTCCGTCAAAAATGCAAAGAGAAATTGGCAGTATATTTACCTTTTTTTAAATTGTGAAATTGAGCGGTGAAACGGTACTATTTACATATATCTGGTCATACTACTTGTATATTGTCCTATTCATGCGGTGTAGGTTGTGGGACATGCTTGTGCGCCCTTTGTTAGGATAGTAAAATTTCTTATAGTGAAAAGCTAACGACAGTTTATATGGCATGTGAGGGTGACGGTAGATTCTTGGGAAATGAAATTGGGACACGTACGATGAATGTGAGTGCCGCGGTTTAAGGGCCACAATGTTTGCATTTCAATGTTAAATTGTAGTAAAAGGCAGTACGGAGTGAGGAATGTTATGATTTTTGCTCGATCAAAAGAAATTTTCCACCAAATGTGTTTTTAGTATTCATAATTCTATGAGGGACACTCGTTTTTTGTGAGATTTCACAGAGTAAGTGCTGTTTTTTTTACCTTGCGGTTACCTCTTTACAAAGTTACCATATTTACCTTTTAAAAAAGTTACCATTTTACCTTTTTCACCTTTATCTTTGCCTGCGTAACGAGATGCACCAATTTGGTGGAAATAATCCTTCCTGCGCGTCGTTGAACATATAGAATGTGAACTCAAGTGAATAACGTTAGTTAGTCATTTCTCTTGTTTTAGTACCGCTTCAACCGAATGCTACCTATTTCAGTGTGCCCTAGTTTTAAAAGAAGTAATTTGTTATGCTCTCCGGTAGGTAATCTTATCTTCGCTCGGCAAAGAGTCTAAAGCAATCGTGCGGAAGCGCTTAAATTAATCCGCATATAACTTAAAATTTTGTGGGTCCATAATTTCGTTCTGGAAAATGTATTATATAATATAGGAATGTCCATGTGAACATTTACACCAAAAACAAATTTTTTTGGTGGGAAGTGGGTGCGATAATTACGTTGAGTTCGTGTGGTAATTCCGAGAAACTGCGGGAGATGCCTGGACGGTTACTTTTAACGGAGTCATGCGCTAAATGTACATTAAAATTCAGCAATTTCGGAGTGTAAAAATCATTCGCCTTGGCCATGCTGGTCTAGGCGAATGAATGTTACATTGCTAAATTGTTTTTCTTCGTATGGTAATGTTTAGTGGCTCAGTTACTCAGTTATAAGGAAACACATCTTTGAAATTTGGTAGTCATTTTGTTAATCTGAAATGCTATTCGTTTTTTCTGAACCGGAGGCTTTTGATTACCTGAGACCTTGTTAAAAGTGATTGAATATGATTAAGCTTGTGCACACGCAATAGCTGAACCAAGTTATGGGCTACATTTATTTCAATGTGGCATTTATTTCCTTCTCGTTATACAGCTATTAATTATACTTAAAACGTCTTCAATATTCAGTAGTTTTGACCTGAAGTTTGGGCTTACTTTTCAGTGTTATTAATTTCTATCATATCTTTACCACTGAATAAATCAATTTAGTTAGATATTTGACTCAGTCTATGGTAATGTCGTACGGAGAACTTTTCGCATAATGCAAACTTGCGAGTTGTGAGACAAAGTTGATCGTTTCATTTCTTTTGGTTTTCTCCGCAAATTGATTTGATAATGATGTGGCAAGTAACCAATATTCGTGTCCACCTGCTTTTTCGGTCATTATTCGCACAACCTTAATTTCAAAGTTGACCGAAATTATTTTTTCAAATGTTGTCATCATTCTCGTGTGTAAATAGTCTCTTTAAATTTAAATGCTTAGTTGAAACACTCAGTAAATTATTTTCTTAACATTTTTGGACTTGCGTAAATATATTGACCTTTATGGGATTTTACGGGCCGGACTTTTAATATATTTCTTCGGAGATCACAATTTTGAGGCTCGATGATACGATCTACCGTGCACACCAAATTTTATTGCAACCTAAATTATCCGCTTGCTTTCATCAAAATATCCCTTTTTTTTAAATCTGATTCAATCCAGCGCTAACAAAGGACCGTGAAATTGGAAGGGCAGAAAGGAGATTACGGGAATTTCCAATTTTGGGCGTGAACATCGGCCATCCATCCTCTTGCAGCCGCATTAAGTACTTCAATTTCTCCGAGTCTACGCCGTTATGCATCTTTGTAACCGTAAACAACAGCATTCTGTCTATTCCTCCTAATTTTTATCCGGCTTTAAAAAATGTATGTCAGATGCATCTACGCTGTTTGCTCTTATATCTTGCTTCATATGTAGTTTGCTTACTTTTTCGAGCTTCGTATTGGTTTACCAGGAAAATCCTAGAACAATGAAAAAATTAATGCTTTGAGTAACGTTAGTTCGTAACGTTGTATTTTTTCGGGAATTAAGAGATTTAATTTTGAATGAGTTTTCCTTTCTTCTTCTTCCGCCATGCTTCTAAACTTTGCGTTGGGGTATTAATCTAATCAGGAAAGGGCTTGATATGAAAGAATCGCAGCATCCTCAACGTTGACAATGGCTTTTTCTGCCTTTAGCCCTTTCTTCGAATTCCAAATATAGAGATACGAGTATAATGGCCCAGTGTGAATTAAGACGAAGAAGAGCAAGGGAGTCTTCATGTCATGAATAAGTTTTCATGATTTCGGGACCACCGCTTAGTTTTTCGAGGGATGCCTGAATAATATTACTAAGTTTATCCCTCGTGACGGTAAAATTAAATAGTAACTACTCCTCTATTCACAGCTTTCGGCGTAATTAATCGTTCCTTTTTTATTAAATAAGGTATTTTTAGGGTTAACTTAGTAAGGTTTTTTTTTAATAAAGCCAAATACACTATATCACCGCATGATATAATGTGTGTAATGTGTGTGTATGTGTGTATGTGTGTGTGTGTGTGTGTGTGTTCAAGTATACATGTGTATGTGTGTTTGTGGTTAAATGTCGTGATCAGTCAAATTACTACTATTTTAGTGTCTCCCATGCCGCAAATTACGCAGAAAACACATTTTTGTCCTGATACAAGTGGAAATCGGTATAAAATTATTTTTTTAACTCATATCTGGAGGCGGAGAAAATATAGAAAACCATCCGCGATTGATCATAAGTTAAGATTTAGAATGCCTTGCACAGGGAAGAAAGGGTATATCATTTTCCCAAATTCACAAAATTTGCGGTCGTCTTGCTTTTCGATAACCTAACTGCTCGTTCAGATCAGCCACTTTTGCTTCGCGTGTATACGGCAAAATAAAATCATTTCGTGTCAGAGTAAATGCATTGCATCACGAATACGTTTTATTTCCTTCGACAGACGACAATCGATGAGCTATAACGCACGCAATTTCGTGACCTTGCCCTTTTCTAATCCCAATTCCCACCAAAGGATTCCTTGGTGGATTCAAGAAAGGCTTTGAAGCGCAGTCAGCGTAGGCTATTAATGCTTGTTATTTTAATGATTAACCTCTAAGCACTGCGTCAAAAAGTAAGACGTTATTGCAAAATAAATTTTTTAATATTTTTCAGACTTGTTGATGGGTCAATGATATGACAAGATAAAGATATACTTTTATATGAAGAGTTACTCTCTTTTTATATTTTCATAGGAAACAAGATGTCATTCAGAGAAGCTCTCTGTGATACTTATCCTAAAAATGTGTTGCTTGAGTATAGCATAAAATCTATCCTCCAAAATGTTGTTTCCTTATTTACTCCTAATATTCATTTTGGATGACGTTTTCATTAGATAATATTTCATTGTCACCATGCTCTTATAACTCCCCTGTTCTTTCTGTTGAGAGTTAAGTGACTATGATAAGCACAAGTAAGAAGTTAAATGAGTTTTTTTTGGAATTAATTGGAAATTACGTATCTTACCCATTCGATGGAAATATTGTTACGTAGTTGAATCAAGTGGCTAGCTGTATTCTTTACTCACAACAATTACGCTCTTATGTCATGGATTAGCCTCAAAGCCTTTTCCGGCATCTAAAGTTTTGGTGTCGCTATCCATTCCGTATTTCTCTCAAAATTCTTTTACCACTAAGTGTATATTAAAGAGCTTCTCTTGGAAATTATCCTTCTTCCATCCGTTGCACACAGCACTTCCATTTTATCCCGTTTTGTATTATTTTCTCGTCAATCTCTTGTAATTTAAGACCTTCCTAATCTTTAAACTCCTTCGTCTATCTGGTCCAAAAATGTATTTTACTCATAAAAAAATAGTATTTCTGCTGTTTTAACCCTGTTTTCGTCATGTTGTATTTGTGTCCATAATATTTTAAGAGAATATAGGAGAGTCGGAACCGTCATGATATCATAGAATTGTAATTGTCTCTTGTCATGTGTTTTTCTTTTTATTGTTCATGTTATTGTTCTATTTAATGTGTTTTATGTAATATAGAACTCTTTCTTTATCAAACGCAATGCCAAATCCTAGCCGCTGAAAACTGCGTTACTCTTTCTTGCTAATTTCACTCTATTTGGGTTCATTATTGTACGAATATTTGGCTTTTAATTCTCCATTCTCATTCATAAATGTTTTACTAAAGTATGCTGCATTTTCTTTAAAACAGTCATGGGTGTGACGAGTTTGATTAGGTTAAAATAGCTTGAACCTTTCTGCATATTTATGATTTTTTTAATTACCCTCATTCATTTGTTTGTTTTATTATTCAATATATAATTTTTATATTTGTCAACATTCATTTGATTGTTGGTATTAATAAATGTAATCATTGGCATTCCTCCGTATTTTGAACAGTGAATTGAGCTCTTGCTGAAATGGTGAAAGAGTTGTCATTATTGTTGTGAATTACTTATTGTGCGGTTGACCACACATGATTAAATTAAGTTTTTCCTGGGTATGGTACCAATGTTTAAAAAAATCCAATTTGGCTAAAGAAAAATATGGGTAAAACGTGAAAACCAGCTGAATTTATTATTTCCCTGAACAGAAACCTTTTGAGTTTTTATTGAACGCTAATAATAAAATCATTGTTTCACGAATGCTCCTCCCAAATTGAAATGAAATCATAGAATTTAAAAGTTGGCAGAAGTAAAAGTTATTTAAGAAGCGAAACACGTGGGTAGTTTTCGAGATTTTTATATTTGTTCATTATACTTTTGTTATTTTTACTTTTAGCAATAAAAAGTCTGAGCGCCTGGATGGTGTGATTTTTTAAATTTGTTATTTCATAGAAAGTTCGGATTAGCATGTTTATTTATTAAATGAGTGATTTCTTTTAATTTTCCTACTAAGGAGGTAATTATTCAGTAACATCTGCAGGTGCAATGAATTTCAACTTTAAATTATGTTCTCTACATATCATCAGTAATCTTGAGTATGTTGTGAACAATTTTGCTATCAGACATACTATACTGCATGTGTATTTGGAAATCTTTTGGAATGACACAAGCAGTGTTTTGGCCGGCATAGCATTAGTAGGACAGTTGGCTTATATGTATAACAAAATTTGCAAAACATGTTTACCTTATCAACTATATTTTTTAAATCCCAGCAATCCTCTTAAAATCATTTAGGTTGAGTAAATGTTATTTTGGAGCTATCAGAATCTATTGGCTGTTGTCAGTGGAAGTGGGAGGCTCTTTGTCTGCAGATGGAAATTACTGTGATGTAAGAACTGTATTTTCATACCGCTAATAACTTTGCCGGCACTCAGAAACTTTCCGGAGCCTTATCATCTTATGAAATTTCGCTGTAAACGGGAATAGTATCCTCCGCATGGTTTAATTGGAGAGTGCATTTCCCAGTACACTGACCATTTAGCCGGCCATGCGAAAACGGTGTCAAATTATTTAAAATGTGGTTTCCTTCAATGTTTGGTCTTAATGTGAGAGATAATTTTTAGGATATGCTCGGTCAGTGAAGTGAATATTCTTTTTTCCCATGTTTCCATTATCCAAATTATTTGGGAACTATGGTAATCCGATAAGCGTAGTTTCGCTTCACATGAAGTCATCGTTAAACTAAAAATGGATTTTGAAGCTGAAGTTGCCGTTGGAAGGCCTTTCTTGCCTCAGTTGAAAAGAAACACGGACGCATTTTTTTTAAAGGAAAGTCGATAATTATCGGAATTCGCAGGCTTTAGTCAGTTGGCATCAGCAAGATATTTTCGGCGTCGTTCCACTGAATCCTAAACCCACCCCACCCTCGCCATCCTGTTCCTCCTCAATGACGCATAAACTCCGAGACAGAAATAAATGAATCGATTTAAAGTTCCCTCGGATGCACCCGTATTGCAAAGATATTGAAGAGAGTGGTAGGAAGGAGAGTTCACTCCGTGTGGTAAAGAGCATCGTCTAAGGTTTCATAGCGGAATGAGTAGTCTGGAGTAATGATCGATCAAATTTTTCATGACGAAAGAAGTGAATTAATAATGCATGATACTGCCACCTAAGCCCATATTGATGGTGGAGGAGAATTCACTCCGAAGCATTATGTCTCCATTAGCCGAATGGGCTCAATGATCTTCTATCTACCGGCAGGAATTTTTTTCATTTCTTAAAACCAAGGACCTCTCTTTGTAATGGATTTTTCTGGAAACAGTATTAAAACTCTGATATTGGCTCTTTACAATGTTTCAAGGCCATGGGTTCGACACATTGTAAAAATCATTAGAAATGTAAAAATGTAAGCTCTTAAAATGCATAGCTTTCGTTTTAAAAATTCATAGAAAAACAATGGTTGAATTTCTAGTAACTGTTAAGGGTATCTTATGAATTTTTCTTCCAAAATTTCTTGTAAACATTCTCTTCGAACGTACTTATCCGCCATGTGGATGTATTCGGCATGTGGATGTACACCACGTCAAGAATTAAATTCAATTTGTTAGCTTTGGAGAAGTCATTAATTCTCATGAAATATAGTTGACTGATAAAGAAAATTTTAACGTAAGAATTATGAATTTATAATTATCTAAAGCGTGTATTTTGACCAAAAATTAAATCAAAAACCCTTGTACGTATGCTTAAAACTTTCAGGCTTCACTTCGTGGAATGTTTGATGTCCTCCCTCCCCCTTCTACGTAGCCACCCCCTCACCTCTGTCCTAAGGGCTTATATTCCACTACTGCATGCGAAACAAACTTGTGCCTGACGATAGCGCAAGTCGGTGAAATACGTTGTACCTGAAAATAAAGTCGGTGGAAAATTACAAACTCATTTAATATGTACAGAAACCCTTGGTTTCAAACTTGAGGATAGTGTCATTCTATGAGGTGTATGGGAAAAGTTTCAAAGGACCAAGTGATTTTATGTTTGAATGGGAAAAGTTGTCTCGTTAAAAATACAAACATTTCTTTCGAACATTAATAAAATATGTATAATTGTGAAATCTTGCAAAAGAATGGGGCAGACTTTTTTCATAGTAATGATGACAACCTGTTTTAGATTGAATAAGAGTATATATCGCAGCATTTCCTGCTCGTAACCTTACTGAGATTGGCGTACGAGATACCAAATCTTAACTACATTTGCGCAAATGTGTTGTCCTTAAAAATAACTATGGGTACTTGGTTCCTTGTTCCAGGTATTGTACCTCTTCATCTCCTCTGCACTTAACGGGACGAACAAATTACCCCAGAACCATCCAGTGAAAAATGCCGATATCCGATGTTATTTCGTTGATACAGATGTGATTAGCTTCACGAATATTCTTTTCTTTCACTGTAGACTTTTCCTACCCATCATGTGATTATTCAGGCTGGCGAGACAGTGGAGTTGGACAGCCATTGAGCGAAGCGCTTGGGAGACGATGAAACGGCACCATTGTCCCGGCGTACCTCTAGTCAATCCTAGCAACCCCGCTCGCCGTCTGGAAGGAATGGGTGTGTCCGCGCGTGAGGGTCCTCTGCTCTCTCTCTCTCTTTTCCACCGACGCCGCCGCCACGTAATTTTTGGCGCCACTTCCACCCTTTTATTCGTCGCCTCTGACGAGACAACCCCGCCCCCCCTCCACCGCACCACCCGCTTGCACACACACACACGCGCCCGCGCGCGCTTTTTTCTTTCATGGCCCCATTCAATTCCCCCATCCAGCTCTCTCTCATCCTCCTCCTCCTCCCCTTCTGCTCCCCCTCTTCCTTTTTATCCTGCTGATATTATTTTTTCAATCCCGTTGGCTCCTCATTTTTCTCCCTCTTCATTTCTCGCCGATGGCCCCTCTCTCTCTCTCCCTTCCTCTCTCCACGTCAGAGCCACTTCCTCCCGCACGCTTCTCCCTCGCCCCCATTCTTTACCCTCCCCCTTCCCGCCTCCAATAGCTTCGCATTACCTTTTCCCTCCGCCTTCCTTCCCGTCCCGTTCCATCTCCCCGTCCCCTCGCCTAACCCCCCTGGTCTTAAAAAGCCCTTCCTTCCCTACTCTCTCCTCCCGCCATCCCTCCCGCCTGCTCGTACGATCCGCCGCCTGCTCTCTCGTGGTCTTCGCTGATAAGATTGCAGCGCGGGATGATGGATTCCGTGCGTGCTAGGGCCAAGGGATTCCTTCTTTCTCTTTACCCCCACTGGGAGTTGGTTTTTGTTGACCCACATAGTCATGACAAGATAGGATGTTCCTTCTGAGCGCCTTCCCCCGCACATCATGCACCGGAATGCCCACATCAAAGGCGGATTCGTACACGAGATGCTAGTTTGGGAAAGTTGGGTACGGTGGCTATCCCTTGATTGGTGGATTTTTGTAGGCCATTACCAGTGTTTTGTCTCCATTTCTCACTCATCCAAAGATGTCTTCGAGATTTCATAACGCGTAGCACTTGGAATCTAATCATGCTAAGCTTGTCTGTGGAGTCTCTCTTCTCTAAAAAGTATTTATTCTTAGTCGTCCTAAAAATCCACCGGTTGAAGTTGATTCCAATAAATATATTCACATTTATGGATGCACGAACTTTCACTCTTCGTGGTAGAGTGGTGATCATGTTCTTGACGGTTTCAGTTCCTATATTCTCTGTTTGGGAATTCAGATTATATTTAAAAAAATAATTTCTGTTCTTTGTCTTAAGAGTGTTTTTAATTGATCCGTCTTCGTTAAAATACATATATAGTATATAGTCTTACATTATATGCTAATTAATTATCTATATTTATGCTTTTCCAGTGATAAATGAATTTAAAATGTTATGTTTGTTAGTATTATAACCGTAAATAAAAAATCAAAAAACATTACGACTTAATCCTATTGTAACATGCAAATTCGACGTCTTTAACTCGGTACTATTTTCGAATGGCTGCGTTGTTATAATAGAGCAATGGGTTAAAGAAGTAGGAAAGTGGAAAAAAAATGAAAGCAATAATTTAAGGGATGATGGCTGAGGAAAATGTGCTTTAGCTTTTTATACGTTGTGGAGTTGAGACATAATGGGAGCGTCTACTTTGCCGAGGTGCTGGTTGTGGACGACATTAATTCTAATTAACTGCGATGGACGAAGTGCAGCCGTAAAACTTTCGCCAACCCTTTATGCTTCCAACGGCGTACCTTTTTCTTCTTCTCCCATTGCTGCTCCTCACTTCATTCCGTTTTTCTACTCCCCGCTCAAAGTTAGCCGCATTTCATTACTTTAGGTCATTTCAGATTCCCCATCCGTCGGTAGAATTAAGGACGACTCTTCACTTCATAATAAACGTCTCCTCTTAGTTGTAGGTGATAATAGAATGATCATTACTAAGTATACAATCTTCGTCTCTCACTATATGTGCATTGATGATTCGTTTCTCTCAAGAATGCATTAATGAAGCGCATATAGACTACTACATGAAAAAAAAAACTTTTTCTAATTACCCGTCATCATTAACTTGTCAAACAATAACGCCCACGAAAGAAAATTAGGAGATGGTAATGCTGGACCTAGTGCAATTGTTTGGTGGCACCTTGAGAGTCATCAGCAATCCTGATCCATTTTGGTGTATTTGACTTTTTGTGATTTTATTCCTATATGATTGCTATTATTCAATTGTTTCTGGCTCAACCATGATTGCTATTGTTTTCAACTGTTGATCCGACGCGGTTAACTACGTTTATTAATTTGTGTGTTTTGGTCGTCTTACTTCGTCCGCGCAATTTTTTTATGCTGTCGAAGGAAAATCACCACAGAATTTGCACTTTTTTACTGTGAATTGAAGTATTATTACCATTTTAGTGAAAGATGAAAAGTTAGGCATCTAAACTGACTCTCACCGCATAGCCTCCCTTCGTTCAGCCCTTTCGACTGAAATGTACCCTTAGGGTACGAGTTGCTCTGATTTGACACTCCGTTTCGTATGCATTTCCCAAAATATTTCTGGTTATAAATTTCTTCGCCTTATGCAGGCCCTGTCAAAAGAATTATTTTTTTTAATCATTTGAAGTCGTTTTCCTCAGATTGAACGAAACTGCCTTGGCGCTCCAGCGACCGAAGAGGACGTTCCGCTCCGTCGGAGAGCTCATTGTCTTTCATGGACCCCCGCACCCTGCATTAATTTTCATTTTACCTTGGAAGACTCTCACCCCTCTATGTCTAATCCCCTCAAGTTCTTTTCTTCTTTTTTTTCTCTTTACCTTTCTTCTCCCCTTGAGACGTATCCCTCATCCTCTCCTCCCTTTAACCCCTCATCATCCCGCCAGAGTTTCCTGAATCCTCCCACCACTCCTATCCCCCCCCCGCGTTGCCGCAACAGTCCTTATTGTCTTGATATTCGCGTTGACCTTCCTCGTTCCCTCGGTTTGTGATTCCTCCTGCGGCGAATTCTCCTATCCACGCTGTGCTTGCGCTATATCATTAAAAAAATGTGTAATTTTTCATTTGAACCAAAAAAGAACTTTTCACTACGCCGCAGTTGCATGTCTTTTGAAAAACAGCGGTAGTACAAAACCCTCTTAACTATTTAAAAAATTCTTGTGCGTTCTCTCCTCTCCTTGACGATTCGATTTATTCAAAAATGAAAAAAGGAATGATTAAAGTAAGGGGATTGTTGCGTGGACATGAATCAGATTATCTGGGGATTGTTAGCCTTATCCGTCTGCGTTTGTGATAGCCTTTGACCATGAGATTTTTATAGCTTGTAAATATGGGTTTATAAATAAATCCGAAGTTATGTACGTGATATAGTTTCTATTTCCTGTTTCTCCATGTAAGGCATCTCTTTGATTATAAATTTGATGCTAATGGTGATTGAACAATAACAACTCTAGCATCCAAGAAGACGTAGTCACCCTTTTACTTTACCACTGAAAGGGCACGATAGATTAGGTTATCTTTTCCAGCGAAATGGTGCTTAATGGACCATAGAATAGAAAGCACTTTATATGTAATTAAAATCTAATAATTCAAATAAATCAAAAATCTAATAATGTCGGGTAACCTTAAAGATTGGCTATCTGAAATCCGCCACTTTGTTATGATATTCATTGCTCCTACTTCCCCTCATTTGTTTTCATGTGGGCGTTGCGTTTTCCTGCATGATTTTCTGTTCGCACTACTGTATTTTAAGCAGTAATTTGTGAGATTTACTTTATCGTTTATTATCATTGATTTTCCCCGCCTTATTTTTCCCGCTCATTTTTTTACTTGGATATAGATATAGTATAGAAAATATCAATATAAGATGGTTATTGCGTGAACCAGAATAAGATAAACTGTGCTACTCTTATCCGACTCCAGTATCTTTGTGTCATAATCCTTTTCTTTCAATCTTATTATATTCTGGAGCCGCAAATACCCGGAATTTGAATCCCAAGAAAAGATTATTTGTGAGCAATGGAAGCCCATGCCTGGTTGTAATCTTTATACGGTCCTCATTACTGTTCCACACGTTTTACGCTTAGATTTGATAGGGAGTGTTGTTCTCAGGCTCTTGGTCGTGCCCCAGAGGGAAGGGAAGGAGTGTGGGAGGAGAATATGTGCGTCTACTTCTCATCACCATTTGGCGGGCGGGAAGTGAAATCCGTGAATCATTTGAAAGGAGCCGGCGGTGGTGAATTCCACTCGCCGTGACGTGGAGCCCGTGGCGATGTTCGTGCAGGCAATTCCCTCGGGAGACAGGAAAACACACATTCCTTCCCCTCGAAACCCCCTCCAGAGCGTCGTGTGAGCTCCCTCGACGAAAAACACTTCCTGTCGCCTCTCTCTCTCTCTCTCCCCTCCCCCTCCTCCAATCCCTCTTATTCCCTCGTCTAGATTACTCTCTTTGTCTCGCCCGCAATCCATACTCCGCGGCCTCCCTAGGTTAGTCGCACCGCTCTCCCCCCTACCCACTCTCCCTCCCTCTGAACGCATCGCATTATTCACGCTGCTCGGGGACTCGCCTCCTCGCTTCCTCCCATTCCCGGCCACCACACTTCCTCTCCACTGCCAACCTTTCCTTGCCGCGTTCGGCGACACAGGCCGAAATCCCTTGACGGCGCACCTTCTCCCTGCCTGTGTGGGACGTCCATAATGGAGTCACGCACCGAGTCTGGGAAAGGGGCTTGGCCCACCGTGAGGCTCTATGACAAGATGGAAGGGAGGGGTTTGGCTATCTCCTGGGACACCTTTGGTCACCGCTAGACGTTATAATAAATTGTTACCGCATGCCTGTCGTGTTCACTGGGCCTGATATTGATGATGTTACTTTGTTACCGGAATTGCATTCAGCAGGTTGTTACAGCAAGGCCTGCTGCAATGCTTTGTCTTCATTGTCTAATATTTTGGAACTTTCTCCCTAAGAGCAGGTGGCTCGTAGACGTCATAGAATTTGGACTGAAAGGAAAGAATTATAATAAAGCTTTATTAAGAATACAATGACTGAGAGAAAAACTTTACTTAAAATCCAATGGTTGAGAGAAAAACATTGGCCATTATCTTGAATAAAAGTAATTTATCTATTCGTTATCATATCAAATGACTGGTTAATTGTAATGTACTATAAAATATATTATTTGTTCTCTTCTGTGAATCATCCGAAACAAATTGATTTTGGGAATTAAAATATTTAAAAAGTTGCAGTTGCAGAAAAGTGGTATTGTCTTCTTCATGCTTTGTCTTATGTAGGGAATGGTATTAATTCATTATGGCGTTTCTTACTTGTATTCTTATTTATGTCTAACAACTAGCAGTTAAAACGTGTCTACCTCTGATTGATTTGTGAATAGAGAACATTACCATAGTACGTACGATCTCGAATGTCTCGGTAGTTTCTAGTTACAGGCTATTTAAAGGGGCTTGTTGTAATGCCTTAATGAATGTTACGTATCACAACTGTACTTTTGTAATACTCGGCGCCTATTTGAATTTTCTTTCTCTTTGAACGCGTTTAGATTTATGCGTGTTTCTCCAAATTTTTCCTTAGCCGATTTAATCGCAACACAGAATTTCCGTGCTTTTTTAATTTAACCGAATTTGTGTTTTGATGGGCTTACGCAGATTTGTCTGAATGAAGAGAAATTTTATTATATACTGAATTTACTCTTTAACATTGGTCCTAGTTTCTATAATAATTGTGTTAAAGTCAGGTGCAAAATGTTTGTAACTTTTTGCATAATCATTGTAAGCATGTCAGTTTGGCTATGTATATTGTGATAAGTCTAAGGAAAAAAAGAGGCAAAATATTTAGAATTTTCAAAGTACTCAGATATATTTTGCATTTGATATAAATTAATTTTGTGCTCGCTCTGTTTTTTTATTGTATTCAAAATAGCATTCATATTTTGTTATTACATAACGTCATGTCAGCTCACTTTTTGCCACGCATAGTAGATACGTATAGATAAGCTATGCCTGCTGTACTCACATGCGCGGTGAGAATGAAATCAACAAAAATTACAGGCTAGCAAAATTTTCCAAATAGGATTTAGTTGTATAAAGGTTAATAAGATGAAAAGTTCAACAAATGCAACTTAAATTCGAGTTTTAGTGCTAGGTGTTTCCATGGCTATGGTTTGTAATATTATTAGTACCGCTTATTTTAATGGGGAACTAAATTATCCATTTTCTTCTTCTCAATATCATTCATCTCCCCTTCATCGTAAGATCTCCTCCCCATTTGTTCTTCGGCTGCCAAAAATACCTTTCTGGCCCAGTCAGCAGATGGAGATCTGTTCTAGACTTAGGCAAGTACGGGCGAATTGGAACGATTGCCTTGATAAGTGGCATCCCCGGGATCGCTCTGAATAGGGCACACGCTAGAGGGGTCGTCATTTAGGTTCCCAGCTATAATGTGCTCGTGGTATTGGTCCGTAGACGCCCAAATTATCGTTTTCGCGCCAGGCGGCTCGTGAAATTGCTCTCTTATCCTCTTTGTTCAATGAGACTCGCATCCCGACCCACAAAGCCCAAGACAGCCTGCGTCGAGAAGATGATTAAATGGAGGAATAACGGAATCACTATCCAGCAACCAGTGTGACCGTAGAACATTACTCTCGTTTGCTTCTCTCCTGAAGATAATTGTTGTCTTATGTGAAGTAGTCGTGAAGGTAGTGTCGTGGGAAAATATTTTCGGAATAGGAAAACTTACCGATAGAACTGCTTTATTTTTTACATCAAGTCTGCTAATGACTTCTATAAAGACCATGGTATCTGGAACCATAACCTAAAAGATTTTCTTAGTAATATGCTCAGAGTTTTCTGAAGTGGAGAATGCTTGTGGTAAAAAATATTAAAGCGTGCATTTTTTCTTTTCTCTTGTTCAAAATTAAAATTGTTAATGAAAACCCTCAGGAGTTAACGTCACCATGGTTTAAATTGTGTAAAAATGCGTGTTTTCATTTATTTCATCTGAAATTTAAGCGAATTTTTGTACCAAATTTATCTCTTATGAAATGAAAGTCGTTAAGAGGAGTGTGTCAAGGGAGGCCTCAGATTCCCCGTAGTATTTCATTAAGCGAACAGAGTTTCGGTACAGCGAGTTTCATATCGCATCCCTTTCCAGTGATAGCATGCTGATACATATGACGACCAGTATCGTTTGCTTTTCGAAGAGAAATTAGGACTGCAGGCAGAGGTGCAGATCTAGTAGAAAAGTCCGGGCATTCGACCGGATTAAGTTTTTGTTCATTTTTCCCAATGAGGTGTCTCTTGGGTTGAGCTGACAGCAAGTTTCACGGAGGCGAGAACGGGAGTGAAGAGTATAGGGACTTGGCAGGGGCTAAATGCTTCCGTCGAAGACATGGTGATTTTTAAAAGTTTAAGAAACTAGGAAGTTGATATCCGCTGCTCTTTGAGGATAACGTTCCAAGAGAAGTCTCGCCGCCGCCCTCCACTTGACCTCTTCCCTTTCCATCCCTTTCCACCCCTTTGCCCCTAGCTCCAGCCGACCTCCCCTCCAGCCCCCCAAAAAACTCTCCTCGTCCTTCCCTGTCTTCCTCCCTTGGCCCCTACTACATCCACCCGAACTCCGCCCCCGCATCCTCCTCGCCCCTCCCACATTTCCCTCCAACGTCATCGCCCTCAATGCCTCGCACGCCAACCCACACAGACCCGTGGACTCGTATACTCCCAATTTCCGCGGAATGCTATGCATTCCCTCTCATACAAAGCTCCTCCCTCCCATCTAAATCTTCCATCTCCAATTTCATATCCCCTGCCTTCTAATGTTTCACCAAAATTATACCCTCTCCTCGCTCTGTGTGTCGAGGACTTCGCAGGCTCTCCGCAGTCGAACAGCGGCTTCCGCTAGCCCGCTCTGCGGTTCGACCCCTCGTTGACTGAAGTTAATGTGGAGAGAATTGGTGACTGGGCCGGGGTAATGAGGAGAAGTACTCCTCCCTTACGCTCTCAAGGGGTCTCGGGTTAAATACGAATTCTCCCGGAGTCCGCTCTTCCTGCAAAGTTGATTGCATGTCAATGCTGGGTGGTCCTTTTAAGCACTTCGTTGATGCCCTAGCTTTCTGTATTGCGTGCCGTGTAAGTCTTTTCAAAACACTCAAAGGATTGCATTAAGACTGTCAGCGTGATCGTCGTTAATCGTTAGAAAATATTAATATACTTTGAGCCAATGAAGCAATACTATCAAAATTTCGTGTTGTTCCTTTCGACGAAAGCAAAGCTTTAATTGTGCTTAGCATTAATATCATCTTGCAAACTCCTAGCAATACGCCTCCCCGACAGGTTTTCTTCGCAGGATTAAAGGAAATGTAGGACTAACAAAAACCCGCGTGTCGCAGTTTGGGTGCCGCTGAGGGAGGCAGCAAAGCTCAGCTAACATTTCAGGTGGCCCCACCTCTGTAAAAACTTGAACAGTACGCGTCAGACTGGGAGATTTTTTCGACCCATTAGTCGAAAGTTAGTAGGTAGTGTCAATTTTATTCTCCATAAGAATGAGCCTAGGGCATTTTCGCTGCGTGGGCATGTTCGGAATCGGTGTAGCCCGACTTAAATAAGTAGCGGACTTGAATTATTGAGGCGCTTAAGCTACAGGCTTGCCTGCCTTATTTGTTGAGGCAGGATGTAGGCACCGAGTTACCGTTTTCTCCGTCGTATTAGCTGCTTCAAGCAGGAATTGTGGTGTTTGACCTTAATCTGAAATTAATCCGAGGTTGTTGTGAAAGGCTTTGTTTTCGTAACCTGCACCTGGATTTCGTTACATTTCAAGCAAATGAAGCTAAACAACTCGCGGATTCAAAAGGTAATATTTGGAGGTACGCTCAATTCTGTACTTTTAAGCAAGCATAGGCTAACACGCAACGGAGGGACCTCGTTTAATTAACTTTGCATTATCCCCTGACTCCTGGGACTCGGAGATTACCCTCGCCCAGCCTTCTCATAGATAAAGGCATAGTGACGTCAATGATCCAGTGATGAATTGAGGATTGTCACGCGAACCGAAAATATTTTCTCAAATTATCTTAAGTATTTTAGTGGGTGCTACTACATCTTAGGTTTCAGGAATTTTTAATTGGCCGAATAGTTTCGAACTTCCAATATTTTGAAACCTGGTACACAGTATGAATATTGTGTGATTAAAAATTAACATGCGTAACTTGGTGTGGTTTTGGATGGGATTGGGAGCACACAAACACTCAATATTCATTAGGCTGTATATATCACGCTAGGCATGGAGTTTATGAGATCTGCTGCAATATATTCTACCATTCATTTTGCGAGATTCAATAAACGGAGAATTTTTGACTGGCAATGTCTACTCCCTTTATAGATGACAAATTATTGTTCCTGGTCTTCCACGCCATCTGTATAAACTATTGATCACCCATTCTCAATTTAACAGGATGCGGAAAATGGAGTGGCGTGAGCACCAATCTACGGCTCTATCACAGTCGGAAATTATTTAATCTGCAGTCTTAGGATCGAAATATGAAGCATGTTAATGTTACGTTCATACTTTTCAGATGAAATTACCTTAAAAACATTAGTTGAAATCAAGTCGCTCTGCAAATTTGATTGAACTTCTTAGGGGAAATGAACGTAATCTATCCTAAAGAGAAAGACTTTTACAGTCACTGAGTAATGGCAATTTCTGTGCCGTTGCATAGCAACTAGTGTTAATTTATAAGTTTTACCTTTCTTCTGATGAATTTCGTTCGCTCATTTTTCCATTATTTTGTATTTCAGTGTAATGCGAATAGTCTACGTTCGAGAGCCAGAGTGCACAAAGGTAAATACATGAAACCCATTTCCCCAAATAATACCATTTATTTCTGATTCTGCTTGATCCACGGCCATAAATCAAACAAAAACGGTTTGATTTATTTATCCATTGATAAACATGCAATTGTGGTATTGGTTTTCTGCTGTGAAGACGTAATAAGAAGACAGAAATGAAATCAGTAACTTTCAAGATTAAAAGTATGTTTTTCAGGTGACTAATATCATTACGTTTTCAATTTTTTAATTTAAAATTGAATTATTTTTTAAGCTATAACGATTGCAGTCTACGTATAAGTACATGCCGAGCTTAGATAATGTGGAGTAATTATTATATATGGAAAAGATATATAAATCGATTTCTTACATATGCTTTCGAATGATAATTATGATTGAAGGTTTCGAATGGAAAATTATAATTAAAGGTTTGGATAGAATTCGGCACAACCTTACAAAGGAGTTCAGAAATTGAAAGAATGATGATGGTGATATGCAAAGGATGATCAATAATTGATAAGTAGAAAAATTTAGCATGGAAGTTAACTATTTTAAATGTCCTATGACCACTTAGTTGCTGTTTCTTGGAGGTTTTTAATTATAATTAGAATTTTAAAGGAATTTAAAACACAGTACGATAAATAAAGCATGAATGGAGTGTTTATAAAATAATGTGTTGTGTTATGATGTCATTAAGAAAATCGAGTCGATTAGAATAACATGATATGAAATGTCAAAAAATTAAAAATAAGAAATTGTGATTTATTACTATGGAGTGAGAATTGATAGAAGCTGATTTAAATGTAATGTATGCATGTAATAATTTCATTTACTCTGACCTGCAGTTGCTTTCATTTTATCGCCCCTAATTATCAAATTTATCAGCGTTGTGAGCGACGCCGTGGCAGACCTTATGGATATTGCGAATTGAATTATTCAATCTTTAAGATTGTTTAAACCTTGGTAGTTAAACATACTGGATCCTTATCTCTTTATAACGCACTACTTTAATTATTTTTTAGTGTAAAATATTAACTACCATAAATAGGAATATGCTGTTAGACCAAGTATGGCGTTGCGTACTAGGTTCACCGCACTTTGTAATCTAGTAATATAATCTTTTCTCTGCACATACCTGCCTGCCTTTGATTCGCGTGCTTCATAAAGGAGAGAGACGAATCTTTTCAGATGCGAAGAATTTTGCTGCCCTAGCTTTGCTCGCTTATTCCATATCGTCCAGCTTCCATTCCGAAGATTTTTATGCCTTCCCCTGGCTTCCCTCCCTCTTTCCCTCCTCATCCATCTTCCGAATCCCCTCTCTGGCCGACTCTAAGGTCATTCTTTTATCCCTGGCGAGTTCCATCCTTTCCCTTGGACTTCCACGCACCCACAAGACAGTAGTATTAAAGTTTCTCCAGCATCTCTTTCGATGAAGTCCTCCGAGGAATCCTTTGTAGGAAAATTAACAGAATTTATTTCAGTTAGTATTTGAAAGTTATGTATATTTTTGTAAATCTTCTAAATATTATCAGTATTGGTAGCAATTTAGTGATTCATAAAATTCGAATCTGTCAAATTGATTGTGTTTGGTGAGAATTATCGGCACGGTATCGTAGCTAGAGGCATATTAATAAAATAAAGTAAATAGGTAAAATTTCGACTGGTTGGATAATTAAGCACTCCGAGCGTCACGGTGGAGGTTCGTCACCTAGACCAATCAGAGCTCCCGAGACAACAAGAGACTGCCCTAACGCTGGACTACGCAGATGTATTTTCGAAGAGGAAATCTGATTAAAATGTAGTAGTTTTCAATTTTCAAGTCTTTTTTATCCCTGGCCCTAAACGTCGCGAATAAGTAATATTTTAAAGTGCACAATTGCTGAGTTTATTCATCTTACTTTTAAAAAGTATGTGATGGTAATTTCATCCGTATAAATGTGGTAATTATATACTGGCAGCAGAATAGAAAAAAATCCTATTCCACCAAATAATCTTTTGGAGGGAAAATTAAGTTTTGTATTTCCTTCTTAGACTCAGGAAGGTTTTTTCATATAATGAGGGTGTGTCAATTTTTGCCATAATTTTAAAATGAATATAATTGTTAATCTCGAACTTTAAGCCCATAGTAATGAAACTGTGAACGCATAATTTTGCAGCACTATTTTTTTTATAATCTTAAGTTATGCGGGGTGAGTAGAGGCGTGTATCTTCTCAGCAATTCTTTTCAGGCCAGTTTTATTTTCTTGATTTAATATCAAAATCACCCCAGCTTATAGTGTAATTAGCAAATTGACAATCTTGTGGGTAGCATTAAAATATTCCAGGCCCTTCTGCTGGCCAATTGAAATTCCTCCCACTCTGTCCCAGCCGTCCCCTGCTCGAGAAAATTTTCCTCTCCCAGATGTCTTACATTCGCCATCCATCCAGTTCATTCCAAGTCCACGAGCATTAACCCCTCTCAGTCCGCCTCTCTCCCTTCCCTCCCCCCTCTTATGACGCCTTCTTAGAGAAAGGGGAAGAGAATATCTTCTTGAGGCCATTATCTCATTTACCCCATTCCTTCGCCCCTTTCTCAATCCTTTCCACTGTCAAACGCAACCAACCTCGTCAATTTCTGTTCAATTCCTCTTCCGTCTTTTTCGTCCCGTTCCTTTACGTTATTCACTTTCCATTCTATACTCTTTCCATCCTGCCCTTCAATTAGCCACTCGGCATCATAAACAATTCCTCAGCGTCAGGGCTCTCGCCAGACTCGCCACCGCCATCTTCTAGTTAAAACATCGTAGTTGAGAAATCGATTCAATTACAGCCCCGTTACACATTGCCCCAAAAGGTCTGCATTAAGCCATTACGAGTACGTTTTGTCTTGGTTCATTTATTTTTTCCCGTTTCCACTCACGCTCTGCTTTGGATGATTTTTTTTTGCATTGGTATAACATTTATTTTATAGACATATAAGATATAAACAAGTATTTTAAAATATTTGTCATTTTTGTATGATCCTGTTCTACAATTTTCAAAATCACGCATGGGGCCCATGGTCCTATATTGAGTCAAATTATTCCTCTCTCCACAGCCAATATATTTCTGCGATGGTCTTTCTTCTCTGCTGGAAATATTGGTTTTAGTAGAATGAAGTGCATTAGGAGTCTCTACTCTCTCCATTCATCTTTATTATTTTGTGATCGAGGGATGATTGCTTGATTTGATGATTAAATGATGAGTTTTTTATGCCATGTTGGTATTGATCTTATCGTAATTACGCTTTATCGGAGAAGGGTCCCACGGTATCGTTTGTTTTTGCTTTCATCATCAGTCATTTGAAAGTTTAATTGTTTAAAGAAGTTCCTCCCGGTTAGGCCTCAATCCCTTCCAGGGAATGGAGCCATCTCACTGCTCCCTCTCGAGAGCAATTCTCTCGTTCTCTCCTGCCTCCCTTTTCATTGCCTCCCTTTCCCCAATTCCCTTCCACTTCATTCTAGCCCATCGATCTCGACTCTTTCCCCATCCGCCCGCCAATCTCAACACGCGGGGCCTCTCTACGCCCCCTACCATCCAAAACCTCCCTCACATTCCACCCCCGTCCCCACCCCCACGCGTCCCCGCACCACCGCGGGCATCTTTCTTTTCCCTCGCCGCCAATCTGCCGCACGCCCTCCCTTGATCCGTAGCTTCCCTCCCCGGTGCCGCCGCCAGCAATCCGCCCCCACCCAAACTATACACTCCTCACCCACACGGAAGCAAATGGCTCATGGGGTGCAGACCCACTGGATTCCAGCACCTCCTTATCCTCCGTAGCAAGGTTGTGCGAGGGAGAGAGAGCGACACGCCTCCCACCCCACCCCTACGCCCCCGTCCTTGACGGCCCTCTCACCGTGGAGTAGAGTCGAGGAGGAATCGAGGGCGGCGGCTGTTAGGGGCCGATCGGTGCTGCGGTGGTGTCCCATTCCCGCAGCCGACGAGTGTGTGCTCCCGTCTCATACGAGAGGGTGTCGGGTTGGATTGGGTCCGGGGGAGAGGGGATTTACGGGCCCTTTTGCAATTGTGAGGGAAATGCGGCGAGGTGGGATTGATGGCGGGCGGACGGAGCAAGGCGCGGAGGTGGTTTGGAGAGTGAAAATCCGAAGGGCAAACCGTGGTGGAGAACAGAGTCGGTGCGAATTTGTTCTTGTCACGTCAGAGCAGACGGATTGTTTGCTGGCATCGACCTGCGTCGTGTGGCGTGTATGAATGATCAAACAGTAATGAAAAGGTTGTGATACGAAAGGAAGGATTGTAATTCCAGTGAAAAACAAGATTTTACCGATCGAATTGCCTCTGAGTAAAGAGGCGGCTATGGGTATTTTCCCCACAAAGGGAAAGGTCCCTGGATCATTTTTCAATTGATTCTGTTTAAGCCTGAGAACAATAACAAAGCAATATTTTGGTAAACCGGGCGATCAAGTCTTTTCCCAGAAGATTCCTTGACGCTCTTTAATTTCTTCTCATTTTTCGGAAATATGTTCAATTCTGTTGGTTAGTATTTAGCGGTTCTAAATACCAGTTGGTTATACTTAAAATATAAGAGTAATATAATCAGTATTTTGAGAGCCACAGTTTTCTTGGATGGCACCAAGCCGTAAAGTGTGTGGTTTGCTTGATAAATTGATAAACGTAGCTTATTTATTCATAAGACGGGGAGGCGAACTATTTTGCTAAGTATCCTTAAGGGTATTTACATGGATAGTCTTGAATAACAAAAATTGAAGCGGGTATTTCTTTTCGTTCCAGCACTCATTCAAATTAGATCACGAAACTGATTTGTCTTCAATAATGACATCGTATTTATGATTTTGGTGAAATCAAGACCCATCACGTTCATTCTTGCCTTTTACAAAAAGGTTTCGCAAAGAAATATACAGATGCCCTTTGAGAATGGACGGAGTTGGGCCTTCAAATTTTAGGTTTGCAGACTGCATTGCTAATTATTATTACCACGGCCTACATATTCCTTGTTCGACTAAGAACGAATAGGCGAACGAATATTGGTATATTTCGTCACTTTCGCATAAGGTTTCACCATTGATCATTGTTTCGTATTCCTGAAAACCCAAATATTATTTTATTCCATGCCTATTGATATCTGATTTACCCCTTTTATGACTCCCTCTTCCCACCGTATGACCTATTCAACGACAATCGTATCGCTAATAAATGTTTCATATCGTTTATTTATTTATATAGTAAATAGTTCGGCAGATATATTTTTACGTGCGTAGTTGTACCAAGAGAATTGTTCCATTTTGTTCTTAAATCCAGTAATAATAATTACGTGCAATCAGAAAAGGTTCCGCGTACATAAATTAAATAGTACTGAGGCTTGTTACTTCACTTCCGACTCCTGGATGGCATTCATTTTGAGTAGGCGAAGCATTAAGTGGAAAAGGAAAAAGGGCTAGCCTGAAAACCGCCCGTTTCGTGGAATCTGTACGTTGTAGCGTGTATCAAAAAACAGCGATGTGGAGAGCGTAGGAGGAGCGTTGGATAATGTGTAAGTAGTGAAGTGGAATGGAGAAAGACGTCCTCATAGATTTTGTGGTTTGTAACGAAGAGTTACTCGTCGTGGCGTATTGATTTGTGAGGCCGCCCGGTGGAATTGAATGCTCCCGATGCTAAGGGTTTTGCGTCGTGTAGTGATGGATACGAGCAAATACGGTCTCCTCCGGGGCCATGTCTCTCCATTGTCAGAAGATTTGCGATCGAGATCAGAATAGGGGTTTGCCATGAAATAGCTTCAGATTAATTCTCATTGTATGCTCTTCCATCATCCCTAATTCCATGATAGAAAGTTTACTTTCGGGCCCAAATGTTTCAGTTGAACTCTCAGTATTTCGAATAAAATATGCACGGTCTTTCCCTACTCGGTTGCCATATTTCAAATTAAATTCTTGTTATCAGTGAGACAGATTCCTAAATCGGAATAACTAGATCCAAATAGACAAGTTAAGAGACAAATTGATTGATAGCAGAGATAGTTTTATACCAATGTTTCAGCTAAGTTTTAGCTAAATATTTATCAGCATCACAGTCTTCGCAGCAAGAAAATGACTGACCCCATTACGATTTTGTGAAGTAAACCTCTGAGACATGTATTTGGGGTCAGTGCCCATAACTCCCAATTAACATGTCGGAAGTTTCCAAGTTCTCATTGTCAGGAAACATGGCTCTCCGTAAAACCGTCCAGTCTCAATAACGGATGAAGGTCACGTGTTTACTTGCGAAGAAAATCTGCAGCAAGCGTATTACGTCCGCAGTCACACCAACCAAGTTCTTTTCATTTTTATTGTTTTAGCACTGTTTCGTTTGCATAAAGTGTCCCTCGGTAGTTGTTACCCCTTGAGAAAGCACAGAAGCGGTGGGAAGGGGAATGTGTAGCGTGCCTTATGTCGAGCCAGTGGTTGCCTCTGGCCGCGCTCGGTTTGAGGCACGACCCTGGAATTCAGAGAGGCGCTTGCCTAAATTCCCGGGAAAGAGCCTCTTTCGAGCAGTTTACTAACGTCTTCTCATTGACGGCTTAATAAATGCCAGACTCTTGCTGTTTCTCTCTCTTTAGTCTTGGAAAATGGGCAAATATTCCATGTAAGCAAATTTAATCGATTCCCTGCGAATGGTCTGTCTCTGCGGGAAAACGTTTTCTTCGGGACTGGCATGCATGAAATGAGTGAAACGGATATTTGCAATAATTAAACATCAAAAGTACGCATGTCAATATTGCGAGGGAGTGACGGAATGATGCTTTTTACCTTCTCAGTCCTATTCTATCATCATTATGGAATACTATCTCATTATGGATCGGAATCAAGCAGTGCATAATACGTCGTGACTTGAAATTATCCATCCCTTTGCTCACTGCGCTGACACCATATGGCTTTTGGTTTACGATATTGCTGTTTATTTTATAATAGAATACTGTCCAAAAAATGATCTTAAAAGAAATCGTTTCGTTTCTGTACGAATCTCTAACTTTATAACCAATTAACCGTACCAATTAGCCATTGCATCGATAAATGAAAAGAATGTAAACATTTCTTCACTCTCTAAGTACGCTTGTAAAAACGTGATTTTAGCATTTTAATGTTTATCCCTCTCTTGGATTTGTCGTTTTATATCCCCAAAATTAGAACATCACGTCTTTATTGCTTTGGCGATGAAGTTAGGAGCCTCGCTGAATTAAATTTAAGTTATAGCGGAAAAAGAAATAAAATATTCTATCTGCTGGTGACACAGAATTTTGTGTTCCTTCGGGTATTTTGAAATATCATTTTTTTTATCAATTGTTCAGCCCTCAATTATATATTTCTCATTTAATGCTCCACCTGGAACTCTCCAAATTGAGAATATAATTTTTAAATAGCTCATTGCTCGCACCTGGGTACGTTTATTTTCACATTTTTCATCGATTGGATTTCCCCGTGCGTGAGTCACAATTTGAGACCACCCAGGAGACCAAAACTGGTATCAAACCGGTTTGAGCTGACGCGCGTTGCAATTTTTTTCGGAATCCCTGAAATTTGGTGAGCATTATGCCACTCCAGATTAATGAGAGATGAATTTAATCCTCCCTAATAATATAACTCCCATGGCTATCCTTTCCCAGCCATTTTGCCTTCCCCCTCTAACGACTCGTGAGGGTCTCAGTGGAACATGAGTTGCTTCCACTGGCAGGGCCCGTCCAGGACCCACTTCCCTCTCTCTCCGTCCTCCGCTGTCACTTTCTCCGTTTCTAAGTTCCTCTCGTTCTATCCAAAGTTCCTCTCGTGCTTCCCCTTCTCTGCGGTATTTATTTTTACAGTTTCTCTCTCCCCATATTTTCTCCGTCCCCAGCACTGTTCCCACCGCCCTCCACTCTCTTTTCATGTAACCATCTCCATCCCTATTCCTCTCTCGTCCCACCTACCTCCCTTCTTCACTCTTACCCTCCCTCTTCCCCATCTTCCTTTCACCCGTGCCGGCGTCTTGCAGCCGAACCGGTCCAGCTTACTGTCGCAATGCGGGATGCTATATCCTCCCCTTTTTCTCACGCTCCGCTGCCTTCCTCCCCTCTCCTCCGGTCTGGGCTCTGTTCCCCTTTCCCCTCTCTCCACTCCGCCACCCTCCCCTCGGAACTCCTCTCCCTTCCCTCTTCTCTCCTCTGTCCCTCAATCCCTCTCCTCCACCTCGCCCCCCGCCCGGCTCACCCTCAAGCGTGCCATCCTCTCCTCCCGCTCTTCCCTCTCCAGAAATTCCCGCCGGTCCCGCTTCGCTTGCTCTCCTTCTATCACCCTGCCTCCCGGTCCCCCTCTATTTTAACATTCCGTCTCGCGCCCACAGGGTCCCCCCCTGAACTCGACCCCTTGTTTCCAAACCCCCCCTGAACTCTTCTCCTCAGTTCCCTCAACTCCATGCTAACCTCTCTTTATGTGTCTTCGTGTGTGTGTGTATATATTTATATATATATATATATATATATATATACATATACATATACATACACACACACACACACACTCATACATACATATATATATATTTTTTTTTTTGCGGGAGTGCACGTAGCCCGTGCGTTTCTGAATCCTTAATTTTAGGCGAAATTACGTCTCCGCGAGAGGTCCTTTTTGTCTCGGGTCAACGCGTGTCAGGCTCCGGGAGATCGCCCTTTTCGTTTTATTTCGGGGTCTAAAAAAATCTTTCCCCATCCTTCCTTCACCCTGAGGCGCTGTCATGGAAAAGGGCGGCTTTTATTCGTAGAATCATCATCAGTGGCGTGATGATTCCCGCCTTGCTTAATGAAATAACGTCCCCGGCCTAGCGATTTTTTTAATTTTCTCAGCTTTGATGATGTTACATCCGTGGAACTTGTTGAGATGAAATTATTTGCTCGGAAATTCCCTAAATTTGTATTCGATTGGCAGGCATTCTATTTTGTGAAGACAGAAGAATTGCGTGGTCGTTGTCGGGAGAAACTCTTGGTGGGCTTCTGCTGGCATCATTTTTCCCTTTCCTACAATATTTTTATTCCATCCCTCCGCTTAGAATTGGTCAAGAACGCCTACAAAAACGCAAATATACAGTTTCTTCAGCTCGAGATTTTGTTTTTCGTAGCAGGGAATGTTTTTTGTTCAGTAACTTACTCCTAATCACAAGCGTTGTAGTCGAGGTTAGGAACGCAGGTGATATTTATTTTTTATTTCCAGTCCTTGTCTTAACGTGTTCCACATCTGAGATGTTAAAACTACCAGTAATATAAGACCTTCATTCCGGCCTTAGCTATTTATAATCCCGGTTTAGGGCAATTATTAAAAAACGGGATATATAAGGAAACACCAAATTCTATGAATATCGTAAAATCTCCTTATTCTTTCTGATGTATGGTGGAAAATCTTTCCACTTCAGAATTCTTGTCTGCCCATTTAATTCGTAAACTCTATTCTAAGGCATAACTTGGTGGAAACGTTTCATTACATATTTATTCACCAGGACTTGTTTATTCTACACAAGATCTTTTTAACGGAATAAGGTATAACCAAAACCAAACACAGCTTTGTGTTTTAATCCATTGATTTTAAATTTAAAATGATGTTCGTCTCTATTATTTTGGTGAACGATTGAACAAAAATTTCCCTTGAAATGAAGATGCTTTATTGATAAATTTAAACATTTGTGGGGTTTTCTTTGTAGTATTCATCGCTATTTTTTCATGATATATGTTAGTAACTCGGCTGGAGCATTATGTGATTTATGTTTTCTTATAAATTTACCGTAAATTTCCTATCTCAGCCGTCCGCACTACCTCATCTCTGTCAAACATTGCTCCCGCTCCTCGCCATTTCCGCTTCAATGCACGCGCGCTTTTTTATCGCCATCAGCTTATCTTTAATTCACCCGTCCTTATTTTTCAAGAGACGAAATCAATTGTCCTCTCGCTCTCTCCGGCATTAAGGTCTTCTCATTGCTCATGCTTATACAGCGTAGTTTTTTCTCTCATTTCCTGCCGTTTATTTTCCTCGGACGATAAACGACTGGAGCTGAAACTTCTCTCTTTCACTCTACTCCCCTTATCTCTTCTCCGTCTACCTCACTCCGGCCTGCCTCCCTGACGTCTCCCGGGTTGGCGCCCAGCTGAGTCTCCCTCCTCTTTGCACGTATCTTCCTATGGCATCAATATCCTCATCATATTTTTCCCTCTGCTCCTGGAATTTTTTCTCTTATTTCTCACCCCTCTGGAAGAGTGACGAATGCTCCTCCGCACTCTTCCTCCTGCGAAGGCCCTCTTCCTCCCCAAATGTGTCCTCTATGTCCTTACACTTCAGCCACGGTTGCTTCTTCCTTCCCTCCCCCCCTCTACCTCTCTTTCCCTCTCTCTCCCTCTACCACCCACTCAGATCCGCCCTCGTGCATTCCCACGAAGTCCGTTTGGCAGTCTTACGGGTTCATTTTGAGTTCTCAACCACTTGGTCTAGGTCGGAATCCTTTTTTTGCATTCCCGCACTTATTCAGCTTCTTATTTCCGCGGTCCCTTTTATCGCCTTTCCCTCATTTCCCGCTTCGCGCTCGCGGAAGGGAAAAGTTTAAAGATTGCGTTTGAAAATCGTCCACGCTTTGGGTTTCGTTCCTCTGTGAAGGAGGGGTTCGGGAATAATTTCAGCGAACGAGAAATGTCTAAGCGCACTTTTATTCATGTTTTCATGAAATTAACGTGATTCCCGAGCATTCTTTTTGTGAACAATGGCTTGAAAATTTGAAAATAGATTTATCAGCTCTTGACTAAAATTGGTTCTTTTAACCCATATGCCATTTTGGGATTTATTTGGACATCATCGGTGATGGGTTGGAATTTGAAAATTGGGCGAGGCATTGAGGATTTTGTCATTTCCAAACAGAATATATTAACTACTGCCGTGATTTTCATAAAAACGATGATATTTTATCTTCCTCGCGTTGCGGATCCTCTGCTGCTTCTTTGGGAATAAACTCGGTTTGTTCGCGGAAACTCTTCTTCCGCGCTCTCTTGTGAGGTGAGGCGGGAGCAATCACGGAACTGTTGCTGCCGTCCCATAGTGTGACACATTGTCGTAGGAATTTCGGCGTGCCAAGCTCTGATTTCTCCTCAAAATATTTAAAATACTACCTTGATCAAAAAGTTCCCGGAATAACCACCGTGTGGCGCTCCCATCGTTCCGATTTGAGTTCTGTTTTTTTGTTAAATTGGTACATCTGTTGTTGATATTCCCTTTAAATCTTAGTGTCATAACTTGACATTTGCAAAAGTTACGGTCGGTTTTCGGTATGTCCATCAGTGCTTCCTGCGATTTTTCCATTACTTCCTCTCGGCTGCTAAAACGCGTTCCCCGTAATGGTTTTTTAACTCGATTGAACAGAAAGAAGTCACAGGGAGCCAAATCAGGTGAATTCGGTGGCTGTTGGATGGTATTTGTTGCATTTTTCGTCAAAAAATTACGAATAATGATAGCACTGTGCGACGGTGCGTTATCATGGTGCAAAATCCACGAGTTTTCTGCCCACATTTCTGGTCTCTTTCGGCGAATTGCTTCACGCAAACGTCTCATAACGCCCAAATAATACTCTTTGTTTACTGTCTGGCCTTCTGGCAAAAATTCATGATGCACTACACCGTTGTAATCCATGAAAACCGTCAGCATTGCCTTCTTTTTTGACTGAAAACGACGTGGTTTTTTTGGTCTCGGCTCATTTGGTGAACGCCATTCACTTGCCTGATGTCTGGATTGCGTGTCGTACTCATAAACCCACGTCTCGTCTCCAGTAATGATCCTTTTGATGAATGTGGGATCGGATTCAGCCTCGCAAATCATGTCTTTTGCGACGTCAACACGGTCTCTTTTTTGCATGAAATTGAGGTCTTTTGGCACCAACTTTGCTGCTACACGACGGAAACCCAAATCATTAACCACAATGTCTTGGGCGGATCCATAGGCAATGTTCAAGTCCTCCGCTATTTCTCTGATGGTTAATTTGCGGTTATTGACCAACATTTCTTTTACTTTATCAATTTTTTCACCGACTTTCGATGTCGATGGTCTGCCACTGCGTTCATCATCTTCGATTGACTCACGACCACTTCTGAACCGCTCGTGCCACTGGTAAACGACCGTTTTTTTTAGAGAATCGTTGCCGAAACACTTTTCCAACATTTCCAACGTCCGTGCGCCACTAAATCCGTTTTTTACGCAAAATTTAATACAAGTTCGTTGTTGCAAATTTAAATCCATTTCTGAAATTGTAAAAAATCGCCAACACACACAGAGATAGATGTACTCTTGGCTACGTAACTTTTGCAAATGTCAAGTTATGACACTAAGATTTAAAGGGAATATCAACAACAGATGTACCAATTTAACAAAAAAACAGAACTCAAATCGGAACGATGGGAGCGCCACACGGTGGTTATTCCGGGAACTTTTTGATCAAGGTAGTAAGAGCTTAAGATCTGGGGGACACGATTTAAATTAAGGGAAACCACTTGCATTACCATATTCAGGCCGAAAAGTAGGTTCTAGCGTTTTTGTACCCAGACAGAGGGATATTCAAATTTGTGTTTTAATTTTTTTAGGCGACGTGAATTAACATCCCATGAATAAAAGGAAAAGAAATAGAAACTGCTAAATTTGCTCTCTTTCATTCGAATATTTTATTTATGTTGCCCGGTATAGCTATCGTGGCTAGATTCGTGGAAAATGGAAATTCATTGCTCGTCAACCTTGGTGCGTGCATTGGAGCAAATATTAAAGGCTGAGCCAAAGTTCCCATCAGTAGATTTGAAATGGTTTCATTAGAACGAAGCAGCGCTGGTCTCAAACCCCTGGTAAGGAGTCAATTAATTAATTCTTGGGTCTCACGGCCCTTTTCTCCTAATTTCCTTTCCCATTCCATTTCTCCTATAACCGTATAGTCTTTTAAGTTCCGTCTCTCTTGCTATCGGCATCGTTTCCTTCGACGCCATCCTTTAATTTTCCCGTTCTTCTTTCACCGGATCCCCTTTTCACTCACGAATGTATGTAGATAGCATGGCAGCCTCCCTTGAGTGGATCGTCCTCCAAAATCAGTGCCAGGAGTCTCCCCGCCCCACAAATCTATTCATCTCAATCCGCCCATTACTCTTCCCTCCGTCGAGTGGGAGGGACAAGGAGATATTGTGAGGTGGTCGTCTCTTTGTGCATGGATTGTTGAAGGTGGATGGAGAAGAGGTGCTGGCACTTGAGATACCACTCTGGTGACCTCAAATCAGGCCGGCATCGGCTCTTCCAAGAAATATGAATCAATGGATTTATTTTTCGCTCTCGAGTCTCCACGTGACTTCAACCGTCTTTCCGCGCAAATCCTATACTTGAAACATGGCTTGATATCTTGCTGCCAACGTGTAACTCGAATGTCATCGTAGCTATCGACCGTTAATGGTGACTCTAGTTCAGTCGCAACAATTTTCCAGGAATTCCCACTCAAAAGTTCTATCTAGCATCCAAATTAATAGAAAAATTGTTTAATCCCTGGTACGTATTGTCGTTCACGCTATGCCCATTATATGTCGGAAGACTACCATGAAGATGTAGCGTTTCGGCGGTCCTTGAAAACTGTTACACTATTGAGCAGTACACAACCCTGATGCACTATTTAAAAACCTTTAGCTCTCCGTTGTTCCCTGTAGGCCTCCTATATATTCCGCCCCATTCACAGTGCCTTCATTCAGAATATTTCGCCTTTTCCTCCCGTTTCTCCGACTAGCTAACGTTCTTCATATTTCCACTGCCTTCATCTTCACGCGAAGCCTTCCCGCCTCTCACACATTCTTTTCCGAATGCTTCTCAGCCATATATTGATTTTATTAAGCAATCTATACAGTGATTGTCTTGCAAGTATTTTGATCCATTATTGTGTTCATGAAATTTACTGACGGTCATCAATTGGTGAAGACTCAAAAGATAACAGATTTACTCCACGATTGTTGGCTAGACGAGTCAGGCATTGCGGTAAATGTTTGACGGTTTTGATATTTTTCCTGATAAAAACTGTCACACGCGCATACATACAAACATCTTGCCCCTATAGCGGCTGTGAAGAGATGAAAATGTATTTCGTTCCTTCGCTTCTGTCGTATTGTAGCAGCAAGCAACATGGTATTGTATTCAACCAAATTGTGGAAAACACCGTAACAACACAGGAAGCACTTTTACGCACGCTCAGGGCGCATCTGGAATTTCTTCCACAAATAGGCGTAGATTGTATTGTAATCTCAGTGTGAGAGATTCCATCCTTTGGTACAGCCAGGTTCGAACACCAAGAAAGTCAATAGTATTCGTTGAAAGAGAATCAGCCTTTATTTTATCATTGCCTCCCTTTTGTTGTCACAGTAATATTGCTTTTTTCATTTTCTTAAAACTTATCTTTTTTGTAAAAATCAATATTCTAGCAGTATTACAAAGTATTTAAAGCAGTTTTTCACTTTCATCTCGCCTGCATACGAGCATTGTCACTGTGATGCATGCTGTGATACTTAATGCTGATAATGTTTAGGTATTGATTTCTTCAATAGGTACCGTCAATTAATTAGCCATCCGCCTACCAGTTGTGACATTTGCTGCAAAAAATTCTATTTCTGTTTTGATTTGTTTCCTTGGGCAAAGAATGAAGAAAATCCGTGAATCAGTGGAACTCCCTCAAAACATGATAGTTCGAAAATAATTAATTAGTCATAAATTGGATTTAGTCAATCATTAGCTTTAATTTTTCATGTGCATAATTATCAATTTTTAGCGTTGTATGTAAAGGTAATTATAGTTTTCACACCTTTTCCCCTCATGGTCACTCATTTTAGTTGAGTTGAATGATTACCGGCTAAACCATCTTTCGCTGCAATTCATCAAGATTTACATAATGAAAACACCATATTCAGATGTGTTGTCGTATCCCACCACGTCTTCGCAGGGGATATGGCGACAATTGCTACCCACGAGTCGAGTGGCTGCCTCGTGGTTAGCAGCGAGGGTAACCCGGGAGAAGAAACGTAGACAGAGGAATGCGGGATACAAGTTTATTGAGTAAATGACTTGCCCAGATTAAAGATCCCCAGTCAAAAGTATTGCCCGTCCCTTGTTGCAGCGGACGCTGCAACTCCCCTACATCCGCCAAGCTAGCACGACAACCAACCAACGACCCCCCCGTTTCGGTGTCACCTCCTTATATCGGCTCCGTCAGGTCCGACGTCATCTTCATGTCTCCCCGCGGTCAATGCCCGCTGGGTGAGCATCGTGGTCATCCGTCCCACTCACGCTCATGTGAGATGTCATCACTCCGCACTCTGGACCTGTGTACCCTTCCTCGTCATAGGTACTACTCATCCTGATAAGTTCAGAAAGGGTCCTGAACTCAACATCACATGCCTGTGATTCATAGACGTCAGGATGCTACAGTGTGAAAAATATTTTTCGGTCACTAAACGATATCAGTAAATCCTGTTATTGGTAGAGGAATAGAATGTAACCTTAACTTATGAATTCACGAGTGGTATTCAACCAAATAAGTCCTTTCGACTTGGCACGTGATGGCTTGCGTTCTTCCATGCCTTAAACCGCAATGACCACAATGACTTTCTCTTCTGATCAAGTAGATCAAGATCGAAGTGCTCACTTTTTGTTTCGTGTTTTCTTGCGTATTTCTAACGACTCAGGTCTGAGATTTTCGCAATTTCAACCCAGTTTTCTTTCATTTCTCTTAGCGTACTTATGAAATTCCACCCTTTTCTCTAGGTTTATTTATCAAAATTCCATGAAATTAGTCAACCTTCCATTAAACTCTTCTTGATTGCCTTAAAAATCAAAGGAAAGTACGAAATAAATGAAATTTCCTATGTAATTTAATGAACAGTAATGAATGAGTGTTTTCGGAAGGTTTTAGAAATGTGGTAAACTCAAAAATAATGCCACGTTTTTCTCTCATTTTTGGTCTTTCTTTCAGCAGCGTACTTTTTTCAACCTTGCTCTCTAAGGGTACACGTCAAATAAGTGATAAAGTAAGAGGATAGGTAGCCAATATGCATAGCTAGAGCCTATCGTTCAAGTTGGTCCTTATGAGTTTACGTAATGTTATTGAATTCAAGGCTGGCAATAAGTTACTATGAATCCAGTCCATGGGAAGTGCAGGCCCCGCCACATTCCTTTGCAATTCTGTTTGCGAAAATGGATAACAAGTAAATCTACTCCGTTGTATTGCTGTGGCTAATCCCTATTCCTCACAAATGAAAAACCCCCTCAGCTTGTGATCGTGGGAATATGTAGAAAGCTTTTCGAATAGAAGGTGTATCCCTTTTAATGAAGATTACCTCTTGTTCCGAGCGAAATGGCATATTCTACATCACGCTTATTTCGTTGGTCTTTTACCTATATCCCACATAGCTAATTTTATTTACCTTTATTGCTGCTTTGTTTTGTCTGTAACCAGGTGTGGTGAAACCATGTATGAACTCATTCCTACATCCGCGAAGCAATATCGTAGTTCCTTCCCCTCTACATCTTCAAACCTCAGACCAATTTAACCCCATCGCACGATCGCGCCCCCGAGCAAGAACCCGACGCAAAACTCCCCTTCCAATCACCCTAATAAGACCTTGCCTTCCCACCCTGCTCCCCATTGACTTTCACTCGCAATTCGGGCAAGGTCTTCCCAATTTTCAAATCTACTTACATTCGATACCGCAACCCTCAGAAGCCGAGTTCCATTCCGAGCCATACTCCTTGCATGCATCCTTTTCTTTGAGTCTTCCGAAAGGTGTTACTACATTTCGTGTAAATATTGTACTTTTGATTTCCACATTTTTCGGGCTGCGTCCGCGTATGTCGTTTAAATGTACAACAGTTTCGCCAGCTATCCTGCTGGCGTCCTCAGGTCAAGGATGAAAAGAAGCTTGTTGTCCCGTCTTATACAGGGAAAATAATTCCATATTTTTCGTATTATATACGAAAAATGTGGAAATCACCTACTCATCGCCGCGGAAACCTGCGAACGAACATTGTACTTTCGTTTCACTGTCTCTAATGAATAATTCAGCTCTGATTTTCACTTTGCTTGATGTCTTTAAGTATCCTCTACTCCTCTAGAACTATTTTACCTCACCTGAGAGCCAAGTAAATGCTGCGAGATTCCCTTCCGCTCCATGCAGAAGCGCTTTGGTGGTTTGCATTTTGTCTCCAAAATATTACCTTCTTCTAGCTTCGTGTATCCAGGATTGCAGCATGAATATGAAAATGCATATTGGTTCTGCCGTTGTAGTTCTGTTGTGTAAAGTGTACAGCATAATTTGACTGTTGCGCTCTTAATTTCGATCAAGATTGATATCTGATCTTTCCGTCATCTTTAGTTGTAATCGATAGGTGTGCCTTCATTTTTGCGAATTGGTCTGGAGTTATGTTTTAAAATTCGTCGAAAACTACCACGAGCGTTTTTGTAAACAATGGTATGCATACTTCGCACTGATTTTATTTTATTTTTTCTTTTAAACAAGGATGTGAATTAATATTAATCAACCATATTCTATTACACATTTTTGTTAATCTGTGACAAATAGATTTAATTATCATTTAAAAGTACGTTACATTTAAATGTTTTATTGGCGAGAAGAGAATTCCAATAATGCCATGCTTAATTTGGATGTGTTGATTGCTTCCTTTTGACTACATTGAAGAACAATTCAAAATTGCAAACCAAAGAGATAAAAGCAATTGGCATTTGCCCTGTATGAAGATCGATCTTCCTAAAGTGCCACTATCGAATCTTTTATGCGATGAACAATCACAAACACAATTATATTGCATTTTACTCCTGTCAGTAAAAGCTCCAAAATCCAAGCTACCGGTATGGTTTACGTGAACGTGTTTTTATCAAAAAACAAACTATGATATTTAGCTTCAGTCTTCCTGTTGGCTTTTGGTTAAAACACACTTCATGACCGTCGGCAAGCTCAACCCTTCGTGAAAATGTACAAGTATCAGTTGCGCAGCGAAAGTTGGCCGTTTATTGGCCGGAAATGACCCTCGTAAAATATTTCCCCGGCGCCCCCTTATGGAAAATGGAAAAACTTCCTTCTGTTTCCCTTGAAAGGGTTACTACCAGAGACAAAGTTTCTGTCACTTTGAAGAATCGATCGAGAATCCTCATTGGTGGGAATCTTGACGTGTGTCCCTGGGGACGTTTCCAGCGGACCGCGCAGCTCCAAAGTGAGTGATGCGGTGCGGGGCGGAGTGACCGATGGTGGAAAGGTGCTTGCGTCTCATAGTCCCCCCGAGCCCCGAAACGGAATTGTTGGACGGATGGAAGAGAAGGCGTTTAAGCTCGTCGTTCAAAACTCCACCGCTCACCGTTCCCCGCACGCGGTGCCCCGCCACGCTTCTTCTGGGAACCCTCATTAACGTTTCATGAGTGCCACGGCCACCCGCCACCACCTTTTTCGCAGCTCTCGGATCCGCACACGTGCTGCGTAGAGGTTTTCGCTTTAAAATTAGGGAAGAGCGAATAAGTATTCGCGTGGAATAGCGAGGTCCACGGTGGTTACACGAGATGGTGGGAGTGCAGCAGCTTGAGTGTGTATGGCGATGATAATGTAAATGGCCAAGATGAAATGCTTTGTCCTCATTATATTTCTACTTTGCGAAAACCATTTGTAAAGTCGCGGCACCATGTTGGATGTGTGCATGTGCTCTACGTGCCTATTGCATTCTTCAGGAGTGGGCAAGCGTGTGTGTTTGATAATGCAAAAGATAAATATTTATTCATGTGAAAATTACTTTTTGATATTGGCAGTAAGCCTCTAACCTGAATAATGTGTGTGTTTGTTACTTTTACCAATCAATTTTCGGCGGAGCAAAAGCTGTTAATAACCCATTTGCATCAAGGACGGAATATCAGTAATTGAGGCTTGTGATTTTATTTTTGTTTTTTTCCGTATTTTGTCTTTTGATTTCGACACAATTCAATCTTTGAAATTGCCTGAATCTGAGCTTTTGCATACTGGGAAACTCATTATTTAATTACTATAGTCATATGAAAAAAACTTTTAAGGTGATGAAAGTTGAGAAAAACTTTGTAAAATCTATTTTTTATATATGTCGGAATTTAACATTTAGAATAACCTTATTGAGTACAAAATCGCTGGCAATGCTGATGTTCTGCTACTTCAGGCTCCGGACAGTTAGGGTTAACTTATTTGGAAATAATGTTGATCTCTATAATTTGACTTTCCCACACTTGATAGGAAACATAAAAATTAAAGTATTAAAATATTTAGTTGGGGAATTAACAAAAGACTCTCAAGACCATTTATCTGGTCGTATTATTAGTTGGCTTAATGCTAGTGTATTTCTCATGTGATTTATAAGTTGCACAGGAATTTTAACACACTTAGTAAAGCTCCCTGTGAATCTCTTACCCTTCATTAGTCCCAATGTCAATGCCTTAAAAAAGCAGTCGCTTTATTTTCAGCCCCATTCGCAATATTTTTATTCGTGGCGTGTTCATTTTTATTATCTGTTAACGTTTCCCGTCGACTGATGGAGGTGCATGAGCACGTATAAAATGTTCTTCGAACAGGTTTATGTTACGTAATTTATAATAAATAGAAATCATATGTAACGAAGATAATGGAAGCATCCCCTGGAGTAATGAAGGGTAATAGTTCTCCAATTAAGGTCGTATAAATTTCAGTAATTTACATCCTTTATTTGTTCCTGCGCGTGTCTCTCTTGTGGAAATAAAGACAATCTACTTGGTGGTGCATTTGATTGGTGTGTCTATTGTTTGCCCACTTGATAATTGCGTTGTATCGCAATAAATTTGTTCTCTCAAAACCCTCTACGAAAGCGCTCGCATTCATTTTGAATCGTGCGATAGACCTTACAATTGAAAGACGATGAGTCTTACGCATCTCGTAGGGACTTTTCATCAATTTGTTCGTGGAAGCGTCTGCCAAACGGACTTACTTGAACGCACTCTCTTTCCACGGCCGGAGTGGCTCGTGATTCATAGCTCACTCAAGGGCACAATGACTGCACCACAGAGAGGGGCTCCACGTCCGTGGAGAGGACAATTGTGAGGCAAAAGAACACACTGGCTGTGGCCCCAGCGGGAGGCGGCCGCCCTACTTTCCCGGGCGCTCCGTAACCGTCACCGCAGCTCGTCCGGGAACAATGGGCCAGGCAAACGAGAACGCAATGAGATGCAATAAATATCGACCCTCGAGAGCCGTTATAACATCTGTTGTTCTTCGATTACGTGCAGTGAGTTCTCTCTTCAGATCGCGATAAGTCACATCTATTGGGTTATTTACTCGAATTCTTTTGGGACTTCAGATACATTTCATAATGAGAACTGTCACGGAATGCGGTTTGTCATGTTCTTCTCCAAAGTGGAGATCTTAAAATCCCCGTCCGCTGAATATTTTCACTGATGAAAAGGTTTACAAAGGTGGTTAGATGTATTTGTTTATTAATGAGGCATCTGCCTCAATAGAAGATCAGTAGACTCTAGAAACTCATTCAATTCAAGTACTCCATGGAATAATACCCATAGCGTGTCTATAATCAGCGTTTAAGAAGAGCTAGTGTAAGTATTATTAAGCTGCAAAAATTCTTACAAAGAATGTAACGACCCGGGCCCTTGCGGGCCGACGTTTGTGAATTCTAATCTCGCTTTGGATTCAGACATTCAGTTTAGCCAAAGATCAGTCACATAGGTTAGATGACGCAAAGTTACCTTATCCGTTGCGGTAACTCATACCGAAGTTTTCTACTGGCCTCAACTGAAAACTACCCCGAAACGGTGGTGCCAAACGTGTGGTGCAAAAACAATAAAGCAATTGGTTGCCAAACCGGTGAATGGTTACCTTGCAATTTTCTTTTCAATCTGTAATTGTCTATGCTCCCGAAATACCAAAATATGTATGCGTGAAACATGAATTGTTTGAAGAGAAATACATTTGAAGAGTGAATTCTCAAATATTTCCACGCATGCTGTTTCAATTTTAGGCGTTAGTGGATGTTTGGCAGTAAATGTGTATTTTCTAGGTTTTTTTCCTAAAGAGCATTAGGGGCTCTTTTCCGTGCCTTGTGACTGTCTTATAAAATTAGTTGTTAAACTAAGTAAAAATTAGTATCTGGTTTCTACGAGAAAAAGATATCGACTTACTTAGTTCCATTATGTCATAAGGCACTAATATGATGATATTTTTTAGACTGTGGGGGAACGATTGCTCTACTGTTCCCTATCTGTTGACGCGTACCAAGCGAAGTAGATTTTTCAGTTTAATCGCGTGACTTTTACCCATCTTGGAATTCCTTCATCTTTCACCGCGGGTCTTATTCTTCGTGAATTTGCATCCCTCAGACCAAATATTCTCTGGAAGTTACGAATTGAGACACTCCTTATTTCAGATGAAAATTTCATTTGAATTTTTATTGTGATGCGCAGTAGTACCTAGGAAAAATATCACCCGAAATGTTTTTTTATAAAATTAAAGTTATGTATTAAAATTTAAATTATATCTCCTCGTTTCTGGTTGAAATATGCTAAGTGCATATTCATGAGCGGCGTTGAAATATATTCTCTCACTCTTAAGAATGATGAGAAATTCCGAAAATTTGTATATAAACGTCGGCTTACTCGGTTCTGGCACTCTGAGGAATACAAGTAGGTACTGCCATTTTTTACCCCTGCCAGAGTAAGGGTTTGAGCACAATTCTCTAGAACGGCAACGCTATTTTTTCACCCTACTCTGGTAACGTGGGGTGAAAAAAACACCCATTCAGCAATTTTCAAAAATTCGTATCTCTAACCCATTATGACTATGAGAGTCCTATGGGGGCTGATATTTTTTTTGTTTTTTAATGTAGCCATTTTTAATGTAATCACGTGATACAAAGATTTTTTTTCAAAGTTTATCGGATGAGATAAAAATGAGTAAGAAGGGCGAGAAACGTGAAAAATGAGCAAAAATACTCTTTTCGTAAATTTACGATATCCTAATCAATTTACCACCGAATTGAGTGAATCTAACGGTAATATAAAGGAGAAATACTATGCTTTAAGATGATACCAGTTGTTTTTCCAGTTCTGAGAAAAGGTATTTATTTTAAGAAATCAAAGTGGGCAAATTGTAGGAAATCGATTTCTGCCGCGGAAATGGGTATTGTTTGTAAGAATTTCGTTCAAATGGAAAAAAACTGGCTTTATTAGAAAGCAAAGAGCACATGCACCATCATTGTGCAAAAAGGTACAGATATCATCATTGCAAAAGTACATACGTAGCGATTTGTTTTTTCGCCCCACGTTACCGTTCTAGGTTTAACTTACGTATTATCCAACGAGCATGCAGCCTAGTCAACTGATTCTGCTAGCCAGTTCTGATATGGTATTCCGCGCTCTCACGGCCCGCATTGGTTTCACCCTACACTTTCACCTGTATTAAGCGAGGACTTTTCTCTAGGTCCCTTGTTGGTACTCCTGCCTATACCTCGTGTAATGTTCCTCTGTTGCCGTAAACGGTTGGTTCACCCTTAGTTTGATATTCAATGACCTCGAAGGAGTTGCATCTATTTATTTTCTGATGCTAAATCGTTATATAATTTAACTGGCAAAAAATAGTATTTTATAGTTAGATTCCTGATATTAGCATTAAAAAAAGTGAAGATATCAAGATATGTTTACTTAGAGACAATTTTTTGCTGTATTTTTGAAACTATCTCTTTAAATACATAATTGAGGGTTAATCACAAAAGTAGGCCATATTATAACTGTTTTAGGGAGTTATATAAACCTGCCAGGGAGTGTCAAACGTTTCATCGTTTGTGATGCGATTGGAAGTCTGAAGGTAGAAGTAAGTGAAGTCTTCATAAAGCTCACTATGCACGTATAGCTCGGGACTTGAACATAAAAGTTATGCAACATTTATGAAGGGATGAAAATTCTATCAAACCTGTAATAATATTACGTATTCTCAAGGTGGATTACGATGAAGAAACTAGCTTGTGGCTCATGAATCTTCGAGGAAAACTCGAGATGAATGGATTAAGACATCATTTTTGACTTCATTCGCTTTTACTTTACTTTGAGGCTATTGCTAGCAGCAATCTAAGTCTCAGAAGAGATGATGTGGGTTTTGTCTAGGAGTAAGGAAACCAGTCGTCGTCAGATGAATTAGACTTTTGACAGTAGTCGGAACACGACGTAAAGAATCACCACCTGTCTATTTTCTCCTTGGACTCCGAAGAACACTTTCTTTATCAATCTTACTCATTTTTCAACAAAATATCTTCATTTTGGTCACGGTTTAGCGTATCTCAGTTATCTTGTCACAATGGGAATAGCAGGTAACGGAAAATAATTCTTTTAATTACGTCTCGTGGAAGAATGTTCATACATCTTTGCACTGAGAATAGGGTCAGAGTGACCACATGGATGAAATAAAAATATCTACCTCTGCTAGTAATAATGTATCTTCTTTACTTTTATATAAATATGAAACACAATTGAAGAATAGACGTTTGCCGGGTTTGTAAGCTCCAAAGAGAAAAGTAATTCATTAATATTAGGTAAAGTAATGGTCCTGTTAGAATTTCACGTGTTCTTGCTATGGCTCAATGGTGTGGCCTTATGGAATACTGTTCGGCTCCTCGTATTTCCTTAATTTTTTAGTAAATTGTTGACGTTCATCAAAGTCTCAGTTTTCAATCTTTTCATCTCTGTTACTTGGAATCACAAGTATTTCAATTTGTTATTTATTAATCTGTTTTGTCCTATTTAAATTGAAGCGCCATCGTCGAACTGTCGTACATTTCCTATTCTTTAAAAAGAGATTTTGTATCAGCAAAATGTATCGCAAATACTGTGACTTAATACTGTGAATTTCCCTCAAGTGCTGGTAAAATTTGTGATCCTGTGTATTTAAAATAGTATTCTGATAATATAATTTATATGGAAATACCGTCCGAGGCTATGTTTTATGATCATTAGTGGCTGTGTAATTTGCTAAATTCATAGCGGTCCAGAGGATATTATTGTGCTTAAAGTACAAAAGGCATTGTTTGTGAATTTGATGTATGATGGAGTTATTGCTGCTAATATTGTAAGTGCATAACGTAGCCACACAATGGTAACCACCTGAATTCAATATTTAAAGTCAAGAGGCTTGAAATCTTGTCTGATTTCTATCAAAATAGAAGTGTCTGTGAATACGCCGTGCTCAAAAAAAATTTACTAATACTAAGTACAAAAGGGCATCTGTATAACAACTCAAGGGCCCTAGCAGGACCACATCAGTTTCCAATAGGCAGGTAAAGCCTTAAGCAGCCTGTTGATGGGTTCACTTTCCGAGGCTGCAGCTCCAACCCCTTCGACGAGGAGCTTGTTACGCCCTACTTGCTTCCTCCGAATGCTGCCATTTTGTTTTTTCGTATAAACAATGTATAAGATTCTGTAAAACGAAAGTATTTTATTCAATAATAAAAAAATTAAATTGATCTTATATTCTGTTAAAGCCAACAATATTAAATTTTGCTCACATTGTATTTTTTACCTTAAATATTAATTTATTAATCTATATTAATATTTGATGAAAATTCTGAATAAAATTAATGGCAATATTCCAACTATGTAAGGAATTTTTTTCCATGGATAAATTCGTTCTGAATGCCTCGGTACAAGTTATATTCTGTACGCAGTTTGCATAATGCGAGTCTTAAAATTTAATGAAATTGGCTTCAGTAATTACTTTCGTAATTGGTACTTTCTAAAACTATTGCCAATGAAATGTCTAATAATATCGACCTCGGCCGACCGCGCATGTCATGAGAGAGGTTCAATTTTTCAGGAGTGAGAGAGTGAAGTAAGAAGGAAGTAAGAGCAAGGGGCGAATAAGTCGTAAAAACTGCCGGGTTTTGCTCGTTATTGTTAATAGTATTTCGTGTTTTACCCCTTCCGTATAGTAGGTTTATAGTCGCGGGAAAAACTTCCTCTGTGTATTTCCGAAAAAACAATTTCTGTCAAGAACACCTTCTTGGCTATAGGGCGTCCTCGACTGAAAGGCCAGCCAATCAGCTTTCAAACGTGTATAAATGAACTCGAATCCCTCTAAAATGCATGGCTGTAAAACTTCAATAAGACGGCGGTTCAGGTCCGCCCAAGGGCAGCGCCTAGTGGTGGTTTTAAGCTCTGTTTTCGTGCGGCGCTAACTCGGAACTAATTCCAGTCGGCGCTAACCCATGTGAGAGGTGAGGATAGGGGCTTGTGAGTTGATGAGATGAGGACTACGTGATGAGACTACAATACCAGGCGGTTGTGATCAAGTTGGAATACATCAAGGAGGGATGTAAATTAGTAACGGTACGGCAAAGTGCCTCCTCAGTGCCCTCAAAAAAATTAATAATTTTTAAGCTTAAAAGAGCCCATAAATTTAGTAATTAGAACGTCCGAAATAAATTTAAAGTATGTAATTCTGGGAATTACTTGGAGGAGATGTGACTCTATGTATTGTGATTGTGACCGAATGTAAAATTTTGCAGGAAGCAGTTGCTAAACGAAATACAGCTGAAAGCTCTTTTTAACTTAAGTACATATATAAAAATGCATATTTCTTTTGAACTGGATTAGTTAATAACCGCTAATCCGAATGGATAACACTGAAAATCTTAAACCCTGATATTAGACCCGCATTCAGCAGCATGAGATATACATGTACCCAAGAGTAAAGCCCTAAAACGTATTCCCGGAGCTAAAAGACCTTGATAGCACCATAATGCTATATAATTTTCGACGTTGAATATTTTGTTGGCTCAATCGGTGTTAACAAGAGTACGATGCATATTATTTGTATTTCTATTTAAATGAAACTTAATTTGTATAATCATATTTATGCATTATTATTTCTTTATTCTTCAACATTTAACATTTAATTTAGCTACCTAATGTTAGATTCTTCTATGGCTTACCGGAAATAAGACATGTTCAGTTAATATTATGATGTGAATGGATTAAAATTAATTAATTTAGTAATTTATTTGGTATTTGTATCTTATAATAAAAATATGCATGAAGTGTGAAATTGACATATAAATAGGCATAATGATCCGCTAAAATCGAGACAGATTTTAGTGAGTTGTTTCGAATTATCTCATTAAATTGTATTTGAAGTAAATTTTTAAAGTATTTCAGAGCAAAAAAGTCATGTTCTGTGGAAAAAATTTATCAACATTGCTATCCGGAGTATAACATTTGTCTAATTCTCCATCTGTTCCGATGGTAAATGAATATGGTTTTCATTTAAACCTCAGTTATCAACCCGCAGGTCAGTTTGATAGGTGTCGGTAGAGTTGACCCAGCACCTGACCCAACGGCGGGTGAAATTCCCGCATTAGGGTGGGGGAGCTAGTTCCTTGCCTGCTCCGCCTATAAGCCGTAGGCGGAAGGAAGTTATCCCAGGAAGTTCTGGTACCAGAAAAAGCAAACAGCGTAGGTGAAACTGAGGGGGCTCATAGGTTTTACCTGGAATCGAACCCCACCTGTCAGTAGTACAGCTATCTAGTCACTGGACTACCGCATCTCCGACTGTCATTTAGTTACTTACTGAAATATTTGTTCTTAGATGTTGCCTGGAAAATACTTTATGTGAACTTTATGAAGAAAGAGGAGAATAATTTATATATGCTGTAATCATAGAAATTCCCATATTTCTGCCAATAACGCCGCGACGAGCGGAATAGAGGGATTGCACCTGATGAATGACAATGGACAATAAAACTCTCAAAACGTCTCATTACCCTTTCGACATAGAATTCGATAGGGAATTTGCTATTAATGGTTTTCAATTGCTTGAATAGAACTTTAGATGTAATCTGCTTCCATTCTGATTTCTTCGTTCAACTGCGATCTATGTTAACTTATTCTGTTTGTTCGCCACGCACTCTATGTTCTCTATGGGTTTTCCTCCTATGGAAATCAATTCCAAATTCAAAGCATAACGAGGAGAAAATGGAATCGTATTCATTCCATTCTGAACATACTATATACAAGAATGACGAGCGTACTACTCACGTTCGCTGGTAATCGTACTATGCACATGTACTCTCCAAGGAAGGTCACGAAGTAAATAAAATCATTCGGTCAAGGCAATAATGTTGGTTGCCTTAACGTCATCATCATGTTTAGTCGGCGTAAGCCATGCATCATTCGCACACCTGTGGAGTTTGTACCTATTGTTTGTGAAGCTGCTCACATGGATTTCGTGATCACCAGCTTTCGAACAAGTGTAAGGAGTGATAGTTAAGTATAAGTTTATGCTAGGTTGTAATTTCTTGATGTAAAAGTATTCATTTACATTTTTATATTTTATTCATCGTTTGGATCTATTTTTAGGTAACTTTGTGTATGGTGTGAAGCCTTAGGGATGGATCTACTAGTGCGTCTCATCACGTCAAGCAGTTAAAAAAAACTAGACCGTAGCTAAAACGTAAATAAAACTTCATGCGTTGATGTGGAAAGACGAGTGGCTATTCTAGAATTCAGTGAGGATCAGCATGAAATTGCATTTGATGGCATTGAATCATCGAAATGTGTTCCTTCTCGAAACATAAATAGGGATTGAAATGGAGTTTGATTATGTCTGGTACAGCAAGTCAGGACTTCATGCTGTGAATTACACCCAACGAATTTTTTAGGGATCGGCATTGGCATTCATTTGAGCTGCTGCTACGTTTGAAGCAATAGCATTAATAGATTAAGAAGAAGCAACTTATAAGGAATGGTGGACAATTGTGACAGACGGGATTTTGGGAAGCCAGTTGGTGGCGAGAAATTCGGCAACGGGCTCAGTTGATCAAAAGAAGAAGCCAATACCTTTACGTCCCCCCCAGGCTGATGAAGTGCTGCACTTGGAGGTGGTCTGGACACCGCATTCAAGAAGGAATCAGAATTCAATTAAAATTTGCGAACGAAAGGATTCAAAATCGGACCCATCGGAGCGGGAGGCCATAATTTTAGCTAACGCACTAATCAGATCCTCGTCACGCTCGCATTAATTAAAATCCGAGCTCTGCCAGCCGATCGCTTTTGTTCGACGGCATTAATCCACAATCCATCAACTGCTGTCATCTCTACGAGCTCCCATTTTATTAGGCTTTCGTTAGGAAAAAATCATCGAGGATTCTGGCTGTCATTTTGCACCCATGGTGCTATTCTGGGTTAAAAATTGAGCGCGCTTTCTCCCCCGGATCTGCTTTAGATGTGGAGTGCGCAATTCAATTTCATTCTGTCGTCGCCTATCCGTATCATCATTTCGAAAAAAATAAAGGATTCCGCCTCTTGAACCACCCTTGCCCCCAAACTCACACCCACTTTTCCATGCTTCTGCAACTCCCCATGTTTTGTTTTGCCGCTTCCGCGGCCGACTCGGTGTGTCGCCCGGATGTAGGGAGCGGCAGGAGAGAGTACCTTTCGGGCTGGCTGAATGGGGGGGAAGGTCGGAATTGTGGAGTGGCGGTGGGAGTCGGGGACAGGTGTGCTAGAGAAGGGAGAGTTTGTGGGGTGGGTGAGGGGGGGTTTAAGGCCGTGGGGTCGCGTATAGTCGGCGTTGGGGGGGGCAGCGGCAGATCGCGCGGCGCCGATGGGACGAGTTTATCGATCGCCGTGGCTCCTCCTCCTCTTTCCCCTCCTGCTCCCTCTCCCGGCCCGCTCGCTGCCCTCCCCTCTCCGCCATATTCCTCCATCAGCCTCTTCTCCCTCTCTCCCCGTCACGGTAGGGGAAAGTAGTAGCGGGAAGGTTCTACACATACACCGAGGGTGCAGATGAGGGTAGTAGGACTACTCATTCATGGCAGGCGTAAAAGATGCCCGGGAGGATTAAGGGGCGGGCGTTGTTGCATTGGTGGGGTCGTGGCTTTCTTTCGGGTGGCAATGGTGTAAACAAGGTCGCCCGCACAGAACGGGGACAGATGTGTGTGTGTACTCACACACACATTTGCATGTATATATATATATGTATGTTTGTATGTATATATATAGGTATATAGATTTATATGTCTGTGTGTATATATATATATATATATATATATATATATATATATATATATATATATATATTAATATATATGTGGGTCGCGGTAGCCCAGGGATAGAGCGTTGGACTGCTGACCAGAGGGTCCCGGGTTTGATTTTCGGGCAAGTCTCTGGGCACTTGCAGCTCTACCCAAGCTAAGCCATTTTTCGGGTACCAGATCTTCCCTACCCTTACCCTGATGTGTGAATTTCACACGCCGTCGGGCTTAGCACTGGGTGAACTCTACCTTCACCTACCAAACCGACCTTCGGGTTGACTACTGTGTTAATGGTTTATATAACGTATACTGCATACATTTATCACCCGTTCATATTGTCATATATATCTGTATGTCCAACTAATCTTCATCTAGACAATTCTTAAAATCCCTACAAATAAACCCAAAAGACATCCTTCCATTTACTGCACCAACTAATTAATTACGCTGGATTATTACCTATACTACCTGCATTTGTTTCACCTTTTGAGTAATTGATCACTTCCACGAAGTAAATCTGGACACTACATCGTATATTTGTTTCTTCTATCATTCAGCTGTGCTAATTCAAAATTATAATTTCGCTAATCCAGAGTTTGCATTTTTCTTTTCCGGAATCAATGATATATTTTTATTCATTGAAAATTAAACCTGGCAGATTTTTGGGCTGGCGTTCTTAATGTTGTTATCAATTTCGATTTCGCAAGAACGTAAATCAAAATTAGGTTTTTATTGCATAACCTTACTAGTTACTTAATGCAGTTTCTGGGATTTGTCAGAGCGCAGTAAATTGATAGGAATTCGTATCCCAGAATTGGGTAAATATAGCACTCTGAACAGAAATGGTCGTTTTGAGCAAATGCAAGAGACTTATTCTGTAACTCGCCGCACCCTTTATGTGCTAAATGCTAGTGATATTATAACAAATGGCCACTTCTATACCAGAGAAATATCTCCAGCAACCAAGTAGGTAATAGTTATCTCCAAATACTAATATGAACCTCCTCGGTAGAAACTATGATGTATCATGGGTTAGATCTAAAATCTTCCGTAGTATGAGACAGTCAAATCTGTTGAATCGTCCAAAATATGCCAAAGTTCCAAAAACCATTAATATGGTCATTACCTGTGTCTGTCAGATCAAAAACTCTTTCAGCTCTTCAGTTCATTTTTCCTCCCGTTTTGTGATTCCTTTTATGAGCCTCTGATAGCCTATTTATTGAGAATCAGTTGCCAGTTATTTGGTCTGAAAAAGAGCGCGGAATCTCTGATACCAAAATTGTGCTCGTATTGTAATTTAGTTGTTAATACAGGTATATATTGCGAAATATAATGCGATTATTTTTTAAATGTGATGGTTTTGAATTTCCAACTTATATTTCTAGTAAATAATCTCTTGTGTCCTGAAAGCGTCCGTTGAATTCTTAGAAGTGCTCTGTTTGACATTTACTGAGACGAATTTATTGACAATATTGTGGCGAGCTTCTGAGCTAGGATGCATGGACGTGAGTCGCCTTCATCACACACTGATTAAATCTTCAACGGAGGAGATGGCCTTTACTCAGTGTTAAACGCCTTCGGCCTCCCCAACATCGTCACCGGACGGAAATTCCGATCAAACCTCAATTTCCTCTAGACGGCTCATCATTGTCCATTCCTTTGGGTGTGCCCAAGTCCCCTAGGTATGGCTATGCGTGTCTCCCCATATATAATTCCCCCATCCTACTCCTCTTCATATTCCCATTCCGCTTCCCCACCCTCGCCTCCTGCGGCCTCCCAACGCTTGACCGCGGCTGCCGCATCTACATCCTGTCATCGCACCTCACAATGTGCCCCCTTCTACCCTCCCTCTTCTCCCTCTCCTTCACCGGCCCCTCGAATCACTTATTCAGGGCGAGATCTGCGAGAGTACACTGCGCTCCTCTGCCACCTTTCCTCCCCCTCCTCCCGCTTAACCCCGTCCCACCGATCGCCCGTCAGCCCACCGGTTTTCCCCTCGCAGTCCCCGTACGCTCATCTCTCGCGGCACTCAACCTCCCACACCCATTCTTCCTCCTGCCATTTGGCATTCTGTCGCCTCTTCCCATTCCTTCCACCTCCACCGTTTCCAAACCCTCAACCCATCAGACCCTTCCAGCCCAAAAGGTACCCCAGGTCCAGGGGTCGTCACTGACCCAGCACTCTTCCAGGTGTTTTTGTAAAACTTTGAGTGCAATCTTTTTGAGAATTATCTTTTCTGACAAAGCATCACTTCGGTGACTTGCCGGCCTCGGTGGCGGGTGGGTAACCTCATCGCCTGTCAACCCAGAGGTCGCGGGTTCGATTCCCTCCGAGGCGGGATTTTCTCCACATAGGGCTTGGGTGTTAGTAATTGTTTCTTATATTATGAATTTTATTGTTAAAAGTCCGATGTTAGAGTCCCGTTTTAGTTTTGTTGTATTCTTTCCCGAACCTTAAATCATTAACTATTGAAATTTTTAGATCTTTTTTTAATAATTCAGTGACATGCCTTCCTGTAATTAAGGACTGTTATGATGTTAACAATTACTCTTATTTTATGTTCATGGTCGCTCATAAAATGAAGATGTGCAAATTAAGTCACCTACGAAGCATATGAAGGTCAATTTCCAAAGCAGCATGCTGGCTTTGAGTTCATATTGAATCATTTTAATTTTCCAATAGACGAAGTACCTTGTATCACCCGGGAAAGCCGTCCAGAAGCCAACAATACGGACCTAAAATCAATCTGAATATTAGCGGGTTTGTAATTTTTAATGAGCTGAGTTCGAGTATACTAATTGTGAAACAAAATAAAACTCCTCGTTTGCAAATGGTAGATGTTTTACTTCATTCACGTAAATTTGAAACTTAATGATTCCCATTAAACTGCCAATGTAGATTTTGTGGTACTTCTATTCGATTATCGTGTAATTTCCGTAAGAATATTGCCAATCAGTAGCGCCACGTATTGGGTAATCTACTGAGGATCATAAATATGGACTTCTTGATACTGTTCGACGAGTTTCCTTTTTCCATTATTGGTCCGTAAATTGTAAGAAACTCTTTTTAGGCGGTAGCAAAACGCGACGAGCTTAATATTCTCCTTGGACCTGAGGAGAAAATTGAATAGATCTTATAGGAGACCAGTAGCGTACCAGACCCCAGGATAAAAAATGTCGATGACTTTTCCGCTGCTCCACATTAGTTCTATTTTAAAATTATGCAAGTTTTTCTTAAATATTAAAATCGAAGGTATCATATAACTATTATTTCCATGAGCTTGTACGCATTCTAAAGTTTCAAAGCGTCCTTGTTTCACTTTACAACGTCTGAATCTTGAGAAGTTTGGACTATTATGTTCAAGCCCGTGTTCCTCACGGCATTCAGGTGTTAGGAAAAGTGTTATTTGACATCTGCTTCTTCCGAGTTTTAATTTTATAAAATGTAGGTATCCAATTATCAAAAAGTGTCTCTAAAATATAAAGACCCGGGTACAGTATTTATCAGTCGCATTCGAATACTTCTAGGGTCCTTGGGATTTGAAAGCACAATGTCGGTGGGCATTTTTTTGGAACTCTGATTATATTATCTCTTTTCTTTTCAGTTTGTAAATATTTGTTGAGCAGTCGGAGGCTCGTCATCCTTGCTCATTAAGCTCCTCGGGTTCACTCCCCCACGCCTCCGTCCCCCATTCCCCCGGTCCACCCCTCACCCCACCACGCCCGCTCGTGGCCTTCCACATCCTCCGCCTCGAAAGTTCCCGATCGCTTTCTCTTTCTCCGTTCGGGGCACGGCCCGAAATGAATCGAGGTAACGTGAAGTCCATTAGGCCGGACGCTCACAGAGGAGGATGAGGGGCGGAGGCGGCTAGGAGGAGAGCTTTATACCACCGTCCGCCTCATGTTTGGGTGCCAGGGATGAGCGAGCGGGATTGACCGCCGGGGGTGTCGCAACGGCGGCGGCCGCTATCGGGAGTGCCGCTCGGCACGCGCTCACGCAAGCGTAATGGATGCACACGTACTCGGGTGAGGGGGGCGAGTGGGTTGCGGCGAGAGGGGCGGGTTGCAGAGAGAGAGACGGGGGGAGGACGCGAATGCTCCTTGCGGCTTGCACGTGTGAGGTCGCGGGAGGAAGAGTGGAAGGGGGTGGATGGAGAGAGAGAGAGAGAGAGAGAGAGGTGGGCATTGGGGTGGTGGCCCCGGGGGCCGCTGGAATTGCGACAGGGCGAACGGTGGAGGGCCATTCCATGTGTGCTGCTGCTTATAGGAGAAATGAAAGAGAATGAAAAAGGGGAAAAAAGGACGCACTCGAGCAAAGCATTCGGGGCGGAGTGAAATGTGTCGTCGCTTCTTGCATGAAATTTCGTAATGCGGCCACGTTTCGCGTGGGCTCGAAAAGGTCGCTTGTTGGGAATATTCCTACGTATATTTTAATGCCGTACTGCTGTGGAAATGTTTTCATACCCTTTACGTTGCTTGTATTTTCATGTTGTTTTTTAAGTCGGCGCAATTTTCGTCGATATATAAAAGCCTAATGATTGACAGCCCCAATAACACTGTGGTAATATGAGCCCGGTCATTATACTCCTAAGGAATTATTAAATAGAACGCTTTTTTCACACTCTTACCGCGACCGTGAATAATTGGTTTACCGACCTTGAGAATATAATGATACAATTGAGTGGTTGTAGTTTGGTCGGGCAGTAGCGAAATAAATGAACAGGCAACAGATAACATAGCTGACATTTTGTTTTACTCATGTTTATTTAATGACCATGCCTTGCGTTCACAAAAAAGTTGAATTATGCGCTAATGATTTTTCGGTTTTATAATTATTCTATAATATTGATTTTTTTTCCCAAGTTGAATTTTGTGACGCATATCGACCTTGAACGTATCCGCAGTTAAAACGAACTCTAACTGTATTTTTAACTAATGTAATCAAACTCGTATTTTTGGGTTTATGGTCGGGGAGGTCACATGATGGAAATTATTAGCCATTAGTTTTCCTTATATTGGTTTTTTTCCATTTTTTACCCTCAAACAGTTCATTATTTCCCGTCTTTTCATTGCTCGCTTCTTAGCCTTCCCTCTTGGTCTTCTCCTTTACCATTATTTTCTCTAGTTTCATTTCTTTCATCTTCGACTTATGAGACAAGCAAATGCAGTCGCTACTAAGCGCTTGAGCACTTGAAATTTTTCAGGAGAATTAATGTTTAGGATGACCTTTAAATTCTTGAAATGAATAAATTTTAGATTAATATCTTTTGATGATATTTAAAATAAGTTACAATAATGGTAAAATGGAGTTTATTTATTTTGGTGTAAGCAAAACCGGATATAATCCAATATGCCATCCTACCTGACTGTTATCTGTGTATTAATTATGTCTCCTCGAAAATGTATCGGACCTATTAATTGAAACTCGAATACATCCCTAGTTTCTCTATTCCCGGAGGCCTGTACTGTCTTGTCGAGATATTTCTCGAGAGAGATCACTTAGTTGACTCGGAATGGAGTCATGCTGTAGAATTTTATTGAACCTAGTCCATTAATAATGCCAGGAGAACCTTCGAGCTTCGGAATTATAAAAAACGATGAAAACCATGATCAAGGAATCGAAATATTACCTGTTAACGCTCCCTTATTTTTCATTTCGATCGCTTCTGCAGCACTGTGTCCCTGCAGTGCTGACGGACCTCTTCTTCCGTCGCACAACTCGAGATCATGACAGGAACAAGGTCAAATCAATCAACATAAATTACACCGGAAAGATCATTATAATATAAAATCAATATTGCTATGCCTGAATTTGCATTATATATCGTTGTGGCGTGATACATTCAGACATATGCACCAGCAGCAGCTTGGAGGGTGTGATGTAAATGTGAACTGATAGCCGATTTTCTCGCCGTCAGTTTTTCCCCAACATTTTGTCGCTTTTGGACCAGATCGACACTTTCTGTCGTACTCTCGAAATCAGTTGAGGCATTACACTTATCTGAATACGATTTGGGTCACCAATCTGTACTATTAATGTCCGCGATCATATATTATCCATTCGGGGATCGTTTTTGTGCATGGTACTCAAATAACTTCGGTTGGCATAAAAGCCGTGTAATGACCTCTGCCAGACGAGTGCAACATTAATGGCCATAGATACTGCATTGTTCCGATGGTTTTGACTTTGTGCCATCTTTGATGGCTACGTGCCAATTTCAGGGACCCATTATTCAAGCTTTCTTTTCGACGTGCGATGAAAGTGAAAAGGTTCTGTCGGACACGGTCTCGCCCTCTATCATTCCGACATAGACGCTCCGTGGATTTGTGTCAAGCTTGTTTGATATTCATGAACGTTTAAAGCTTTGAATTGCATTCGTACCCTCCTTCTTTCTCCATCATACGCCGCCCTTCCTCCCCGGCCCTGTCCCCCGTCCCACACGCCGTCACCACTGATTCACAGGAATCCCTAGAAAGCCTCCTCAAAGATTGAATCGGTTCCTTCGTCGTATCCAACAAGCCCTTTTATGAATTTCCTGCCGACTTCCCGCGCGTTTTTCCATGCCCTTAAACCCTCTCCCTTGCTCCGCACGCACTCGCTCCGTGTGCCTTCCATTGCCCTTACCTCCCGCCCCCCCCCCCCCCGCCTTTCCCTCAGTGTCCCATCGACCCTGGCACATCCCTTCAAACCTTTAAATTCTCTTCCTAGCCCACCCATTCGTACCTCTCTCTCTCCCACTCATTCCTATTCATTACCTCTTCACACTCCTTTTTCTGTACCCTCTTCTTCTCCTCCGGCAATGGCCGTCTCCCTTTTAATCCTCGGATTGCCTCGGTTCCCTTCGTCCCCACCTCGCCCACGTGAGGACGCTAAACGTCCCAACAACACGTCCTCCCGTATCGGCATACAATGGAATTGGATTGTTGGTCACCCACTCTCCTTGTAATGTCCCCGGCGAAGTTTTACGACGTTTTATTTTTATTTCCCAACGGAAAGGGAGGGGTTCGGCACGTACGCGCGCAGGATGTTAGATTAATCATCATCGAGGCGGCAGAACTTGACATCGTTTTGTAATTGGTGGGTGGATGTCGAAGTTTTTGTCCTGTATTTCATCTGTGATGTCTAATGGTTATGGCTGCAAAAGCATCAGAGCTTCATTCATTACATCATCGCGTGGATGAAACGGATAGCTAGAATGAACAGGACGGTTTATGTGCTGGGCATAATCCTTATTCAAAATTGTGTTCACTTTCCGGTCACTTAAAGCCGATTCAACCCGCTTTGATTTTTCTGCCGGTCGACCTTGGGCCGTTTCATTTACAGTATGTGCTATGGATTTGTTGGTTATTTGGTTGCTATGATATTCTAAATAGATTTATAAGTAATTTTCCGGTTATAAAATATAGATAGTTATCAATAAGCCATAGAATTAGAGTAATTAAGTTGTGGTTACGTTATTTAGAATTCGATTAAGCTACCTACACGACGGAAAGCCACTTTGGTGGAGCTAATTGCCTAGTGGAAACATGATGGCGAATTTAAATTATTATATTGTTACATAAGAAATATTTGGGTAGTATCATAGAGTATTTGATAGATCATTTGGCTGCGGAATGGAGGCTACTGGATCCGAGTATTATGGACATGATACTCGGTGAACATTCTATAACAGATATATATATATATATATATATATATATATATATATATATATATATATATATATAAAATCCGTTCGCTTACTGATTTTGATAATTTGATACAGAAATTCCCTTATATTGTGTGTGTGTGTGTGTGTGTGTATATATATATATATACACACACACACACACACACAATATAAGGGAATATGTATATATGTATATATATATATATATATATATATATATATATATATATACACACACACACACACACACACACACACACACACACAATATAAGGGAATTTCTGTATCAAATTATCAAAATCAGTAAGCGAACGGAATAATAGGAAACCTTGGGAAAAATTATGTAGAATCTTTTACATTAAAACGTCAGGCTTACAGTGAGCATGCTATCTTTCCTTCCGAGAATCGATATAAACGTATTTCTAATTAAATTGTTTGCGTTAATTTTCTCATGATTGAGCATTCATATTCAGAACGATTTGTTTTTAACTTATTTTTTGAGTATTTATTTAGCACCTCGTTGATATTGGATTTTAATGATTCTAACTAAAGAATTTCTCATCGGAAAGGTCATTGACTACTATTTTCAAGCTTGGGAGCATTTCGAAGCGTTCATTATTGATGAGGGCACTCATATAAATTTAAAATAAAGTTCTGACTAATTTTATAATATTTTTTTCGTAATTGGCAATTTTTTCGAATATTGCAATATTTTTCGACTTCCATGATTTTTTATTAATTTAACTCATTTGAAGTCGTCCTCCATCAGCTTCACATTTTCTTTAATGCGTAAATGTTCACCAGAGATAATTTCTAAATCATCGTTACCTCATTGTTCAAAGAGTGAGTAAATTTCAGCTCTCATTGACTTGTTTTCATAAATAACTGGCTACCAATTTGATCTAGTCATTGCGTTATCATAGGTACAATACGTAACTTTATACATTTAAATTATTCTAAATTTTCTTTTAAAATAAATCATGGTCTTCCGTGTTTTTCGTCCATCCCCACTCAAGAGTTCAACAGTGTTTGATTTAACTTATTTATATTCACCTCACTGTTCTCATACGTAGCTATTGCATTCGGTATGCAGCATCATTCAATGTTAACTTTCCGAAGTCCGTTTGTTTTTCGTACTTCTTAACGTAACGCTGACAGGGAAATGCGTTCCATGTGTGGAATGTACTTTTTTCCATCCTTTGTGACAAAAAGTTGTGGTCCTTTTTATGTATAGTTGCATAGCAGTGGGTTGCAGTCGGAATTTCCCTACATGTAAGCCCGTGTGGTTATTCCATTTCCTCTCCCTTCTTATGCCTGGTCAAAATTTATTAAAATTTAGTCATCCCAAGTATTTATTTATTTTCCGTCTCTCTTTTATACTTCTTTTCGCTGACTTAGAAAACATTCCCCCTTTCACGGCTACCATGGCACGTGTTCATATAGGATTATTTTTTAGAGGGTTAGGTGGCAGTCATCCCGTCGTTGACTTGAACTCAAACCTGCCGCAACCTCTCTCAACTTATGTCAATGGGATTTGCATCGCATTGCTATGGTCTCACGTTTCCCAAATACCAGTAAAATGTTTCTATTTCCTGTCTCATTTATTATTTCCTTTCTTCAAACCTCACCATTTGTATCAACCGGCTCTCTCCCCTCGTGAATTCATACGGGGGAAAACGACGACGTTCGATTATCGAATTTTACCTCGTGGTTGCGTTCGATAATTTGTTCATCTTGGATTTTTCGACAGGCATCACGCGGTCGAAGATGGTAGCCGGAAGCTGATGAGGAAAATGGGTGGCGCGAGTGGGAAGGATGGAGTCTACCCTTATGCCTGCAACGAATGCTTTTCCATCTCTTGTCGCCCTTAATTATGCTCACTTCCCGTGTCAATCTAGCCCCAGTTCCAAAATATTTCTGGATAATTACGACAAAATCTGGAACCTTTTTCGACAGTGATTCTCTTATAGACTGGATTCGATGTCCCCCCCTTCCCGCTCTATGCTTTTCCTCCAGGGTAAACTATTCTGTCCAAATCATATTTGTCACTCGTGAAGCATTCATTTGAACCGTCATGTTCCATTTATTTGCAGATAAACTGGTGAAGTTTTTGCGCTATTATGATGAAATATTGTTTTTTTCTGAAGACAATGATAGCCCAGCTTTCTTGCAGCTTTCAACATTACATGGATGATTCAGTAAGTTTAGACGAAGTGGAAACGTGTAAGTGTAAGGAGGGATCCCACCGGAAATTCTTCTACACTAATTTGTGTTACCTGTCTTCGTAGAGAAAATTTATATGCTGATTGGCGCTGCAAAGAGTTTTTAATTCTGATAAGCATTTCATATTTAATTTTCTCGTCCACTGGTTGATACAAGAGCAGCATTTTTCAGCGTTCGCTATCAATCGGAGTGTTTTCCACCGCAGTTTATTGCATATTGTGTGCAAAATTTCATTGACCTTCCTCTTGAATTATCTATTTCAGTAATACTACTGCTATATGTGGTAACTGCTTCCAAACCGATCAAAATATGGCTGCATCTGAGCCTTGATCTCCACTTTCACACGTATGTTACCCTCACCTTCGGATATAAGCGGCATATTTTATGGCGTCGTTCAATGGCAGAGGCACGGGACCTTCCTAGAATTATATATTGCTTGAGTACATGTTACACAAGGCCTCTACACCTCCTTCCTCCGCTGCTTTTAATTTACCACTTATTATTCATCGAGTACGCTCCACGAACCCAGTTAGTTGATTTCTGATTCGGAGTTCATCTCCACTCGCTAGACGCATATTAAGGAAAGTCCTAAAGCTATTTTTTACAAATTTAAATCTTGTCATATATATATATATATGTATATATATATGCATATATATATACATTATATATATATACACACACACACACACACACACACACACACACACACACACATGGGTGGTCTGAAATATTTTAGACCTCAAAAATTTCTGAAAAATTGTCTTGTATCTTTGTTCGGTCGGAAACTTTTCAGACCACCCTCATAGATATATATATATATATATATATATATATATATATATATATATATTATATATATATATTATATATATATTATATATATATATATATATAAACACAGATTTACATTTTTAAAACATAGAAACACAGAAAAGGACACTCGCATCATCAGATGACGACGGTCGTGCCGTCGAAACATCAAAACTACATATGTGAGTATGCTTTCTCAGTGTTTCTTTGTTTTAAAATCTACATCTGTGTTTTTATATATTTGTGCGTCGCCGAATAGCGTTCCATTTCGAATATATATATATATATATATATATATATATATATATATATATATATATATATAATATATATATATAATTATTATATATATAACACAGTTTCGAGCCTACATTTTGCTATGTATTATATATAATTAATGGCCGTAATCATGTAAGAAGTACCACTGTTCTGATGCCATTTCGAAATATGAGTATGCCAATTTGGAGAATACAAGTTAGTGGGAAACAATTTAGATCCGGAGTAGTCAATCCTCATTTTCCGCATTAGTGTTCATAAAAATTTTCTTGTTCTATTTTAGATCAGGGATGAACGTTTAGTAATAATACATTTTACGATAGATTTTTTTAATCACAATGTAGAGTTTTCAAGACGGAATGTTTTGCTCGTTACCGACTGAAATGTTTTGCTGCGTTACTAGATGAGGTCGTCTACATTTTGTTACCCTCTTAGTTTCGTTTAAATTGGCCATTTGGCCTTTTCTGGATATTTTTACGTTGATTTCGTATCTACTTTCTCTTTTTATTTCTCGTTTCGCTTCAGTCATTTAATTTCGTGTTCATTGGTAGCATAGTTAAAATAACCCTGCTTTCATATTCCTTAGAGCTCGGTTAATCGTGCAATCAGTTTTTGAACAACTGGGCATAGATTATCTCCTTTTTTCTTCCATAGACGGATTCTTTCATATCTGAGATTACAGTCATTGAGAAATAATGGCGACTCTATCGCAGTTTATGTGCGACTATTCTTCTCCTCGTAATTTTATAATTAATTGCATTTGTTTCTGTGCGCGCAGCTGTAGAGCAAGCCTTAAAATCTGCGCCTGCACTCGAACCAGAAAATTGTGCTCTCATCTCGTGCGAGCGAGCTGTCTTCGTGATTTTGTAAGTCATTGAATAAAAAAATGAATAATCATTAAGGTAACTGCCTTCACAGGAGTTCATATTGGAATTTAAGCTAATATTTTAGGCTCAAACATTTGTACGAAGGTATGTATAGTTAAATAGGAAGAAATTCTATACTTGATGACTTGATGATCCTTCTTATTGTGCTAATGGTAGGTATCAACGAAAAGTAATTATACGAAGACGTGAGACGGAATAACGTTTTGTTTCGGGAGAATGCGTTTTCCTTCAAAAGTGCTATAATACTAGGGTTCAAACTTTAACCGAAAATATTACCTTTGGGGAGTAAGTTAGACGTGAACGAAAAAGAAATTAAATGATGACTGTGGCTGCAAGAGCGAGATAATTGTTAGAAAGCCAAATTTGAACGGTTTGTTTAAATGAGTACTTACAAATTCGACAAGAAAAAATATATCAGTTATTTTTTCTATTTCGATATTAAGTTCACAGCTGTTGGTGATTTTGAAGCTGCATTGAATTTTCTCCTTAGGTATTTCCTGATTGAGATCGATAATCATTCGCCTGGTTCTTAATAACTTACATGTTAATGCGCCGTAAAACACCACCGCGCTTCATTCCATTTTGCGTCCAAGTTTTCGCCAATTTTCTGCAATTTTAGATCTGTACATTTAGATTCTCGGCAATACCAGTCAATCAACCAATTTTCAAACGCGTAGAGCACCTACGCGTAAGTGCATTTATACACACCACTGAGCGTTAAGTCAGACGAATTATGCTCGAATTTCTGTAGCTTACGATTGCGATATTTAATTTCACAAAAAACGCTCTCCTGGTTGGAAGTAGCGACGTATGAATTTTGAGGAAAATGAGATATTTTTATTCTGGAACCCAATGTCAAACCCGTGTAAACATTTTGCCCTGTTTCGGTGGCCGGCGTCCTTGTGAGTATTTTGACCGCGAGATTGTGCCATCAAATATAGACGCGCCGAGGAGTACTTTGATGGGTGCACCCGTTAATGGAGCATTAATGCCGTGAAATTCGCATTCGCAAGGAGGCGGAGGTGACGTCGTCTGCCGGCTGTCACCTCCACCACCCGTGCGCTTCCTCTCCCCCTCTCAACCCCCCTCCTTAGATGGCGATGACGCATGCTAATACCAGCGACATGCCTCGTTTGCTGAATGGGTATTTTCGCGGCAGTTATTATTCTCTTTCATTATTTTTTCGATCCCCGAATAAAAAGTGGACGGAAATAAAAAAAACCGTAGAGGAAACGGGCGGAGGGATATGTGATAAAGTCGCTTGATTAGAATTTTGCCGCAAAGCAGTACGGCCACGGACGCTTTAGCTTAGCCGGGTTGTCATTTATTCATCATCCATTCATCGCGTCTCCCCCTCGCCTCTTCCCTACCCGTCACACCGATCCAGGATCATGGCGTCGACTTTCGCAGCGCCTTCCTTTCCGTAATGTGGATCGCCTTTCTTTTTTACTTGCATGTTTGGGGCTGCGGTGGGACGTGGAAGGGGGAGCGTAGTTGGGTTTGAGGGAGGTTGAATCCGACAGGTAGATGGGTGTGAAATCGGGGAGAGACGTGGAGGAGACGACCGTTAAGCGATTGCGCGCGTCCCACCCCCATCGTCGATCCCCCGCGGATGAGCACCGGAAATGAGTGAAGAGTCTCGCGAGTTGGGTCTTAAATTTCAGACATCCAGTGCAATGAGTAGAGACGTATTTCAGTGAAACCGCCCAGAATTTTTCAGGTGTCCCGTCGTCGGCATTCGATCTTCCGATTTCTTTGAATTTGCCTTGCCCTGGGGGACTTCCAAAATGCGGTAAGTAATTTAGTAAATTTTTGGAAGCCAACGTACCCATCGCCAAGTAATGGGGGAGTTGGTTCCAGAGCATACAGAAATGTTCGATGCTTGTGTTTAATTGAAAAATGCAGCATTGCATCATTTTTACCGACTGATGGTTATATTTTAATTCGGTCAATAATGGGATTTCCCCAGTAATTTTGTATAATTCCGCTTGCGTTGAAAAAATTATCAGCCTCGTATTGATCATTGTTAATTATTTTAGGCGGCTATTTTGATTACCACTCCCACATTTCTCCTTCATCTTTAGTCATCTTCTATACTATAATTTTGTGCGTTACTGCAAAACCACCTGACGCCATTGGGACGGCCTCTTTAAGTGATGGTATCATGTTGAAAACACTATTGAGGAAGGCAGCGGGAAACCAACTCGATTTATCTTTCCCATGATACTATCGACGCAAACAGAGAGATTGAATGGTGGCAATTAGGGGACTCGGGCCACCTCGGACCAGGTGTCGTGCCCAGCAGCGAAGGAGGCAAAGCCTCCGCGGTCGTTACCGCCCCAAAACCTAGCACAACCGAGCTGAAAGTAGTGGAACGGAAGACTCAAAAGAGGACAGCAACAGTTAGGATAGCGGCATGGAATGTTCGGACAATTATGTGGACTAGTACGCTAAAGAGAAATCTAAATCATCGAGAGGTGAGTGATAGGATAATATTCGTGGAGATAAAAGCAGACCCTGGCAACTGTATCAAGGAAATATGGCGGAAAGATCAGTGTTAGGATTTGGATATATTTTTTGTAACAAGGAAAAGTCAAAGTGCCATATGAGAAGGAAAGGCATGTAGCAAGTGGGAAACCATGCCTACCATAAGAGATTGGGCAGGAATGTTATCAATAGAGCCAGAAGAGATTCAGAGACAGTAGGAAACCTCTGAAGATATCTCAAAACTACCTCTAAATCATCCACGACTGCAGCTGAGTACCAGTTGCGATTGGGCATTCGGACTTCATCGGCGTATACACGGACGGATCGAAGTCGAATTCAGCCTGTGCTCGCGCCGTGGCATTCTCCTATTATGGAGCCATCATGGCAAAAATCATTACGCTGCTTAGTTCCTACTCAGCGGAGCTCTTTGCAATCAGGATGGCTCTTAGTGGTATCGAGGGCAGTAATCAGTCTTTTATAATGTGTACGGACTCGATGATTGTGCTGCCATGCATTTCCAGTTTTCCCCATTTCGTCCTATCGCCCAGAAAATACAGTTGGCACTCATCATCCTTAACCATAAGGATGTTTAAGTATCTTTTCCATGGGTCCCAGGGGAAATGGAAATTACTAGTGTGACCCTTGGAGGATGGTGTCCGAGAACAAGCTCTTCACTGTGTAGCCCATGGTTTATTTATTTTATTTACACAATTACGATGCAATTAGGCAAATTTCCTGGTGGCAACGGTCAGGTTAGGTCAAAGATAACTACTAACAACGAAAATGTGTGTGTCATCTTCGGTGGTCAATGTGTGGTCATCTTCGGTCAGAAGAACACGGAGGGAGGAGGTTGCCATCACACAATTGGGATTTTAGGGCGCTGTGCTCTCAATTCACTGTTTCCTTTTCCCTGAAGATTTCACCCCTCTGTGAAGATGTTGACTTCCCACTGACCGTCGAGCACCTGATGTCTGAATGTGAGAAATATCGGGTGGCGCGTTGTTGGCTAAAAATCGGGGAAGGCCTCGTTTCTGTGCTAGGCAATAACCAAGATGTCCTGAGCAGAGTAATGAACTTTTTAAAAGAATCTGGTCTTATACAACTCTTGTAGCTTGCGAGTGACACAAGAACCAAGTCAATTCTTGTTTTCATGTTATTTTAATGTTAATATTACACTCTCTGGTTACAGTCGCATATCTTTCTAAGAAAGGTATGTGAGAGGCTCTAAATGACCTTAGTAGTCGGCGTATCCAATTAAATCTATCACCACTACTACTACCACCTTGGATACGAAGAAGAGTTTTCTGGTAAAGGTATTAGGCAATCCAGTTTAGATATAGAAGGGAATGCGACGTAGGAGGGGATGGCTGGGGCCCAGGGATAGCGATAGAGCAAAAATCCTATGAGACATAAAGTCGAACAAGGCAGTAGGAATAGATAATATCCCCGCAGTATTATTAAAATGCTATGGGAAAATGGAAGGAAGAGATTTTTCAAACTTATGCGTAGCATTTAAGAAGAAGGAATTCGGTCAAATAACCTTAGATCAATTTTGATCCCGATCCAAAATGTAAAGCATCTGAATGCGAGAACTATTGGACTTCAAATTAATTTTCAGATGCAACAAAAGTTGCTATAGAATCATCAATAGAACTCACTAAATAGTTAACTTGAGATTAGTAGCTAAGCTTAGTAAGGTATAATAGTAGGAGGGAATAAATTACTGCCGCCTAATCCATATATTTGGGCAGTATTGTAGAGGCATATTAGTGGGGACATTAGGAAAAGAATTGCGTTGGTGGAAAAGTAATTAGCAAGAAAAAGAGAATCGATGACGGATATATTGAGTAAATATGTGAAAAAAGATTAGTAAAAACTTCAATATGGAGCGCAGCGTTGTTTGGGTGTAAAACCTGGTCTTTGAGCCAAGTAGACTGGGATCGGCATGGTGCGGTGGCTTCCCACCCAGAGGACCCGGGTTCGAATCCTTGAGGATGCAGATATTGTTCAGTAGTATGGTTCAGATCCGTCCTTGAGATGCTTTGTGGAGGGCACTTTGAGTGAGTACGCCTTCCGTCGGATGGAATGTTAAACTGCGGACCCCTTGGCGCCTTTCGTAAAGAGTAGGCTAATGCCGACGCCTGGTTTCTCTCCACCCTTCATCCTTTCCTGTCCATCCCCTATGGCGCAAATGACCTCAGCTGTCGGTCGCCTCCCTTAAAACTACTACTACTACTCCAAGTAAATTGGAGGATTTTGATATGTGGGTGTGGTAAAGAATGAAGAATATTAGTTAAACATGGAGAAAGACAAACGCTGGAGTTTTAAACAGGGCGGGCGAAGAGAGGTAGTTGCTGGGAGAAGTCAGAAAATGGTTGAGAAAGTGGATGGAGGAATTATTGGAAGGTAGTTTATAGGTAGTAAGGGATTGAAGGCCGTGATAGAAGGGACAATGTTTTCAGTAAGCAAAGTAGAACAAGTAGGTAAGTAGGCTTTTTATGCAGCATGGAGACAAGTAGAAGTGACGAAGAAATGAATGAGGAATTGATGTAAGATAAATATGAAGTGCTCGTGATAGGTTGATAATAGTCTTCATGGATCTTCCAAAGCATACCTTTAAAAAGGTAGAATACCCTAAATGAAAGAATATTTTGTGCATAAGTTGAAAACGATTGCTCTAGTGCAAATATTTAAATATCCATTTAAAGAGTCAATGGTATCGAGCCCAACCTTGTGAACATTCATCTTGACGAACAAGATAAACTTTGTAAAATTCAGTGAATAACATTTTGCGAATGTAACTAAGTGTATCATATTCCATCCATTTAAAGCCTTTATCATGAACGGTCAATTTTTTTATGCACATTTGATGATAAAAACAAATAGTAATAAGCTAAATTGAACACGTTTGCTTTTTTGATGCATCAGTCACGAGTACTTTAGTGGCTATCCGGAATTTTGTGTTCCAATACTTTATGTCTTAAGAAACTGATTTTTCTTTGAGTTGAACGGAGTTTTTCTATGGACAAGAATTAAATGGATGTTATCGAAAAGGTAGTAGGGAGATTTGCTGGTTACCAGATGAATAATTTGTAATTACAGTAAGGATTTTGGTTTTGATCATTATTTGACGAGATAATGAGCGTTATAAGGCTTGGATACGCTGATCATCGAAGGCTGTCACGCGCTCATGCGTAATTATTGTACTCGTGATTCTGTCACCTGCGTCATTTCCCTACTCAAGTCAATTAATGTTTTTGGATGCATTCAACATTGTGGATGGATCAACTTTGGTTTTCCACAAAAATATTATCGGATTCGTTGATTAGTCATGAACTATCAGATATTCAATGGATCCAATACTGATCTTGTTCCTAACCCTCGGCCCAGGGAAAAACAATCTGCTCACTTCGTCAGAAAGCATTGGAAACGACTGCTTATTCAAAATAAGAGGGGGGAAAACTCCTTGCGGGCGTAGGTTTGTTTACGACTGATAGTGTTGGAAAGTTTGGCTAATAAAAGTGATTCAAACGAATATTCAAATAAAGGACTTTAATCCCACTTGGGATTCACTTACCATATTCGCACAGTTCCAAGAGTCACGAGGCCGAACTCCCGACTCTTTAGTGAATTTTTTTTATTCACTCTCAAAAGTCACACAAATGTCTTCGTTTTCACAACCTTGCACTTTTTGTGAAATTTTCCTTTCACCATTAAAGTCACACCGAGTTCCCTAAAATAGGCTACGAAGGATGTGGGTGCCCGTGCAACGAGCACTTATTAATGGTGTCAAAATGCCTTTCTAAAAACGAGGAATTCATCCTCTCAGCCCTAATGCCCTTATTCTTTAACTTTCTGTTTTAAGACTCGCCGAAATAGAGAAGTTAATCTCCCTGCGCCATTGGGGTCTCATTTCCTTCTTGAACTCTCTACCTCGTCATTCACTCTGGGGAAAAATGATCGAAGTTGAAAGTTTCGTGCGCAAACGTTTATTCATTCACTTTTACTCTAGAAAAGTTTACTAGCTGATGATTATTTTTTTAACCAAAGGAACATGTCAGGGAGGTCTATAGTTCAAAATTTTTTAGTCAAGATGTCTTCTAGTCACGGTACCTAATATTTTTCAATGAGCAAATGAGCTAAACTGTAACTCATGCACATTAAATTGATGATATATTTTTCTTTCACGTCGCAAACAACTTGGGTCTAAGTTCTCGTTACCGTGGGCAACGTTTACTTCGCCCAACTTAAAAATGCACGACGTCACAATTATTCCAACGCATTCGTAATCCTTACCTTTTCTTCTCCAGGCTCTCCCGCTTCCGTCCCTCGAGTGCCTTTTCGACCTCCTCGTTAGTTTCTCTTTGTAATAAGTTTCCATTTCCCCACGGGTACATCTTTTAGCTCTCCTCAAACTTCTCGCCTTTCTCCCTTCGCCCTCTCCATGCCCAACCCCCCCCCTCCCCTAAATCCCAAATAACCTCGTGAAGTTTGTTGTCTCAGGCGTAACTTTGTGGAATTTGCATAACATATTGAAATGTAATGAAATAATTGACTTTGTAATTCCACACACTTTATTTAAAAACACGACCCAGGTTTCGACGTTGAACGTCATCATCATGATGACGACGTTGATGATGATGATGATGACGACGTTCAACGTCGAAACCTGGGTCGTGTTTTTAAATAAAGTGTGTGGAATTACAAAGTCAATTATTTCATTACATTTCAACCTCGTGAAGCTTTGATGACAAACTCTTTTATGTGTGTTCCGAAGCGGCGAATTCGGAGGGGAGAGGGAAAAAGGAGGAGTAATATGTCACTCGCGTGATACCCTCCATTATACGATTCCATTTCCCATTTTTTTCAAAGCTGGTGTGTCCAGGTGGGGGGGGGGGGCGGTTCCCCGGCGGATCCTGAAATGACCGTTCCCGCAGAGCATTCCACCGCGGGGTTAAAGTTCTCCGTGGCCCCTTTGTGCCTGCCCCTGCGATTTAATGCGTTTCCTTTGCTCGTCTGCGGTGCCGATCCGGTTGTTTGCACATTTCATGTTTGTTTTACTAGGTTTGGTCGGAGGGGCAAAAATATTTCGCCGAGGTTTTGTTTTTATGGGATGTAATGGCTGTTTTCGGAGCTTGCTCTACTAACAGCACTTTTGTGTAATCGCCTTTGTTTACTCATGGGTGGTTTATGCATACAGATTGTTATTAGACTAAGGAAAGGAATATTATCATGACTTTTTTGCTCGAATTTTAATTTGATGCAGTCGCGTCTGGAGGATAACACAGGTGTTCAATGCAGAATATTGATATTAATTTTTCAAAGCTGTCGTCTAGTTTTTTTGCTTATCTCAATAGTATGTTAGAATCATGTAAACGAGAAATATTTCAGGATAATGTATTTTGATTTGATACATGATTGGTTTTGGTTCAACCGTGAGCAACATTAGAACCATTGGGATATTGATCCAGAAATATTTTAGGAGTTTATTTTGATGGATATAAATAACGGTAAATGACAATTTAAAAAGTAGATGAAGTAATGACAAAACGTTAAGAGGGGAATGAGTGAATCAAACTTTTAAACTAAACCAAGTGGTGTGACCAAACGTGTTCTTTTGACCCGGTACATGATTGGTGTACGTTCAACGCCATTGAACATCCATTGGTAGTACCCACTCCTCGTTCCCGCAAGCGTTTCCTTGTCACAGTATATCCTTCAAGCTGATGTCATGCCCGATGCAGATCATGGACCCACATCCATGGGATTGTGAAACAAGTACGTTGTCCATTTAAAGTGTTTAAAAATCATTTAGCAAGACTGTTGCTTTGTTAAGGAATGACTGGTGTTCTTTGCTTCAATATTCATTTGGATTATGCGATTAATGGAAAGGATTTCAAGTGACTATTTACTTTTCAACCATTTGAAGCCGAAAGGCAAAGTTTGCTGTTGAGACGGTGAAGTTCATCCAAGTGTTTCATCTCTCGTGAATTCAAAGAGGATGTTTGAATTCGCGCATTATTAAACTATGTTTGTTTTCATCGGTGCTGTTCGCGGTAAAATCGACTACTGCTTCCCTGACAGCAGCAGGTAATTAAAGACAGTTGTCTTATTTCTTCTCTTTGTCAAGTCTTGTCTATTTCCGACATGAAAGTTGAATCGGAATTTCTTTCAACATTTCGTATTATATCATAACCGTCTTTCATTACAAACCGTCTCCTTCTTTTTCCTTGGTTTCTCTTACCTTCCAAGCATTCTGTTATCTAACTCTGACAAATTCATTTCCCTTCTCCCCCAAAAGAATAAAATCTTCAGTCGTTACTATTAACGGTAATTTCATATGAATTTCCCCTTGCTATTCACATTGAAAGATAACGAAATATAATTATTTCGGAAATCAATTTCATATTCGACAAAATTGGTTAACCTCAACGATATTATCGCTGACTAATTATAATATTGGTTATATACGCATACTTGGAACTGGGTGAAAAGATATGTTAAATTTATTTTTTTGTTTTTTATGCCCGTATATCATATCTGCCTGTCACTAAGCAATTTTTTATCGATCCCAATAACGGCACTAGTTAATGAGTCTTCTCTTTATACGTATCTTTTGTTTCATCTGTATTTTTGTCCTGACGATTGGAGCCAAAATCAAAATATTTTCTTTCTTTTATTTTTTATCTCAGGGTGAACATGGTGGTCCGTTTGCCCCAGGGTTCTCGATAAGCGTGGCTTCTCATCAAATGTTCCCAGGGCTAGACCACCTGAGTCCCATGCCCATCACTCATGTCCGAGGCGGGAGTCGAACTCATGAAATTTGGGTTGTCTGGCGAGCGCGTTTTTCACCTAACCAACCCAACCAATTAATCATTTACTTTGATTTTCTAGAAATATGACTGCCTAAACGCTTGATGGCTTCGCAAGTCACGTTATCGATATGCCTGGAAGCTACCTTGCGAGCTGATCGCTAGGGAATTTGAGAAACATCCAATTCACTTGACTTGGAATCTCTGAACTTCGCATGTTCTTTGTTATGGGTCCAATGGAACATTCTGTTTGCGTTAAGGTTTCCTTTGAGTTAATAGCCTGATCTTTGTTTACGTAACAAACGAAGTTTTAGCTTGGTTCACCCGATGGCTTCTCATGTTTTTTGAAAGGGCGCGGCACTGCGATTGGGCACGCCTTTTACTGGGCCGCGATGTGAATTGCCTCCCCTTTTCTTCAGATTCTCATCTTCACCATTTCTTCACGTTAACCTGAGCCTTTAAGGTCATGGCGTCCGTTCTCATCTGCGACCACCCTTTCCTTAACAGCGTCGGCGGCCTTCCTTAAAGGTTTTTGCCGCCTCTTCGCTTTCTCCAAATTCCCAAGTTCCCTTCCGTTCGACCATTACCCGCACTCAGCACCTCCATAGCATCCCCCATTCCCACAAGGCACCATTGTTCACTCTTTTCAGAAGTGTGTGCCCTTTCATCGTCCTTCAGCCCAACCGCCTCGTCCAAGATACCATTCCCCACCCTCTCTCGTCTAGGGCCCCCTGGAAGAGCTTTTATCCATTGTGCTCCGGCACTCACTTTATTTTTTTAAATATCACTTTCCCGCTACCTTACCAACTCCTTTTGTCCATGTAGCCCTTTTCACATCGTTACTTACTCCATCTATTTCCCCACTAATGCAGGATTTTCTTCTGCAGCTCATTGTTAGTTCCTTCCTATCATATGCTATATACTGTGCCGAATCTTGACAACCGTTAAATAACGTCCTTCTTTCTCTTCCCTTAATCGGGATGTCGGATTTGGAAGTCTTAGTTATCACATGCACGCCCAAATGTGGATATCTATCATAGGCTGAAAATTCCTTTTGAGTGAGACCCTTCGATTAACTGTTCCAGTTCTCCCAGTAGTACTTTTGGGCTAACTATGGTAACAACACAGCTTTCAGCTCCAATTTTTCATGTCAGTAACCTGTGTGAATTATTTTGGTTTCCAAATTCTAGACTTCTGAGTCCTCAGGGTAAGGAAAATTTGTGGTTTCCATGAAATCCTCGAATATTCGCGGACTATCTCAAGCGCTAGAGTAAGGGCGTGTTAATCATTGTTAGTCACTTAGGACTGTATTTCTGGGTAATATAGGAAATGAGAATTGACACGGTAGAAGTTAGTTTACAATTCTCTACATTTTTGTGCCTACTTTTATCACAGTACGGAGAGGCTATTTTCGTGGCTAAATTTCATTTTCCTAAATCCTGCTCATCGAATATTTGTCTTGTTTTGGTTTATTCTGCCGAGTCTCGCCGTGGATTTGAGTAGCGATTTCCTTTCACAAAAGCCTCTTCGTAGATAAAAATTATTTTCAATAAATATCGGTCCCTTTGATTGGCTCATTCGTTTCAATAATGCTGCTTTCAATAATAATGCTGCCTGCAATATGTTGCTCATTTATCTCCACAACACTGTTAGATGTTCACAATAGGTAGCTGCTCTAAATATAAAATGTCACACTATTCTATAAGAGTGAATAGATAGGAGCGTATTTGTAATTAGATCCTTTTTAATCAGCTCTCATTCTTTTTATATCGTTACCAAAAAGTCATCACGTCATTTTAACCTATGCTTCTGTTTTGTAAAACATAAATTATTGAGTGATGCTTATTAATGTCTAGTCGCGGCAATCAATAAATGATATTCGTAGCCCCACGGCACTTATGTTTTGCTCTGTGAGCATAATGATTTATCTGACCCAGTTCATGCTAATTTTTACTATGAATAATGCGCTTTCTATCATGTTCTGAAATTTAAGATTGAAATCAATTAATAGGAAAGGGAAAAGGTGATAATGGCATGGACGGTGTTGAAATACTTTCGAATTTGCCGAAAACAACGGTTGAATTTGGTACTAATGGCCCTAATTGCGTGTTCGTAATTGTGGGATAGAATTGTCATAAAACGGGTAGTGTTTTCATCAGCGGGTACGATAAGGATTTGACTTGATTCGGTCTCTTTAAATAGAATATTACGACTACAGTTTGAATTGTAGAAGAGGCATGTTGGTACGGAAAGGAAGATAGTTCCAGAAAATCTACAATTTAGTTGTGTTAGGCACTATTTCCAAATAAATTTCTTTGATATTACGGTGTTAAAATATCTATACCTTGTAGGGTGAACTTCACATGAAGTATATTTGTAATTTCATTCAGAGTAGGAGGAAATAGTCCATTGAAAAGTAAATATAATCCTGTAAAATGTGCCATGTTTATCAACCTTGTACCCTTTTTATTCTTAAACCTTTACTACGGTTGGAAAGTGTGGGAAGATTGTCTTCCTAAATTTCTTCTGAATGAAGTCAATTGACTCGAAATCTAATTCTTTACTTTCCGCGTTTAAATTAATTTTGTATTTCTCTTTCAGTATGTTTATCATTGCAATCTTGCCATGTGACAAAATACCCTGAAGCTTGGTAACCTTTATTAAGCTCGAAGTCGTTTTATCGATTGCCTAGTCAAGTTTCAGGTAGCACATGGCATAGTAGGTCAAGCCACACCGCTTTCCGTGTTCCAGGATCATTTTCCGTGGTGCTGTTTACAGTTATTAGTCGTTTGTTATTCAGTGTCTCGAAGGCACCCCCGTGGCATGTTGACCGAGCCATGTCATCTGCACGTGCCTTGGGCGCGATTTCCAATTTTCGGGCGAGGCAAAATGGTGAGGAGCAGTTGGAAATCGGGGAATGAAAGCGGCGAGGAAGGGAAGAGGGTTGTAAAGAGGGGGGGGGGCGTCTAAGTCTATATTTTACGCCGCTCATCTCTGCCAAACGCAGGCCTAATCCCCTTCGCTGCACTGCAGCCGTGTATCCATTCCGGCTCCGTGCATTTTCCGACTGAGACCGCCGCGAACATTCGTTTATTTCACGAGCGCCAGCCTTTCCTGCATGCACCCACCCACCCCACCCCCCAAATTCCTCCCCCTCCCCACTCTCTCACTCGGGCGCTCCTTCCTCCCGCGTTTCGCCCTTTATATGCGCGTGTCACGCTGCCTCCTGCATTCCTTTTGGATCGCATGCGCCCCTCAGACCATAGGTCGGGAAATGATTTAGTTGTAAACTTCCTTAGGTTGTGTTTTGTTCCCACTTCGATGCCCTCCACTTTGCTCCCTCGCCTCTGCCCACCCTCCTGCCCATCTCCCCTTCCCCCGACACAACGAATCCCGTCCACCTTCCTAGCTCCACCCTTCCCCGCCAGCACCACTTATTGCTCCACCCTTCTTTTCACGCGAAGCTTTTTCGATGTCCGCCCCAAATGGCGTTTTCTCTTGTGTCTTTCGCCTCGTTTAAAGCGTCGATTGTCATCCTCCATTATGCTTTTGTTTTGGGGATTTCGACGCGGTCGAAAGTATAGAGATTTTTGTTTTGTCCTGGGTGGGAGGAGAGAGAGGAAGCAATCGGTGCGGTTGAATACTGCGACATCCGAATCGTCAGTTGATCGATGCTACTGTTTTGGATTACATGATTGGATGTACTCAATCTCTCCATTTTAATTTTGTGGAAAAAAAAGTTACGTGACCGTTCTTACGGTCTGATTGAAGCGTGATTGGCGACGCGCGGCGACATCATTGCGTTGGAAACTCGATGGTAAAGCCTTAGAAGGGGGCAATAAACAAACGCGAACGTGCCTAGTCCCATTGGATTCCCTTGATCATCGCAAATAGGTACTTCGCCTGGCACGCTCAGATCACCGGGAACCGAGCATGTTTGAAGAGTACATCGAATGAGTACGTCATTGGTTCATTGGTTGTACATTGCTTCTATTGTAAACGCAACCCTTAAATTGCATGGCTTTCTCAATATATCTATAAGATTCAAATGATTAAATAGCCTTATGTTTCAGTATTCTTAAGATTTGGTCTCCTGAGTTTATTGCCTCTGATGTACTCTATAGTCTTGTATCATTTTCCCGTCATTTCATAAAGTTCATTTTAAGTATTGAGCAAATGGTGCATTAAAAATGTTATTCCGACGTGAAGTGACTTTATTGATTACATCTCCTTTTGTTTTTTCCCCTCTCGAACGAGAAAAATGCTTCAAAATATTTTTTTTATTTATACATGTTCCGTATGTATCGAAATCGGGGGTTAAATTATTTCACCCTTTGAAATTAATTGTTTTCGTCTGCCAAAAATTTGAAAAAAAATCGCTAATGGAAAATTTAACCTGTATTGAATGAGTCCGTGCCGTATCGCTGTGATTGAAGGCATGCGCGCCCGACAAAGAGATCTCATTAGTTAGACCGTATTGACATTGCGAAAAATGTCAGGACCACTCAACTTTTTCGACATGCTCCTTTCGAAAAAGGACGAGACTAGAATGCCTTGCCGAAAGGTGGGATCCATATCATTTGCCTATCCACGAATAAAAGGCACGAATTTCCTCGGACGGAAATTTCCGCCGCCCTTCTCTTAAGACCCCTTTATCGTCACCCGCCGCCGCTCGGCGGAGTGATCAGCCCTCCCTCGTAGCTCTCATCGAATAGCACACCCACTCCACCCTCCCACTTGCTAACACCACCTTACACCTCCCCCCCTTGCCATTCAAAAGACCAAAAACGCGTTCCCTTTCTCCTAACCTTACCTCCTCGCTCTCACTCCCACTCTCTCCATTCGAAATACTGCCCTCTTTCTTGCTCACTTTCTCTCTCACTCCCTTTCTTTCTCCATTTCTTCCGTCCCTCAGTTACCTCTCCAATCGTGCTCTTGATTTCCCCAGTGGATTAGCGCGTCCCACAACCGCCGTAGTCCCCGGAAGGCGACATTGTATGGGCTCGTGAGTGGGTGGAGTGTGCGGAAGGGAAAGAGCGATAACCCATGTCTTAACATCAATGGTGTCGTACCTTTTCCTTTTTATTTTTGCCCAACCAACGTCTTGTCGCTCAGCATCTCGAAGGCTACATCTTATATACTTCGGGTCCTGGCCAATAACGCGGTTTTTGGAGTTAAGAAAAGCGCAGGAAAGTTGCTTTACCTCCACAGTAGTTATTGCAGTGTCATCTCACGTTAAGCTAACTTGTTTCAAAATTCTATTCCAAATTGGTCCCGGGAAGCGGTCGGTGATGAAAAGCTATGGTGGTGCATCACGCTTGTCGGTGTAGTTGAAGTTTTTCCCGAAACTAATTTGTCCCTCTTTACGAGAGTTATTCATCTGAAATTTACGGTTAGTTCTGCAGATTTTTTTATCCCTGGAATTAGGAATGATCTACGTTAAAACATAGCACCTTCTTCAAATTGAATAATTACTTGTGCTCGTACGACTCGTACGACGAGCGTACGTACGCTCGTATTTCATTGTTGCCAAGTTATTTTTATTAATTGAGTCAAATGAAATAAAAAATAATTTATATAAATGTAAAAAATAAAATAAAAAATGCAAAAATAATAAATGACTATGCACTATTTTGTTTTGCCTTGGGTTTGTTCACGTGTTATTATAATTTTCGTTATGATCGATAATATTTTGGCTCGGCTTGGATAAATTGTTTTATGATAATACAGGTTTTTGCTGGGAAAGTCTTTAGTTTTATCAGGTTATGAGTTATAGCTAATTTGTCTGTTTTAATTCCTTTTGCAGTAAAAATTAATAAACCCTCCATTTTGGGTAAGATCTTAAAAATTTTTCAATTGTAAAATGGCAATAGTTGCTTTTATTGGGTCAATTAAGTGAATATATTTTACTTCTTTGCGTAACTTCCACTATACGTTTACGTCGCCCCAACAGTATATTAATTATGTAACTCATTAATATGCATAATCGTAAGTGCAAAGTTATTTTTTCTTTTCTTTATTTCAAAATAAATCATCTTGTCCCCGTCAAGATTTCGTTTGCGTAATGGAAGCGCTTTTACTGAAATACCTTGTATCCGCCTTCAACTGGGTTTTGCATTGAATTTTGCACACAGGATTCAAAGGAATTTTAGGGGAACAGGATTACCATAAATGAATTCGGTCGGTATCGGAGTGAGTTTTGAGCGTATTCTATTATTTACGTCTGCAGAACTGTTACCAATAATTTGAATTAAAATTATTTTTGTATTTTTCTGGAATACATAAACCGTTCTTCTCGTATGAGTTATATTGTGGCACTACCTTTTTAGAATTAGCCATACATCCCATGCATTTCTGAACTTTTGATTCTGCCGATAATGCTTCTTGGATTGTTTACATCATATCGAATACTTCTAAAATATATTGAAAGAATCGCGGAAAAAATTTAAAAATAATAATGGCTAGTTAGCATACTTATTTAGCCGGTGATCTTTTTTTGAGCGGCATTTGTGTATTCATTGTCATCATCATCGGCTTTCACCCCTAAAAATGTAATGAAAGATGAATTCTTTGAAGTTTTCCACTTATGTTAGAGAAGTGACAAGTTTCAATCCTTCTGCGTCATTTGGAAGTGGACTTGATGTAGAAGCGTAGAAACCAGTAGAAACGAATTTCCTCTTAGTCTAAAACTGCAAATACAGGCCTGCACTCTTTTTTCCACGAATAACTTCTAGCATTTCAGTACTGTCTAGCTTTATTATTTATTCCTAAAATTGGTCAGACGTAGTTCTTCATTCAATCTTTAATCAGCTAACTTGGTCATATTTACGTATTTCTTCTCTTTGAGGTTTACCATCACTTTTCCTTGGACGGCTATATTCATCCGGCCATAATGTCTCAATACGCGATCTCCTCTTTAGAGTTTTCATTAGTCGTTCTTTCCATTTGATCATCGACAACAACATCGACTTTCCAACGCTTCCTATCTTTTTATTTTATCACGATGTAATTTATCCACTGATATTAATGGAGTACTAATTTATACCCAGACGCCTTATATTCCAGATAGCCATCGTGCCAAAAAGTGCTAATAACTGAAGTTTTTTTAACCCCAATGAGACTATATAAAAACAGAATACATCCATGGAACTGGATAAAAAAGCCGCTGTTTTTTCTCTTGCCACTGCGGTAGAAATGGATATTACACATCAATATGGGACTCAGTCCAATTATTTATTTTCCTTTTGATTATGGACGCTCTATGAACTAACCAACATTTGATTCGAACAAACCCCTGTAAAAATAGTCTTGTTTACCCCTATTGATTAACATAGCCCAGCATTCTATCAACTGCAAATTTAAGCTGTATATCGAGAAATATATATTTATTGCAATAAATCTTTTGAATGAAAATAATCAGTTTTGATGAATAGCGTCGTTTTACATGCAAATATTTGTCGGACCCCTGTTGACAAAAATATTCGTTACCAATTACACTATGTTCATTTCGCGGGAATCACTCATTCAATAAATGTCCATGGAGGTGGCTTTTTAGTATTTATAACATTCTGCCTCCTTTCAACTTAGTTAAATGCTTCGCCATCATTTTCTCCTATCTTTGGTTTTCTCTCCACACCTTTATACGTATCCTCTCCCAGCGATTCACTTTTTGTCTTTACTGCGCCCTCCCCCCGCTTAATGATCCTGAGCCGCGTTCATATCCCATCAATCACTTGCTCCAGGGAAAAATAAGGTGCCCGGAGATAATAATGACTCTGTTTTTGTGCTTCATCCCGCACACGCACCTCTCTCCTCACACCCCAACTCGCTTCTTCCCATCCCCCGTACTCTTTGTCTTTCCTCCAAACCCCCATATTCCCCCGCCCGCATTTTCCCCGTCGACTTTTATCTCTTCATTTCGATCGCCAATTTGCTGTCGCCTCCACATATATTCTCCCATACTTTCACATTCACCGTACCTTTTTGCAGCCTGCTCTCTCTTCGTAACCTCCGCTTCCCTCCCTATCACATCCCTGCTCCCCATTCCCCCTTATCGTTTCTCCGCCGCCCCTCGAAATTTCTCTCCATCCCCTAGGGTCGAGGGCCTCCTCTCGTCCCCCCCCCCCTGCTTTGTTTCGCCCGAATCTAACCTCCCCCTCCGTCATACTCTCGCCAATTTTCTTCAGCGTATGTTCACGTTCATACGGCGTACGGTATCGTTCCTCGGGAGTCTTTAACGAGGCAGCGCTTCGCTTTTAAAAATCTCTCGCAATCTGCCCCTCCTCTACGGTGCCTTTTCTTTCTCCTCTCCCCGTTTGCGCCACGATTCCCAGCGACGGGAATTAGTTTGTTTTAATGGACTCCTCCTTTGTCTCTTTCCCTCCAGATTTCTTCTTCCTTTACTTTTTTTTACCCCTTCAGTAGTTTTGTCTCCGTGGTAATTGCATTGTCCAAAAAGTTCTTAGTCCCAAAACCTTTTTCGCATATGCCAACCTATATTTCCGCAACGCATGACTTTGTTTTAACTATTCTTTCTCAGTAATGGTCTTTTTCATGACGTCTCATTGCCCCTGTCTTTTCATTGCTTGTTTTTTGTCTGTTCGAGAATTATGGAAATTATCCCGCAATTGCTTCATTGTTTCATGTCGGGAAGCTGCTGGCTTCAATATTTTTTAAGCGTCTACATGTAGTCGAAAAGGAACAGCCAAATTCTTTTATGGTTGTTGAATAGGCGGACTGGCATAAATTAATATTCTCTTCCGCTTTACTGAAACTTTCTATTTAATAATAATAAGCACGTTCCCTTAAGGGGCTAAGAATGCTCACCTAAAATGGTTTACGAAGCTTCCCTGTCAACCACATGGCAGTAAACCGTGGCGTCTGCTGTAGAAATTGAGTTAACTGTTATGCAATGGAGATTATTTTTCTTTTACTAAAAAGATACTTATTCCATGCCCAAATGAACTTCCGAGATCTGAATCGATCGACTTCCAACAACGTTCCCCCCCCTCGTTCCCTCAGATATTCTTTTATACCAGCAAAGTTTATAAGCTTTCCTGCACACATGCTCGTATTAGTTACGAAAATTGTGAATCTCTCACTTGGCCAGCCGCATAGCTTCACACCGATATTACTTCGTGTGTGCCTCGGGTTTGCTAAATATTCTGAAACCAGTTGCATTAAACATGCAAATGGTACGTCGTTTGCTAGTTAATTGACCCTATTAATTCCGCGTAGGATTTGCTGTCTTGTCAAGTGATGAGTTATCCTGGTGGTTACCGTACATCCAGATTATGGGTTCCTCTCTATCGTCGGTTATGAATTTTAAGGTATGCTTTGTGGAAATGAATTGCTACATAAATGGTGTAAAATGGCATATCTCCTGTTGACGCGTACAATGAGGCCACTCTAAGGAAATCAGCTTCATGCATCCAGTAGTCATTAGTATATTTTTGCAGAATTTTAAATACCCATGGTTAATAAATTGTAATCGTGCTGTTTCACGTATTAAATCACTTTTCCCACCTGTTTCATCGTATTATGCGATCACCTGGTACGTTCACATTAAATATTCAGGTTTATTTGCATAAAATTTAGGCATTCGGAGAGAGGTATTGTCAGTTAATGTTAATGATATCCTCTCTTAAATATATCCCTGTCGTAACGAATTGATTTAATGTGAAATCGGAATTGAAATTGAATCACTTTTCCTAGCTACACAGGAACAGGATCTAATTTCTATGTATCCCCGTTGCTTCCTCGAAATCAACCTCATTATTTTATGTTTACGAATTCAATATATTGGGTTTAATTGCATCAATTGCGTTCTTAAGACTGAGATTAAATTGAGGCTTGAGTTTATATCCTACTACTTAAAATCAAATCAGCCATTATTCGAGGCGAAATGGGTTAATCCGTCTGCTTCATTTATATATATATATATATATATATATATATATATATATATATATATATATATATATATACACACACACACAAACACGGAAGAGGTGGGGAAGCCGAAATCAATCAGATCACAAGTGCAAAAATATTTCCTTGATCGGCACTTGAACAGGATCTTTAGACTTGCCGGGACGATGCTCTAACCACATAAGCCACGTAATTTACACTGAAATCTGCATCGGCTCGGCCAGTTGAAAGAGCATGTGTGTTAGTCCCGGTCAAGGAAGTATTTTTGCACTTGTTATCTGCTTGATTCCGCCTTCCCCAACTTTCCTGTGTTTGTCCTTTTATGTTTTATTATCCATTTTCCTGTGTCTATATCCTTGTGAATTAATATTTGTTCGCCATATGGCGATTTTTTCGTATTTGAATGTGTATTCGACCAATATGGCTCGTCTCCTTCTGGCTATGCGTGACACGTAACGCACGGTTCCTATCCTTTAAGACGTTGTATGTTTGCTTTCGTACTGTCCTTACCTATTGTCGTTGACCATTTATCCTTTGGTGGGTGATACAGCTCCCTAACGCCATCTCTTGGCGAAAGAACCTGGGCTCTTGGTTGCATAACCTCCCCCGCAAAATGTCAGTGTAAATTATGTTTTCTCGATAGCTGAAGTGATTAGAGCATCGGCCCGGCAAGTCAAAAGATCCTGTGTTCAAGTCCCGGTCAAGGAAATAATTTTGCACTTGTGATCTGCTTGATTCCGCCTTCCCCACCTCTCCTGTGTTCGTCCTTTATATGTGTTCCTATTCATTTTCCTATGTCTGTATCATTTTGAATGAATATATGTGTGTGTGTGTTTGTGTATATATATATATATATATATATATATATATGCATATGTATATATATTATATATATACATGCATTCATACATACATGTATATAATATAAACCATAAACTCAGTAATCAACCCTAAGATCGGTTTGTTAGGTGATGGTAGAGTTCACCCAGTACTAAGCCCGATTGCGAGTAAAATACACACACCAGGGAAAGGGGGGCAGTTCCTTTCCCTGTGCCGGTTATGGTTTCCCAGGAAGATCTGGTACCCGAAAAATCAGTTAGCTTGGTTGGAGCTGCAGGCGCCCAGAGAGGATTATGTATCAATTATAAGTCTCCGTGGGAGTTCATGTGCTGCGGCACTGCTGACTTGTGTATTCTAAGATTCTGGCTTCTCATCGACGAAAGGTCCCGCCGCTTCCCCCAACCCTCTCTTATCTGCAAATTGTTAATTGCCCCTTCGTATCTTCGAGAAAAATCGTCATGCCGGAAGTGGCTTGAATTTGCATGAGGCGTGCTCTTGTGGCCTTATAGGGAGGGCGTAGGGTATTTTTGCCGGGGATTGCTTTGCGGCAGGATTTGAATTAATACTCCAGAGGAGGCAACCGCCGTACTTTTCCCTAATGTATGCGTCCCCTGCTCCGTTTTCCATCGCCTCCTCCGTCATCGTGTCGGCGTTGGTCCCCTTCTTCTGCGGATCTCCCCTCCACCCAATCCTCCGCGCCCTTTATATGGGTTATATTTGTGGAGGTGGGAGTTGGAGCCCCTCGTCTCCTCTTGCCTCTCATCCCCTTTTTCCTTTGACAAACAAGTATTTTTCCTTTGAATGCGGAAGGTTGTATTTATTTCGTCTAACATCCTTCCTCTTTCCACTATTCAAATGGAAATGCTGTTTGCCTCCGCCTACTGCTTGATTGTCATTCTATATTAATCCTCTAGGAGCGAGCTGGATTAAATCGCATTCTCGCGATCGCCCTCTCTTTCTCTCGATTAGTTCTGCAGTTCCCTCTTATTTTCCACGACCAACACTCCCCGCCCACTTGCAATGATTCGCGTAAGCGCAAGTCGCATGTGCCAAAATTTCCACGCGTTCTGTTTTTCTCATGTGATGTTGCTCTTCATTTTCATTTATTCGTTCCTCGAAAATCACCACCTCTCCCTGCTTTCGTGCGATGCGATTTAAACTAGGAGGTGCATCATATATTGGTGAAAACTTTTGGAGGTGCGCAAATAGTAATTTCCTTATATTTAAGCCTCATTACCTCTATTTGTAAAGTTTGAAGTTATAGAGCTATAAATGGAGATGTCAAATGCGACGTATGATTTGTCAGAGAGGTTATGGAAGGCACGAGAGCAAAGTTTCGGGAAAACTTGAGGCTATTGGCTTACATGATAGGCAGTGAGGAGCTACTTCCAAAGAAATACATATGTATTGATGACTTTCGAGCTTAAATAGTACGCTGAAAATTAAACTTGATTGTGAAATGGCCGCTGTAGCATCATGGAGGCTTGCTTTTTAAATCACTTGAAGAAACTAATAACGTAAAATATTGTGATACCCATAGTTATATTGACTCACTTTATCACGTGCTCAGTTATTCGAGGCTTAATCACTTGATCTAAAATTTTAAAAGATAATGTTGCGCCGATATTTCGTAGTTTCTAGCCGATTTCATGATGAGGGACAAAAAAGAACGTTTTATTTCCGAAGTTACAAATCCCTTCACCCATCCCATATTGTGCTGCCCACGATTCATTCTCCTCGACCTACGCTTATCTCTCCCACACTTCACATCGTGTCACATGATTCTTGACCTTCGCTTGTAAAAGGATCCAACAAAATGCGGGTTGGCTCTCGTCTGCATTCTTATAACTTCTTGATACTTTTACATTCTACTTTCTAAAGGGAGATCCGCTCGCATTCGTGAGTACTGCAGAGTGGAGGACTGTTCGTTACAATTAGGGAGGACACCATTATCCCTAGTAACCGCCGCGGGATTCCAAAAATTGTTATTTGGCGAAAGAAAGGAGAAGCTGCTGTTGAGGGTTTCGAACCGAAGCGATTCGACCCTGACGTCGCACTTACAGGTCATCTCTATGACAATCTTCCACCACGGAAATCGGAGGAACCATGCGAGTATTCCATCTGATCCAGTTTCCGTGAACCCCCTCCCCCATCAGGTGCCCCCAGAGCCGGTCTAAAAGAAGCAAGGGTTCCCTTTAAAACAAAGAGGTGACAAGTATCCAAAAACTTGAGCTACTCACGTGCTTTAGCTTTACTCTGGCGTGATTCTATCACCTGACCAGTCGAATAAAATTTCCATGAGGGCATCCAAAATGCCCATTTATTTCTCTCTATTTCAATGCCTTTAATTCCAGTGCTCATGTAACCGGTTCCTTCTTCGGCGTTGCGTCATCTCTGCCAACCACACCTTCAGTTTATATTACCATATTATATCCTCCTAGAATTAAAATTTCGTGGCAAAATTTAACGGATATATTTTACAATTCTCGTAGTGTTTCCTTCGAAAATACCTTTTTCAGCTGTTTCGGGTAACTATTATATTCGCGGAAAAAATGGACTTAGGGATTTCAATAAGTTCTTTACAAGTTTTATATACACCTAGTAAAATGTTTTCCGGTAATGGCTATGTGTGTATGAGTCATAAAGTCAAATGTTACCGAAAAAATTTGTTTCGAATCTATACGAAAAAATGTTAAAAGTCGATACGTTAAAGATAAGATGATTTTTTTAAGGTTATAAACTTTTCAAATTCGAAATATGTAACATGTGCCTTAAATTTTGATTATCTGAATCATAACGCCTTGTAAGAATTCATAAGTCTCATTGAATTTAAAGGACTTATATTCTTGAGGCAATTTAATGGTGATAATGACGGAAATATTGTAGTCACATTCTACTAGCTTAAAAATTTGATTGTATAGTTGCCACGTAATGAGTTATTCATTTTTGTCAATTTTTGAACTTTTTTTAGATTGATTCTAATTCATTTAAATTTTTAAAATACGTTGAACATTTAAAAATTTATTCTTACGAAAAAGAAAATTGTATTCTTCTTCATTTTGATGCAACTATATATACATGTATTTGAGTGCGTTTCGATCCTTACTTATATTACACGCGCTAAGGTTCAGTTGTAAATTATGGGGTTGTGTATTTCCTTGTATTAGCCCTCTATTGTAACTGTATTTTCCTCTTCCTAAGGATGAAATGCATTGGTCAATTAATTAATATAATTTCAAAGTGAAGCTTCCACTCCTTTAATGTTTTGCATTATGAAATTGAGATGCATAGTATTACTTAAATTAATCATTGTTCCATCTTTTATAGGAATTGAATTATCTTTTTCTATAAATATTCCGATTTTGATTACCCTATTTTAGAGAAACTTTGACCGAGTATTGTTACCAAGGGAATATTTTTATGCATGGTTGGTGTGTAAGAAAAGTATTAGGTCAAAATCGACTGCATTCCATCAGGTAACTATCACTATTCGGCCAGAATTTCCGCGTGATTACATGTATAAGGGGAAAAGGCATGCCTGGCTTTGGACGCCTCCATTACTTTTTTAATTGACGACATAATGCAATGTGAGAGGGTAGTTTGAAAATAGCTTCAATTTTTAATACATTTCTCTGTCTATGATTTCATAGGTGAAATGGGTTTTGTGGCGCGCCAGCCGACTTTGACACCTCACTGTCCCATCGAATTTACATCGCAAAATAATGGTAACGTTGAGTGCATTCTTTGTGCTTGTTCACATCAGTTTTACGATGGTTTTTAACGAATTATAATGTAAAATTCAAAATTTACGATTTACGATCCCTGGTATTTTGGCTAGTTTGTGTAAATATTGTTTTCAGTCATAAGTAGAAAAGTATTTTTGAATATTTGGGAAAGGACTTGCATATTCTACTGTTTTCAGGGCTTGGTCTCGTTTAATGAGTCTGGGTTTGCTGTTACCGGGATGAATTATTTTAAATATTTATTACTATTTATATTTTAACACCTTTCTGCGTCATGCCATCACTTTAATGACTGCCTGTAAATTAGAATGTGGCGTGCTCTATCAATTTAAGATGCACAAAATCGTTTATTAGTATAAAATGAGAGACTAGTGAAGAAATTAATTTATTTGAAGGTGATACTTAGAATAAATGGACTAACGCTGCTGAGGGTCATGGGCATATTTTCATTTATTCAAAATATGTTGATCAAACCTCTCTTAAAAGTTCAATTAAAATCCTCAAAAACTCTCTAGCCGTATTCATGAGGTTGGTCTGTTATAATCTATTTAATATCTAGTGACACACGTTGCATCTATGTCTAAAAAAAAACTCCTTTATGATTAAAAAAACTCTTCAGAGTGGTATTGGTGAAGTAATTCAATTTGAATGCAAAATTAAAGTCGGAATGCATTGTGCGTACGGACATTTGCAGCTATCGTGAAATATAACGTCACCTTACTTTCTCCGACGTAATTTATCGTGTACGAAAAGTATTATAATTATTTTTTTGTCGGTTGAGTGACTGTGCGTGGCATATCGTGTTACAATATTGATTTCTGTTGCCATGTTTTGCCTCTATCGTCCCAGTTCATCCCACATGTATGGGGTTCAAATCTAACAGCCTCGTTTATTTCTTTAATTCAAAGCTAATTTATTCCTAACTTATTATTGGATATGTTGCATTTTTGATATCTTAAGAGTATTCCGAAAAACTGGTTTTCATCATCGTTGATTTGCTGATTTTGCACTTCGAAAGAAATTTGCATCGGCGAACTAATCTCATTAAGATCTACAAACCGCATCTCTCGCAAGAGAGTATAGTACGCTACCGCATGGTTCTTTTTCACACTATTTATCAGAGACCGGCAATTGAAGTGGGCGTAGTAGAATGTATGAAATTAAGGTTGAAGTTTTGTATTCGAATGTAGATACATAAAGTAATACTTACCTAATTCTAATGCTATGGTAACATTAATATGTGGCATGAGCATTGCCTCTGAAATTTGAAGGTGGCTTCTATGGAATGTGTTGCTCCTCTATTGGCGGGAAGGAATGTGGTCATTTAAATTTCGATTTCATATGTAAGACAGAACATAACCTGATTACCATGAAAAAATTTGTCGGATATGGTTATTTGTTAAGTCGTTAATTAAGTGGACGTAAATGAAAAATTAATTAGCATTGGATAATTGCTACTGGGTGGAAAAACTAAATACAATATTTTATTAAATGAATAACTTAAAAAGTAATTAGATAAATTAATTTGTTAACTCCAATTACACGAGGGTTGAATCTGGTATGTTATATTGGGGCTTATTTCGCCGCCTTTCTATTAGATCAATACATCCCAATACAATAAAATATGCAGCATGGCCAATGTAAAAGATTTCTCTCCCTAATATGATCCACATAATTCAGTCTTCTTTTCTTCTCCTTAATATGAACATGATCTGCTTGTTCAGGGGATGTAAAATTTTACTTGATTAATTTATAATAATCCCATTTTAAATGTCGAATTTTATATATGATTAAGGATTAGCAGGTATTCATGAACGAAATTAATACTGTGCATGACGCCTTTTCCTCAAAACCTGGGCCATTGCCTGTATTCCTGGTACGTCACTGAAACTCATTTTACAAAGCTAGAACGCAAAGTGCGGGTCACCGTAGTTTACCCGTGGAAATTGTTCCAATGGCATCGCAACTTAGAACTCTCTTCGACTCATTAGATTCAGAGTGTTATATTGCGTTCAGTTCCGTGTATTTAGAGCCGCGCGAATAGGCTCAAATAGCTCCACGATCTGCTCGCCCTGTCGTCTTCACCCCAGCTCCGAGGCTTCAGCTAACCAATCCGACCCGGACCCAGCGTGCCCCTCATCGCCTTGGGGCTGCGGCATCGTCAGACGGCGCGGCGTACCGGAAAGGCGACCGTTTCATCGGGGAAGCGTGCGGGCGCCACGGGAGGAGGGGTTGGTCACGATGGGGGGGGGGGGGGTCCGTCATAAGGGGTGGAAAGAAAATCCGTGCGCGGTAAGTGAGGCCGGCCCCCGCGAGGTGGAGGGTGGTGGCCGGGGTGTGGGCACCCGGAGCAAGGAGAGGGAAAGTCAGAGTGGGGGGGGGGGATCCGCATTTGGGCAAGACAGACGGGGGAGGGTGGCCCGGAGAGCCGTGCCTCGGAATCGGTGGTCGAGTCGCCGACGCCAGAGCAAGGGGTAGCAGATATTCTTCTATTGATTTTCGTGTGGTGGATGGACGAGGTGAGTTTGGAGAGACCCGAGGGAGGGGGGTAAAGGTGTGCAAAGGGGCCCAAACCTCCCTTCCCCTCCCACCGCCCGTCAGCCTCCTCCGCCCCGCCCCCCGAAGGGTCATGGCGCCACCTTATGAGAGGCACGTGTTGGTCGGCGGGGGCTCTTTCTTCGAGCTCGACGGACGCGTCGCCGAGCCAGCTCGTTTCCTCGGAACTGCCACGAGTTCCCGATAGCGTTTCCTTATTTAGGTTTCAATACAAGCGCGGGTGGATGTGCATAGCGAGATGCGGGTATATCGTAGCATAATTCTAATCCCAATGTCAGTCGCACTAGTTACCCTTTTTTCATGGCAAAGGGTTTAACATAAATCGGAACAGAAACCAGGATAGATTTTTGTAGTCCGGGGTCAGTCAAAGAAATGATACACTAAAGGTACGAGTAATAAAATATATTCTAAATGTTACTGCCTGAATGAGTGCTGTCGGAGGCCAAGGAGACAGGGAAAAATCGGAGATTTGTTTATGTTATACTTTTAACAAATAAATAATAAAACTTTAACTTAATTATTCCAAATGAATATTTTATTACAAACGTTTTTCTAACTATTCGAACTGATGCTTATGTTTTTATCCGACATTAGAGCTATCCGCTCCATTAGCTCGGCTATTTCGAGGAAAAATTTGAGCGATACCTGTTATGACAGACATTATTTTGGTATGGTTTGGGTGTAAAGAAGAGAAAATTTAGATTTCCTTTTGCTTCGATTTTGGAGGTATGCTTCCATTTTTCAGCTACCGCAAAAAATCTCGTGAAAGTCTTCTTCCTCGCCTTAATTTCTAAATGCATCATCAAACTGTTGCAGTTACGCCGAAGTGATTTGATGTAAATATTATCTGAGGATTCGGATTTTAATATTAATTAAAATTCCTTCCAAAGTGCATCTTATTTGTCGTAGACTGTTATCCTTTCAATTTTCCAAATAAAATATCATCTAAGTAAATATATAATTCGTGTTAGAAACATAATAGAAGAAAATATCCCGCGAGGAAGAACAAGAGTCAAGTACGCAGGAAAAATTAAAATGGGCGTAAAACAGAGAATACATCAGTTGCAGTAAGCCAATTTAAGGATTGAAATGCAGAAAATAATGATTCATTTGTATATTGAAGAGAAGTGAATCTAAAATTTTCCTATGCTAGCTTAATTGGTATATTAATAATCCTTAATCAAATTGCTCACTTTATCTGGCTGGCCTTGCTGTTTTCATCGGATTTGTACACTATGATTTACCTGTACTCCCCCGATGGTCATTAGAGGCTCTTTTAATTACAGCATATGATTTTTCATATTATTTATCAACGTGTTCGTATTGTCGTTTTCAAACCTTTCAGACCATACAGTGATCTAGTCTGACAGCCAAACCTGACTTTTCTTTGAAAAACTTTGAAAGTTTATCATTAGTGGCATATTTTGAAACGCTATGAAGATTGAAATTGACTGAACTGTGCATTTTCCTTGATACCTGATCTGTAATAAAAATAATTAGAACTCCTAGTTTAATATTGCACCAGAAAATAAATGTGAAAAAATTGAAGGGTTACATTCTGTGCATTTCTCAATTTGACCCGGGAATATTCTCTCCTATGTCATCCGTACCTGCCTTGAAATCCTCGGTAAGACTGGTAAAAGTGTGTTTGTTGTATGTGTGCCCACCCACGCCATTAAGCAGGAAGGGAAAACTTTCACTAGAAGCTAAATTAGCGTCTTCTTCGCGACAAACTCTCAATTGAGACCCCCATCAATCATTCAATGTGCCTTCTCGAAAGAGAAAGATCTGCCTTGCATGATTTCACTTTGTTTTTCGAACTCTTGGCGTAGTCTTCAAGGTGTTTGTGCTGTTAAGGGTAGGAGAGATAGAAGGTCGTCAGCTCGGACACTCCAGGAACCTAGAGGTCCGACAAGGAGGAAGAGAGAGGAAGGGAGAATGCACGAATGGAAGGAGTAAAGAGAGAGAGGAAGAGTGGGAGAGAGATAGAGCGCGTCTCAATGACGAAAGCAGCCGACGATCGCCGACCCCCACCGAAAGAGTGTAGGGCTGCGCAGGTTGCCTCGCCGCCCTTAGTTGCGTCAGAGAGCTCATGGAGTTCGGGTTGGGTTGTCGTCGGGGCCCCAATTAGGAGAGACGGCCGCACAGTAGGCGCCTGGGCTCGGAGATAGGGGAAAAGTCGAGTTAGTTCCAAACGTCGGACACGCTCACTCCAGGAAGAGGGTTCAGAAGGGCGAACCAAGGAGGGAAACCACGTTGACTCAACGCCCATTCTCGACGCGGATGGTGAACCCAAGTGTGTCGATACGTGATTTCTTTAGGGATTGTATCACCGGTCGTGGTTGGTGTCCCATTACGTTTGCCACTTTACCAGGAGATATATCATAGTTATTTCCACTCTTGAGAGCTGGACATCGCTTGGGAATTTTATCAAGCTCCAATCAACTACCAGTCATCCGCCGGAGGGCCAGCAGACCCCTTCCGGCTTCGTCGTAGACAGCTCTAACCTAGGCTACGCCACGGTAAGCTATCAATAATTCACAAAAAAGAGTTAGGCGTGAGCTCTGCTCTTGTGTTAAGACCGCGACGGAGATCCCCCATGTGGGAAGGAAAGATGCTTTTGCTGTGTTATGTACTCCGGCTCCACTCGCACTCCTCGGCACGCGACCGTCGCCGCCCTCCTCTCCCCCGCCCCGGAGAGATCGAGTCCGACTGACGGGAGGGCTATCTCGGGGTGGGTTGAGGAGACTTTTCCTCCACCGCGCGACGCTGCTGTATTAGGGAATCTACCGCAGCGCCGCTTGGCGTCATGAGGTTTAAGCGCTAGTATTGAGGAATACGCTGGGTTGTTCGCATGCCGTTTCGGCAATAAAGCCGTGTTCTACAGATTTGCACGTATTCTTAGGGTTCAACCGTCGTTTAAAGAGCATTTTGACTCTATAGTTAATCGTCCTGATTTCTGGAATCTTCAAGTGTCTCCGAGGCAAGGTAAGGAAGTTTCGGGAGATGTACCTGGCGCGTTTTCGGAAACTGTATTCTGGTTTACGTTTGGAGCCAGTGTTCGTTTGTTTTTTTGTTTTATCAATAGGATCTTTGGGTCCCCAGGAAGCGCTTTCATGGTTAAAATTGTTTACAGCATTCCTAATCAATGAAAATATGAAATGTGAAGTAAATGTAAATATTTTAAATTGCACAGTTTTGATGGAAAAGTTGTACATACGAGGAAATATAAAATCGTTTTCAGATATCCACAGTTGTCTTGATGTTTGGCTGTTATTTATATTGATTACATTCTGTGAGTATTTGAGGACTGGAATTTCCCGCACAGGGCCCATAAAGCTGGGTGGGAAATTCTAGTTAACTTCGGGTGCATTTCTGGGATAATTGTTGCTTGGTTTTCTCCGTGAACTTGGTTAAAATTGTAGCCTTAATATTTTAAATAATCAAAATGGCTATTGCGAAACAAATAATCTAACCCACTGGCTCCTCAATAAATTTCTTTCGATCCCTCTATTGTGTGTTAACGTTGTTGTGTCCTCATGTCTATCAGTATTCCTGTCTTATGCATAATTTGAGAAATTTTAAAATTGTAATTCCGCTGAAGCTCTCCTCCCGGCCACAGTATTCTGCGGGTTCATAGTGAGGTTCACTCGTAGTAGACGTGAAACCTGTTGAGAAAATCGCGCATTGCGGTCCCAGTTATTTCGACTTTTCAACCTATGCCACTCTCTCTCAATGTCAAAATTTTCTCGTAATACACTTCTTTCGGCGTCTTTGCGGACCGTTTTTTTGCTTTGTTTCCATTTCGGTGCTCAATTTCATGTGAGGATCACCTCGAAGACAAAGGTTCTAGGGTAATTATTTTTTATTTTGTCTCAAAATTTTTAATTCTGCTATAGTTTTTAATCATTGTGACTCCATTTGTTTCTCCTAACCGATCGACAATAATATTTGGCGATTTGCTGTATCCGCGCAATCAAACGTCGATTCTCCCGTTTATTGGATTATGTGACTTCAATCATGAAATTCCCGGAATCACCAGCCGAGGTACATTTCATAAATTTAACATACAATAAGCTGTGGTTTGTTACCGTTTTCTCTTGTTACGTACCGTCGATTTTACTCTATTCGTTAATATTGTGTTATTGGTTACACTTTTAAATTGATCTACCCGTTTGTTAATATCCGAAATTTGTCGAGTGTAATTTTATTTACTTCGACTCTCTAATCATTGTTATTTCGTTTTTTTGTTGGGATATCTCGGTATCTGGGGCAGATTAAGGCCATTGTACTACTGTTTTCAGCATATCGAGTGTTTTACTCTGTCGGCCCAGCAGTTTTATTTTACGCGCGAAATCCCGCATTCGCATGTTTTGAGGAAATATGAGAGCTTGCGGGCAATCCATGCTTGTATTTTTTTGCCCCGCGGGAGTACTGTGTGTGTTGCTCTAATTTCAATTTGTCATCTGCGTCTTTTTACCACCATCACCATATATCCTTAAACTTTTTATGTATTTCTTTGCTGTGTTCAACATGTAGTATCTGTTTTACGATGACGATTTTAGCGAAAAATTTTATAATGACTGAATTTATAACAATAGGTTTTTGGAGTGCTTAATATTTTCGACGTGGTGCTTAAAACTATTATGTACCATGGCAAATATTTCACAGAAAATTATCAATTTGTTGTACCCTTGTTGTAATGGTGGATATGCATCGTATTTTTGTAAGATTGGTTGGTGGTTCTCTTCACACGAAGCAGGAGACCCCGGGACTTCAGTTTACTAAACAGTTTCTTTTGGCCGTAAGCCATTCGATGATGCAACGAGATGGAAAGAAAATGTACCGATAGCAATCAGAAACGCCTGCCAAATGCGGAAATCATGCGTGACTGTACTTTTAATTTGACATACTGCATGATAGGAGGGTGGTGGGTATTCCATGACGATGGACATGCAATATTGCTTGGCTGAGGGTATGAGAACGTTCAGTCGTAGCGAAACATTAGTTGAGACCCCGCCGCTGACGTGCATTCGCAATCACTTATTCAAAAGTTACCTGCAATCGCATGGGGTTGTGTTAAACCAATAATACGTTGTTTGATCGGTAAAATGCGCAAAAAAATATGTTAGATGTCATTATTAGTTGCCGCCTCTACCATTTGGCAGATAAGTGAAATTTATGCCGAAAATATAGGTATATTGTTCTTATTTTTGCTATACATAGTATGCGTGTATTATTTTAAAAGGACTACTTTGAACCCCAATAAACTGTTTTGCCTCCAATAATAGAATATGATAAATTATTATATTAATTACTAAAAGTTGACGTAATACTAATTAGAAGCTTCAAATATACATTCAAAGCCATATTCAGACACAAGGAAAAGTAGGCACATGACTCGTACATACGTATTATTTCCCGATTATAATTGAGTGGTACACGTTTTTAGTAAAAATATTTCCCAATTTAATGAAAATATATTCCGGTAAAGATGTTCACGGATCTAAAGAGCTCAGTTCTGTTATATCTACACATCCCACGTTTAATAGTGAGCATTTTTGTTGTTTCGGTTGTTTAATTCTCGATTTCATTGACGATGATAATTCTTCGACGATAATTCTAATTTTTTTAGTTGCATTTTATTTTATCATTATTATTTTACGTATTTTAAGTACGGTCGTTTCGTATTTACTGAAACATAAGTTTATCTTAATAATTAACGGTTGATATTGATTATTGTGAGAAATACGATATATTTTTGCAATAGATGTTTATGTTGGAAAAAATACAATGTGGGCTATATGCTCATGCCCTATGCAGGTATTCCTCCCGAAAAATGTAAGCCCGGCTCAGGAAACCTCCCGAAACCTCAGGAAACTTTTTTTTCCGTTCGAAAGATGTCCTTCCAATTTTATCACGTATTCTGTTTGTCCTTCGTTTCGCCTATTGCTCTGTACCTATTAAAATCCTCGAAAATATGTCGACACTATCGAGTATATTTTCCTGTAGGAATGGACGATATAATGTAGGGATACTGTGGCGAGTTACTAAAATAATTCATCATTAGTGTGAATTTTAATTTGTTCATTCCACTTTTCATAGTTTTAGAAGTGTGCGCCAATTTTATTCGGGCTGTCCATTTGTGCGCCAAACGTCTCCATAACCAACAAAAATATAAATATTAATTTCTAGTAGTTCTAGAAAAAATATCATTGTATAAATATCGGTTGTTTTCTTCTTTGATGTTTTAGTTGTGCTACGTCCAACAATCATTTGATGCATTAAGGCTCGTCGGACTCAAGAATGTTTTGTCCCATCAAAGTTGCTCGGAATAACTGCTTAAATAATAAAAAGTAAATGTTCCGCTTCCAGTAAAAAATTATTAATGAGAGCGAGTTTTTTTAAGGGCTGTAAAATGCTGATAATGTTCCGAAATATTAAAATGGTCTGTTTAAACTTTTGTCTTCCCTGAGTAGGTCATTTAGAGTCATTGAAAATGATTTGTCTGATTCCACTATACTAACCTGAAACTTCAACTATACCATATCTGGTCGGAATAAAATTCATAAGGAAGTTTAGATTCAATAGTTTAGAGAAGGCCCATTAATTTTCTGAAATTTTTTGTGTGCAAAATTTTAATAAAAGTTATTCCAAGCAAATTTCAAATATTTATATCTATTGTACAAATCTGTCACATTATTTCCCGGAGGTTTCCGCACAAAGAAATGTGTGTATTGTTCAAGTGGTATTCTTCCAATACATTTTTGTCGCTAGGAGAAAGTCCATCGGGTTCTTGTAGTTTGCTGAAGTGGCCTAAGGATTGTGCTCTCCTCGCGAGGTGGTGGTCATTCTGTTGTCTTCACCTTGAGACAAGCTCGAGAAAATTATCCTGGGTAGTGATCCAAATGAATAGACACGAGAGGGTTTTCGTCTCATCCTGGTTAGCGCAACAAAGCAGCCTCCCTCTACGCATATGATCCCTTGACACTTCCATTACTTACGACCGTACTCTTCATTCTGTGCAGATTGAGTTCAAGGCCGACGCTTTAGTCTGCTCGTTATTCATAGTGAATTCATCAGCCCACGCACCTTGGTGGTCAATGAGTAAATCAGCTCTTCAGCGATTGTTCCACGGAAGAAATATTCTCCTCGCGTTTCTTCGTGCGACCTCTGACACAAGGCCTTCAGAAAGTTAAGTTTCGACAGTCGGAATGCCAAGCATGCTTCCATTCTCTCTCTCTCCCTCCCTCTAACCTTATGGGTTAAATGGAAGAAGGGACCATTTGGTCTCAATTTCGCCCAAATAAAGACCGCTATCTATCTATCTATCTATCTATCTAACCTTAGCCGTGGCACTAATACCCTTATTCGTTTTACGATTTTCAGTATTTGTCATCAGTTTTCAGACTTACTAAACGTCAGGACGGCATTTAGCGAACGTATCCGTGATTTCTCTGCAGATGTCATGCCTGCGGATTCATCAAGTAGTAAACAGCTGCGGGTGATGTTCGGAGATCGTTCTAAACCGATTGCCTTTTTTCACAGTAATGTTCTTGTCATCGAGAAAAATCTCTTTTATGTAAATTTTTGAACGAGGAAGGACGCATGTTTGTTAAAATTGTTGAATATTGAGAGCTGTCCTTGTGGGACCTCCGCCTTTACGCTGGCTTAAAATTGTGTTTGGAGGGAACCAGCTGGCAAGTGACGAGCGGAATAGAAAATAGGTCTTGTACGTAGGAACAAAGGCAGCAAAGGAGGAGCAGCGGTGTTGCTCCGCATCGTTCGTTGAGCGAGCATCCTCCGGGCCGTACATGATCAGACGTTTTCCTGTGTGGTGTACTCTCTAAAACTGAGTTTCGCGGGCAAAAACGACGCTCTGGACAACCCTCTAACCAGTTCACTCCCGACTAGTAGTACGATAGCTGGTTGCCCCACCTCAACCCACTCTTCCCTCGCCGTGTTTTATAAGTTATTCCTGAAGAGTAACTGTTTCCTCCATAAATTCTAGTGCCTAACCTCCTTGTTCATTTCCAGTTATCAAAATAATTATCGATAGTAATTAGCAGTTTAGGTACAACAGGAAAACATAAAATTCCCTCACTAACTTCGGCAGCAATGGTGTTCATTTGTGCTTATTCTAAGAATGAGAAAAATTTTCACTAAATGTATGTTAATTTTTGTAGATAGAAAGTAAAGCTTTCTTCCTCGCACGACTTAAAAGTTGTTTACCGAGCAACTTAAGATCTACGTTGCACGATGTCAACAATTATATAGTATTTTAATTTTTTGTATGTATACTATATATTTCTCTAGCATTACGGCTCTAGCTTTTTATCCTTTTGATATATGAGATCGAAAGAAATGTTCAAAAGATCAAGCTATTCATTATCTTTCATGAGAAACTGGATGTAAATGCCGATGAATTGAATAATATTTATATTCGTTGAATTTATATTATTTTTCGGTCGAGGCTGATTTGCTGGACACAAGTCTTGTATGCATTTGGTAGTTTTAATTTAAGTGCATAATATTGAAATAAATGCATAATATCGTGTAGGTATCACTTGCCCGCCTCAATTCACCTGGCGGAAAATGCATTAGGGAATCCTCGACAAAGAGGTAAGGAATAGGCTATTGGCATACATTTTCTATTCGTAATTTGAAATTCCTAATGCTTCAATCTTTTTGATTAATCGGTCTACTAAACGTTTTCTACTGACTTTTAGGTGTCCCATTACAAAAAGAATTCCAGGTTTTCAAAGAGAATCGTATGCTTTTTATTACCATGTGGTTGAGTCATGGGTGTGTTCTCCAGTACACATTTTCCGTACTCCAGTACAGAAAAAAATAGTTTATTGAATTAACTTCCGTTATATTGGACCCCATCACATATAAAATCGACTAATATGTTGTCAACGGCAAATTTTAGTACCATTTTTTTATTTCAGCATTCATCTGTTCTCCATGCAACAGTTTAACGGAGCATAATTGCGACAATCGCCAAAACAACGCAGGTTTATATCGCATAAAAACTCTTCCTAGACCTAAACTGTGGTTATTTGATAACCCCCCTTCCAGTATGAGAAAATATTATTTTTCTCATAGAAACGTGTTATCTCTAAAGGAGAATTTTGCTAAATTAATTTGTGTGTATTCAATTTCGGAATTAATTTTCGAACTGTGAATCGATGATATCAGATCGCCTCACATTCAAAAGTAAAATTTTAAAAAACAATTTTTTTATGTTCGAAATCGATTTTAGCTTTAGCATTGAGTTTCTCGTCGAGGTTCCGCATTCACCTTTGTCTTCGAAGTTAATGTAGCTACGCTCCAAGTTACCCAAAAGTATGTAAGAAGTTCGGTAAATTTTCATTGTACTTTTGCTGAAAAGCCAGCCTGTTTTCTCCTTTTCTTCTAACATATAAATTATATTTTTACCTGACGAAATGTACACGCCGCACTTTCCTTCCTGTAAACAATCATATAAATCTATTTAATTTCCCGTTCCGTTCGTGTTGTTACCAAACAACTTGATTCGCAACTCAAGCAACTTATGATTGAAAAGAATTTTTGACCGCATTTCCTGGAGGCTATACATTTATGTTTCGATAGGTTAATTTGCAAAAATCTTCTTTTGGAGATGTTTTAGTTAGTTTGACCTCCTTATTTGTGGCAGTGGTTTTAGACCCTAAGTGCTTTCCAGGATAAGGTTTTTCTCACTTTGGCGAACTGACTCAAAAGCGTAGGTCTGGTATAAAGGCAAGAGCAACGGTTTAAAGAGCATTTTATTGAATGTTAATAGCTGCACTCCCAAGGACTTAAGTTCCCAATTCCTAAGTCAAGGTCCCTCTACCCTTAGAGGTAGAGAGACCTTGCCCTAAGTTATGAGATCGTAGTGACATCTTGAGCTTTAAAAGAAATTTAGAGCGCGTGAGAGTGCGTTCCTTCCAGTGTTGATGGGAGCACTTAATTCGCGGCACACACTATCTGAACTCAATTACGTGCAACTACTTAGTGGCTTTGTTTAGGATTGAGTAAGCGCCGAATTTTTTTCCCTTTTTCATCCTCTTTCTCCTCGTAGTTTTATTTCCGTTAGAGTCCCGTAGTGTTAATTTTTTTCTCCTGTAAGTCTTTTGGTAACAAATTTGTACAAATTGCAAACTGCGGTAATATTTTAAGGTTAACTATCGGCAAAAGTTAAATACGATGTGCACAGTCATAGAAATTCATCAAAATATTTCAATAATACTAATGACTTTATAAAACAAGCAGAGGAGATAAGAAAGCTTCTAAGCTTAAGTGAAGATATTCACACTTTGAAAATTTCAGAACAAAATTAAAAAGTATTCTTGTGGTGTTTATTTTAGTCATATCTCAGTAGCTGTATACTATATATTACTTATTTCATGGTGAACATAGTTGATTCTACTTCAAGTTATTCGAATTCTATTTAGTGTTTATTGGAAACGTTAGTTAGATGAATGGTATAGACGTTGCAGACGCCTATGATAGATACGTAATTACTTGGGTATCGCAGGATTAAGGAGAGAAAGAAAGGAGGGGGGAGGATTAATAGCAGTAACTTGAAACGTTGCCATAAGACTGCTCTCCTTGAGGACACCATATTGACAAACATTTTAGGTTGTCTAATTTGCGGATGGAGTTTTGCTTGTAAAGTGTTCCTTCTGTAATAACAAGAAAAACGTTGGGTGGAAATCAAATACCAATTCATGCTCCTCCTGAGCCTTTGAATATGTAATAAGCGTGCAACGTAAGAACCCTGAACAAGCAATTCTCGATGAGGATTGGTTTCCGGCAGCGTCGTCGCCGATCAACCAATGAAGAGAAACATAGAAAATAAGATGGAATTTGTGGAGTTAATATCGCCTTTATCTCCTTCCTCAAGGTGGGAGTTCCAAATGCTCAAGAGTTAAGGACGTGAAATGAATTTTGTTGACGACGATAAATATTTTTTACATTGGTATTGGCTGCTGACAGGTTTTCTTAACACTTCGTCGCCACGATCAGTATCCATTCACTTCGAGTTCCCTTCACGTCTGCATCTCTAATTTACACGGATATGAGGAGTTAGTTTGTTCGTGATAATATTCCGTGAGGGCAGTTGCATTCCACGTATTTTCTTGAGATATATCGTCATCACAGTCACTGACCTCATTCATAAGGAATACTCTCAATCTGTGGTCATTACAAACGACTGGAACTTTCATTCTCTGTGGTCCAAAGTGTTATAAAACATCGTGATTTCTTCCCTTACTCCTCCCATTTCTTGGAAGGTATGATATAATGTCGGGTCCGTGGTGAACTTCACTTTCCAATTTTGCCTCTCCCAGCTCTGGGCGTCGATATTGTTCGGAGGAATCGATTGATTTATTGCACTCGATAGCATTGTCACAAAGAGATGAGTTTCCACTCGTAGCGTAGCGTCAAAATCTTTGGCGTGGATCCAGTTTTGGGGTAACCTCGAGACTTGGTGGAGGTTTTGAAGATACAGTTAGAATGGATGTGAGCGTGGGCTTTCCTGCGTTGAATATCATCGAAATCTTTCCGTGCCCTCTTTGATTCCGACTTGCAGTCTTTTGTTCGAAACAATGGACGTCAACATTTTCCCCACCCATGAGTGGAATGCCATTCGTGTCGTCGAAACTTTGTGAGATCATTTCATTTGTCCTCAGCATACGGTGCTTCATTCTGAGAGCTCGGTTAGCATACTCATTCGCGTTATGTCAACGGTGAATGGAAAATATTGCGTTCCAAAAAAAACCAGCTTTCTTAGATATGCTATTGAACATTTCACTCTGCCACCATGTATCAATTCCATCCTATTGTGTACAAAGCTAGATAATTTTTTCGATGCTATTAATTAATAAGTATATAATCTTCATAGTTGTATTTCCTCTGTACACGCGAGTGCAAATATTATCCCACATAGGAGACAAGTGAGAGACTTCAAATATTTATCAATGAATTTACAATGGTGGGAACAACTACGTGTAAAAATATTAATGCGATTTTAACCTGGAAGGTCAGGCTGCTAAATTACTATGCAAATATCTTGATTAATTTGACAATGAAGAAACTAAACCTACATTCCCTGGTTTAACAAGCATAGCTAAATTAGAAAATATTGTGTGAAAATAGGCTAGTTCCAAAGAAGTTCTCAATTGTTATATTAGGGGAAAATAAATTTACATTATATTTGACTGACATTAAATAATAAAGCTAGTTTAATTAACGCCATTCTTGGTTTATCTTGCGTCTCGTGCTTCAATTATTCCTTATGCTAGTAATTTAGAGCTCTTCTGTAGTTATTGAAACCAAATTTATGAATTTTAACTCTACTAATATTTCGCAGAAAAATACGTTGTTAAGAGTGTAGATGGAACTGATCCCGCCGTCACTTAGCAGATCAACTCCATTTGAATTTTAAAATGCAGGTTTCTGCAGATTATTTATTAATCACATGACCTTTTTCCGGGAATCGTTGCTACTGTTAAAAAAACATTCTGAGGACGTCATCAGGGGAGTTCTCCTGATGATGTCCCCAGGAGAAAATGACGGGAATTCTCCTGATATGGTGCCAGTAGGAGGAGCGAAATGTCAAGTTTACTTAAATGGTAGCAGTTAATTCTGATAATATGTAATATGATAAAAGTTAATGTTAAATTGAATTAATTAAAAAATTAAATTGAACTAATTAAAGTTAAATTGAAAGCTGCATTATTCCATCTCTGCGTCAAGCAATTATTGTAGTCAAAATATTTTCGGTCTTATAAATTTTGATATCATATAAGTCATATGAAGTCATAAATGTTAAACATCAATTTGGCGTTGAAAGAAGTCTTCTCTGAATTAAGGCGTTGTTCGTGAAATCTCGTTAAGTGAAGCTGTGCTAGCCCAACAGACTTTTGAATCATGCACCTCAATCATTAGTCCCCCCACCCCCGAAACCCCATCCAATTATAATGAAACACCCTTTGTATCGATGATCGTTAGGTTCGGTTGCATTTTCGACAAAATGTCTTTTGAATGGAATACTATACGAATCCCCTGTCCATGCATTGAATTTTTGTTTTTTTTATCCAGATTTCCTTAGAAGGCATTGTCCTTGAATGAATTGTCTGCGCCGTAGACGGTCGAATAACCCCGTTTTAAGACCGTCGAATTCACAGGACGGAAATGAGATCAGGTCTCGGTTCTCATTTCAACGTGATCTGAGAGGAGAGGACATGTGGAAGATATGGAGTATGAAACCCGTCAATAATGCTATTAACCATTTATAGGAGAATCCTTCTATCCAAGGACTCCATTCATTCAAAGCAAATACATAACGTGTTAAGCTTGCGTTAGGGTGCACCTTGTTTTCTTACAAAGATGTAGTATTCGCGTTGCGCGTAAATTAAATGCACATTTTTCTCCTGAAGCCTTATACATGATTTTTTAGGCTTTATTAAAGTAGTGCCAGCAGCTTGTGGAGACTTGGGAAAAGTAAGAGTTTCTTGGATGACCGAATTATTCATGCGCTACCAAACTATCAATGAGTAACCTTCTATCTGTAATTGACTGACGTACAGAAAAATTAAATTGAACCAACTCAAACGGTCGAGTGTTCATTTAGTGGACTTATTTGGCGTTTTCAATAAAGATTTTTCCGACGCCAAGTTTCTCTCAAATTTTCTCCTCTTTCCAATTCTTTCCACTCTCTTCGGCGCGGCGTATTCAACTAAGCAAAGATTGTAGAAGTCGTTACAACCTTTTATTACTCGCTACCAAACAAATACAATCACCCAGGGAACATAGAATAAGTAATTATTCTCTAATGGTGGTCATGTAATGTTTTGTCGTAGGATATGTCGCATATTTTATTCCAAGGTAGGCACATTTTGAAGGTCCCCTGTTGACAACCGTCATCTTAATGGTCACACTAAATCAAAATTAATCGTCACGGAAATCGCCGCAAGTTAGCGTTGTTTTGCGATGAGCTTCATTTGATGAGAGGTTTTATCTATCTGCGTAACGTTGCATCAGACGTTAAGGAGTCTTCGACGGGAGCAGGCCTTGATAAAATGGATCCTCCATTGTGAACAGGCTTTCCAGTTTCTCAAACGAATTATCACTTGTGATACCAAAAGCAAAATTCAACTGACTCGAAGAAAATTTCTAAAAATGAGAATGTTTTTCAACGCCGGATTAGGGAAATTTTCATGCTATTCCTGATCGTGGAAACAGAAATTTCTGTAATCATTGTGGATGATTTTGATTTTTATGATTGTTACTCGGTCTATTATAATTAATTAAACCGTTCCATTGCAGTAGGAATGCTGTTCTTAATTCATAACAATTGATTTGGTCGTCTGACCAGAGAAACCTGACCCGAAGTCGTCTGACCAGAAATATAGCCTTGGATAGCAGTAATCAGCCTCCGTCGAGTTTGACGTTTATAACTATGGTTCAAAGTTGGCGATAAATTTAGGGGTATTTTTAAAACTCGTATTTATTTTAATTTATTTTGTATTAATGTCAAACTTTTCCATAGCGATGGTTCAATGGCTAAATGAATGATTCAAGGGAGGAAATTATGAGAAAATCTGTCCGCTCAGTTCACTCACTTTGAACAATCCATCGTTGAATTTAATTTAGCTTATTGCCGAGTTCATTTCCCTTGTACAATGGAAAATTCCTTGAAATTAATAGTTATAAAATTTTCCATGGAATTTCAAATAAAATGGGAATATTTGTTCGAAAAGGTCACTGTATTTAATTTGAAAAACGAGAATCTCTGAAACGCTCTAGTCTTTGAACCATCCTTTGTTCATTATACTGGCTGCCAATGAAAAAAGATGGATTTAAATGCAGAAATGCTAAAGCATGATTACCAACAGAATATTCCTACTCGTTCAAATCTCCTATGCACAAACGCTATCCCTTTGTGTAATATAAATGCCGCGAGATTAATTTCCATGGGTGTCAGAATTCAAAACATTTTTTCGTCGTCAACAGTCGTCGATGCCAATAAATTTTAACGTATAGGTATCTAAATCATCAATGGCATGCGCCAAGTAGATGAGAAATGTGTAGAATTTTCGAAAAAATTATATATTATCAATGATAATTTAATATCTGGAAATATGTAGGGAATCTGACAAACACAAAATGGTCGGAGGCCTGTCTGAGGCTCGGAACTAGGTTTAACGGTTGCAGTTGGTTCTCTTTTTCGATTAGTCCTCGTTCTCTCCAGGCAATATCACCCACATCTTTCTCCTCCATTTTACGGCGCCACATAATTTCTACCTTCAGTTAAAACAGCTTTGAACCTTATGAAATGGTTTAAGTTATTATTATTCAACCTTAAATTCAGACTTCCATATGACCTTTTATCATTTGATCGCTGTTGATTCACTCTTTCACTGCCACTAGCAATTTCACATTTTAAAATCTTCTGTTTTATTCTAATTAAAATTCCTTTAAGTCGATTAAAACTTTCGCATTCCTTAAATTGAACGAGAAGGTTTTTGGGATTTTGTCCCGCGTCCTTCTTGATTAAAACCAACGCTTCTTCGGCGCTGAGATTTCAGTGGGGCGTAATCCTCCGCTCTAGCGAAGTCTCCAGTGGTAGAGAGACGTTAGCTTACCAACAACGACACAGAAGCAGGAAGAACTCAAATCTCCCCTACCATTTCTGCTCCTTTTTCTTAGGTACTAAAAATAATTTTTTTTAACATCCCTTCTCCTTTTATTATAATTGAAATTTTGTCCTCTTCCAAATCTATATTATAACTGAATTTCTTACGTCTCCTCCTTTTTATACATTTTCTGAGGATTAACCGTACCGATGTCAAATTGCAGCTTAGAAATTTCCGAAATATCGCAAGCAAGTCCGATTGGATTGATCAATTTCTTCCACGCAAGAAATTTAATTACACTTTCAGAGTTTGCTATACGTTGTGTTTTTTTTCCTTTTCCTTGGATCTCAAATTAAGCAGAATGACGTCATTACTTTAAATCTCTCGCGGGCCGTGTTTGGTGGATGAAGTTCTTTGGTGATTTCGCATCCCCTTAATTGTTCCTAGAGTTTCCTCCCCGCTGCTGGATGTCTCATCAATTTTCTCTTGCTCGGAATATCCCGGGGTAATTAAAATCTTTAGCGAGATAATTGGACCAATTCGCATTGCTTTTAATTCGCTCTGGGAAAATGCCGTTTTCAGTAAAGCGGGAACGCAATTTTTAATTGAAAAAATGAGTTTTGGATATTTCGATATTTATCGCCAAGTATTTGTATTATATTTTTTAACTAACAGAATTGTCCCAGAATGCACCTTGCTTAATAATATTTCATTGAAATAATGTAATGATGATGCTTGGAATTAATTTAATGTGATTGTATAAAATACGCTGTTCTGCTCTTTGAACGTACATTTAGTCGTTTCTTTCATGACACCTCCTACATGCTCCGGAATTATAAGCTCATAGGTGTAGTGTGAGCGGTAATGTTAATTACTGCTTTACAATCTTGAATGCCGCAGTGACCTAAACGAATAAAATGTGAGGTGTAGGATATTCATTTCAATTTTAGTCGTATCATCAACTATTTTTGCATAACACAAAGTTTCTACACTCTCTAGCTGAAGATAAAAACTTTTCGTCTTTTTCGTGATTTATAAGAGATTAAGGAGGTTTTCCTGGCGGAATAGGTCAGCATGCTCAAAAATTAACGAGCACCACCTTTCAACAAACCATTTTTTTTTAATCTAATTAAAACCTACACTTAAGCCGTATCATCTAACTCTCCGAGACTTCTAAAATGCCTTAAAGATTCATTATGGAGTATTAGTCGTATTGTGCTGTGGGTTTACTATTTCCATCATTATAAAAATAATTCTATTTAATACCTTCCATCCGAAGCAGCATACGTAAAAAAAGGGAACCACTTGACTAACGGGGATAGTAAAAAGATAGCCCGTCCTCTTGCAGCTCTCTCAACCCTGGGCTCGGGAATAATAATGCTCCCTCTAGTCCTGTCCAGTTGCAGTACCCAAGATTGCTCTAAGGTGAGAAAGTAACTTGGAGAGAGAGATTTCCATGACATCCATGATACTTGTCGTCCGATGAGAGGGACACCGGAGAATCGAGGAGGAGAAGCGCCTGCGTCGAACTTTCCTCGAATTCTGAACGTCGAGAGAGTACTTGAAGGAAAAAAAATCAGCGAGGATCCTGAAAACTTCACAGCGATAGGAATGCATTCAATGTGGCGTCACTCTCATATTTGAGTGAACAGAGTAAAACTTTTTATTTCACCTTTGTTTTCTTTTCTTCACTCAAGATTTTCTCAGGACGGATTCTTAATGGCTTTTCCAAGTCCATCGTATAAGACTAATGCATCATGTGTTTGTATGTTGCACGTATTGATTCAAGAACAGGCTTTCGTTGTTTAGAAAGTGCGTCACTATCTAATTGTGAACTGTTTAAATCGTATTGAGTTCTATTATTTTTCTTGGTATATTTGTATTGAGCTTTGAGTATGTGCGATTGAAAATGTGCACACCCGTTTCGTCGATATTTACATTTCGCGGAATTTATCTTTGCTACATGGAGGCATTAATGGAATTCTTGAGTTATGTGTGAAAAAGAAGTTTAGTTTACCTTTATCTCAAAATTTATTTTTAATGATAGTTCGACGGGGTAAATCTTAAGCATATTTAAGTGTGCAATGCAACAATTTCAAAGTGTAAAAAGTATTCGCCTTGACCGGGATTAAATCGACTGATTTTTACATTTTGAAATTGTTGCATTTTGGCGTATATTAGCGGGCGACTCCGTTAAAAGTTACTTTCGCGGCATCTCCCTCAGGTTCTTTGAATTTGTCAAAGATAAATGATCTAGATGTAGCTTAACTAGCCCGAAACATTCCGCGAGATGGCGTTTTAGGATGCTTTAGCCCACGATCCGTTTAAATGAAGAGTGTGAACGGCGGAGAAAGCATGCGTGTGTGAAAGGGAGCTATCTTCATCTTTTAGATCTCTGGTCGTGAATTTTTTAAGAGAAAAAAGAATTCTTGAATGTATGGTTCGAGAGACAAGCTTCGTATAATTGTCTGGTCCGCTGATTTTGTATCATAATTGGATTATTTCCTCGACATTCCCATTGTAATCTCATTATTAATTCCCAAGTTTTAGGTTTAATCGGTGTTAAGTCCTCTTGTCGAAAGAGGCTCTCCTATTTGAATTTGTAGTCATTGAGATCGAGGGTTTGTATTTTTCATGCTTAACAATTTTTCACCATTTTGTTCATTTGCTGAATCAAAATGTTCTGAAATATATTCCAAAAGCTCACCGTGTGATCAGTGGACAAGGTGTGATCAGAAAAAGACAAGACTGATTTTATAACTTGTTTATTTCGACGGATACAGCTTAATCGAACTTGTCGCCCTCAAATTACATGCCTTGGCTGACGAAACACCTTTGCTATCGTTTCTTCCAGCTCTCGAACCCTGCCTGGTAAGCCGCCTTAGGGATCCTCTTCAGGTCCGCCGTACAATAGAGTCGAATCGGCGTCCTTTCAAGGTTGATTTTAACTTTGGGAACAAAAAAAAATGTTTTAAGAAACTCTGGGTCGGCATTGGCTTGATCCAGGAGTTCCTGACGAATGCCCTCACGTTTTTGTCTCTGTTCAGTCAGTCAGCACCCGGGGAACGAATTTTAATGCGACCCGCATCATTCCCAAAATATCTGTCAAAATTGTCTGGCAGGATTCAAAACTAATGTTCACTTCCTTGGCTATCTCCATAACAGTTAAACGGCGATTTGCCAGCGCCAAATCATTCACCAAATTGACATGGTTGGGGTCTGTCGACGTGGAAGGCCACCCCGTTCGCGAATCTTGATCTGTCGAAGTTATGCCCGATTTAAAACTACTGTACCATTTAAAACACTGGCTTCCACCCATAGCTTCATTAACAAAGGCTTGCTGAATCATTCCAAATGTCTCCTTAGCACTTTTGTCAAGTTTGAAACAAAATTTCACGCACACACGCTGTTCCTCTAGCTCCTTCATTGCTGCCGTTGCACGCGGCGACGAACAGGTTAAGACACTTACCGCTGCTGCTGCGTAACGACTAGACGTAAACAAACGCAACACCTATCGTTTTAGTCGTCAGGTATGTCGCTAGATGGCGCACTGTCTCTCGTTTCGAACAGTTGAACGGATTGCGCAGAATAAAATCAGTCCGGTCTTTTTTTGACCACACCTTGTAATTAACGCGAAATATCTTTTCTCCTTCACCTTTACGCTTCACAAATGCTATTTTTTTCAGGTGACATCGCCCGTTTTGTGGTACACGCAACAATGACAACAGTGGTATACAAGGTCGAAATCTGTTACCATTGAACCTCTGTTAAAGAAGTTTGTAAACTTACGTCTTTTCTTTGTCTATTGCTGTACGTCTGTATTGCTTAATATTTTAGACCCACGAAAACATTTCTGGTTTTAAGTAATTTTAAATCCTTAGTTTCGAGTCCAAGTCCTTTGCCTATTCCATCCAAAGGAATGCGTTTGAGGACTTTGATATCAGATTGAGCGTTTTTTTAGCGGTGATAAGTAATAGGAGCTTTCGAAAACGCATGTCCTCGTAGAATCTTACGAAATGAGTTCTGTAATTCTATGATTTATAAAATGTAGGATTCGAAAACTCAATTTAGTGGCTAACATGTTTTCTATTATAATTTTGACAAAACTTTGTAATCTCCCTTTAACCTCAATATTCAAATGAAATACAATCACATTTACCTGAACTTGTTTCGCCTTTGTAGTAATTAATATTAACAAAAAGTTGCCGTGAACACTGGTAATGCAGCTAGTTAACATGGATAATACTAATTTTATAAATCTCAATGCTGGAAAATTTGGTGATTTTGATTACAATACGTAATTATATATCATTTTGTGATTTTGGCTATTAATAATTTTTAATATCTAACCTGCCGAGTTATTTAATATCGTTATTTATAATAGAAGGTATTTTCTAGGGTGCATTTCCATGATATTCCCATATAAACCTGACAAGTTAATTATATCCGTGGAAATTAACTCAGTTATTGAGAATATACCCATGAATGCGTACTATTAAACTAATTAATAATGTTAATAATTTGTTTGTTTTATTTAACATGTTTTAAATATAATTGTACTGAAACTGATGTGTAGGTACCATGTGTTTTCTTGGCTGTTTCCGATTGAAGTTTCTCATCTTAAATTTTAAATTAATGCATTAACTGCAGCTCTACCTGGCAGATTACCGGTCGTATGTTTAGCAAATTACCGGGAGGGTCTCGGGTTCAAATCGTATGAAACATTCGGGCATATCCACTAATCCGTCTGCCCCAAGAAACATACTTCTCTTCAGCGATTGGGTTATTCAGGTTGCAAACTTTCATTCGGCATAGAGGCTTCCCTAGACGAGACGTGAGTTCGTCAAGTGTTTTCACCGGAAACTTTCCTTCCTTATCATCTTCAAAATAAAATTGAATAGAACGAACCACTTACGAAAGAATGACTTCAATTATTTTTTACAGGTGGCAAATTTCCCATTTTGTAGTATTTCTCGTGGACGAATACCTCATAAAAATCCATTCTCATGGCCACTGAGTTCTTTTATTGTGTATAGCAATCGACTAAAAAGAGTAGACCCATGAATCCATGGGCGTACGTATATTTGTTGCTGATTTGAAGCGGTCAGGGTGGAGTTAAAGAACGATGGGGGTAAAGAGTGAACAAGGCTTGATCGAGCGTATGGTGGGAAGGTTTTAATTTATTTTCTTCCGTTTTTATCTCGCTACCTTTGAAGCACGCGTGTAATAACCCGGGAGTGTTCCTGAAAGAGGGTGGGGATTTTAACGAGTTAATTCTATGCTGTCAAAAACGATCTTTATCCATTGTTTTCAATTTATTAACACAACGTGGACAGTAGGGAGTGGCCAGTACTCTCTGAGAATTCCTCAAGTGTGTGTGCATGGCCTTTCACTTGGTATAGGACCTCGCGTCGCGTTTCGCCAAGTGTATTGCGACGGGGCCAGTTTGGAACGGAGATTATGCTCGGACTGTGGTTTTCGGTGCTAGGTAACCTGCGCATACCATTTGAAAAGATGACGGACGCCCAGTTGCTGAAATACGAAGTCGGCTCTAGCGCTAGCGCGCATTCACTCTCACTCTTAGATGTCCTGGAAAACGGCTTTTTAATGCGGTTGATTCCAGTAACTGACTCGGAAATCTTCAGACTCTCTGAAGATGTATTAGATGTTGTTCTGGTCCGTATGCCGTGGTAATCTTAGATTTTTCAGTGCAAATAAGTTCTACGCAAACCTTATCGGAGCAAATTTTTATAGTTTTTCAAGTGAGTATAAACACCTAGTTTTCTTCGTCATAAAATCAGCATGAAAACGGAAATATTTTAGCGTATTTCTTAGCGTGTTTCGGTTCAGCGCTGCGTGAAGTAAAAAGATTTGAGAGGTCTGGAACCGTGAAAATTGACAAGAATACATCCGCGCGAAAAATACCGAAATTCTCTGTTTTTAGAAACTGCTTCTGTTCCTTCAAACAGATATAGATATTTTAGTACGGAAATGCGATTTACAAATCGAGACGAAAATGGATGCATGATACTCTAAGGCGAGAAATCGGTGATGACGACTACCATATGGACCATGAGAGTGTGTCAGTCTGGGACTTGATGCTCGAAAGAAGAGGTTTGGGTATATGCCGGAGACCTTTGAGATTTAAGGTTGCAGCAAAATGGAAGAAATGTAAGCTGGATGAAGAGTGAGACAAGTGCCGTGTTAGAAGCGTGGGATGAAACGAGGAATTGTGGTATGAATTTGAGGAAAACGTAAAGGAGTGCCAACTGCGGTAGATTAGTAACGCTGGAGTGTGCATACGAGTACATATTGAGATAAATTGAGATACTAAAATCTCTTATTGAGAGGTGAATGTGAGTTAAAAGGGGAATATGATGTGGGAGAAATTAGCGGGAGAAAATAGAGCGAGATGAAGAACGTAATAGTTTTGGCACTCGGCTGTTCATACTATGCAGTCTTTTGTCATAAGCTCACATTGATGTGCAATACTTAGGTCTCCTCAGGGGTTAGGTGGTAGAAGGGCGTCATAGTTTCCATGCCACCCCGAAATAAATACGACTATTTATATATCTCACGAAAGACTACCGTTAGAAATAATTTGTCAGTTTTTATATAACGCGAAACAACCCTGTGAGTGCCAACTCAGAAATACGCAAGCAGAGCATAGACGAAATTCGTTGATCTCCGTGGAAATTCTCATTCGTTCAACACAGGTGTTGAAGTAGTAAATAAGCGTCGCACCGTCAGACTTCTAATTCGAGAGCTATTAACCGTAGTCCTTTCTAATTATCGTTTCTGCTCTCTCGGACCATGGCATGCAGGACATTATGCAATTGGAATTCTAACGGTACGACGCGGATCAACTACTTCAACACCCATGTTTAATGCATGCGAATTTCAATGCAGATCAACCAATTTGAACCAGTTGGCTAGACAAAGACGTGGATGAGACGCTTCGCCGGATACTAAACGAAAATTTCAAGCTGAATGGGATACTAATGTCTGAACCATGTCCTCGTTTGGGAAATGGAGATGTCTAAGGTTTTGGAGCTACACAATCTTTTTGATTCTCGAGATCTTTGCTATTACATTTAAAATCAACCGATCAAACTGATATCGTCGCGTGCAACAGGATTTAAATGGGTTCCCCTTAGGTACACTGCTAGAGGAGATATAAGACATCGTTGGATTTCAAAAGTTAAACTTGTTCCTAGCCAATTTTTGCACAACACAAAGTTTCTACACTCGCTAGCAGAAGATAAAAACTTTTCGACATTTTCGTGATTTATAAGAGAGTAAGGAGTTTTTCCTGGCGGAATCGGTCAGCATGCTCAAAACTTAAACGTGTACCACCTTTCAACCAAACATGTTTTTAAAAATCTAATTAAAACCTACACTGAAGCCGTATCATCTAACACTCCGAGACTTCTTAAGTGCCGGTGGTCTAATTACGAAAAGTAGAAATAGGGCGAATATATTTGGGCTTTGCCTTTCCTGCCACTTTTGAAATTGGTCAGCAGTTCTACTACTAGCGAACAGATAATAGGGATATACCCTTGCTCTGAATAAGCTGAGAGAGAAAATCAAGATTAAAAATCACTGAAATAACGCCAATTGACCCTGGTAACGGTATGACCTAGTTGCTTGCTTACTTTATGTCAATGTATTTGTTGATTTTAGTCTTAATTTTCTTTATATGAAGACTCTTAATGAAAATATCGTAGCATTGCTGAAGTTTTTACTTCGTTTAATATCATTTAGAATTTATTTCAATCATTCTAACGAATGTGGGGTGTTGTCTGACCTGTATTATGATATGAATTTTAAGTCTACAGGTATGAATTAATTCAGCTTTCGTATTGATGATGTCAAACTGTAACTTTGTGTTTTTATTAATTTTATTTCTAACTGAATCCAGAGCAAATATTTCATTTGAGAAAATTGTGCGTACTATCAATGCCCATTTCAGAGATGAATCAGTTTAGACTACTAATAAAACTTGTAAGAATAATAGTGCTTAATACAAAATACAGTTTGATGGACCTTAATATGATATTATTCTAAAAGTCACATGTGTTAACATACGTTCTTCGTGAGGCGTAACCCTTTCGAAAGCGTAGCTCCTAGAGCTCACCTCAAATGGAACTTCTGTTAATTCCTTGGCAACAGAAGTTAGTTTACTCGGTGGTATTTGGTGAGCGTCAAAACATATTATTCTCAAGTTGTCAGACATTTGAAAGGATGCGCGAACGAGATAGACATTTTGCCGTAGAGTTGTTTTGATTATTCGGCATATGAAAAAATCTTGTGGAGAGTGTATTGAAATATATTGAGTAGCGATTTTCGTTAAATTTTCACGCCCTCCAAAATTCCATCTTTCTACCTTCGGTTCATCCCTTCTCATTTACTTGCCGTTGGCTGGTTTTCCAACTGAATCTTTTGCGCTTAATGTATCAGCCTGCCTTAATGGCCCTCAAAATCGCAAACATCAAAAAAATTATCAACACCATAGACGCATACTGATCACTGTATTTAAAAATAACTTCCAATGAAACATTTTTCTCCTCTGGAACCTCGATAACTCGGTTATTTTGAAAATGGGTATAGGGTGAATGTTACGTGGGGTTAGGTCTTATATAGTTGTAGGTCCTATGTATAGTTTTACGTCTTATAGCCCGGTCAAGGCGAATGATTTTTACACTCTGAAATTGTATTATCTTATATAGTGATTAAATATGGCCTGCCTCATTTTTATCTCTTGAGAGATTAACGAATGGATGTCGAGTTCATGAGTGTAGTTCGTCACGTGGTTGTCTCATGGAAAATAAAACTTATGTAAATTATAATGCTATTGCTCCACCTACATTTGCCTGGTTGCAATTTGGGGAAAATTTTATCTTTAGATCAGATAGTCTCCTTTCTTTAATGTGCGTGTAGTGATGAGCGATCTTATACCATATTCCTTTTAGTAATTGTGAGCGTAATTTTCTATTTAGATAATTATAAAAATGTAGCAGTCCGAGCAAGGTGCGTAGGGATTTCACAGATTTTGTAGTAACATGTGTTCACTACAAATTCGTAAAAGATACATTAGAAACCATCCGGTCTGACAGTGGCGAGCGATGACATTACTGCTGCTTGCCCCTTTGTGCGACATGTAGTTTGTTTTTACGTCCGACTAATGAAGTCCTTGCAATCTTCATTTCGCAATCGTATTGAGAAAATCTGGTGTCCTTCGGGTCTTTTGGATTATATATTAGCTTTTCTTCCCCCGTAATTATATAAACGGCATCCCCAATAATTTTTAAAAATTAAAGAAATCTTTCGCCTCATGGAGCCACCAATATTCCTGCTGGAGACCTATATTTTTCAATATCATCGGCCAATTTGGCTATTGTATTGGAGTCAAATGGAAGAAAAGGTTTGGAGGACGAGAGAACAGCATACTGCTTGCGTCTAAACACTGTCACTCTGCACGGGTGTGGCCTTAAGCTGACTCACGCACCTCTTCTGGCTTTGCCGAATAAGGGAAGTCTGAGTTAATGATTTTATGACCCCAATTCAAAGCAGCAAACTTTTTTTCTGGACTGGCACGATGAGTAATGAGATGTTCAATTTACAGCCGATGAAATGCGTGGCTTAATGAAAATAGTCAGATACGGGTATTTTACTCCGCCTAATCGTTATGGTTTTAATATCTTACATACATTTTTATGCTCAAAAAAACCACCTTAGAAATAAGACATGTGAGCTATTAGCTGTGAATGTGAAGTTAGGTTAATTATTGGGCCATAGGAATTAACCTAACTTCACACCACCATTGACACTCGGAAGTGTATCGATGTAATGATTGTTTAACGTATTCTTAGGAACTAATCGTTCCGAGGTCGTTTCGAAACACAAATTCTGTAACATCAATTAGATGACAGTAATTTCCTCGAAATTTCAGATTTCGTAAGACATAGTGCACCATTTTATTTGCTCTTATTATGTGTGTTGCCGGTTCAATTCATGGGATACTATAATTTTGTGAAGTAGAGATAATATATGTTGTGAAGAAAAGACCTGTTCGAAACGGATTTTTTTTCAGCATGAGTGAATCGCAACCTACTCTGGGAATGACATAGTTTTACAAGCCATGATTTTTAAAAGTGGAGGACGTTACCACCAATTTTTTAAATCGTCGTACTATCGAATTAAACGTGGAAAATAAGTTTCAAGTTGAAAAATATGGTCAAAATAGTATTCATCATTGAAGCGTATCACCTTTAGCCCTAAAATAGGCCATGAAAAACAACCGAAATCCCCTGTTTACGTATTTTGTGCGGTATTGAAATGTAAAAAGTTTCTAAATTGGTGAGCGATTCTTTTACTCTTTCCTCCCCCCTCAAAGGAGGCCTACCCTCCCACCATCGTGGGTTTCACCGAGTGTGGTACTTTCCCCTTTACTTCAGGTCAATCACGGAAAAATTGTAAAATAGCTGCTTACTTAAGTAATTGCTTCATAGTGCTGAGTTAAATGCCATGAACTCATTCAATGAACTACCGCTTGTGAAGACATATTTTCTTATAATTTAATGTAATTTACTCCTAGAATCTCTCACGAAAAGGACTCCAGGTTTCACTCCATTATTCCTCCAACCAAATTCTGTTGAAGGATCAGTACGAAATTACTCAGTGTTCAGCACCGCTCAAAGAGGTAGAGATAGCCAATGCTGGAAGAAGGTGAGAGTCACTACATGGTTAAGATATCTGGCCTCCTGATAATGACGAAATCGGTAGAGTTATTGCAATAAGTATGTATTTGTTGAGAGTTTTTTTATGTATTCGCACGTTGCGTCATTGTAGACATTTAAATTCACTGCCACTGTTTGTTCTCTCCGTTTCTGCTATGAATATTTGTTATTACTTAAGGCGATTGTTATGATTTTGCTGAGGCAATTCAACCCAGACGTATGCAACGAAGTATATACTAATTGATATAGATTTTAAGAGAAAATGAATTATTAGCATTTCCTTTCCGTAATTTTTTCAATGTATCGTCCAGTCATTCATATTATACTTTGCATTATTCCTCTTTCAGCTTAGTTTATGTTATTCAGGGAGTCTATAAATTTTGGGCGTTGCAAGGATGTGCCCTTAATTATCGATAGTTAATAATTTAAAGCGTCCACAGCAAACCGATTCTCTAGATAAAAGAACCACGCAGAGTAAGCAAAATATTAGTTTTATCTTCCCAACACAAGAGAAGCATCAAGGCTGATAGGCTGAAATTTAATCAGTCCGAGTTCCCCCTGAACCTGCACTAAGTTCACCATCCAGGGATATTTAATTCATTTTGTCATTCCAGTTGATGTCGAATTGCCAGTAATATCCTCTTAGCCAGACTATCGTTACAACCGGCCTCCAATTATCATGAAGAAGCTAAATTTTTATTGATATTGGAAGCATTTATGTAATGGTATAATTATAAGAAATGACTCTCAATATTTTCAGCATAAATGTGGGTAAAACATCAAAAGTGCGTGGATGTTTCACAGTTCACCTGAATGTTTGAGTTGTAACTGACTGAATTAATTAAATACAGATTTTAAAATCTCATTTCATCAGATAATAGAAGAGCTGTGGATTATTCATAATTAGGGATGAATAAATAAGCGACTACTGAAAGATTGTATGTAGCAATGAGTATCATTCTCTAATCGGGAGCATATTGCACGTCGTGTTTTACCCTGCTGAGTTCCCGGGGTGATTTCATACAAGGCGAAATTAGTTCGGGATGAATGAGGGCACGATGGGAAAGAGCAGTGGATGAAAAGACATGGGGGTGGTATTGTCGCAAGGCTCAAATGAACGGACTGAACTTCATCACGGCAGAACTCAGCCAGGCTAAGTGGTAAGCTTTGACCTTTCCCCTCGGGGATTTGTAATTAAGTTCTGTGCGTTACCCTGGGTGCATTGAAATTCACGATTCCGTTGCGGCTCTTGAGGAGCATCGGTTTTTTTTCTATTTCTCAGTGTCCTTGGAAATGAAAAAGCAAGCCTTTCGTCCTTGTTGATAGCACACCCGGTGTTTAATGAAGTAACTATTTCTATGAATCTTATCCTGACTACTTCGCTGGATTCAAGATAAAATGATATGCTTAGACTTTTTTTCTCATTTACTTCATCCCAGATTTCATCAAACAAAATAGGCCCCAAAGTGAATCTAGGCTGAAGTGTTTGCTCGGTTATATCATTAGCTCTGAATACATTATTCCGCTACGAAGCATTATTCATGAGCACTAATATTTTAAATGTATTGCATAAATTATTAGCTCACAGACGCTGAAAAGTTATGCGAGTTCCCTCTAAATTGATGGCTGTATTTATGGCTCCGTTATTGAATAAATAATCAGTAGTTTAATAAAAACCAGTTCGTTTACGACGATATCGTTTTCACGAGTTAATCAAAAGCTAATTTGCATTCGAATATTCGACCGATTCATTCAATCGAAGATAATTTTGTAATGATTAATGACGGGGCAATTAATTTCCTGTATTTAGCTAATTTGAATGAATATTCCTGCTCCTTTTTTTACTTGTCGTGATTTTGATTCGGAGTATGCGTAAAATTTAATTTCATAAATTTCGAGATGCAGAAAAACTTTTATCTGGGTAGTATTCGGGGTGCAAATGCTCAAGTCTATCTAGGGAATGACACTTAGAGGAAGTAGGTATGTTGCTATTTCCTTTATGATGTGCATAACTTACTATCTTCTATAAAATCCAGCATTGATTAAGTTTTCATCCGAGCCTCGTATCAGCCTACTATTTAGTAACACCCCTGTGTTTCTTCGCGTAAATATTTCCCATAGTCACATGTATACGAGTATGTTGTCGTCCATGTTATCATCCCTTTTTCTCTCCTGCATTTCGCCTTTTCTTCAATCACTTCATCGGACCAATAATTCTCGTAATTTTCAAGACCACTTTATCCCTTTGTCATGGTTTTCTTTTTGCCTTCTTTCAGTTTTTGCTTATGTAGAACTCGATGAGCATTCCAAAATTGTTTGCTCGAATAGTGTAAATTCTTTCTGTTTTAGGTCTTCTGTACGGATATTACCCTCGAAATCGGTAGTTTCATTAAGTGATATCTGTTCTATAGGATTATACTTTCTCCTATGATAATTAACCATTTTGGATGTACAATGAGTAAGGATTTCTTTTCTTTTGCAGAAATTTGTCTTAATTTGTGCTCTTATGCTCGGTCTGTTTCTTTTGCTTCTTCTATCGCCAGCAGTTTCGCTTCCCAGACGAGAAAATTGTCTCACTCCCTCAAATTCTTCCATCAGAGTTCTGCGTTTTTTCTTATGTTCTTTTTCCCGTAGCCCTGGATCATATCTTCATATAGTGCTTTTTTGTTTCCCCTTTATGTGAACTTCCGACCTTTTCAGAGCACCATTCTCTTCGGGGGTTGCTATGTCGCCGGCTATTTATCAGTGAACGCTCTCTTCTACAGAGAATTCATTCGTTTTATTCCCTTATCAAGATAAATATTGAACAAGATAGCCATGAGTGCTCATCCTTGTACGTTTTCCCTTATTCTTCATGCTTTTCTGCCGAGCATTTCATTTAATAACAGTATGTGAATCACGTTTACGGTTTTATTGGGTACTCCAGAGCACGTACACAAGAAAATATGGCCTTATTTTATGGTCGACATTTTCAAATTCTCGTCTCCAATCCCTTAAGCTCAATGAAGCTTTTTAAGGGTCTGATTCCACACAAGAAGCCCATCGGCTCAAGTAGATCTCCCGAATTCCCTTGACTTTCTAAGTCGGGATTTATATTAATATAAAAATCACAGTGTTTTCCATTTGGATCTTTTGTCAAACATTTCAGCATTTATTTCTTTTGACTAAATTGTCGGCAGATTGTCGCATTCATATGCCCTTATCTTATAGGGCTCGGAAAGATTATATAGCTCATCGCTATTTTCCCTTATGAGAGTATATTTTATACGTTAATTTTTAAGTATAGGGGAGTTCGTTTTCCAGTTTATTATTTGATCATCGATTATACTCGCAAGTCGTTGAGTCGTGAGGTCTTTATTCCCAAATGCACTATAGGAGCCCGAATTAATGAATAAAGCGCCATAATTAGAAACTGGAAAATAAAGTAGTTTGGATATTGTTTTGTATCATTTGAAAGTAGGAAAATGGCTCGTCTGAGAGATGTTAAATGCCGACATTCCTTTGTGCCTCTGTAGACAGCATCATATTCATAAATGTGATGAAATTTTACTAATTGGATTGCATTTAGATTAGTTCCATGAAATAAAACCCCACTTTGATGTTTTGTAATCATTCCTAGCACGCGGTCATTTTCTGCCTACGTCCGACAGTGTCTGCTTTTTGAGAACCCTCATTATATGTTTATTTTACTTTACTTATAGGATATTATACTTAAAGAATATTTACTTGAAGGATATTATGCTTGTATAAAGAATGTTTAATTTTCCCAGATTGGTGTAGGGCAAAGGTTACAGTTCATTTCGTTTTGGTCATCGGTGGCATATTTTCGCGTAACTATTAAGATATGTCGACACATTCTAGAACAGACTCAAGAAGCAGCTGCTGTTACGCATTACTCATATTTTCCAGCCCATCGTTCGGTCGGTTTGTCACCTGCATTTTGTTTTTATTCTCTTCATTCCCTTCAAGGATCTAAATTTTTTTGGGTTCATACCGGAGTTATGACATTAATTGAAAAGCAGGGTAATGATCTTCACCTAAATTGAATTAAATTTACCGAAGAAAAATAAGGCCCTGAAAAGTAGCGTCGTACCATTTAGAATATACTTCCTGTCTTCGAGTTTTTAATTGTAATTGGTCCCTACCGGCCCTCACGAAGTTAAATAGCTTTCTTTGTTTACAAGGAACCCAGCGTACGCAAATTTAATTGACGACATTATGATGTATGCAAATTTATCAAACTTTACGATAGTGTATTTTGCATCCCTCTAATTATTAGGCCAATGGTCTCCTACTAGGCCTTATGCGAAAGATCAAGTACGCTAGGCGTGAAGCTTTTAGCTGCAATTAATGACTGAGGGGGATGATTTTTGTCAGGTTCGATGACATTTGTGTTCGTGAAATTCACTTTCGTGAAATAAAAATATTTTTAAAAATCCCTTCCCATAATTTGTTTTCACGGTAATAGTGAGCGAGAGAGTTTTATTCTAAAACTATGTATTTCGTTACCGAATCTCAACTGTGAAATTGTTTGAACATTTTGATTTACAAATCTGAAGTAACCCTTTACGAAAATTAGATTAAACTCAGTATCTCTTTGCTCCTGATATTTAGCCATACTGCAAGTAAAGTACTGACTAAAAATTTGCCGTGCAATACGTTATGTTAGACAGTGTCGTAGTTTCTCGGGCTTGACGATTAGTCCGAATAGATTCTGCATTAAATTGTTCAATTTTATTTCTCTTTCATCCCCAAATGTATAGTAATTCCTAATTTAATAGTTTTTATACTATTTAACGTATTATTATGATGTCAATTCTACACGAGATAGAACCAGTATATTATAATGTTTTCAATAGGCTGGTTATTAGAGTGCCAATAGAAAATTTAAGTGTCATTACGTTCTTATGTCACTGGGAACTAGTGTTTAGTTTCCTTCATTTCGAGGATTTGTCCTTTTCGTGATAAAGCCAGCCTTTTCTTAGTGCTAGTGATACCATTGGAGCTATTTAACGTGTGGTTTTTCATTGTAGAACTTAGCGGGTTTCAAATGTTGTCTGCAATTTTAATCTTTGGCATAAATGTATAGTAGTATTCTTATGGGGGGCTAGATGGTAGATGCCATGTCTGCCGCTAAGGAGTGGCGGTTAATTAGAGATATGTATAAATTAGGAAATGGGGAAACTCCTCAACTGTCCGCTGTGTCACTCCCCATCCCACGAATAGTGTCACGGCATTAGAAATTCTACCCACATAAAGGGACCGGAATACTAATTTGTGACATCCACTTTCGTCGTGAATCTAACCTTTGCTTTCAAGAGTCGCAGGATGGCCGTGGCACCATCCCACCTTCGTATTAATACGTAGGTAATTGTCAAATGATCAATTTAACTCATGTTTGGTGACCTGTACAATATTCATAAGAAAACTTTTTTCCTGCGCCGCGTTATTGTAATGCAGAGCAAAGTAGATGGAATTTCTTTCGTTTAATTTTTTATTTTCATCGTTTGCCCTCGTGCCTACTATATTTTTTTATTGCAATTAAATGAAGTTACGAGTATTTCCAGTTTTCATTTCCTTTAAATTGTCAAATCTTTCATCCCATGTCCTTCGTAGGCGTTCGTGCCTCTTAACATTCCTCTTTATGAAATCTTCGTCCTTTTAGCTAAAGTTAGTACTTCTGTCCGTTCATTATAGCAGCCTCTCTGTTTGCCAATATTTCTCCCCATGATCCTCCATGTGCCCGACTAATTAATTGCAATTTGTGAAAGGCTATTTTTCTTTGGAGTTCCATCCTCATTTCCTTAGCGTCTTTTAGGTGGAAAAGACCGTTCAATTACCAGTATTCAAACATCTCTGCCTCCAATACATATTTCAGGTTAATTTACTGGTATCAAATCATAATTGCCTCTGTTTGAGGCTGTTTCGCTCACTAAATCTTTTGTTGCGATACTTGTTATCTGAAAAGGGGTAATTGTTTCATACTTGTCTTTTTCCTCATTCCGTAATATTTGTTTTTCATTTGCACGTCACCAATGATGAAGGGGAAAATAAAAGATAGCATTGTGGAGGCAAATGGATAAAGGCTTGTGGAGATATAAAAAAAATATTTGAGAATGAGGTATAATGATTAGTTCAGAATAAATATAAAAGAATGAAGGATTATGTTCATTAATAGAAGGAATAATGGGAAGCTACAGATGCAATTGTTGCTTTTATTTCTGCGTATTTATCAATTTGTCTTCCTCTTAAATATTCTCATCTGTTTTTCCATTCAGCGTTTCTGAGGTGCATAAGGGAAGGACAAAGAGTAGGAAATATCAAACGAAAGACCAATATTTAGGACAATGAACGTGTTCTGTGATTAAAGAAAGACACAAGGGAGTGTAGAAATTTGCCTGGAATAGGGAAGAGAACTGAAGATAGTATTTGCCTGGTTTGTCTATTCTGCCGTATTCGAGAGAGAGATTATTATTGAATGCGTCCGAAATGAATAGAGTATAATCATAACTCATAATAAAAATAAGCATAAAATGAAAAGGTCATCTTCATTGACTTAAAATAACTTTTTGAATCAAGTATGGGGCCCATTTTTATTAGCGTTGTTCAGTCCGACTCGGTACATTCGCATCTCTATGTAAGCACGGCATGCTTCGTTTTTTTCTTCCTCCGTTGTCGTCTTCCTTAATCGTTTTCAGGCGGACGTTATGTCTTTAGGATCCATCTGGGATCACTTCCTACGCATTGATTTGTAATATCTAAATTTATTCACCCGTCAATCGTGATATTTTATCCTGAAATATTAACTCCTTTGATTTTATGCTGGTCATTTTCATATGCACCATATCTAATATTGTTTGCAATATTATTTATTTCACTGCCGCTCTCCGAAAAGTAGAATTAGGAAAACGTGGGAGCGTTTATTGCTTGAGAATGAAATATTCAGGCAATCAAAAAAACATGGCTAACAATTTGGGAAATTTCTTCATTTCGAAATGTATTTTAAATATTGTTATTTCTCAAAACCAGCGAGAAATATTGAGAGGTTTCATGTTCACATTCCACTACATGTGGAAACGAAGAGTATGTTAATAACATTAAAAAATTCCTTTAGGTATAAAAATTACGATAGGTAAATTTTTCTGTAACCTTTTATTCAATTTGGATAAAGAATTTTGAGATTTTGTTTCTACAGAAACTTAATAAAAGTTTTCCTTCTCTTTGGCTATTAAATTAGCGTATACATGTGCCAACCAAATGGTTACAATCAGGTTTATTTTTTTCTCCCGGCTAAAGTTAATTACTTACACATTCTTTGGAATCCTCAGCTCTTTGAATATGGCTATCACGGTGGAAGAATTCACAATGTCAAAAGTGCATACCGTAATTAAATACATTCAGGAAACATTGTTTACCAGCATCGCGGTTTTCGTTGTTCCAGGTTCTCAGCATATTTTATACCTCTATTCAAATGTATATCAGGTAGCTTTGGAGGATGATATTAACCCCCTCCCAAAAGAATCTTTCGTTAATTATTTGCGGCTCCCGAGGAGCAAGCACATATCTCTCAATTTTAATTGCGGAAGTTGGTTCATCATCTGTAATGGTCCAATAAATGTTGCTTTTAGTTGAAATATCTAAAATATGGTCATATATGGTAAGCAAAGTAGGTGATTACCTTATATCACGATGGCCATGAACACAGCATCAACGCGAAGGCTAATTTGACCCAGTACTAAGCCTAACGGTGGGTAAAAATTACACTTCAGGGTAGGAGGCCAGTTCCTATCACTGTGCAACCTATGATTTCCTATGTCTCAATTGTATTTGCTCTTTATGTGTAATGGAATTAAGTGTTACACGAGTAATAGTAGTATGCATCATTATATCATAAAATGAAGTTAGTAGTGAAGGAGAGCGGAAGATCGCTATAGTTCACGTTATCATGTCCAAATTCAATTTAAACGAATAATTTTGATAACTCGTCGCATATGGTTTCTAAAAGCGTTGTTTTATTTTTATAATTATAATTAGAAAGGTATGGCTTCAGAAAGTGGCGTGCTACCTTGGATCTATTTCCAATAACTTCTGTTTGTGTTCGAAGCGTCCTAGCGCAACATGTACAATGTTTTCAGCTGGACGTCTCTTTTGTGGTCATTAATGACCTGTGGACATTTAATGAGGGAAAGCTTCAATTTTAGGCCACAATATTAATATCTATAGTCACATCTTAATATCATAAAGAATCAGCTTAGTTTCTTCTTAATTAATATAAGCCTACTTCTTCATGCAATTGTGTATTGAAGTATTATTTTCATATTTATTGTTCTAAGGTGTAAGAAATACACGAGAGTATTTATGCGGCCTATGATTCAGTTACTTGTAATTATTGACCTCCTCGAAGTTATACTAAATGAGATTCCTCTTATAAACCGTGTTCAACATAGTTTGATTTTTGATATTGTTTTTGAAACCAGAAATGTTAATAAAAGTAAAAGAATGGTTGGTTTAATCCCTAAAATTATATTTCCAAACAATTGAATACTTTTTCTATCAAGATTTTGATATATTTTACTTTCTATATTTCTATTGTTCTACGGATGGTGTCAAAATATAAACGTCTTGAAAATTAATTTTTTTCGTGTCTGGAGGATGAAGATAAAGATGATCGTTGCGTCACGTAAAATATTCCCGGAATCGCTACCTATATATTGCCAACTTGCTGAACTTAGTTCTCATCCCGTGAGTAAGCCCTCATCCCTCTCTCCCTTTTTTCACTTTCAGACCAAGCATCGCCTTTGAGGGGGCGCCTTTGACCGCCTCCAACCAGCAGCAAGGCCACATCCCGCACCCACCATGGGATGTTTCGGCAGCAAAGACAAACTGTCCAAAGAGGACATGGACTTCCTCAAGGAACACACTCGATACGACGAAGCGACCATCAAGGAGTGGTACAAAGGCTTTAAGGTGAGTCATTCAAACTCTTTCTTTGTTTTAAGTACCTATTAAGATTCTCGTTTCACCCGCAAATACAGTAAAATTTAGTTAATATTTCGTTTGAGTAGATCCTACTCAAAATCCAGTGCTGAAAGTGTTTCTTGTGCTGAAGAAAGGACAGGTTTTCACAAATCTAGTTGATATAAAGATTCTGATTATGTTTGTGTGTGTGTGTATATATATATATATATATATATATATATATATATATATATATATATATATATATATATAATATTTATTTCTATGTATTAAATGATGTAGAAGCACTCCCGAAAGCAATATAACATTTGAACGGCTCAATAGAACACGAAACAAAATAGATAGCACATAAAAGGACACTCACATTTTAGATTTTTTGAGCTTTCGACCTTCTTCAGGTCAGACTGAAAGGTCTTGGACGGGGACAATGGAGTCTTGGTGGGGGTGGGTTGTGCAGGATATGCTGGGAAGGGAATTAAAGATGGCGATTAAGGGTGGGAATTTTAAAAGCTCGGAAAGCTAATATGTATGCGGATTCGCGAGTTCTTACCTCTCCGTTGGTGGCTGAAACGGGTAAGGATTCTAGGATGGATAGGGAGAAACACTGGGCGAAGGAAAGGTTGTGGGAATTTGCGTGTGAAAAGATAGGAAGAGAAGAGAGTGAGGCAAGATTACAGGAGTAGCGGTGTTTGTTCATTCGAAGGGATAACACAAAACAACAGTGCACTTCATTTTACATAGGCGACTGCATTACCCCCTTAGGCAGTACCTAGTACCCTTTCGGAGTTCAAATTTAGGAACTGCTGCCCTTTCTTCTCACGTGCTGGCGCTGCCCCGTTGAAACTCGCCCAACAGTTAGGGTCAGGTGCATTATTTCCCATTTCGATTTCATCGAAGTAAACTTTTGATTCGCCATCGGCAGGTAAGTTTGAGTGCTCAGGGTCAAGGTAACTCCCATGGGTCATTTTCCTGCACTTGGAAAGTAATCGCCTGAATTCCCCGATAAATCGTCTTCATTGCAGCGTAGTTTGACGAATGTGCCAAGCTGTTGGAATAGTAAAGGCATACTACATTATTGATAGACTCGAAAAATCGATGGAATTCGTCGCGGTATCTTGATGTCGTAAAAATATAATTCGGCCCTTTGGAAACGGAATATTTGGTGAAAAATATCATAACGTGATCAATTATCAATTGCTTAACTTAACGAGGAATAATTTTACAGTAAAGAGACGAGATAGCTGTCAAATTGCATTTTGAATTGTTTGCTCTGAATAAGTCTGTAATGCGATCAGTGTCATTGATCACAAAAACCCTTCAACTTTGAATTCTAGTTTAATGGTCATTCATAGCCATCAATTGACAATTTCATGACACATCTATTATCGACCAGCAAATCAAATAATTGCTTTAAGGGGCTAGAATTGCGTCTCAAATTTCCTCGGACAAAGGGAGCAGGAATTATATCTGTGAGGCAAACTCGCTCATTCGAAGTAAAAATTAAAATTGAGTAACAAGAGGAGTTCTTGCGTCATCTTTTGATTCGTCGGAGGAATAAATCGCCCTTAAAACAGGTATTTCATGGCCAGTCATTGATCAGATATAAAACGTTTCTCCGTCCAACTGTTTTGGATATTAAATTGAAAACTAATACTCCATAGAGTCTTTTTATAATAGATTACCTGTTCTTATATACATCACATAAACTGTGAATGCAAAATCATGGGTAAATACGGTGTTAAGGTGACACATGTAATAAGATGAATGATGCATGGACTAGTATATTGGCCTAGTAAATACTTGATCGCCGTTTTGTGGGAGGTTATCAATGGCAGTTCATCCAATTTTACATTACCAATTTTTCACTCTCACCGCATGGTTAATAGCACGCGTTATTGGATGATTGGCATTCAAAAATAACCGTGCTTTAAGAAAATAGACTAAATGTAATTCTGTCTGACTACTGGTGAATTTTATTACACGATGTTATCATGGTTTTTATTGCAAATAAATTGTTTGGTTTTTGCTATCCACATTGTTTTTCTTTAAGATTGTAAGTGGCGCAAAATAGCTGTTTCCGTCGGCGCATTTAAATTCCTCAATCCGACTATTACTGATACCGTGAAACCTGTCGTAATGGCGTGTAGTAGTGTGTGTTAGTTAACCAGTTAGGAAAAAAAGAGGAAGTTACGAATGATAACTAAGTATTAATTTGTGAGTGCACCCCTCGCCTTGTTCTCTGATTGTGTCAAGTGAAGACGCAACCTCGAATCCATCCTTTCCGTTAGGATCTCCCTGAAATTTCGTCGCTTTAGCCTGACCTGCCCATTTAGTGCTAGACCCGGACTCGTGTCTTCAATTACGAGTGAAATCATGCAGTCGATACCTTATGCTCAGGTTAGGATTCGTGGGGTCAAAAGTTAAGAAAAAATTTGATGTATCATTCATACTCCAGTAGTGCGATTCCGTGGATGAAATAAGTGATTTATGCGAGGGGGTGTAGTGAAAATTTCACATATTTCCTCAGTTGTTTGCGAAAACTCGGGCCTGTGTGATCTAACCCAAATTTTCAGGATCCATTCGGTAATTACCTCGGAAACTCCGTGCTCTCTGCGGTGTACCGTGCTGCAGAACTTAAACTCTGCGTCTCTCCTCGTGGGGAAAGCCATAAGCTCGGTTTCGATGGAAGTCCTCCTCGAAAAACTCTTGTGAGCCGATGCGATAACTTTCCTTGCGCGCCTTTCACCCCGAGGATTGTGACCAAGTGGCGCCACTCGAGCCGCTGCGATTGCAGTGAGCCAGCCAGCTTCGCTATCCTCGCCGAGTGAGCTCCCCGCTTCGTTCTCATGCCTCCGACCTCCATCGTGCGCCGCCACGACCTCCCACTTTGCCCATATATGTATGGGGAGCCACCTCGTTCCCTTCCTTCCGTTGGAAAGCATGAGATCGGTACTGGATGCGGGAATGATGTTAGATCGCCCGAGATGAGGTCTCGAGAAGACCGGAGCGTAATTAACTCGACCGTGAAGTTAAACGTCTTCCTCTCGGAATGATTGATGCTGCGTATGTCCCAAGAGGTAATTGTCACGAACCTCATTCCCATGGCAGTCAACAGGCAGAATTGATAAATATTAAAAATAGCGATAGTAATAGGTGTAACAGGCAATTCACTATGACCTGAATATAGAAATACTAAACTATCTCCGAGCATCACAGTGCCGTGAAATACACGCAGGTGGTTGTATTGTAAGTTTTATTTCAAAATAAATCACTAGAGACTATTTCTCACAGCCATAATAATTTCTGTTGGTTTTGGCACACAGAAATCATTACATAATGGCAGCTCCATATATATATATATATATATATATAACACTTTTTGAAAGACTCACGGACGTGAATAATAATGTATAACACTTAGCACTAGTGGACACAGACAAAAACACAGAAACACACAAAAAAAGAGACTCACTATTTTTCGAATTTTCGGTGGTCGTTGCCACCTTTATCAAGGAGGAGAGGGACAGAACTGAAGGGAATACGAGGGCTGGAGCGATGGATGGAAGGGGAAGGTGGGGAGGGAATTCCGAAGGGACGGGTTTGGAGGGGCAGCGTTAGAAGGGTGGGGAAAATGTAGAAGGTGATGGGGGTGGAAGGGGGATGAAAATATAATTAGAACAGGGTAATTAGTGCCTAATATTGATTCCTGGCCAGTTCCAGGACTCCAAAAGCCAGATGAAGGATTGCTCTAGTGTTTTCAGTTTCAGAGGAGGATCAGAGGGTGGGAGGGATGCTATGATTGATACACTATAGCATTTATCAAAGGGAGTGTTGTGTTCGGAGGCGTGTTTGGGGATAGGGAGCATGTCAATGAAGGAAGAGTTTTTGCATGAGGCTCGATGGTTGTTGATTCTGATATTGAGGGGTGTGGTGGTTTGCCCAATATAATAGGCAGGGCACAGTTGGCACTTCAGAAGGTACACTACATTGCTAGAAGTGCAAGTAGAGGAGGGAATTGGTGGGAGAGAGTTAAAAAGCGGGTGGGAGAGGGATGGGATTTTGGTTTTGAAAATAGGGCATGTTTTACATCTGGGTTTATTGCAAGGCGTTGGAGTGGTTTTAGGACGGGTTGGGGATTTAAGGAGTGGATTTGTTGATTTGAGGAGATCGGATAGGTTGGCGGGGCGTTTGAAAGTAACTGAGGGGCATTTGGGAAAAAGGTTGGCGGTGGCATTATGATTTTTTAGGATAGGGTAGAGGTCTTTCAGGATTGATCGTATAGATTCTAAGCCCGGGAAGTATGTAGTGCAAATTGAGAGAGGGTGGGGTTCTGCGGTGGAGGAAGGTTTGGGAGTGTACGCATGTTTTCGGATTCTTTTGTTCAGGAGGGATTCGGGATAACCTCTTTTTAGGAGGGAACAGTGTAGACTTGAAAGGAAATAATCAAGGGAATCAGGGTCACTACAAATTCTGTGTCCCCTTGTGGATAGGGAGTAAGGAATGGAGCGTTTTGTGTGATATGGGTGGCAACTATTGTAGTGTAAGTATTGCTGTTTGTTTGTGGGTTTAATATGTACAGAGGTGTGAAATGTTTGGTTTCTTAATGTAACATTTACATCTAGGAAGGTGATTTGGGAGGAGGATACTGTAGAACTGAAGGAAATAGAGGACGAAGCATTGAGGTCGGAAATGAAAGCTTTCAGGGAATCGGTACCATATTGCCAGAGGAGGAAGATATCATCGATGTACCTGAGCCACAATAGAGGTTTCAGTGGTTGTTTTGACAGGAATTTCTTCTCTGCGAGACCAAGAAAGAGGTTTGCATAGGAAGGGCTGAACCTGCTACCCATGGCACAGCCCTTGATTTGTAAGAAGAATTTGTCGTTAAAGAAAAAGGAGTTGCGGGTGAGGATGAACTCGGAAAGACTAAGGAGAAAATCTGTGCTGGGTATGTGTGGCTCAGGGCGTTGGGAGAGGTAATGTTTGAGAGCGGAGAGACCTTCTGAGTGGGGAATCGATGTGTATAGGGATGTTGCATCTATGGTGGCCATAATGATCTCAGTATCTGGAGGGAGGGAGGTTGATTTTAGCCTTTCCAGGAAATGGTAAGAATCTTTGGTGTATGACGGTAGGGAATGGACTATCGGTTGGAGATAGTGGTCTACAAATGCAGAGATTCTTTCAGTTGGGGAGTGACGGGAGGATAAAATCGGACGACCGGGATTCCCAGGCTTGTGAATCTTTGGAAGGATATAGAAATGAGGGGTGCGTGGGTGGGGAGGGGAGAGGAGGTCCAGGTCTGAAGGAGATAGACCCTCATTTGGCCCGTTGGACACGAGAAATTCAATAAGTTCCTTCTGAAGTGCGGGGTTTGGGTCTTCGGGGATTTGCCGGTATGCGCACGTATCCGAGAGTTGCCTGTCAACCTCCGTTATGTAATCCGATCTATTTAAGACAACAACTGTTGAACCTTTGTCCGCGGAAGTAATGATGATATTAGGATCCTTAATTAGCCTTTTTAGTTCAGTGGATTCGGTTGGAGACAGGTTGGGTCGAGGATTTAGGGTCTTGAGGAAAGACGGGTTGGAAATTCTGGACAGGAGAAGGTTTATAAAAATTTCAATTGGATGATTTGGGGGGAGGGGATTGGGTTCTCGGGCAGAAGCCGGCTTGAATTTATGTAAGGCGTTGTGAAGGGGTCTGGAAACTTGCTGGAGTGACGGTTGGGAATCCCAAAATGCCTTCCACCGGAGATTCCGGCAGAAATGCAATACGTCCGCGAGGATTGTCACGTGGTTTACTCTGGGGGTGGGGGTAAAAGAGAGGCCCTTGTTCAAAAGGGAGGCCATATTTGGGCTAAGGGGTTTGGAAGAAAGGTTAACCACGTGGCTTGCGGCGTCCGTGTCTTCGTCTGGCGGGATGGGGGTGGTGGGTCTGGAGGGTCTGGAGCGGGGGTGTCTTTGGGGGAAAGGCCCTCGAGGGTTCGGTGGAGGCAGATTATACATGGAAGCAAGGTCCGGTTTGAAGAGGTGTAGGGGTGGGGGAGGAGGGGGGAGGGTGGCCAGGCTTAGCGGTAATTGGAGACCTTCTCGGAAGTGCGACATGCAGAGGTTGGAAAGTTTCCTGAGTAATTTTTGACGCCGACGTTGTAGCGAGCGCGCGGACGCCCTAAGAGTCTCTTCTACTCTGTGTAGGAGATGTGGCGCGGTCAAGGAAATGATTTTAATCAGGGAGTTTATTGAATTTTGATATGCGGCAATGAGATGATAGTACTGATTTCGTATAAAGTGACAGAGGAAAAATGAGTGTTGGAATGTTAGTATATTCAAGGAAGGACGCAGTTGGGGAGGTAAGCCCGAAAGTGGGAATTTTGTACGTAAACCATTGGGAATAATGCCTAATGTGATGCACGCCGAAAGAAACTCAGAGTGACCGGTGTATTGGGCGAGTTTGAAGGAATATTTTCTGATGTGGCGTAGCCATGAGGGGATGGGGTCAATGTTATTCATGTTGATGTATGCGACGGGGGATGGGATAGGTGTAAATTTGATAGGGGCGGTAAGAAAGAGGAAGAGGAAATCAAGGTAACACAGTGGTGAAAAGAGGGATAGGGCACACAGATAAAGGTGGTTGCGACTTACAGCACAGGAACCGAAGAGGCAGCACGTTGACAGAAGACGACGAAGGATGATTGCAATACGCACAATATATATAACACTTTTTGAAAGACTCACGGACGTGAATAATAATGTATAACACTTAGCACTAGTGGACACAGACAAAAACACAGAAACACACAAAAAAAGAGACTCACTATTTTTCGAATTTTCGGTGGTCGTTGCCACCTTTATCAAGGAGGAGAGGGACAGAACTGAAGGGAATACGAGGGCTGGAGCGATGGATGGAAGGGGAAGGTGGGGAGGGAATTCCGAAGGGACGGGTTTGGAGGGGCAGCGTTAGAAGGGTGGGGAAAATGTAGAAGGTGATGGGGGTGGAAGGGGGATGAAAATATAATTAGAACAGGGTAATTAGTGCCTAATATTGATTCCTGGCCAGTTCCAGGACTCCAAAAGCCAGATGAAGGATTGCTCTAGTGTTTTCAGTTTCAGAGGAGGATCAGAGGGTGGGAGGGATGCTATGATTGATACACTATAGCATTTATCAAAGGGAGTGTTGTGTTCGGAGGCGTGTTTGGGGATAGGGAGCATGTCAATGAAGGAAGAGTTTTTGCATGAGGCTCGGTGGTTATTGATTCTGATATTGAAGGGTGTGGTAGGGATGTAAAACATGCCCTATTTTCAAAACCAAAATCCCATCCCTCTCCCACCCGCTTTTTAACTCTCTCCCACCAATTCCCTCCTCTACTTGCACTTCTAGCAATGTAGTGTACCTTCTGAAGTGCCAACTGTGCCCTGCCTATTATATTGGGCAAACCACCACACCCCTCAATATCAGAATCAACAACCACCGAGCCTCATGCAAAAACTCTTCCTTCATTGACATGCTCCCTATCCCCAAACACGCCTCCGAACACAACACTCCCTTTGATAAATGCTATAGTGTATCAATCATAGCATCCCTCCCACCCTCTGATCCTCCTCTGAAACTGAAAACACTAGAGCAATCCTTCATCTGGCTTTTGGAGTCCTGGAACTGGCCAGGAATCAATATTAGGCACTAATTACCCTGTTCTAATTATATTTTCATCCCCCTTCCACCCCCATCACCTTCTACATTTTCCCCACCCTTCTAACGCTGCCCCTCCAAACCCGTCCCTTCGGAATTCCCTCCCCACCTTCCCCTTCCATCCATCGCTCCAGCCCTCGTATTCCCTTCAGTTCTGTCCCTCTCCTCCTTGATAAAGGTGGCAACGACCACCGAAAATTCGAAAAATAGTGAGTCTCTTTTTTTGTGTGTTTCTGTGTTTTTGTCTGTGTCCACTAGTGCTAAGTGTTATACATTATATATATATATATATATATATATATATATATATATATATATATAACACTTTTTGAAAATCTCACGGACGTGAATAATAATGTATAACACTTAGCACTAGTGGACACAGACAAAAACACAGAAACACACAAAAAAAGAGACTCACTATTTTTCGAATTTTCGGTGGTCGTTGCCACCTTTATCAAGGAAGAGAGGGACAGAGTTCTGTCCCTCTCTTCCTTGATAAAGGTGGCAACGACCACCGAAAATTCGAAAAATAGTGAGTCTCTTTTTTTGTGTGTTTCTGTGTTTTTGTCTGTGTCCACTAGTGCTAAGTGTTATACATTATTATATATATATATATGCACAAATATACATATTATATATGTACATATATATATATATATACATATATATATATATACATATATATATATATATATATATATATATATATATATATATATATATATATTAACACAGTAATCAACCAGAAGGTCGGTCAGTTTGGTAGGTGATGGTAGAGTTCACCCAGTACTAAGCCCGACGCCGTGTGAAATTCACACATCAGGGTAGGGGGGCAAGTTCCTTTCCTGGTACCGGTTATGTTTTCCCAGGAAGACTGGAACCCGAAAAATCACATAGCTTGGGTGGAGCTGCAGGTGCCCTGAGACTTGCCCGGGAATCGAACCCGGATCAGTAGTCCAACGCTCCAGCCCCTGGACAACCGCGACCTACTTGTGTGTGTGTGTATATATATATATATATATATATTTATTTATTTATATAATGTTACCACGCGTATCACTCTTTCAAATCCCGCTTTTTTCAGTGAGTTGGGAGGAGAATTTAAGGTGGAATCGTTTTGAATAATTTTAATTACTATGAAGCTTCTGGTGGCATAGAGAAGAAATCATTTTAGATGACTGACTGTAATATCACTTAACTGATCCTTTCCTCCAGTTTCAATTGATTCCTGTGCGCATACTGTATTTTTATGTATTCCGGTGTTTTCATTTGAATTTCCCTACTTTTAACCACGGTTGTAAAGAGTGAAAGTGCTAAGGGGTAAGGATAAGTCTGGTCTGCATGACCAATGATTCTAGAGTTCCTAAAATAAAGTTTTGATTTGGACAGTACCGGCTGAGCAGCTGTGGAAATATCATTAGTTTTGTGATCATATTTTGCCAGTGATGCTTATTCTCTCATATTTTTGTTTTATCCCCGGGCGGCCGCGACCTGGCGTTGAACATCCGTGTCTCCTCTTGCCCGTCCGATTCAGTGCGTGACCTTGGTGTTGGCCCACATATCGTTTCTTGGCGACCTTAAAACGCGGCCGAAAGCGTATTGTGGTGACAATACAGAGATGAATGGAAGGTCACTTCATTCCCCTGCCAACCTACTGAAAATTTTCAGACTCGTATTCTAGTATTTAATGAGAAGTTATCATCTTAGTATTGAATTGTCAACGGCAGCTCCCTTTTTAAAAATCAGTTTCGTCAAAATCGTCAAATATTAGTCATTAGTAATTCTTCTATATTTAAGCATTAGTTATATATATATATATATATATATATATATATATATATATATATATATATATATATATATATATATATAATTTTTGGGGTTATTTGTTCCACCAATATTAAATTATGCCAACTGTAATAATGCTTAGTCCTTATTCTGAAGGAATATATAAACTTATTTGAAAAAATCTTGTTGATTGCATGTATTTCTTCTTACTTACATCGTTCATATAGAATATTCTTTGAGAATTTTTCGAGTTGCGGAACACCTGAATGAACTCTTTTTTCGTGGAGCAGCAACCCGAAGAAGATAAACCGAGATCAATAAAGCAGATTCACGTAATTTCCATATTCAGTATAAGCTTTCCTTTAGGTAGATTTTCTGAGATTGACATAAACTACGGCCGCATTCTCTTGCGTGACTGGTTTCTTGCGGAACCTGAGGAACCGACGGATCCCAGTTTGGAAAACCCTGGCCTAAATACTCGTCTTAGTCCACTATTCGTGCCTGCTTACGCTGTCACGGAAATAAATAAATGCCTAACCTTTCAAGATCCTTTGGATCTTTTGTTATAAAATACCTGTATCGTGCTAGAGTGGGAAGAGCAATGTGTATAGCATGTGTTCCACTTATATGAAGCAGGTTTTGCGTCATTCAGGGATTAGTATCTCCACTATGACAATTTACAAGATCCGAGAGTATGTAATCGGATATACGTAAATGTTTTGGGCGCTACAAAATGCTCGATTAAAGATTTCGCTCGTGTCCAAATTAGAAATCTCTTGGTGTATGATTGAGCTGTTAATGGATTTCTAAGCTTAGATATAAGTAAACACTGGTTTTGGGAGTAATTGCCAATTACTGCGCTCGCCAATGTGAGTGTGATGTATCGTAAGTAAATTGTTGCGCCCAAGGTATTACAAGAGTAGTGGCTTTCCTTGAGTTGAATTTTAGGCGCACTGGGTTGGCTAATAAAACAAGTACTCTCCAACGGAATAGACTCTGTGAACATAAGCTACCAGTTGATATCACTAACATCCGTGAAATGTTTTCTCGAATATAGACTGTTTTACTATGCCTAATTGAATCTGAAGATTTTATATTATGGACAACTGTGTAGGAAAATCGTGTGACTACCCTGAGGAGAAATATTTTTCACTGCATTGGATGTACGATGTATCCAATGGGATAAGTTTTTACAAGCTATTGCTTTAATCATCTTCATGGTATGGTAAATATTCTGGCCTCCGACGCCAGAGAGAGAGTAGGTAGGATGACCAAATTCCGCTTTCACATGAGGCATTGTGATTACCTCGGCGATTTTGAGGCTTGCACGGATGTAAATAATGCCATAAAATTAATTTTTCGTAAAATTATTTATAAAACTTCTTATCATTCTTCAATCTCCCTGGCGTTAATTATTGAACGATTAAAAACAAAGTGGCCGATCTTAAAAAACTCCTTTCATAGTAAAATTTCCATTTTATGTATGGGGTAAATGTCATCCTTAAAAATCGAATTTTTCAGTTTACTGTAGTGAACATCAATAGGGAGTACCCTAATGCTACTTTGTAATTAGAAGATGAATTGAGTACGGTGTTTGTGAGTGCTAATGATGCTACTTTGTTATCATGTTGTTTTCATTGCCCGAACGTTGAGTAATGTCAATTTCTAGCTCGTGTTCTGCAAAAAGTTTTATTGTTTACTTTTCTATGAAGAAAAAAAGTATGATTCGACTATTTTATGGCTCTCTAACCGCCGATAATGTGGTTATGGAGGCTCATTTTCTACGAAAGCTAATCCGATCGTCCGCATTATTGCAAAATCCTTTCAAAAGCTCACAAACAACGAAATATTAGGCGTAGTGTTGAAGCTTCACTGAGGTAATGATTAATCCCGCCATCTAATGCAACCAAATTATGGAGTTTTATGTTGTTACATGCCATATAAATTTCCGGGTGTACCTTTACTGGGAGCATATTGCTACAAGTAATTATCTTTGGCCTAGTTTCAACTCCTCTTTAACATTGTTTTTTTATTTGGGAGTAGAAATTGTGGACACGCTCTTAAATTTTTAAGAGGATTATTTGGTAGGAGAAGTGTTAAAGCGAAACGTTCAGTGAGTTTTGAAATAGTAAGATAAATTCTTTCAAAAAATAGAATAACTATCCTTAAATAAACTCATGAAAAGGCACCTAGCATGTAACATTTAACTGTATTTGTAAAAGGTTATCAGGTGATGTCGTTTCACTAAAGACATTTGAAATGAAAATGTCCTAAATTAATTCTACCTTTATTAATTCTACAATGTTACTTGAACTGCGTACTTTTCTCTTAGTTTATAACGTGTAAATTTTAGTTTCTGATACTCAATAAGTCTCTGGATTTGAAAGTTTTTACTTATTCTGAAGGTTTCCCCTAATACTACCTTGATCAAAAATTTCCCGGAATTTATTCAGAAAATTAAAAATACAAGTTTATTCATCTAAATCTATATTGTCCCCTTCAAAGTAATCCCCATCGACTGCAACACACTTATGCCAGCGCTTGATCCAATCCTCGAAACATTTTTTATATTCGGTTTTCGGTATGTCCATCAGTGCTTCCTGCGATGTTTCCATTACTTCCTCTCGGCTGCTAAAACGCGTTCCCCGTAATGGTTTTTTAACTCGATTGAACAGAAAGAAGTCACAGGGAGCCAAATCAGGTGAATTCGGTGGCTGTTGGATGGTATTTGTTGCATTTTTCGTCAAAAAATTACGAATAATGATAGCACTGTGCGACGGTGCGTTATCATGGTGCAAAATCCACGAGTTTTCTGCCCACATTTCTGGTCTCTTTCGGCGAATTGCTTCACGCAAACGTCTCATAACGCCCAAATAATACTCTTTGTTTACTGTCTGGCCTTCTGGCAAAAATTCATGATGCACTACACCGTTGTAATCCATGAAAACCGTCAGCATTGCCTTCTTTTTTGACTGAAAACGACGTGGTTTTTTTGGTCTCGGCTCATTTGGTGAACGCCATTCACTTGCCTGATGTCTGGATTGCGTGTCGTACTCATAAACCCACGTCTCGTCTCCAGTAATGATCCTTTTGATGAATGTGGGATCGGATTCAGCCTCGCAAATCATGTCTTTTGCGACGTCAACACGGTCTCTTTTTTGCATGAAATTGAGGTATTTTGGCACCAACTTTGCTGCTACACGACGGAAACCCAAATCATTAACCACAATGTCTTGGGCGGATCCATAGGCAATGTTCAAGTCCTCCGCTATTTCTCTGATGGTTAATTTGCGGTTATTGACCAACATTTCTTTTACTTTATCAATTTTTTCACCGACTTTCGATGTCGATGGTCTGCCACTGCGTTCATCATCTTCGATTGACTCACGACCACTTCTGAACCGCTCGTGCCACTGGTAAACGACCGTTTTTTTTAGAGAATCGTTGCCGAAACACTTTTCCAACATTTCCAACGTCCGTGCGCCACTAAATCCGTTTTTTACGCAAAATTTAATACAAGTTCGTTGTTGCAAATTTAAATCCATTTCTGCAATTGTAAAAAATCGCCAACACACACAGAGATAGATGTACTCTTGGCTACGTAACTTTTGCAAATGTCAAGTTATGACACTAAGATTTAAAGGGAATATCAACAACAGATGTACCAATTTAACAAAAAAAACAGAACTCAAATCGGAACGATGGGAGCGCCACACGGTGGTTATTCCGGGAACTTTTTGATCAATGTAGTATATCGTCCAAGGTGTATGATTTCTAGGGTGTCGCATTTTGGTGTAGATCCTGGTGTGTGTCAATTCCACGCGCCGTGTATGGCTTCGGATGATGTGAACTCTTACCCCATATATGGAACCAAATTTCCCATTGATTACGGTGGTTTTATGGAAATAATAATATGATATCCTGCTCTCAGAAATATATTTGTCTTATTTTATCGATAAAAATTGTACAGAAACAAGCTTTTCTGCTCGGTAAACATGCCCACTGCTTTGCTATTCGCTACTGACAGTTCCTTGAATACCTGATGAGATCAATGTGGGAATTTGTTTTCTCACATTTATCTCATCTTTATGTTGAAAGTTTCCGGTAGATTCTTGATATGCTACAAAGACTTTTCGAAATTCTTCGTGTCTGGCTGAAACCATCCAGAATATTCGAAAATTCGTGAGCTATATTAATCTCCCCCTACATGAAAATCTATCTTCCAACAGAGGTGCTCGTTGATTTAGTTAAATATTTGACAAGCTATGCCATCCGGATTGAATTGTTATCAACTCTTCACGCTGTATTTAGCTATGTTAAAAGCAAGCATAATACTAGTATTTTTCATTGAATACAGGGTTCGTCCGGAAAATAAGTGTCCTGAGCTCAGGAAAAAAATGTATTACACTTTTACATATCTTAAGCTAATATTCCTCAAAATAGGACCCTTGTGAGTCGATACACTTGTTCCAGCGGCGTTCCCATTCCTGGAACGCTCCCGCGAAGGCATCATCGGGAACCTCTCGAAGACTCGTCGTCGACCTCTTCTCTGCCCTCCACGAACATCTTGTGCCACCGAAAGATCATGTTTCTGGACATGGCTTACTCCCCGTAAGCCTGGTTAATCATACCGACAGTTTCGGTAGACGATTTTCCAAGCTTTACCGCAAATTTGATGGAATAACGCTGCTTCGGCATCGCGTTCCGTGACGTGGGTCGAGCGTGGAGGTTCGCGTTAACAGAGCTCCTCACTACACCACAGCTCAGAGCCGACTGCCTTTTTCAGCGTCGCTTTCCAACATACCCCTCTCCAATCGCAGCCCGTCAGAGCGGTGCTGGGCGCGCCTGGAGCGGCGGGAAAAAAATCAGTACACTTATTTTCCGGACGAACCCTGTACGTGGATGATAAAGACAGGAGTGCATCGATAAACTTACTTCCACTTTTAGCGATGGAGCCCCATCATTTGCCACTGTGAAACGCTGGTATGACGAATTCCATCATGGCCGCCGTTCGCTCAGCGAAGAAATTCGTGAAGGTCGTCAATAATCAGTTTTTGTGCCAGAAAACATTGGTGCTGTGGAAGAACTAGTAAAGGAAGATCTTCATGTGACTTATCGTGAGATTGAGGTATTCTTGGTAGGACGAGCATTAGTAAGATATTGCATGAGGATTTAGCTGTGAAAAAAATTTGTCCGCGTTGGATCCTGCTTAATTTGACAAAATCTCAAAAAGATGGTCGTGTCAATTGGCGCAATGAAATGCTCAAGAAATGCAATCACGGTGCATGAAAAGCTGTGTATAACCTCTACACAGGTGAAAAATCTTGGAATTATGCGTATTAGCCCGAAATAAAACAGAAATCCACTGAATGGGTCTCCCAAGACGAGCCAAATCCGACAAAACGATTCGTGCACGAAGCAAATGATCGCCTGTTCCTTCGGAATAACTGGATATGTGGCAACCGTACCGCTTGAGCAATGTAGAACCGTGGATTCTGAATGGTACACGAGCATTTGTTTGCCAGAAGTGCTTGGAGAAATACGAAAAAGAAGCGGCAACAAAAGATCATTCTTCATCATGACAATGCAAGCTCTCACAGATCGGCTCAAAAAACTACCTATTTGACTGGCCAAAACGTCGAATTGATGGGTCATCCTCCATACAGCCCTGATTTAGCGCCAAATGATTTGTTTTAATTGCCCTGTATCAAGAAAAAATTGCGTGGCCGTGGAAAAACGTTTTTCGGTGCCTGAAGAAGCCGTTGATGCATTCCAAAACCATGTTTTGGAGATACCTCAATCGGAGTGGAAAAATTGTTACGAAACTTGGTTCGAGTGCATGCGAAAGTGTATTGATCACCATGGAGAATACTTCGAAAAGCAATATAGCAATTTTCAACCATAAATTACTGTATTTTCATTATTAGGCTCAAAGTATAAATAGCAACCCTCGGATATTCCAGATATCTCATTTGTGAAAGGTATAAGATCGTAAAATAATGTCTGGAGGGGTTTGAAAGATGTGTGTGAGGTTGGCTGTTTTAAAAGAATTTGAATAAATAGGTTTGGTCCAGAAGTCTAGTTTCCCTTTCTGTATGTTCTCTGTGCACCTCATAAGGTGATTGATAAGAGTTTCTATTTTTGAGAAAACGAAGGCGAATAAGGAAACTCCTGCGCGGAATTAGAGAACAAATGTGTGCATTTGCATAAAATAATTGGAAGCTAATAAGTCTTCCCGAATTCCAAATTCCCTGTCTCCTTTTCACAGCAATTTTTTCTATCCATTACTTATGCTTATCTTCCCATAATTTCAAGACGTAAACACTTCTAAGACAGCTTCCTCAGGAAATGGGTAATCCATATTCCTCTTTCCTTCAATTTTAGCCGGGTGGGCTAACTCTCCTGGTGAGTGCGCCAAATATGCCGGTTTCGATTAGATCTCGCTGGATGAAGTTTAATTGAGATTTTCTTTTTGGGGTCTTTTTAACCTCAGCGGTTGGATCGCTTTAAAAATCAAATTAGTCATTTTTCATGGCGTTGAAAAATGAAATTTTAATTAACCTATCTTTTCTATTCAATTCTGCCACAGTTCGAAGATGGGTTATTATGTAGCGGGAAATGTAATAGCAAAGTGAAGATGAACATCCTTGAGACAATCTTGTCAAAATACTCGTCAATAGCAATTCTTAACTCGTCATACATCTCTGCATGTACAAGTATTAATGACTTTGAGGCATCTACCTTATTCTCTCAGAGCATCGCATGAAATCATCAAATGAATATACTTAAAAGTACGTTGTTGAAGTGGTGCATTGCATGATTAACCAGCAGGAAAGGTCCTGAATACGTATTTTTTGACGATTATCCCATTTAGCGACATTTGCCTCATAACTCAAATATGCCTCTTAATTCATATAGGGTGTACTGTCAAGGATATCTCTTTATTTTATGTCTGTGCACCCGGTTATCAATTTTTTACGTTATATATACTTAATTTCGATTGCGTAGAACTGGACTCCCAAATGCTAGTATAATCTGGAAAAGCAAACCATCCGGGTATGAAAGGGAATTGGCAACTGTTGCAGTTGATAAAGTGATTTCCAATGTTGATAAAATGATTCCTTCACCTTTAAATATTGGGTTTTTTCGCCTTCAAATTCTACTTCTGTGTATTAAACGTAAGAATTTCATTAAAATTTTAATTCTAATCGTAGGAGTGGAACATATTTCCTTTCGGTATAACAGCGTATACTGGGCACATCTGATGAAATAAATTTGTATAATTTATAACGAGGCCATTGGCCAGATTTGCCTTGAATTGATAACCGAATTACAAAAATGAAATGCATGTTGCTATCAACAATATTTACGTTTATGGATGTTACTTAGTTATTCACATCTAATAGTAATACGCTTCCATTTTGGATTGAAGAAGACGATAAAATCTATAAAGTTGGAGGTAAACTTATCGTTAGCTCGTTTATTATGACATTAGCTATTTTTGCTCAGCCGAAGGTATAGACACCATTCAATAAGTTGATAATACCCAGAGTATATTGTATTGGAAAATAAGCGAATTTTCTCTGCTCTGCTGAGTAGAGCAACTTCATTTATTTTCCAATAAAATATTAAATTTACGCAAGTATTTGCATGGACCTTTTACAAAAATCACGCCATCCCGCTCAAGTGACTACCAATTTTAGCGTTATTCCTTAATCGTAATGAAGAAGAGCACCTTCATAGGATATGGTTATTGAAACTTCGCCTTTCGACGTCCGAGTAATTGACGATTATTACCCATTTGGCTTGATTCATCAAAGGGCACCCAATACTCTTGACCCACTGCCACTATTGGGGTTAGTTGGAAGAGTAAACTTTCTAGGTCACAATTTCTCTCCAATTATAGGCATTTATCAATCTCCCTATCGATTCTTTTTGCGAATGGGGCACTCGCTATCCACTCTGAATAATATTGCCATTTGAAAGACGTCCCAACATTCCTTGGCTTATGCCTTTTAAGATAAATATTAATTTTCAGGGATGTACGTACTACTCGAGGATTGGATCAAGCGCTGGCATAAGTGTGTTGCAGTCGATGGGGATTACTTTGAAGGGGACAATATAGATTTAGATGAATAAACTTGTATTTTTAATTTTCTGAATAAATTCCGGGAAATTTTTGATCAAGGTAGTATGTTCAAATATTTATCTGCGGAGGAAGTTTGGGAAGTCTTCTGTTAGCTGATAATCTATGGAAAATTGACTTAATTTTTTTAAATAATATATAATATGGCAACATCCAGTTGGATATTACTATAGTCTATTATTTTGTCTGATACGTTGTATGAACACTCGGATGACACTAATTTCGAAGCGCATTTAGCAATACTCCTGGATTCGTAACTGCATTTTGTCACACAGTATCGAGATAGTGGCTGCATTTCGGCCACGTGTATTCAAAGGCGCGTCACTCATGCTAAACCTCAAGAATTTAAATATACGAGGCCTATCCAATAAATACGCGAACTGGTGCTATCTGGCAGCCATGAAGCGGACTATAGCCTCGCCCACTAGCGGACCCACCTGAGCCCACACCTGAGACCCAATGAGCCGTCTGTGCTTCGCGGATTGTCGAGCTGTGGGTATGGTGGCAGTTATGTTTTTTTCTGTTGTCCTTGTTTTTACTGTTTGTCAAAAATATAAATTGACGAAATAACGGAGAAACGAATCAATATAAATTTTTTAGGTGAAGTGCCGTAAAAGTTATCAAGAAATTACTGAAATGTTGACAGCTGTTTACGGTGATAATGCTCTGAAGAAAACTTCCGTTTTCAAGTGGATTAAATCAAACCAAAAAATCAAGAAAAAGCCGATCGAAAATCATAGCCATGCTCCTGGTTTCTTTTATGTTGAAGTTGTTGTTCGTCATGAATTTCTTCCTGAAGGACAAACAGTAAATACTGAGTTCCACCGTACAGTTCTCAAGCGTTTGAAAGGTCGTGTGCGGCCAAATTTGACTCAAGGCGATGGATAGATACTTCACCATGACAATTCAACAGCACATTCAGCATTGATTGTTCGCGAGTTTCTGGCAAAAAAATCAATCACCATCCTTTATCATCGTCCTTATCCGCCAGATCTCGCCCCCTGCGACTTTTTCCTATTCCCAAAATGCAAAAATGTGATGTGGGGACATCACTGGGAAGGTGTGGACACAATAAAACAAGAAACGATGAAAAAACGAAAAAGCCTAACTGCCGAGGACTTCTAGGGGGGCTTTAAACAGTGGAAAAGAAGATGGAATAAGTGCATAGCAACGAATGGAGAGTACTTTGAAGAAAATAAAATCGATTTAGACTACATTTTGCAAAATAAAGTTTGTGTGGCCTCATTTCTCGTATTTATTGGACAGTTCTCTAATGTTGGATAAGTAAGATCTGGTGCTTTCCTAGCGTATTTGCTTGATGAAGTTTTTTCTGATTTTCTACCGGGTCAGGGGTTCCATATTACCGTCCTAATAAGATATCGTCCTCATATACCCTGAGGACGATGCACGAGTCGAACATCGAAACGTCGGCCTATCTGGAACCCCTGACCCGATAGAAGATCCGAGAAAACTTCATCATATGTTAAATAACTTGATCAATTTTTCGGTCACCATGTACCGCACTTGTTTCAAAAATGAACTGCAGGAAACATTGTCTCGTAATTCAACTCGTAACTTCAACACTAAAACAACCGTAAAATGTATCGACAGCCTCCAAAGTCAGCCAAATCCTGCATGCATTTCTGTTTTTTCTTATGCTTGCTTCGAACTCTACGAACTCAAACTCTTACGATTGGTGATTTAGCACTTTCAACTGCGTGCACTGTTAAACACGAGTTGCCTTAATTAAACCATTCATAGTGATCGGAATTTGGCCGACTAGCCTTAGCTTTTAACTATGCCGAACCTGAGGCTTTGCCGAATGCATCAGTTGAGTTTGAAATTTCAGATCTGAAGCGCTTTAACCGAGCTAACCTGGTGCATTTGATTCTGACCCCACCCCTCTTCCACATGCCAACGAGCTAGTTACTACCGCTTCTTGCTAATTATCGGGCGCGCAAGTTTCCACAATAAAATCACAGTGACGTATCCCAAGTATCCATTCAAGTTGTTCCTTCTTCAAGGCAAAATAAAATATACCGAGTCCGAATGGATCAACAATTAACTAACGATATTGTCAAATGACAGTGTGACTATCTCTTATATTGCGTGGTTGAAATCCTCATTTGAATCGAATGCCAGAGAAATTTTGGCTCTATAATTCATTGTAGTCATGTTTTGGTAGTCTATGTGCATGGCAGAGGACTGCAAGAATATTTTTTCGTTGATGGATCTGAAGACTTATTCGATCTGGTCCTTCGATGACGTATTTTTTTTAGATATATTGTTGAACAATTTCTTATCTGTTGAAATCAAATATAATTCAACACTTCTAAAACAACTAGCTAAGGTAATTAATTGGAGATGGAATTAGCTTTGTATAAAATAAAGGAATTATTTTGAAAATGAGCGGGGTTGACCATCTGGATTCTTGAAACTTTGATCGCACTCATGAACATTGGATGGATTATAGTAATTTTTAATATCACCATTCTCACCATATAGTATAACTCATTTGTTTTTCCAATACCAAGGTGATGTACTTTGACTTCATTTTGGTGTGGTGATTTTGCATTTCAAACAGTTCAAGGAAATTTCCACCTTTCAATAATAGATAGTTGCTAAAAAATGTAAATAACGTACTATAGACATATCTCGCAAATAATTTCAAGTACACCCTGAAGGACAGTGAATCAACCTTTGAAACATTTTATAACCAATGTACTATATTGTATGGTGCATACTTGTAGATCATTGAAGTCTCTAACTCTAATTAAACCCTAGGAGCTAGTGCTACCACGGAATGTTATTCAAATGTTTTAAAATTTTAAATTATTTATTTTTTCTCATAAGCAAATCAAAATTGATGGTTACACATTCATGTGTTGGGAGTTAGTGAATTTTGAAATGGTTCTTTTAACGTAGTGTAATTTAAAGGTTGCAGCTGTATTTCTAGATCTACTTTCCCAAAGATGGGAAGTTCATTGTAAGAATCAGTTCTTAATGGTTAAAATATAAAAATGGCTTTGTAACTATAAAATATATGTATGTGTAAATTTTAATTGTTCTTTAAAATTAGACTTTTTTCATTTTGTTACTTCATTCAGTTGCTTATGTATCTCAATTTTTTTTTCATGTGCCCGTGCATTACTCCACTTCGATGAATTTATAAACATGCAGCAAGATTGTCCCAATGGTAGATTGACCCCAGCTAAGTTTGTGGATATGTATAAAATGTTCTTCCCAAGTGGTAATGCAGAAGAGTTCTGTGACCATGTCTTCCGTACATTTGACATGGATCAAAATGGATACATAGACTTTAAGGTAAGATTAAGTCCTAGTTCTTAAAAATGTTGTAAATGGTATTGTTTGATATTTAAAATATATCATGACTTATTTTTAATTAAACTCTACTTCTCCGATAACTTTAACTCCTTCCCTATTCCATATTTTAATATCTCTTTAAAATTAACTATTTCTCCAATATTATTGGACAAATGCATAAAATTTCATTCCATTACAATTGCAAAAATTGCATTCAATCCATTACTTCCCCTCTCTGTTGATATTCCTCCAAAAAATTTAATAAGTTTGAAACTATTAGTTTTAAGATAAGCCTTAAAATGAGCATAAAATATCTTCTCTGTAATGTGTGAAAAAAATAATTTAGCAATGAAGAGTTGTTCTCAGCAATTGTTCTTTATGTTAATTTCTTCATTTTAGGAATTTTTACTAGCAATTGATGTTACTTCATCGGGAACCCCTGAGGAGAAGCTCAAATGGGCATTCCGAATGTATGATGTGGATGGCAATGGTGTAATTGACATTCAGGAAATGACAAAAATTGTCCAGGTACGACTCTTTAATTGATATTATTTTAATGTACCTACCAGATGAAGTGGCACAAATGTGTGTGTTGCTAATTTATAATTAACCCCTCAGCAAATTTTTTTATACCTTTTCAAATGTCTTTCTTTTTGAATTAAGCGTATGTTCAATGTACAGCAAAACTTCCCCAAACCTGGAGCATAGCATGAAGGTATCAAACTATATGTACATTGAAGGAATCATTAGTCATATTGAAATGAGTGATTTATATTCCATGATTGGAACTTTATGTCAAAGGGGTTTTAAAAAATAATGCCATAGCTTTATTTTCCCAGAAATAAGTGAAAAAAATCGAATGGTATAATGTTAAATTCTCTTTAAAAAATGTTTTATTGCTATTGAAAATAGAATATTCACATAATTTCCAGTAGGACAAATTTCATTTGAAGTGTTATTCCTTTATACCCATGAAATGCTTGAGTAAATAATGATAAGAGTACAATTCTATAAGTGGTCATCAACCCACACTATGTTCACCGCTTCCAATCGGGGGCAGTCTGGGATTCATCAGACACCAGGCACTACCCTCATTCCTAACCACTGGGGCCAAGGGATGAACCCACGGAAGGAAGTCAGCAAAACATTAGGGGAGACATGTGGACTAAGGTGTGAGGATTGAGGAGGTCGCTTACTTATGAGAGATAAGAGGTCTCCAGTGATCCAAATGAAATTGGAAGGAGAAAAGGGTCTTCAGAGGTTGAGATATAGGTAGGCAGGCTGTAGATGACTCATATTAAAGTGGATACATGGAAAGATAACTCTTTAAGTGGCACTAGATTTCCCTTCTGGCTTTGCCTGTACTATACCTAAGGTGAGCCTGGGCTTCTTCAGATCTTGGATCAATTGTTCAGCCAAAAAAAAAAAACTCTTTGGAAAGCAGTTTTTGTCTCTACCAGTGATACATATTGAAAAACATATCTCATATCCTAATGTAGGAAGTGTTAACAGGAGCGCTGGGAAAAATACTAGACCTAATGTTTTTGTCTGCCTGCCTAATGGTTCATATCATAGATTCATTTATGTCATGGTATCCTGCTAATGTTGAATAACATACAGTTTTTTCAGTCTTTTATCATCACTCGGAAGCTGTAGGAGCAGAATTTTACTAGCTAGCTCAGGTTATAAGTGGGTGAGAGGGTTGCAAAGTCTCGGTGGTTGATTCCTTTAAGTAACTTAGGAACTGTGATGAAGATGTAAGTTGAGGCTTCGGGTTAGGATGTAGGGCAGAGGGAGATGCATGAGGAGGATGGCCAATGCAAGATGAGCTGCACCATGGCTGGGGCCCAGGTGCTTGTTCATCTTATCCCCAGTCAAGATAGCATAGGGTTAGCATAACAAGTTTTGACATATATGTTAGCCTATGGGAAAGGTTGACCAGAATTGTGGATGTTGCCAAACATTTCTTACTTTTCTAAATTCATTGGATATTCATTGTGTGACTACTGCAAGCTCAATGCTTCACCTTTAATCAATTATTGCTGCTTAGCTAGCATAAGTCACTGCAATTTCTAATATCTGCTGGCTATCAGAAATCATTCACAGCTATGGTGGCATGCCAGCACATGTAACTTGAGGTATATACTATGATTAAGGCAATATTGGTTTATCCGCACTACTCATAAATGAACTTGCAAGATGGAATTATTCAATAAGACAAATTTGTTTTGAATATTTTTCAAAATGTTACCACGCCTAGTATAATTACAGTTGGGACATTTGAAATCTGGTCAGCCTGCTTGAATCAATTTTACACATCTTTGTTTTCAAGTTTTATTATTTATCCTAGGATATAGGCCCCGGGTATGTTTCCTATGTTTTAGGTAAAGCACTATACAATTCTGGTGTAAGGGTGAGGAGTGAAATTAATGGATTTAGTTTATTTACTCTGGTCTATGTATGTTATGATATCTCTTACAACTAAGATAAAACCTGTCATTTGATCATCCTCCTCATCATTTTCCCAGCGCTCATTTTGTCAAGGGGATAGAGATGGTGCGGGGGCTAACATACTGGCTTCCCAACCAGAAGGCCCGGGTTCAAATCCCGGTGGTGTTGAATATTTTTCAGAGGTATCTTGATCCTTACTTGAGGTGCTTTCTGGAGGGCACTTTGAGTGAGTATGCAGTCCGTCAGACGGGACATAAAACTGCGGACCCCTTTGCGCCTTTCGTAAAGAGTAGGCTAAAGCCAACGCCGGGCTTCTCTCCACCCTTCATCCTTTCCTGTCCATCCCCTATGGCGCAAACGACCTCAGCTGTTGGTCGCCTCCCCTAAATACTACTACTCATTTTGTCAAGCATTTGGAAGAAAAAGTAACTAAGGAAATCTATGACCGCGAAAAGGGTTCTGCACCTTAGGCTTGTAAAAAAGTATTTAAAAAAAAATTGTGAGTATAGAGATCCCTAGGTAAAGCATGTACCAAAAAAAAGCATCGGTCGTATTTTATATCCGTAATAATTTTCATTTTACCATGCCTGTATATTTTTCTCACCCAAAAAAGTTGCTTGTACTTCATGACTTGTCTTTTTATCAAGAATCCAATCCATGCTAGAGCAAATTTCTCTTATTCTTGCCAAGAAATCTGATCAAATTTTCTAGTTTCCCGCTGTTGAACCACAATCTCTACCTATACATTGCTAATACTGAATGCTATTATTCAATGCTAAAGTCTTGGTAACTAATTTTAGTCAATTAATTTGTGCATTTTTATGACACTTTGTCTACATATGACTTGCGTGTCAAGGGATCAATCCAGATAATTTTATTATTAATTTAATATGATGGCATAGTTGAAATATTGGGCATCATATTTTTCTCTAGCTTAATGCTGCTGTAAATATGAAAGCCCCCATCTGATTTTCCGTGATTTTAATGATGCAAACGTTTTTCTTTCATGACCAGGCAATCTACGACATGCTGGGTGCTTGCTCATCAAATCGCCCAGCAGATTCTGCTGAGGAACGTGCTAAGAACATCTTTGCCAAAATGGACGAAAACAACGATGGTCAGCTTACTCAGGAAGAATTCCTGAAAGGTTGCCTGCAGGACGAAGAGTTATCAAAAATGCTTGCTCCTTAATGTGGGCACATTGTGGTGTCTGATTGCGTGTGTGCGTGTGCCAACAGCAATGCAAAAGTTCATACGTTTAATTGGGTGTACAGAAAAAATAATGTGCATTGTTTTGGAATTGAAGTTGGAATTGTGATCAAACAATAGAAGTTTGTTCTGAAGTGATGATGGGTGTGAAGGAAATAACTGGTCAGGAATCATTGTTGAGTTTATGTGGCATGCTGACCATAAAATGGAAGAACCAAGAGCATCCACAAGGATAGCTAAAGAGGGGTTTAAAAAGTTCATCATCTTCATCCAAGTTGGCCAAGTTAATTCATGTGGTCTGAAGGCAAACTTTTTTCAAATTGGTTGTGTTTTCAGTTGGCATTCCATTTTATAATATTGTACCTACAATGCATCATATTGTATTAAAGGTTCTTCAACTATGTAGATGCTTTGATCAATAGAAATATTGAAAAAGGTTGTAGATATGTGACACATCCAATTTGTTTATGTATATTTACCATTAGTATGCTTGAGAAAAATATTTAATGATGAGAACTTCTTCCTGCTCTTCCCCATTCACTCTCTACTATCTATACCTGAGACTCAAAAAGGTGCTACTTTTAGGCTGTTATATGAAAATATGCTTTTCAATTCACATTCCTCATTGTATAAAGTTATGTTTTGGTTATACATAATATGCCATTTATGTCCATGGAAAGGATATGAATGTTTATAATTTATCTATAACTGTATTTAAACATGGATTTAGAAATCATCTTCATGCTTACAACAGTATAAACCATAAATTGAGGATATTGACTGTAATTCAAACCTGATAATCATGTGAGAATGTTATTAATTGCTCTATGGATTTAAATTCTAATACTTCCTTTGTTTGGCTTAATGGGACCATATTTTATCGTGGATGTATTAATTTCTATTTTTTAAATAGCTGTCATAGTTTGCATTAGAGTCATGAAAATTCCTGTTCAAGACATTATAAATGTAATGTGAAACTGTGAGAATTTGATTCACTTAGGTGCTCAATCCATTTACATTGATTAACAATAATGCCGATATAATCATAATTATTGACACCTACTATATATTATATGGCCATTATATTTCATTCATTAATATTTCCTGAATATTTAAAATAATTTTTCAGCCATGCATCTCCTTGATTTTTTCCTTTCCACTTGCTCACATTTTGTGTAGTCTTTTTCCATGTGAATCTTTACTGTGAAAAATTACTCAAAATATGTATAAGCTGATTGGATATGTTTAAAAGTTTGCATTCTCATTCGAGAGCAGGATACAGAGTTTTGTCAAGTTGGTGGAGCTAATTTGTGCTGTGAAATGTTCTGTATAATATTGTTTCAGGTTGGTCTTTTAAAAGTGCACAAAATGGTTGTGGTTACATTTTAATGACATTTGAGCTTTCCTCCTTCTCACATATCAAATTACATACATTGCTTGAAAGCCTCTTTCTTCCCTGCTGTGGTGTTCAAATATTTGATCCACGTAAAGCAGGTCTTAACACCAACTTCCTCTTCCAAAATTGAAGCTTGCCAATGATTAATATATATTAAAAATAGTAGTGAGTGTTTTCTAGCTTCAAAACTGTCAAATTCTTAATTACCTCTTACTTTATGATACAATAAATTAGACAACTGTTAACATAGAAAGTAGAAGTAGTTGTTTGTTTAAAATAATTGCTTTTCACTTTTACGTCATAAAAGTGTTGCCAAAGATCTAATATGTGTTCATACCATTAACTTAGTTGTTGTATATATTTTTATCAAAGTTTATTTGAGACGGGGAAATGTGTTGATTTTTGTTGAGTTGAAGAAAGAAGCATTTGAAAGTGAACTTAACGAAAAGACCCTATCAACCTGGGATGTCCATGTACTTTTATATTTTTGTACATCTCTGCACATATTGTATAACTTTTATCCAAATCAAAATACAGTTCTGTTAACTATGCTTATTTTTGAACTTTTATTGAGAATTCTGTAAACATTTAATGTACATAGTTTATTAAACATGCTGTAGATCTGATTTGCATACTGCCACTGGATGTGAGTTTATCTTTTGATGTTATGAGTTTACAAAAAAATGACAATGACAAATGAAAAGGTCAATACGATTGAAGGTCAGGAATTAAATATTTCAGTAATATAAATACTGCTGTTAAAGTACTTTATAATTGTTAAGCATTCAAGTAATATGATGATATATGTTTGTTGAATTATATCTGTTTGTAAAAATTTAACCCAAACCAGGGAAAATGAAAAATTAATCTTCAAGAATAATTTTGAATTTGTATGATTTGGTTATCATTTTTAACCCCTGTCTTTGAAATTAAATATTTATTTGAAGATAGAGCTGAGATTACTGATTTGATCCAAAGATATCCATTCATAAAAATCCCAGTATAGGAGTACAATCCCCTTAACAATGGTCATTATTTCATAGTTTTTACTCTTTAAGTTTATTGAATATGTACTAAAATACGGTTTACCAATTAAATGTATTAAGTAAGCCTCTTTATTTCTTAGCATTTGTTTAATCTTTCACTTTTAACTTTCTTTCAGCCTTGAAGAGGTGGTAATCAATACTTGTATTATAATTATATAGTTAGAGGAAAAAGTCATGGGTAAGCAAAACAGTAAACTTAAACCAGAAGTTTTAGAGGACCTACGCCAAAATACGGAATTTTCAGGTATTGTGAGATAGTGTAATGTGCATGAAATACAAATTATTGTTCTCTTCTCTTTACTGAAATTAATTATTGTTTTATTTTATCCAGATGCTGAAATCCAAGAGTGGTATAAAGGGTTTTTAAAAGATTGCCCCAGTGGTCACTTAAGTGTGGATGAGTTCAAGAAAATTTATGGAAATTTCTTTCCATATGGTGATGCTTCAAAGGTAAATATGTCACAATATTCTGACTTTGTATCTAGGAAAACATGATATAAATAATGCCTTTCTAAATACTTGTGTATTAAAAAGTCTTGTCTGTGAAGTAATTGTCATATGATAGTGAACATCAGATAATTGAGTTTTTAGTTTCATCCTTGTTGCATCATAGTTCTCAAACCGAATATATACAAAAGCTCTTCATTGTTAATTCTCTCCATCAATACTCTTGTCAAAAAATTTAAGTTTAAATGAATGGAAGTTAATATCCTATAGATAGCATATATGTCTTTAAATTCCTTTTTTCAGGGATTAAAATTAATATATTGTTTACATTTATTACTGCCATTCACCAATGATATTTTTACTATCAATCAATTCATAGCCTTAATCTATAAGTAAACTATATAAAGGTATGATATTTATAAAATCACTTGTAATGCCCGAACTTAGTTTTATGCCTGCAGTGCATTATTTTAATGTAGCATGTTAGATTTTAGGTTCCCTATTTGATTTTCTTGCTCAATCATGTATATGCCAATAAATTTCCCTTTTCCATGAACCTCTTATCTCCCAATCAATTTCCACCAGATTTAAGGTTCCAATTGAAACAGCTAGATAATGAAACAACATCAAAACATTTGTTTTATTTTGTGTAATAAATATAACAATTACAAAGTTTGATATTAGCATCTAGGTTCCTACTTAATTTTATAGATAAATAATTACTGCTGTAATAGATTTTAGGGTTACCAAAACATATAATTCATTGAATTATGCGAAAATTGTCCTTTCAATGAGATGATGAATTTTCATCTCATTGAAAGAATATTTTCTATATGTTTAGCTTATATCTTTATTTAGTTAAAACTGAAATTCAGTAAATGTATTATTTCCTATGCTACAAAAACATCCATGAGCCAATTAACGAGGTAAAATTCACAAAATATATAGTATTTTTTCACAAGTCGTCGGTGCACACTTAATACACAATTCACCACAGCTTTTGAAAACATGAAATTTTTAAATTGCATGGTTGAATTTGAATTTACTAGCATACACATATTTAATTTGTTCACAGTAAATTAAAGTTAAAAGATACTGTTAGAGATCATTCAACTGTTAGGATCAATGATTTCCAGCTTTGTGGCCTCTTTCTTAACCCATTTAGTTAATTACAAATTAAGATAATAAAATTGAATATATAATAGTAATGTAATATTTGTGATATTATCTTTGAGTAAAAGTTTGAGGCAATGTGGAAAAAATAATTGATGAACTGGTTAGTAATTTTAAAACCCTATGTAAAAATCTTCTGTTTAAATGTATTTTACAGTTGCAGTTCAAGGTTTAACATATGCATATTAAGTGGCATAATGCAAAATTTTAATTAGTATTCCCCTACTATAAAAGATAACCAAATAATTTATGGAAGAATAGATAGTATTATCAGTTGTGATAAATAATGATAGGATTAAATGCAATAACTCTTATTAGGGGTACCAAAACAAAGATGGAAAACAATATCATGCCCTGTGTAATTGTACATAATGTTCCTGGTTCAACCTTACTGTTTTTTCCCAAAGTTTGATGCTTTTACTTAATCTTTCACTAACCTTTCGATTTTTCCCTTGGCAGTTTGCAGAGCATGTATTTCGTACGTTTGATGCAAATGGAGATGGTACAATAGACTTCCGGGAGTTCCTTTGTGCACTATCTGTAACATCCAGAGGTAAACTGGAACAGAAATTGAAATGGGCTTTTTCAATGTATGATCTGGATGGAAATGGTTACATTTCACGGCAGGAAATGCTAGAGATAGTCACAGTAAGTAAACTTTTGGAGAAATATATTTTAATTTTTTTAGTTTCAAATTATAACAACTAAATGCACAGTCAAGTTACTGTTTATGAATAGTTATATTATTTAAGGGAGGGCAACTCTCGCACTCATTTATCTTACTCTTTATTACTTTTAGTTAGGACTACTTCTTCATTGTATTGTTTTATTCTATTGAAAAAATGGAAGGCATTCAATGGAGCAATTTCAATTAATTTTTTATTCGCATAATTTTTTGTGAAAAAGTCTACATTTCTTTTATATTGCCAGCTTAATTTGTAATGTACGTATGGTCCAAAGAGAGGACATAATAGTATGGCGGTAGCATGCTGGTATGCTGACTAGAGGCCAGAATTAAAAACAGAGTGATGCCTGTGGGTACCCTCGGCTTGACCCAAGCTGTGTGACTTTTTGGGAACCATATATTCCTGGGAAACCATAGGTGATACAGGGAAAGAACCCTCCCTCCCGTCCCTGATGTGTGAATTTCACATGCTGTATAGGGCTTAGTGCTAAGTGAGCTCTACCCTCACTTATCAAACAAACCTTTGAATTGACAATCCTGGTTTTTTTAATATAGCACAAGTTTGATTGATTTGACTTCAGTATTGCCATCAGTGGCATCCATTTTAAGTTGAAACATGTTCAGTTTGCCTATGCCTGCTTCTTCACATTGTTGAACAATAAAAAATTATATGGGGCTAAATTTGGACTAAGTAAAGGTTAAGAAACACTTAAAAATAATTTCCTTGAGTTAATTGCAATTTCACAGGTTTTGTGGAATCTACTGCATACAAACACGTATAATGTGTAATGTTTCTGTTACTAACAAATGTGTGGCTTCCAATGAAATTTCCAATATTTCTCATATGCTCTTAACATATTCAATATTTTCTCACAATGGTCGGTGGTGTTAATGCTTTTTTATTTAAGAGAAGCGGTTGAAGCTCTGGGTTCACATTCCTGTGAAATAATCCATCTTTAAATATCTTAAACTGTCTAATAGCTACATCAATGGAGTATCAGACTCTCCACAAGCATCGTGTGGTGTTACTTTCCTGCCTTTTCTGCCTCTATTGACAATTTGTTCAAGAGAAAGCAAAATATCAGCGCAGCATCATGTGTTACCTCCATCATTACCATAGGCAAACTGAACATGTTTCAGCTTGCAACAGCTGCCACTGTTGCAATACTGGAGTTAAATCAATGAAATTTGTACCAACTATGCTTCATGCATTGAGCTTGCATGATAATAAAAAAATTAAATATTCGCACGATAAATTATAAAATAAATTTAAAAATAATAAATCATATCGTTCTTATTGAACAGTCCTCACATTTTCTATAGGGTTTTATTTCATTTATCATAGTAAACTAAATGAAACGGACACAATAAATTCCTCCTGTTATGATGGAATTTATTTCAGCTATCTTTGTGTGGAGCTAATGCATATCCAATGAATACATTTAGCTGAAAACATTATCATTGCTTGTATGCAAATTTAAAAGAATTTTTTAAAAAATATGTGAATAGGTATTAATTTATTTTCTTTTGACTTTTTGAATTACATTTTTAAATTTTCAAATATAATTTTATCTATCTCTACAAATTAAAAAGTGGCCCTTGTAAGGCATGGTTGGTTATCCATATGAGTGTATGAAGGTGGCTTGTTGCTCATAGGTAACTAAGTGTCTATGAGTATAACAAGGTGTTTATTGATCATACAGGAAAAATAAAGCTAGCATATGTTGTGGTGATTGAAGTGTTCTCTCAGGTTGAGAATTCTCTTCCAGGTATTGGGAAGTGCATACAGTATCTGATTCCCTGGGTTATCCCTTTGTTTTGCACAAATTCATCATTAAAGTGGAGTTAGAATATACTGTTTGTAAAGTGTCTAATTTTAAGAGTTTAAGGTGTATCATGCATTGCTTTTTTGTTTCATGGAAAACAAAGGCATAGTTTAATTACAAATATTTGACTCTTCTTTTCAAAATAAAGATTTTGCATCCCTTTATCTCTCTTTCTGAAATATTTGTTAATTATTGAAAATTACTGTAGATCCAATGATGTTGATGACTATCTTTACTTACTCCATCTATGGTCATGTTTCATCCATGGGATTCAAACAGAAATGCTTGTTTTTTTATGCTTCCTCATGTGATGCTAATGTTGCGCTTGAGTTAGATTGTGTGTGGAAAAGCTGTGTGTAAACATTTTTTATCTTGCACTGCAGCAAGCACCTTCGGAAGCATTTTCACTTCACTCCTGAAGATGCTCACTGAAACGCAAGAAAAGCTTCATGGACAATCAAGCTCAAAAGTTACCTCAGGATCAAAAAATCACAGTGAAAGTTAATGATCTACATCTAGTCTTTTATTGTTGTATCCAGCCTACCACCACTCAGATCATTTGCTGGTTGTTAGCTTTCAACCCCAAGCACTCCACTGCACACTCAATTTTCATGCATAAACGGAGTGAGGGAGGTTTTCAGCTCTGACAGAAAATCATACCTCTTTCTTGAACTATTACCAGGATATGTTTTTATCAAAGGGCAGAGATGATGCAAATGAGACGTTCTAGGTCTGATGAATAACTTTGGTGGTATTACTATTGTATCCCACCAATATTCTCACTATAATGATTTTGTTATACTATGATTGAGGTGTAATGCTGTAAAATTGCCTTGTATCCTTCAGAAATCTAGCTCCCCTCTCTCTTCCATTTCACAAGAACATTTAGGTAAACAAATTTTGGTACAATGATTGGGATTTTCTTCAATCGTGATAGTGAATTCAGGGTGTAAAAATGAAGTTTAATTATTGGGGTATCACAGTTCTTATTGTACCATGTGCAAAAGTATGAGATTCATGATTCTGAGTAAAAAAACAGTTCCTATGTGGTTGAATCTGCAGTCTTGTAAAATCCTTAATTTAGAAGTTGGTCATCATTGAAGAATGAGACAGCTCTCATACTATTATTATCAGTTCAAATTAGATGGAACTCATTGGGTCGCTATTTTAGCAGAAAGGCCATGTTTAATGATGAATTTTAAACTTTTTAAATGAAAGAGGACATTCTGACACCTATTGGATAAATGAAATGCCAAATTATATTGATAGAAATATTAATTGTGCCAATTTGTAGAGGGGTGAAATTGTACCTTCATACAAATACATGATGAACTCTGGCCTTTAGCTCAATATGTCTTCATTTGTTACTAAAAAGGAATGAATAATACAAAAATGTAAAAAACATGCATGCAAAATAATTTTGACACACACTAAATTTGAAATATAGCATTTTCATTCATCCATACGCTAGATGATATTAAAGCAGTCTTTTTTTGTAATAGGTGTATGTTACATTTGTCAGTATTTCTGCAGCATACATGCAATCTTAGAATACTTATAATCACCCATCAAGGTAAGAACCTGTTTGGGTATTTACTGTCAATACCATAATTCACAGTCCAAACAGTTCCGATGAGTAGAAGGTAAATGCATAGATCCTTTAATTTTTTTGGTCTCTATCTGCAGCATTTTTTAAATTTCTTCTGCAACAATCTGTATTTTGAAAGAGATTTTTGGTCATACTTTTTATATAACAATGAACTTAAAAATGTTAAATTGGGGGCTGTTCTGATGGGATGACTATCAAATCTATCGCTGTATATGTTCTTTTACAAGTTTTAATCTTTAGAATTGTGAAATAGAGTATTGGGCATGTATAGTAAAGGAAAATTGTTTCCAATTTCAAACTTTTTGCTGAAGTCATTAGCCCTTCTTCAAGAAAGCCTTGTTCTGCTCCAGTAATTATAATTTAAGGTAGAACACTGCAAGTAGCTGTTGCAATGAATGACAACATTGAAACGAGTGAGTTTAATTACCAAATAGTTAAATGTTCAGGTTATAGGTGCCAGTGTTTTGAAATGGCATTCAATTCAGAATAGGCATTAATTTAAACTGAAAAATATTTTCAGGTATGGCTTAATGTTGGAGCAGAATGAAATTGTGTCGATCTTAATTCTGAGTGAACAAAGGTTTCCAAGCATTTAACAATTAATTTATCCATTCTAAAGTAAATGATATATGATTCCCTTGTCCTTTTGTTCCCCTATAACTGCAGAGATAGTCAATCAATATTTATTTTTTTGTCTTCCCCAGGCTATTTACAAAATGGTTGGCTCCGTAATGAAAATGCCAGAAGACGAGTCCACACCAGAGAAGCGGACCGACAAAATATTTCGGCAAATGGATAAGAACCAAGATGGGAAATTATCATTGGAAGAATTCATTGAGGGTGCAAAGAGTGATCCATCAATTGTGCGCCTCTTGCAATGTGATCCCCAATCTCAGTGAGGAACGTATTATTAATGGAGAGATAGCTGATGGTAAATTAAAAGGGCACCACTTGTAGTGGTGCCAAGAGTGGGAGTTGTAGATGCTTGAATACTTGTGAAGATTACTAGTGATGATGATGATGATGTGGATTTTTGGAAGGAGGAAAACAAGTTGGAAATTGCTTGGGTCTTATTCTCTCCAAACAAATTAAAGTGGATAGTCTCCTGATGTTTAATAGTGGTGCAACTATATAGGTGTTACCAGTGTCGGTCACATGTGCAAACTTAGCATTTGGAGCATGCTAACCCACACTGTACTTGTACACTTAACACATGAAACCAACTCCCGGAAATAATATTGAGGCCACTGCAACCAGTCATTCATACTCAAAAAAAAAAGTGCCATTTAGGCAGTTTCATTTGTTTTTATATCAGTACTCAAATTTCATCATTTTCCATGTATATTCAAACCATTATAAAGTGGCTTGATGTGCAGTGTGTACACATATCAGACACACACAAGTAAGCATGCAAGATCCCAACCCAATGCTGATGGATAAAAATAAATCTTCCCGTCTCTTCTCTGCAGGGAGGTTGCCCATGGGTGTCACATGAAGTGATTTCCATGACCCATTTTCATCCTGTCTTTTGTTGGTTACTTTACTGTACTTTCCCCTACCCCCATTATTTACAAATTGAACATTTAGAATAACATAAATGTGAGTTGATTATGGTCTATATGTTTTGATTCTGTATTAATTGAGTCTTATTGGTTCATTGTGTTTTATTTATAATACCACTCAATTCTTGATGAAGTGCATAAGAGAAGTGGCATTAAAAACCTTCCACTCCTGTTATTTTTACTTCATTTTGCTGAACGAAGCTCCTATTATATGACTTACATTTCCTATTAATAGACATAAATTCTTTTCTATGAATTTTACTGTATCCAGCCAGCTACACTTCTGATAGAATTTTTCTGAATTGCAAATGAAATCTTTATTGCATGGTACCCCATTAAAATTAACACTGGAGAGTTTCATTGCATAAAATATATTCTCTCTATCTTTTCCAGAAGAGATTTGCTATGCTGATTATTTGAGTGCTTTAATATATGAGCACATAGGACTGTTAGGCTTTTGGTCTAACCAGTATTTTCGAATGGAATGATAGATATGATAATGGGTGTGTGTTCATTTATCTGTTTTTTATTTATAGTTTATAGTTTTTACTCTTACTTAATTCATTGATCAGATTTGTCTCTCATTAACTCTGCAGACCAGGCAACTTCTGTGCACTGCCTTTTAATTATTTTTAATTTTGTTGCTTTAAGAGAATCCAAACAATTTTATGACATCATTGGCTTAAATGTTAAAGAGGATTTTAAGGAGAAATAACTATGTGAAATGATGTTTGTTCCATTTTTTAAAGTGCTAAATTGCAGTGTGCTTAAATCAATGCAGTCAAAGAAAACTAGATGATATGATTGCCATTTCAAAAAAGTTTCATATTTTTGTAGTGACAACCACTGTGCAGTTTTAGCCAAATTGATACTTGGGTTTTCTATCAAGGTCTGCTTTTCTGCAGAGTACTTGTTATAAAAATTGTTAAATCAAGGGTGTTCTTCTCTTGTAATAAAATGAACTGCGAATGAAAATGTTTGTAACGTTGTTCATAGGTTTTTACATTATATCATTTAGTAATGATTATGCACAAAAAGACAAAAATTACTGTTATATTTACCGATGCTCTGACAAAAGCCTAGATTGTTAAGAGTTGTAATTTTAAGCTTTTTCAGTGAAAATTATTTGAATCTTGTGCATGTAATTAGTCAGAGAATGATCATGGGTGGTAGATCTTGAAGCAAGGGGAAAACTTGAGAATTGGTGGTCTTAAGGTATGCTGAGGTAGAATTTATGCTGCTGAAGCAGGCAAATCAAGCATATTTCCGTGTAAATATATTTTTCAATCTCTTTCTCAGGAAAATTTAGAGAGAGTGTTTACTTATGATATTACTTAGTATCTTTCGATTAGACTTAGCTGAATTTTTAAATGGACTTAAATGGTTCATCATAGATGTTCAAATGTAAAACAATGAATGCAAGGTAAATCTACTATTGACTGAAAAGGGGCAAGTGAGCATGTTACCTAAAATAAATAGAATTGTATAATTTTACTTTAATGACTACAAAATATTAAAATATCTTAAAGTGCATACCTACCTATTATAAGATTGGACTTTTTCCTTCCAAAGCCTTTTGTAATATTTGTTAAGGCTATGAAATGAAATGTACAAGCCTGTTATCTATAAATTATTAAACTTTCACTGTAACTGGTTAAAAAATATACTAATCTCCTTCTTGAATTTATACCATTCAAGGTCTAGATTCTTTTAAATTTCCATGGTCACGTAAATTTCAATGAAATCCCCAAAAATCATGATCTTCATGTGATCCTCTCTCATGCTGTGATGTAAAAAAAAAAACATTTTTATGTGTGTTTCTTGAACCATGAGTGTAAGGTTTCATATTTATGTATTTTTACCTGATGTTTTTATCATATATTTGTAGTAGAGGATTTTAACTTAATTAATATTATGTCTGATGTTGAAAAATATTTATCCTAAGTGGCATGTGATTCTTAATACCATTAAATGAGTGGCCAAAAGTTTTCTTGGGTTTTGAATGTTAAATAAAATAATGATAATAGGATGAAGATAGATTTGCCTTAATGAAAGCAATTTATTATATTTTGAAATATTGTAATTAGCTTTCCTCAGAATGTCTTGCGAATTAACTAGAATTAATGTCCTTCCAAACTTTATTTATTATTTATGTTTCATCACAATAATGAGGAATTGAAAGCAATATGTGATGGCTAATTTGTGCCATTAATTAGCCATCAGAATGATGTCTGATATATACTTAATCTCTCCACATTCTAAGTGGAATATAAATTTTAAGAATGTATCTTCATCCTAAATTGTTGCTAATGGTGTAATTGTGTGTCATGTAAAATATTTAATTGTCCTTCCTAATGATATCCAATATTTTCATATAAATCCATGGATAAATAATTTTTCCCTTGATGAAAACCCTTAGAGCACAAAAAATCATGCATGTGTCTACTGCTTGCTTATGGAAATATGGTTGCCATGATATCCATAAGATTTTGGGTTACTTCAAATACACTTGTTAAATTCAAATGTTGGTGGAGAAATGTATTGATAATCTGTACTATTTTTGTTTGTAAAGTCATTTTTAAAATTATTGATGCATTTTTACCATTATGAGGCCTAAGGAGACATCTCTGTATTAATCCATATATTTAATGTTATTGCACTTTTCGAGTGGTAATGACTCAACCATCTATGTACTTTCCATAACTTGGCTTTTCACAATGTGTCATGTTAATGAAGAGTAAAATTCACCTTTAAATTACTTGCTGCTAACATTGTGAAATAAATCTGAGCACAAATTTAATCAGTGCAATTCTTGGTCCTGCCAAGCACTTGAATTTCTATTTATGTGGCTTTCTGGTGTGTGTACCTCTGTTATTTCACTCATCAATTAAATGTGGGTTTACCATTCTTCACCACATTCCCTATAAAATGATATTTGTGTATGTTTTCTTGGTAATTGAACATTGCTTACTTTTCATTCACTATTACGTTGTGCATTTCACTATTCATGTACCCCAAGAGGCATAACATCATTGTTTGTAAAGTTGCCTTTAATGAATAAAAGTGGTACAATGCAATTCTTTTTATCAAATTTTATGAAATTTAAACTCATTCTGTGAAATTGAGATTTTAACGCAATTTTATAGTATATATTTCAAAGTAGACCCCACACATATGTGATTTAAAAATTGATAGGCTGAAAAACTTCATTTTTAATCGAAGGCATGGACAGTCCATCCAGTTAATAGATTGTCAAGAATTCCATAAACCCAAGATTATTTATCATGATTTGAATTAGCATGCTAGGATTCATAGATAAAATCCCAAATGTAACCATCTAACAGACCAAAAACCATTCTATTCATTGAAAAAATCCATTGAACATTTGCATAAATTCTTCAGTAATTGTACAGACTGGCATTTTTTTAGTGAAAGGGAACAAGTAGGTAATATTTTAGGTTTGATCAGAAATGAATAGCTAAAAACCATCAAAATTACTTCAATTATTGTTTGGACACTTATGGAGTGTTCTCTCGGATAAATAGATAATTTTGATATTGGTACTTAACATATACTGCTATTGATAATAGGTACAACAATAACAATTAAATACGAATAGTCATTTATATAAATACCTATAGCGATGTCAATAAAATAATCAGCCTTTAGGCATCTAATGTTTGTTACTCAAGTGAATCAAAGACAATTGCATTCATAGTGGCCATAGAAGTTAATCAGAAGGAATAATATATTTTTCTCAATGTATGGTTTTTATGAATTACAAGTGATCCATGCTTGGAAACAATGAAGAATCATTCCTCAAGATATTGTTGACACTGATGTACTAGCATAGTTGAGTGAGTGAATGTAATGCACACATTATCAGCCTAAATACATTTTTGAATCCCCAAAAACAGCTATTTCAGTGCTAATACTTTGTGATTGTTTTATATTTTAATTTTTTTAAACTTACTCATTTTAAACTTATTAGCACAAAACTTATTAAATAATAATTATTATTACTATTAGGAGTCACACTGGTTTTTTATTAGTTCAAGAATGTGACTGGGTGATATTCTTTATTAGTGTCACATTACCTTTCATATGAATGTACATGTGAGATTGATGTTATTTCATTATCTACAAGAAAGTATAGCAGCAAAAAGGCTCGTTAATAAAGGAATTCTAGCTCCATTTGAAAATCTAAAGATACTCAGTTGCAGAAAACACTAGGTTTGTGGAAGGGTGATCATTTTTAATAAACCATTTAATATCTTAAAAAAATAGGAAAAATTATTTCTTTTCTGATAATCTTTGCCTTATGTTTTGTTAGACTCATACTTTAATATTTATGAATTGTCTAATTTTATAATAACCTTCACTTTCCAAAATATAACAGAAAGGGAGTATTGAATTGAACTATGTATCAATATGTCAGAGGTGGGATATGGTTTAAGTCAATGGTGAGAGGGTCATCTGGATAACACTTTCAAATGTGCCACTTGAAATACTTGTGCACAAGGGGAGGAGGCATTCAAAAGAGCCATTCATTCTTTTGAGGATGTTTACCTGCTCAATTTAGAAGCATCAGAAAATTTTTTATGATCACTCTTTAATGCAGAGAGAGTTAAAATAAAAGTGAATTAGGGGCCTCTGGTCCAGGCTCAATGCTTTAGTAAAAAAATAAGCTCATATAGGTAGAAGTCAGTGACTGACTATGAAACACCTGTATGAGAATTCTTTTCTTGGATTTAATTGATAAATTGCAATAACCTGGATTAGTGCCTTCTACTTGTAAAGAGTTCAATGTCAATTCTTTCATGTCCACATATGAACACAAATGTTTTATGCCATCCAGATTTCATTCTAGACTTTTCTCTTATCAATTTTTCTTCTATTCTTCCCTATTCATATTTACTCACCATTCTAAATGCTTTATATACTCTCCTGCTAAACTCCCTGTTTCTTATATTTTCTATGGCCTCTATCAGCTGGTACTTTTCCCTCGCTCTCTCCAGAACGTCTTCATTGCTTGTAAGATTTGGTGTTATCCTAGCAAATGATTGCAGTGAAGTCTCTGATGATTTTCCATGGGATCAGGGTACTGCCTTGGTGGGAAACACACAAAGCCTTCATTGCATACTTAATTTGTCCAGGGTAGTTTTAATCTTCAATGGACGCACCACATTTCAAAAGATGAAGTTTTCTATTTTTGGCAAGAATCAGCTTTCATGGCATACACACATATATTGCCACACTACATACATTGGTTTTTATGAAATATTTGTTTACATGTCTGCTGATCATTTCAGGTGTTAAATCCTGCTCTTCATATTAAATGCCTCTTCGGCTGAAGCTATCTCGACTGTGAAATTCTGCTGTCTTTCCATTGGACTTAATAATGTTTTCAAGCCAGCAGAACATCTTAACCTAGGTCAGCATACCTCCTTCCAGACTGACGTAAGCCTTTCCATTTCCATCCCATTTCAATGCTTAATTTTGCTGATAATTATCATCAGATGACATTTTTTTCTTTCTTTGGTAATTTTTTTAAGAGTCCTAGTCGTAGGGATATTGTCTCCATGCTAGCACCCATGGCACTGTTGTCATGAATCAATTCAATAGAGAGTAATACCCCAGCTCATTTAAGGGTAATTCAAAACCTTGCTACTTTCAATTTCATGTATTAAATTTAATTGGTATTTAGTCGTTATCATCAGAGTAAAATAAAATAGACTTTCAAAGAAAAGGATTGAAAAAACATGTGCATAAGCAAAAACCAATGTACTTGGTTGTGGTACAAGGTGCGGCAACATAACTTCCTTTTTCAAAAGCAAAACGCTTTCAAAAAAAAGGAAGTTATGTTGCGGCACCCTGGATAAGGACTGTAAATATTTATTAATTAATCTGGAGCATGATGAAAAAATCAATTTTCCATACAATTTCATAGTTCATGCAGCCTTATATATTGGTTTACAATTTTTTCTCATACCTATAGTTAAAGGCAATGGCACAATTACAGCTCTCCCAACTTCAATTTTGCTAATTTCCTTTGAAGTACATTTTGTATATAAAGCCAAATTGACATTTTAAGCACATGGCTTAAGAATGGTAATTATTATTTAAAAAATTGTGAAATATTAACAGGTTTTCTTCCAGATCAGGATTTCAGCTGCCAAGGTTTCAATAGCTAACTCAATAAATGATTTATCATTGTGAGAGTCATCAACACTCTGAGGACAATAGCAGAGTTAGCTCTCGAAATGCTGGTAGTTGAAACCCTGTCACATTGGAAAACTGCCTAAGACTTCATTGCAATTGTGCCTTTGGAGAAAACCAACTCTTACATATCATTCGGTTAGTTAGTTTAACTATTGAGTCAAGCGTAGAGAGTAGCAAAGCAAATGATATTCCATGAAGGGGCATGAGGAAGGCCTCTATTATGAGGAAACGAAAGCTTCCTCATATGATGCTAGAAATTAAAAATAACAGCAAGACTGTCTGATAACTACCCATCCAGGGTGCACCGAGCCTGAATATGTAAGCTCTTGAATTTATTTGCTTACCTCCGGTGTAAACAGCTAATTGATCCTCAAAAAACCAGTGGTGTTTGTTGCCTCTCTGACCGTTTTTCTATTTCTCAGCTATAAGAGTTTTCATCCTGCAAGGGAAAATTTCAATGACTTGTTTTCATCATGCTTGTTAGTTACAGGAATGCAGCTTAGAACAAATGCAGGCGGAAGAGCTGCATAATACAATTTGGATTGGAAATAAAAATAAGAGAGGTGCATTTTACAGTGAGGAGAATATGTTAGGTGCCTAATTTCAGAAACAAAATAATCGAAGAGTAATGGTAAATGCCAGTTTTTACAGGGAAATATCTAACTAGATTATTTTTATTCAGGGTAAAATGTTATAATTCGATGATCAAAGCTTTCAATGTATGTAGAAGAAATAGCTGCCGCCCTCCAGAAAGATATTAAAATTTCTAACAACAGAATGGTCGATGTAGTGACTGACCATGATGGTGTCTTAGGATTATTATTAAATAAAAATTGAGTGATGATGAGAAAACCGAAAATTGCCTTTGGTGATAGATAATTTCTTTGCTTTCTGCCAATTCAAAAACAGTGTAGAAAATGAAAATATTGACTGTTTCCGCATGGAAAAGGATGGTGGTCTGGAAAATTGAAGCTAAGTAGCCATGAGAATAATTTATTAAAAGAAGCGAGTTGTAATACTTAGTGGGTAATAAGTCCGCAAATTGAAGAAGCAAAGAGAAGGGAGGTAAAGAATACATAAGGTACGTCATTCTAGGATGCTGAGGGAGAAGCCGAATCACTTAAATCAAATTTGAATAAAATGAAACGACTTTAAGGGCAAAAGGAAATACAAAACGATAATTGATTGAACAGAATGGATTGGGTGATAAGCGTCGAGTGGAACGATAACCTACAATTACTTGAGAGACATTTGTTCATTTTAAGATATCAGAGTAATCTGAATCTAAATATAAATAATCAACTTACGAGCGACACTACAAAACAAAAGGTTGCGTAGAAACAAGATCCGCGCATTAAATAAATAAAGACACCGCCGACTAGCTTTGGCTACCACGACCTCGACTCTAATATAAAAAAGCGCTATAAACGTCGGATTTATAAGGTTCCAGTCGCTGGTGAGTTACTTTTCTCTCTCTACAATGCTCCTTGTCAATATAATAAAAAATTGTTGATACCATAAGTGAATGAAATCTAAAAATAAATATCAACTTTGTAAAGTTTCACCAAAAGTTAAGCCAAGTAGCAAGGCTTAAAAGGTATCGAATGAAGAAGGCGAGAGAGGAGCTCCCACTGTATCGTCACAAATTATTCGAACGTCATGCTACATAGACCTCCAAGCCACAGTTACAAGGAGTCTTTCTTTATTTAATGTTCGAAGGAAACCAGTAAAAATAAAATAAGAGGTAAATCAAAGCTGCGAAATACCACCAGTACTATTCAGGAAAAGAAAAAACAAGCATATTTATTGGTAGTCGAGAGAGTCGAGGTTAATATATAACCATCATCTGTTCCCCAGTTGAGGTGAATATAACCAACATAAGCGAGACGAATTGATGGGATATTTTAATTAAGGGACATTTATGAGATATATTTAACCGTTATAAATTACAATCCTTTGAAATTTACACAAACGACAAAAATAGCCGACACTAGACAAGATGTCGGACAAGGATGCCCGCTTTCACCATTTTTACTCAACTCATTCATCGAATAATTTATAAACACAATGAACTAACAAAGGGTATTTAAATAAGTGGGAAAGTCATCCATATGATTAGGTTTTCAGATAAATGAGATGCAATTCGATCAGATTCATAAAAAAATGTCCTTGGTGCGCGGACTGTTCGTTGTAGCGTGTATTCTGTTTTCATATGACTGCCCCTCATAGTTAACGATAACGCAGAAACACTCGTTGTACCTCTAACTCCTTAGATTTTACAACTGCCTTTTTGTATGTCATCTCCACTTTTGAGCTGTGTAGTATATACAATAAATATTAAGTCAATAAATAAGTCTCAAAAAGTCATACTACCAATGCAGGAGCTGCTACGAACATCATTGGGAACGCTTAGAGCATTCACCGTTAAGTCCCGATTTAGCCCCAATGATTTTTATCTGTCCGGCCCCCTAAAAAACTATTTGGGTGGCCGACGTTTTTAAAATGTAATCCAATAGGTTACTCGCTGGCTGCGACAGCAAACAAAAGCCTTTGCTGCCGGCTATCAAGGGCTTGTAAAGAGATGGTATAAGGGTCTGATGTACAAGGTAAATATGCAGAAAAGTGAAATAAATTTCAGGAATTTACTTTGATTATTATTGTCTCTATCCAGTTTTTCGAATTATTTATAATGGTGTTTGAATCATGTCTTAAATAGGGTTAATCTGCTCATTTCAGCGGGACTCAGGAAATATCATGGGTGGCCGTTTTTCCTCGGCTGGCAAGATGAAGTTCTCTTCTTACAATACAGAATTAACTAAGAGGGAAAAACATCGCTTGCTACGTCGCACCTCCATGGACAAGCGCACTATAAAGGAGTGGCACAGAGGATTTCTGGTACATAGAGCAACTAATTGCGAAACCAAGGCTTTTATATTTAAATGTTGTCCCAGATGCCCTCATGGAACCAATTAACCAGCATTCCCTAACATGCTGATGCTAATATTAGTGTAGATCCTATGTTAATCTATTTGATTCTCTGGATTGCAAAATTTGTGAACTCAGTTTGAATTAAGCCTCTAAGTTCTCTGTTTTGATTTAAAAGCAACAAGTTGGCTCAGTAGTAGTTATTATCATCCTCACAGCAAATTTATTTTTGCATTTAGTATTATAGCATTTTAGTACCCTGATAGCCACCACTAGGGTGTGTTGCAGAGGGTGAATACACACGAGACCAATTGTGACCCGAATACTTTTACCCTGCCGTTGTCAAACACATTATTCTGATCCTTTATCGCTCTTTAAAAAACTGGCATCTTAAATCTATCCTTTCTACGCTTAATATCTCTAATGTTGCTGACATTATCTCCCCTACCTTAGTACGATGGGGGCAATAATAAATTTTCAACATCATTGCTAAAGAGACATCCTTCCAATTAATGCAAGAGAGCAAATCTGTAATTTGACCCCCGCTCAGTGAGTGATTTCCAGCCAAGCTCCTCTAATAATTTTGATGCGCTACTAAGTTAATCATAACAATGATTTACAAATCTGGCAATTCCTATACACTGCACGCGATTGAATTCGACAAATAATCCAACTTCATGAGGATCCTGAATGCAAGTAGCATATTCTAAATAAGACCTAAAGAGCAAAAAATAACATTTCTCCTTGACCTTTTTTGCATTCACCCAGAAATCTTCAAATAAATCCTAATTTTTTTATTAGTTTGTCTGTTTATTCCCCGTATATGATTCACCCAAGAGGAGTGAGGGTAACGCCGAAGTATTTAATCGAATCTACACATTCCATTTCGTTGTTCCTGATGCAATAGGGAGGGTATTGCTCTTTTTCCAATAATTCATCATTACGCCCTTTTTAAGTAAAATTTTAATTGCCAAGTGTCGCACCAGCGTTGTATAGCGTTTCGGTCATCTTCTAAACCTGCTTTATCCTCAGGTACATGGTTATCTCTTCAAACCACTGCATCGTAGGCAAATAAAAGTATCTTACTAGTGATTACGGAGTTGGTGTTAACGTAAAGAGAAATAAAAGAAGTCCAATCACACTTCCCTGGGGAACGCTCGAGGTGAAGTGTACTGCATTGGAGCTAACTCTATCTATGACGACTCTTTACACCCAACCATTCAAAGTCTTTAATCCAATCCAGGATATTTTTATCTATGCCCTATGCTTCTAGCTTTGTGAGTAGTTAACTACGAGTTACTTTTTCGAAAGCTTTTTTAAAATCTTGAAAAACCGCGTACACTGGAACATTGCTCTCTCCTGAACTAGAGAGACAATGAAAAAAGCGGAAGTTGTGTCCCGCAGAATCTACCCTTTCGGAAACCGTGTTGATTTTTCATGAATAACACCTGACTATCAAGGTGTCTCACGATCGAACTAGCAACTATAAGTATATTCCGTGGCCTTGCATGATATGGATGTGAGGAAAATACTATAAGTCTGTAAATTCTTGGTTCTTCCTTCTCTCCGTTTTTAAATATTGGTGTTACAGTAACCGTTTTCCAGTCACTGGGAACCTTGTGATTTACTATCGATTTCTTAAATATGATTTCTAGATACGGTGCAATATCCGAGGCTAGTTCCTTATACAGCGGTCGTGGGGCGTCCGACGCGGTGCTCGTCTTCGATGAGCTTCCTGCCTTCGTTAAACATTTGGTGCCACTAAAAAACTCTCGTGCGGCTTTAGGTATCATCCCCATAAGCCTGTTTGATGAGTTCAAGGGTCTCCGACGCGGATTTCCCGAGTTTAACGCAAAGCTTCACAGCGTAGCGTTGCTCGACGGTGCGCTCCATGCTGGCGCGACGACACCACAAACAACCACACGTCACAAAAGCCCACCTCCTGTCTCAATGAATCCCCGGAGGCAACTGAACTAAGTGCGCCTGATTGGTGGGGGGCCCCTCTACCGAGCCGACCGGTCGGACCCCCATCCACCGCTCCGTTGAGGCTTCAGCGAACCAGTCACGATACTTATTGTATGGACCCTGTATTTTCAAGTGGGCATGTGATCGAGTCCGCAGGATTTGTCAGGGTTAATATTTTTCAGCAAACGTTCTACATGTATTCCATTCTTTTGAGACTTCAATTTTAGGCATCGGGTTGGAAAGCTATCGGAGACATTCCGTGACACATCGGTGAAGACACTGTGAAAGAAGGAATTTAATAAGTTGGCCTTTTTCAACCTGCTGGTTACTATTTCGTCTTTATCGTTTTTGAGTAAATTAACTGTTGACTTATTTCCCTGAACTTCTCTGATGTACAACCAAAATGCCTTCGGACTCTCTTTAAATTTTTCTGCTAATCTTTTCCTTTTTAATTCGCTTAACGCTTTCCGGAACTCCTTTTTAGCATTATAGGTTTTATAAGATATTTGTAATCATCAGTGATATCATTCCTCTTGTTGCTATAGATGTCATCCCTTATATTTTTCTTCTTGGCGTAACATAACCTTTGACGTCGCAATGATTTTCTTGCATCCGCGTTGTGCCATCAAGGCTGCTTTTTATCTGTTATAAAGTCACTTGGAATGAATTTTTCGACTGGATTCACTGAACTAAAACCCTAAAGGCCTCATTCGGTAAAAGAGTTTTTGTGACAGAAGTAATGCCGCTGAATGGAAAAGTTAAAAGCATACCGTTACACTTATCTCTCATGGATACGCTCCACACTCGCCTGAACAGTAACAAGGACGAATTCTGTAATTAAACAGGTATAAACGATGACTTTCTGGATTTAGATCTGCTGCATACAAAATACCTCGGTGGTCAAATAAATTATGCTTAATCATGAGCTAAATAACTGGAGAACAAATTAGGTTCGGACTTAGACACACATCTACAGCTGTATTATTCTTGTAAAAACTACAGGAAACCAGAAATTGGTGGATAATACCATGTAGATTATACAAGCCTCAAAGAAATCTTCCGAAAACTCCAAAATTTATGCCAGTATTGCATGGCCTCATGAAAATCTTTATCTGTTTCAATAATTGGCTCGTGCCAATTATCGAAACAGTAAACTGTCATTTCATTTTTTTTGTAACTTCGTTTTGCTTTACTGTGAAAGAAGCCTGTGGGTTCATCAAGTTTTATTAAATAAAATTTTATTGAGCGTGAAACAGTGGACAGTCCCTTTAGGCATGGTAGACTCGGTTTCGTGAAGTTTGAAAATCAATGGTTTACGTGTATACATTGCTGTTGCGGCCGTTGACTGAAAGGCTTTATTAGGTGTAGATTATATGAACAAGGGAAAGTGGTAAACGAAACACTGTTATTTTTCATTAGCGGCTACTGTTTACTTATTCGTGGTCGTGACAGAAGGTGTATTATTCTTCCCATTTTATATGAATAATAATAAGAACTGTATTGCAGGTACCGATTGAATAATTTTATTTTTGATGCAGAGAAAGATGAAGTACGAATTCTTTTCAGAAGCTAAAACAGCTTGTTTAAATGAGAACTGATATACATTATTTTCTTTATTGTATGTTTTTCAATTACTATCTCAATCCTAAGTCGTTTAATAGATATCTAAACAGATTTCGATTCATGTAGATTTCGCTGGTTCCAATAAATATAATATGAAATAAAAAATATTTTCCATGTGATTTCCATTTCAACGAGCAGATGGACTGCCCAACTGGAATACTGGACCTAGAATCTTTTAAATGGCTCTATCAAATGTTTTTTCCATGCGTTAACGAAGATATCTGCAAAGAAATCTATTTCGTCTTTTGCCAAAATATGAGTGGGCGAATGAATTTCAAGGTAAGTATGCTAATGACGATACCTTGACACTCAAATAACACGAGATGTTTTTTAATGAGTACCGGTAGAATAATTCTATCGAGTCTTCCTTTTGAGAAGCAAAATTCTATCCTATTGAACCTTTCTATTTGTTTGCGGCTAATTTTCTATTGCAAAATACATGCATACTGATAAAAAATTTATTATAAATCACCAGTAGTACATGTAATCCTGTTTATGGGTGTCGTTTGAATGCACGTTAGTTTTCCTCCAGTACGTCACAGTTGAGGTATGAATTAATCGAATAGCATATATTTTTCTTCTTTTCCATAAATAATTACGCCGATATGGGTTAAATTAGACTCACACCACGTAAAACAAAACGCAAAATTTTATCGTTATCATAGAAACATTATTCTTCTACGTAACTGCCGCTTTTAACCACAATACATTTCTAAGCGCCACACAGATCGGTTCACTGCTGAAGAGAAAGTTAGGGGCTTGAAGCCAGGAGAGTCGAAATACTGTCTGCCCGAGGTGATAAATTTATTTTATAATTAGTCTAAGGTGAAGCAGTCTTGTTTGCATGGGAGCTTTGACTTCTTTTTATCCCTTGACATGTATGTTCTATCAGACTTAGGTGTCTCAAAGAGACAATGGAGTTACCACTTGTACTGGATCAGAGCCTAATCGTTTTCAATGTCATGAGAAAGTTTTGCACATTTTTCTGAATCGAAACGGTCTTTTTTTCGGAAATTGCTGCCAGTTGAGCCCTTAGAAGGACCATTTTTAATAGGCTCCATTGTCTCTGAGCATCTCGGATATTTCGTGCTACTGTAATTTATTTACCTCGGCTTTGGCGTTCTCCTCCACGTCTAATTAGTTCTCGGACTATCCTGGTGCAGCATTCACGGAGTTTTTTTATCTTTATGCTACCTCTTTCCTCTCATCTTCAGCTTTCATGACTGTCACTTACCATAATTCTGGGGTGGGTCGAAATACAACATTTTTGGAATTTTGCCGCTGATCTATCCTGAATCAGTTAATTATTCAAATCTCCGGAACAATAATAATCTTAAACAGCGTGTAACTCCGAAACAAATTTTTTCATGTTAAAACACCGTGAAAATAACAATTAAATTTGTCTGCTTCGTACTTCCGTACTCCGTGTTACTTTTGCAAATTATTTACTAAAACGCTCAGCGACGGATCATAATTAGTCAATTTAGTACAGCTCGACAGAGTGCAACATCTTCTGCTTTATCCCCTATGTTGTATTATAATGTCGGTACATGATTTTCTGGACAACTGGCCAGTCTAACCTTGCAAAAATCTCTCCAGTCATCTGATACCTTGATTCACTCCGCCATCTGTTTAAAAGTGTCGACGCTTCTTGCTCCCAATTCTCATAGAAATACTCAGTGATGTTACCGTCGTCCGAGCACATGCTGAGGTGATACGTCCGCAGAAGTTTTTACGTGAGGCATTTTATAATTTCGGATTCAAACGATTTCGTGAATTCACAATAGCTCAATTAATTACACGAAGCATGAAAACAAGCAATATAACGAAACAATATTGTGCATCGCCAATTTTACCCCGTAAAGAACTTAAGTATCAACAGTTGGTTATTTACTGATATACTAGTGTTATTACTGTGTGAAAGATAAAATATAGAAGTACGATCTCTATATTATGAACTTACCATAATAACGTTATCTTCAGGAATTTGTGCAAGCAATATGTATCACGTCACTGGAGGCAGGAGAGGAAAAATTTAAAAGGACATTCCGCTTTTTTGATCGCAATGATGATGGTCTATTAGAAGTAGAAGTAGTAGCTATTTGCTTTCAGGTAAGTTAAATGAAACCACTATGATTTCATTATCTATCTTTAATGAGTTTTTAATCGATATTTAAACTTCTTTGGTTCTTTTATAACACGCCATGCTGTTTAAGATCAACCTTTTCATATAGGAATTGAATAATTTAGCCATAAATAGTTTCTTTTCCAGTGGTATTTTAGTTATAAAATCCGTATAATTCATTAATCATTGCACGAAATGCATGAACATGGATTATCATCATATTTTATGATGTTAATCCTTAACTGATAATTAAGGCAAATGTAATTGAATTTTGGAACGACCCTTTCACGTTTAACTACAAATTATCGTGTATTTGATTTTACATTTATTATAATGTTAGCAAAACTATTTTAAAATAAAAATATTAAAAGATTTTTAGAAGCCCGTTATCATAATTCCTAATCTTCGTCAGTATTTCACTCCGAAGACGACCAACTGCAACCCTTTGCTCTTCTCTTTCTTATGTTAACTCTCTTACTCACTAATACGAGATACTCGTAGATCTTCCGCCATGCATCCGCATCTTCTCAGCCAACTTATGTGACCTATGGCCTTTATCGCGGGGTGTTCCGTTCTATTATGTTCATAAAAATCCATTGTATCCCCAGCTTTGCCCAATCCATCTAGTTCCTCTCACACGTATGGCGCTCTTCCATATTGGTGTTTCCTCTTCTCCACTTAAGTAGTCTTCCTCGCGGCTCACTTTGTTATTTTCTTTCGATATTCACCACCCGCCTCCAGCGCCAGGCTTCGGGGACCTCTATTCTTTCTTGTCAGCTTCTTTAATGGTCCATGTCTCGGATCTTTAGGGAGCCATAACCCATACGAGCGCTTTGTCTAATTGCTATCTTGTTCGTAAGCTTATATCCTTAAAGCATCTTCCTATTCAACTCTTCATTTGCTTGTGCACAGAGGCCTTCCCGTCCGATCTTATGCTACTTACGGGATAGGGATTCATTGTTTTCTTATTGGTCTACTCTTAATGCTATATAATAGTAGTGCCATTTTTTGCTCTGGCTCATCTCTTTTTCACGCTATCATTTTAGTGTTCATTCCATTGATTTTTGCGTGATATTCGTTCAATTGCTTGGTTCATTGTGTTTAAGGATGGGTACAGGTTCTCTGATTTCACTATTATTATTATTGTGATTTTACCTTAAACGGATTGCTGCAATGGCATATGATTCAAATAAACACTATCTCCACTCACAATTTCAGACCTCAGAGGGAATGATTAGTCCGTAAACATGAATTATGAGGTTGCGATCAAGGCTATTAAAATGAAAATGTTTTAATTTTCGTGGTCAGCACCATTCACAAGTAAAGTGAAATGGAAAAAAAGATCAATAAATTGGTAGCTATGCTTTTACCGTAAACTTGGTAAAGACTGGATAATCAGTCTATCTCATAAAGGATGTCAAGCTACCATCAATCACAAAATGTTAATTAAAATATCATTATTTTTTAATAAGGATATCTACGCCACAATGACAGTTGGAGAAAAGAATCATCCGAAAACACCATCGAAGACTTTGGCGCCACTGTTTTTTGAAGCGATGACCAGACTCTATGATACGATCAGTGAGGAGGAATTCGTAACTTATTGCATTGTTAAATTCCATGAAATATTCCATATGCAGTTTAGTGAGTCCAAGAAAGAATTGTCTAAAGAGTCGCCATTTATACGAAAATCTAATAACTGTTGATGGAAATACTTGCATACTAGAGAATCTAGGACAAGCGTTCCTACAGCTACACTTTTAATGCAGTGTATTAAAACATAATCCGAATAACTATCAACGGGAAGACGTTACATATATTGTGCATGAGCTTCACTTTGAGGCAGCAATGTGACACAGAGACCCCGAGAGACTTCGAACCCATCGATATCAGTGACATTGCATACCTTAGCATAGCAAATCCGTTTGGGCCGAACCGCCGCGGCGGGTCTAATAAACAAGGGGATCGTTTTTGGGAGTGTAGGAAGCAGTGGTCGAATCTTTTAAGTTGTCATTCCATTTGATTCAAACGAATTAGAAAATAAAATTAAATGCCATTTAACTTTGAGCCGGTCTTGTTGAGTCCAGTGCGAGTTTTGATTCTAAAGCTTTCAGTTGGAGTGGTCCACTCTGTGGCCCGCACAAAGTTTGCTGAGACGATCGGTAATGCAATGGCATTCGTGCACAGCACGCCACAAACTCGGGGCACTTATTGAGGGCCCATTTCATTCAGAACTCTCGCTTACGTAATGCATCATCACTAGAACTCAACTTTAACTCAAGCAGTCAGTGGGCGTTCCACATGCCAGGCTGCTTGGTAGTGGAATTTTCACGTTCCAGTTCCGATACCTGTTTTATCCGAGTGATCAGTCCAACGGTAGACCTTCGGTTACTTTTTCGGCATGTGAAACAATAGAATCATTCGATCTGAATGAATTTAACGTGAAAATAAGTGTTCTATTTGGTGACAAGTATATCATAGTGGAACTCGTGCCCCTAAAGTGTGAGTGCGACTGAACTGTACGTCGTGGCATATCCTGTGACAAAATCATTTCGAAGGAAGGCATTTAATTTTAAATTGATTTTTGCCGGAGTGTGAAATGAAACCATATTTATCGTGTCGTGTTCATTAAGTGCATCAACAGAATGCAGTGCCATTTGTGGTCATCTGAGGTTCGTGTGCCACTTTTTGTCGATTCTTTTCATGGAATACCAAGTGCTTACGGAGGTGAACAGCAAAGGAGTGCAGCCAAAGTAAGGTACTTATTATTATAGAAAGTCTCTCAGATATAGATTTAGAATGAAATGTTGTCCTTTAGGAATTCGGAAATATTTCATCAAGTATTAAAAACATTTTTCCTAGGTGTTCCGACTGTATATGAGAAGCGCTTATAATTAAAGAAATTGCACTTTCCTGGTTCAGTAAAATAAACTCAATCTTTGCGAAAAGACCTGGTTATTAGTCATTTGTATGAATATTTACTGAAAAACTTTTATATCCCTCGTTGGAAAATAATTCAATGATCACATGATAAGTTTTCGATAAAGCTGGAAAAGCAATTTCGTTAAATATGTTATTCAGGGGCGAGGTAAATATGTGGGTATAGCACTGGAATACCAACCGTAGGGCTCTTTTTCATTTTCGGGTGATTGCTCAGGACGCCATCAGCAGCTTCACACAAGCGCTGCAATTTTTCGGGTACCAGATCTTCCCGGGAAACCGTGTGCATTTCCCGTAGGGCTTAATATTATGTGAGTTTTACCCTCACCAATAAAGCTGACCTATGGGTTTATTACTGTGGTTGGTGATGGTTAATTATGAAGGTATTGATTTCGTCAAGGAAATCTCTCTCAATAGGTATCATACAACCTATAATACATGAATTCCTATAAAAAGAGAAAGAGTGGTTCAAAAGCTGTTACCTACAATATCTGTATGATTCACGGATTATCTTTCAATCCGGCCGAGAAATGGAAAGCTTAGGACATTTATATTATTTGTATGTCTAGTTGGTCCTAAAGCGACGTGAGTTGCGTCGTTTCGATTCGAAGGTCAATATAAACATCACTTCAGCTGCTCTAAATGATGTGAAATTGCATGGCAACATTGCAATATCGGAAACCCCAGTTGTCACGTTCTCATAGGGCGATTTGATCGTTAAAAAATAGGGAGGACGTTCTCATTTTGACAGCGCTTTCTTTCACATCATGGACTTAAAAGACCGTGCTCTCGCATCAATCAGTTGGACAGGTCCTATTTTTTTCTCCAATGGGTCAATGTATGTAGTACAAAGAGTGCACAAAACATTACCCCGGCTCCATCTTCGTCAATGAATATTACAAAATATCAATTGCGGTATAGTTTTGGAGTCAATGAGGGTTTGTATTATTAGTTAAACGGAAGTAGGTTTGAAAATGGATAACAAATAAAGCTATTACACTAATTAACATTCAGGTTGAATCTGCTAAATCTATATCACTATCACAATAGCATCTATAAATAAGGGGAATCACGTATTATTTATTGAAATCCCAACACATTTTATTTTGTGGTTTTTCTTAAGAACAATAATCTGGATATTTAATAGTTATATTATTGGTGAGTTCAACATAAACACAAGAATATTTACAAATAAATATCAAATTATGATATTCAAATCTTCACCGAGCAATCAGAAATATCACACATATTTTATTGCATAAAACATTGAATCACGCTATCATTGCACCCAAAATCTGTAATTGACTACTACATAAAATATTAATAGAACTATGATAAAACCCTGGTTTGTCTAGAAACAGTCTGTTGCTCTTAGCAATTACCAAAGCAAGGATTATCTGTCTATTTTGTTAACCTCCCTTTTTGTGATACTATACTAATAATTTTAGTGTCAGACATACTATATTGGCGTGTAGAAATTCCTGGCAAATAACATGTGTAAAATTCTACTTTCTCTATTAATAATTAAGGCATTTAAATTTGGAATTTATTTGGATAATTACTCTTACAAGGTTGCATTTCATAATTCCAATGATTTGTTTAAAAACAAAAAACCCACTGCTTCACGTCCAAGAAAACATTGTGCTGCTAGAAAAATTCTTGAGGTGTGTTGAACGACCCGAACTCGTGCGGCCATTCGTCAACTGAAATGTGGAAATGGATTTTGCTACCAAAAACTCGACGGATTTCAATCGTCAAATCTATGGTCTTTGTTTTGATGAGCACGATGTTACTTCACTTCTAACGCATCCGATATGATACTCCCTCCTCGGAGAAACATCTTTTCGATGATTGCAGATATTATCTTCACTGCCTGTGATTGTTCGTTTTTATGGTCGTTTTTTTTCTCTCTCTCTCTCCTTTATATCTTCTTTCCCTCGTGCTTTCTTTCTGGGGTTAGATGACCGTTCCACGGTGTGGCGTGGAACTTTACGCCGGGAGCTCGATGGAAAATTTCCCCGGCACCTCCCCCCCCCTCACGTCGCGGGCCGGAACCTCCCGCTTTATATGTAGGTGGAGCTGTGGGTTCGGTTGAAGAATTCCCTCGTGTGGTAGTGGTAGTTGTAGTTGGACATGCGGATGCGCGATAGGAGCTCGTCGTCCTTTGACCTCTCGTGAGTAGAACGAGACTTCTGGGTGTAAGTGCGGAGGGCCCTCTCGGCCCAGGTCTGAGGCCTGGGGATGTCCGGGGAGCTAGTGCCGCGGGAGCGCCTGTCGAGGTAGTCGATCACGTCATCATAGTAGTTGTGGCGGTAGTCGTACAGGTAGCTGTACTGCAGGTGCTTGGGCCTGCTCCACACGCGGAAGTAGATAGGACGGTTGGGGTCGCGGGGGCGTGGAGGTGGGGGCGTCTCGTCCTGGGGAGGGGGCGCCTCTCCCTCGGCAGGGGGAGCCGCTTCTCCGCCCTCCAGGGGTGGGGCATCTGCGGCTTCGGCGGGCGCGCCCTCCTCCGCTGGAGTGTCGTCCATCCAATTGGGTGACTCGTCATCCATGGCGACTGCTTAAACCTGCGAGGAGAGAGAATGGGACGCTCGTTAAGGCTCTTCTCTCTATGAATTAAGAGCGCGATTGAGGGCGCCACGGCCAGCCTCCGGCAGTCACTCTCTTATCAATGTGGTGTGTCCCCAATACAGAATGAGTGTCCGGATAGCATAGCCTTCAAATTTCTACTTGAGTAATCAAAACAAGGATAGGGTTTCAGGAGTCATTTTGCGGATATATTTTATATTCATTACAACAGAAAGAAAACAGAATCCCACATCAATGTATTGCATAATGCTTTCTGGAGTGCCATAATCAATCGACTAAATAAGAGGCACTCACAAGTTATGCGCAAAAGATTATTAGTAATAGAATTTCTGTTTTAGGTACCCCAAAAGCTAAGGTATTATCACGCTTATATGACTTATATATCCTTAATTACTAAACCTGAAGCAGAAACGACATCTTCTGTTGCCAGACCGGTCCGTTAAGGATCAAACTACCGCTACCAGCTATTTTATAAAAAATTAAAGAAACAAACTTGGATAGTACAAATCGATGTCTATTTGAAATCAATCACTTGTTTTTAATCCTCTTTATCAGTCAAGAGCAATTTTGATTGATCATATGCTATGATGCACAAAATTCACTGTCTCGGTCATACTTCAAACACTAATTGTAGCTAATTTACGTAACAAAGAAAGGGCTTTTGATTTATTCCCATTATTTTCCTTTGAACCAGCTGCCTAAGTATGTTGCGATCTATAAAGTATAAATATTGAGATTTATATTCTTAAATTTTAGCATTCTTACCGTGAGGGATATCACGACTGGATTTGAATGGTAAGGATAAATATTTTGTATCGTCTTGGAGCATGGCTAAATTGAATCCATTTACTAAATTATGAGGCTCGTAAAAATCGACTAAAGAAGTTATCACGACATTTTAAAATTTAATGGTATGGTGATTCAATTTATTAATAATAATACTACCTCACGATATGAATCGTAAAACTGAGATTTTTAAAAGTGAATGATTAAACATCAAACATTTGAAGCCTCGACAAAATGAGTATGTAAAGATAGAATTTTGTTACAATCATTTGCTATTATTCTACTGATTCTATTACCATTCGTGCAAATGAGTGATTGTAATTTATTTATTAATGTGAATATATGAAAAGGATTTTAAGCCATTGATTGTGTGCCCAAAGGTCAGGAACTTGCTCTAAGTAAGCAGAAACAATATGATAAGCATCAGTATTGAATTGCTCATATTGATAAGGTTACGATATATACAATATAATAATCCTGAATCAATCAAAGTATAAATATGATACTGGGTTTACATACCTAGTCTCGATTATTCAGCTATTGTAATTGATCAAGTTGAAGGCTATTGTGACGTAGTTGATACGCAGCTGCAGAATTATACGGAATTACTAATTTTACCCCGACAAACACCACCTTTAAATTTTGAGTGTATATATTTCTTTATTAAGTAATAGTTTTGATATTATGCAATGTTATTAATCTAGTAATGGACTGATCATGTGTCCAGCGTCCTGACTTCTTCACCATGAGGTCATGGACTCGAATCCCAAAAGAAGGAAAGTTTTATTGGTATTCCAATCCATCCACGGATGTCTTGTGTACGGCAATTCAATTACAGCACTCCTTTCGTCGGATAGGTTGTTTAATTATAGATCCGGGAATGTATATCATTAACAGTAGGATAATATCAACTCCACATTTTCTCAAGACTTCTTCCGCTCGCTAAAACAATATGACCTCTACCAATGAAACCATCATATTTTCCTTCATACGGTTCCTTTATGATTCCCAGTATTTTCTTTGGGGCACTCTCGACTTGTCGGTTATAACGTCTACAAGAGATATTTATTCCTCTTCAAACTCTTCGGTAATCAATTCCGTAATCCAAGCAACTGTCATTAAAAATTACTGTCAGGGAAATAAATTCTAAAAATAAAAATTTATTGATGAACATTCTATTATGTGTACTTAAAAACTACAATATCAGTAATTATATTGGTTATCCCCCCACTTCATTATTATGACTTAGCACACCGCACAACTTGTAATGCGCGATTCTGTGACCCTATGTGACCGGTGTTTGTGTAGTAGTATTCGGATAGTAAATATGGTGATATTCATAAAATGCTTAATATCCCGAAGTGAATAGCTCAAAGTAAAAATCGATAAATTATAAGTTCACATCTAATTACTTTTGTAAAATATATTACGAATTTAAGTCAACAAAAATTGGTTTACGTAAGCAAGTTTCATTGTTTAGGCAGTAACATTGCAGTGTATTGAAGAGCTGTCATTGAAGCATTTTACCAACACCTATATTTTTCAAAACTCCATCTTACAACTGTCCTATTCGTACTTGGAAAAGGAAATATAAGAGCCATCAGGGAAATATGTTATCAGAAAATTACGTTTCTACTTTTTCCATGCAACATTTGTTTCATATGTTATCGTCATTTCGACATCATACTCATTTACGATCAAGTCTCTTGATTGAGGTTTTAATATTTCGTCAATGATTTCTATTAACAATTAATATGATTCCTCTCCTTCCATCTTTCTACCTGACTCGGCCTATCTTCCTCGACAAATCGAGCGATAGGTTCTAGTCCTGCGCGGTAAGTGATCTCGCTAGATTCAAATATCAGATCCCTAGGCCAGCTCCCGAATCGCCTCCGCATATAGCTACTTCAACCGCGAGCACAATAAGGGACCGAGTCCTTGACAGATAGGATTCTCCGCCCCCACTGAGCTCGAAACTTTCCCATTAGGGCCATTGGCGTTAAAGTGGGTAGTTTTACGAATCAAATGAATGCTTTATTCGAGATAACACTTTTTCCGGAGCCAGATACCCGGAGTATTCACGACGTCTTGTTCCAACTTTACTTTTAGCACCACATAAAAACTACAGGCTGGCGAAGGCTTAGGACTAAAAATAATATAAAATACCTCCGTCGTTAGAATTGAAATCGGTCTTCCGTGCGCTCCTATGGCAAGGATAGACGTTCATTATGGACGATATCCTGGCCAATAAATCATACATTTCACTGATGAGATAACATATGCTTCTCAACTCCTCTTGTGATGAAGCGAGCACCTGACGACCAAAAAGGTTCAGACCCAATTATCTTGCATTCGTGAGTGTCGCTCTTGATTATGTCAACCACATTTCGGGTTCACAATCCGTGGTGATGCCAGAATCAACCGCGAGTGTTTAGATTTTCGTGTATAATTGAAAAAAAAATATATATATATAGATGCTGGAACAATGAATAAATAGTTTAAACAAAAATGCCAAAGCACCTTTGGCATTTTAGTTTACAATGGCTTGTTCAAATTGATTTATTTGTGGGTTATTGTAGAGCGGTACATTCCAGTATATTATTATTAGACCCTGTTTAAAAGACAGATTTATTTCTCGTGACATAATTAAAAAAGAATCATTGTCAGTATGCTAATCAAAATGTATATTATCTGCCATCGCATTTAGGTTGCTTCACTTCTTTCATTTTGCTTCTTTAACAGCAATGTGAAAATAATTTAATAATCACTTCATATATTTTCATCATTTCCAACGGCAACTCGGGAAACAATTTTAAATTCACTCTGAAGTACTGACATTACTTCATATTTAATCATTTTATAGTACTGACGTTATTTTAAGGTTTTCCCTTAGTTTAATTCCACTAACTTCAAATCGATTGAGTCAGCCATCTACTCTCAACCATTAACACAATGAAAACACAGCGGGTACATCCAAATTTTCGTAGATAAAACATGGAGAAAAGATGTAACACATACTGCTAAGGTTTGAGGTGAACACCTTGACTAAGTCCAATGACCATGCAAATGGCATCCAGCAGAAAACTGGATAATGCAAGGTGTCAAGGTCGGTCACCGATAGTGGGCGTGCCGCGTTAATTATAGTGGCTCATATTGCTCATTCAACTTGTAGTTTAAAGAAACTCCATTCCTCACGAAACAGCTGTGCATTTGAAGGTGCGAGTTAGTGGGAAACTGATCCCCAACTCACCGAGACCGTCATCTTTTAACCTCGACCTTTCACGTCATCAGGTCCTTGCCTAACCTCTCCATTACTTATATTCTTGGAGGCACCGAACCCGAAATGAAAAACGAAGCACGCGCTCCATTTCACAAGTTTGCACTTTTTCAAGTCCCTTCATCCAACACACCGGCTTCCCTTCCAGAACGTGGGCGATTGTGTATATACAGCCTTTTGATCCCATTCCCCATAAAGATTCTCTTGCCAACATCTGGTCTCATATAAAGAGGGGCGTATGACACGGTACCTCTGTCTGGCTTTCCCTCTCTCTATCTATCTATCTTCCCCCTTGTCTCTCCCTCAAAATTTGGCTCTCGTCTCAGGTCCTCTCCCTCGCCTCAGGCGGTCTGACAGCTATATTCCACTGTCTGATCAAGATCTGGATGACCTTAACTCCACACCGCAGAGACAACAAGGAAGTCCTCCCACAACAGGTCGCTCTTCTCGTCCGTGGGAAGTCGAAAGGGCTTCTTCCCTTCCTCTTTCTTTCTCTCTCCCAAAGACCCTCCCCACCACGCCCATCCACTCTCCCTTTTCACTCGCACTCACGCAATGTCCACGTACTCCTCTTCTACCGTAATCTCCGCCTCAGAACAGGAAAATGGGATCCGCCTATCTCTCGTCTCTCGGACTTAACGAAGGCGCGCGTCGACTGAAGTTCTCTCGCTCTAATGAACCCGATTGGGGGCCAACTACAACAGTGAGTGGAGACGGGTCTCATGGTCGCTCGGGCCGAGAGGAGGGAAAGAGAGAGAAGACGGTGACTCGTGCGAGAAAAAATTCAAAACGGCGTCCACCTCCGCTTTCGTTTCCCTCCTCACAGCCCCTCCACGTGAGTGTTATTCCTCAAAATATTTCCTCGACGTGGGATGCGGGCCTCCGGGGCTCCCCCCCTTCAGCTCCAGAGGCGCTCCAACTCTCCTGGCGATCGACTCACCTTTGCCTCCCCGGAAGGTCTCGTCTCCAAACCGCCCGCTCCGATCTAATGTCCCGATCCACACACCTCGGCTACAAAACCACAACTAATCGAGTCGGTCCCGTGTCCGGCACCACGCACAAACTGAAGAGAGATAGTCGAATGAAAAGGACCTACCCCCCCTTTTCTCACTCCTCCTCCCTCCTCATTTCGCCCCCCCCTCTCACTGGACAAGGCAACCTCCTTCGCAAGACGCCCTTCCCGCCCCCTCAACCGCCCCACTCCCAGATCCCCCCCCTTCACCCCCTCCCTCCTCTCCCAGGGTCTCTTTACCTCAACCACAAACCCAACTCCTGCCACGTTCGATCCGGGTGATTTTGGGCACCCCACCCCCGTCCCCTTGCCCTAACCCGTCGTCCCCCTTCCCTCAGAACCCCCGTCCCTCACCACGCTCAAGCACACACACACGCACGCAAGTTCCCCCCGAAACCCCCGTCACCCCGTACTCCTCCGCACCCCCCTCCTCCACGACCACATTCGTCACCATTGTTATCCCACCGGGTCGCGCTAGCTACTCTTCACTCCCAGCCCTCCCCCACCCTCTCCTCTTCGACCCCACCCTCCCCCTTCCGGCGGCGTCTGACGGCGGACTCCTCTTCCTAACTGGCCCAATGCGTAAGCACCGTCTCACCCTTTTGGACCCCCCTCCGCATGCCCCACAACTGCTCCTCCCCGTCCCTACCTCCCTCCCTCACCCCATGACCTCTCCCTCCCTCACACCCACCCACCCCCATGTCTCCTCCACTCAGCCCCTTCTCCGCGGTCCCCCTCTCCTAGCCCCCCGAACCCGGGGTATCCCGTCACACCGATCCCTGCTTCATTCGCCCTCACCCCCCGAACCACCCACCCTTCCACCCCCTTTCGCTCGCCCTTCTTCCGCGGAGAGGACACTCCCCCCCCCTTTTCAAAGAGCACCGCGCCCAGCCAAGGAACGTCCTTCCTCTCCCTCGCCCCCCACCCTTTTCGCCCCCCTCCCCCGCCGGACTCTCCCACCCCCATTTGGATCCCTCCGCCCCGTGTCCCCCTCGAGCCGAAAACCCCCTTCGATCCCCCATCCTCCCCTTCCTCGGTTCCCCTTTCTCCAAATTAATCCTACACCACCACCTTTCTCATTCTATCTTGGCAGGCCTCTCTTATTGGAGACGCTTGTGGACAAATTCACGGATTGAGTCCTCCGGGTTGTGAACCCCTCCGCCGGTGCTGAACGCGATTACACCACCACCCCCCTTTCCTTGGATATGCAACCTCTCGGTGAGGACGGATGTTCTCGGAGAGGCCGTCCACCAGATTTCCCCTCCAATAATATCAGTGGTTGATAGGAGGAGTGTGTAGGAAGGACAACGGGAGGAATGTCCTTTTAATTCATCTATAATACTTTCCTGGCCGAGAACAATGTAAATATTAGATAAACGACAACTATCATAGAGTGACCATTACTATTTTTCTGGTTCCGATTTGATCAATTACTCTTGGAATCTATGGAAGTTTTATAAATAAAACGAATGAAGGGGCAATAATGGGCATCGATTTTTCCTAATGCTATTAGAGCGCCAAAATGAAATCGAAATCAATTGTGTCCAGCTTCAAAAATAGAATGCGATATGCGTAAAACTATATAAAATCGTGCCACAAAATGAGGGAAATTGAATTTATAATCTGCTCTCACATTATAGATGAAATAGTTTCGTAGGATTGAGTTCATGGTAATGATGTAAACTATCATATAATAAGCTCTTGTAATTTATAAAACATTTTATTTTAAAGAGCCTTATTGTTCATAAAACGTTTAAGTTATTTCTGGAATGCTGAGGTGCCCTGAAAATTAAACTATTAGTAACAATCGAATTATTTAATTTTGTAAAGATCTTTGTATTCCGAAGGTAATGTTTTTTTCTATTTTTTTAAAGTCACGCTTCAACTTAGCTTGAGGAATGAAAATCAAATATTTGGGTGAATAATGCCGGAGAAAAAGATAGAAGCTTTAATACTCTGACACTCATGCGTGAAAAGAGGTAACAACTGGATAATGTGTGGTTTTCATATTAAAGAAGAAAGGTGTTTTTACGTTCTCTTCACTTTCAAAAATTAGGTGTGAAAAGCCGGAGCGAATCCCCCAAGAGAAAAGCTTTCATCCCGTAACGAAAAAAAATCACGCCACAATCTGTTGATCTCACGGGAAATCCATTTTTAAGCCAACAATCTTCATGCCGTTTCGCTTCCCTTGCAATGCTATTATAAAACGACGCTAAAAGAGTAAATAGGAGTCATCCCTGCCGCCCCTCCGCGTAGATCTCCCGCCGTTCCCCCCACCTCTAGTCCTCACCGCCGCCACCGCCGCTCAGCCACCTTTAAGACATATCTCTCTCACTTGTCACTACCGCGTCCTTTCAACCCCTGCCAAGGGGTTGACTGATTCCATTATGAAAGCTTAATTGGAAACTGCATGTGTGCTTTCTCTTTCTCGTAGGGAAAGCAGGTCACATTACAAATGTCTATCCAAAAGGAAGTATCGTCGTATCTTGACTTTGGAAGTTTCTGTCATTCTCTCAGTAAAAATTGCTATTTTCGTATTTCATTCGTCTTTTTGTGCATAAGGATTCTGGAATGTACAGATAATTGATTAAACGTAGATATCTCGAATGGTTTTAACTGTGATACGACCAATTTTATCGTATCAATGGATTTCACTCCTGGAAACACGCGACCATTGAAAAACGTATGTGGTGAAATAGCTAGTCAAAAAAAATACGTCAAGGCACGCACTGAGTTCTTTTTTGTTTAATTTAATCATGGATGAAATAATTAAGAAGTGAAACAAAAATAAGCTGTCACTCGGCCAAGTAGACATTTTATCCTCGATCTATTCTAGTAGCTAAAACCGATGATGATCTACAGCGATTGTTTTTAGGATAAGGATTGACTGTGCACCAATTCAATTCAGTCTTATACCATCGAACTAAAATAATAACAATGAATGATAATATTGTGCAATAAATTTAAAAAATATGATATTTATGAATAGACTTAACTAGATACAGTAGCTTGAAAGAACAGACATGAGCAAAACGAAGAAGCTAACTGAGTAGAAGGGTTCTCAAAAAGCAAATGAATGATAACCAACGCGAAAGCACGAATCATTGAGGCGAGGATGTTTTAGACCGATACAAAAACTAAATGGGACACGAAAACCACACGACACATTTTAGAGGCCTTAGAAATGGAGGTATTAGGAATTTTAGCCTTCAAATCACCAAGAGAGGCTAGAAAAAGTAGTTTTGTAGAGGCAACGAAAAACGGAACATCTTATATTTTGAAAATACATCGGACTGAACAGGGAGCAGAAGAAAAGCATGGAATGATTATGTTAGCCACATGGGAGCAAATAGGATAGGGAACATAGTCACAGACAAATCCATGCTAGGAATATGAGCCGTCGGTAGACCCAGGGAAAAGTGGAGGGCTAATCTGGAGGCAACAGTCAATGAAAAATGAACTTGTGAAAATTCCTATAGTAAAAATTGTAAGGAGAATAGGAAGAAGTGTTCTTTTTAACTCTGAACTAAATTCAGCCTCCCTCGTGATCGAACCCGCATTTTTCTTTAGAAAACATAGAAATAGTAATTATTTCCTATGAATTTAGTCATTAGGTAATTTTAGAGCAGAAAATGTGTTCTGCTTGGAAATATTCGCAGTCAGATTTAAAATTTACTGTATTTGTGATCTGCATACATTTCTCTTGCTCTTATTTTTATCCCTAGTAGGACATTTTTGTCTTCTGCAGTATTTCTGTTTTCTGTTTGCCAGTCTACCTGTGCTTGCGTGTACCCACATGCCCACCTGTGCGAAAATTTCAAAATCCACCAGAGAAAACCTTAAGATTTTTCCTTGAGACTTAAGTTTTCTTTTTCACCATCTCTAAATGTTGTCTGGGATTTTCGAAAACAGGATATTCAAAGTAGCACAATTTTGAGCATAATTATGATTATATCCGGCCTTTTAGGCTTGTTTAATTGCACTAGTGTTGATTCTTCTCAATATATAGTCTTTTATTCCTGTCCGGAGAGAATATTGGATAAGAAAACCAACATACCTGTAGTCGCAAGAACTGTTCAGATAACGAACGCATCGGATACCTTTTAGTTTTTAATCCCAGGACACCACAATTTCTCAAACTTTGTTTTCTAGATTTCACATGAGAGAAGACTGCGTTATTTTTACTTTTAACTTTCACTGGATAGTCTTTACTTCCAAGTTGTTGTTGTTGTTTGATGCAATACGTGTTTGTTCCTCCAGGAAAAAAATTATTACTTTCTTTTTTTTAGCTAACCTATGATGCCGCTCTTCGCAAGCCAGAAAACACTTTAACTTTTTATGATTTCTTTTTTTAATTTTTATTAATAAATTCCTTCTTCTCGTCCATTACTCCATGCATTGAGAATTTTTTATCGAATACCATACCTTTCTTAAACACGTTACTGTGATTTGAATGAAAATCTGCCATTGTCATGTTTTCATTTGTATGTTCACTGTGGTTACACGTTAAGGTTTCCAACTCAATTATTATGTGAGGTTATCCAATGCTATGTACTAATTATTGGTACTGGATGCAAAAACCGCATCGAAAAAGTAATGCGCAGAACACATAAGATTTTTTCATGTAGGATAAAATGTAACTATTGAAACAATGGGCCAAAACCTCCCTGAGTTCATTTGATATGCAGTACATATTAAAACATGCAGTACAATCTAGTTCTAATAATTAAATGAGAGTTTGAGAAGTAACCCCACAAAAATTTCAAATGTCATATTTCATAGTTATTATTTATTTAGATCTAAATTATCCGGAATCCCATCGGCCAGTAACTATACTTCTAGGAAAAATTAAGGTTAAAGAACCTGGTGATTTTTTCTACTAACTTTATGGGCTATTTAATTTACTTAATAGAGGAGATTCGATTTCTTCCCCCACAGCCACAGAATTATGTTGCTATTTTTATGATCTGAAGATATCCTGATGTATTTTAAAACGATTATATCTCTGCTCTAATCTAAACTTCTTCAGTGGTAATATTTACCTGTCAAAGACACGAATCCCAGAATCCTATCTTAATAAGTCGTCATTTAGGATTCTCATTATTCCTCTGATTTTCTTGAACGTATTGCTCAAAGTGTCTTAATAAATCTGCGCCACTGTGATAATTTACCCTATTATCAAGCCGATAGGCAGATAGTGTACATTATTTTTTTGACTTTAATGGTATTGAAATTTCGGTTTTATCTTGGTTTCTTGACAAATCAATCATGAAAAGGAAATTTTCCCTCGAAACTCGATTTTCCAACTGAGATGAGCAGTTCTAAAATACAAGTTAGAGGTCTGGAAACCTGATTAGTTTATACATAGATATACGTATATGTATATATATATATACATATACATACGTATATCTATGTCGTATATATGTCGTATATACGTATATCTATGTGCTATAGGTCTGAAAACCTGATTAGTTTATACATAGATATACGTGTACATATATATATATATATATATATATATATATATATATATATATATATATATATATATATATATATATATATATATATATATATATATATATTTGTGTATATATATACGTGTATATGTATAATATATATATGTGTGTATATATTAATTATGTATATATAAATGTGTATAGTATATGTATATATATATTATATATATATATATATATACATATACATACATATACATTCAAACACGAAATCCCGCCAAACGGCGAACAATTACTCATTTATATGGAAACAGATATATGGAAAAGGGATAGGAACACACATGAGATTTTTTTTATTTTCAGAACGTGCGGAATGATTCCATACGTCGGAGCGCTTAACTCTAAAGCGGAATCCCGTTTACGTTTCTGATCAAAATAATTAAATTATTTCATGGAGTTATGGGTAGTCGTTTTCCCTGCATTATCTTTGGAAAAAGGGTGATAGGACGTAAACCACCAACTCAATGTATTGTTTTCACTACTTAAAAGTACAGAAACTCTTATTCTAATAATTGCTGGTAGAAGAAAGTACGTATCATAACGTAATAATTTCTTTTCATGTGAGAGTTACTTACGTTCTCACCCCATGTTTCAGGTAAGTGTGCCCTATTTTGAAGGACTGCATATGGCTTTCAATTTTATTATTTTTAATTCTTCTTGTACAGTTCAAAATACGCTCCTTGCTTGTGGCTATATAGAAAGTTGAAAGGGGGGGTATGGTAGCGACGGATCTTGGGTTGTGTTGTTTTAGTAGATGCATGGAGAGTATTGCTCTACCGTTTTCTAGCTTGAGTTCATGAAACACCTAGCTTATCTGGTGTATTACCAATTGCAATAATATATGTTTATATTTTCTCCGAAGAGCTAGGCTATTGTCTTTAATTTAACTAACTGCAGTTTTTTTGTAAAAATATATTCAAGTCTGGTGTAATAAGAAAGAAGGCGGGACAGTATACCTACAGTATGATAATAGCTATTTAAGTAACTATATTATGTTTGTAAAGTACTACGTCAGTTCCATTTTTCTGAAATCAAAGCACGAAAATATTTCGTACAAAAATTCACTGCTAATCGAATAGATTTAATAAATAATAACTGATTTAACTTATTCTACTCATGTTTGTCTATTGAATAATTAAAATAAACATGAGACCAACTTCATTTTTCATACAACTGCATGTCATATATCATGAATCTGTGACGTCTAGTTATAGAATGATAATCGTTTTGGGTTCGGAGTACTTGAATCAGTTTTTGCCTATTACTTCACTTGATATGCATTAATTTGTAGATAATGGAAGTGAAAATAATCGATCACATAGAAATTAATTCTATTCCAATCCCAATCGGGGATATGATTTGTATAAAAAATTACCATAGTTGACTTCCAATCATCTTAGTAATTATTAAAACTCGTCGTTGCTCTCGATCGTCATTTAATGCCCCAAAAATATGAAAAAACGAGCAAGATAATCATCAATTTTTACATTAATTAAGTAATCCTTACCTAATTTTAGAGCAAGGGCGCATCTTGAAGCTTTTTAAATTCTACTTGCCTCGTGGTAATTGCGAGGTGTGGGTGCCCCTTTCGTCCCACAAAAATGTCGTAAATAACACCCTGGATACTATTTTGGATCATCATTTCCGAAGAGCAATGGGGAAAGAGTAAACAAAACAAATCAAGGAGCAAGGATGTCGTCCCAGGTTATTTCTGAGTTGAAGCTGAACTTTATACTGCTGAACTACGAAAGCGTTTGTGTTTCTGCTAGTTGCTAACGACAAAAAATAACAAGAGGTGCCGGTGTGTTCCGATCAGTCGATATTGCCCATCGCCAATATTCTGAATTAATTTATTCCTCTATGAAGTGAAATAAAACTCTGAATGAAATCAAGCAAAAGCGTAAGTACGCATAAATATCCATCTCTTCGGATTACGTTCATGCACGTGGATAAAAACGGTGTTGACCCAATGACCACATTATAAACAAGACAAGGGGGTGTCTATTTTCGAGTCAGCGTGTCCGTAATCGCATCCGGACCAATAGCCCAATTGGACCTATTCATAGGTTAGATGTGCTCGTGACATCGCGTGAGTCGCGATCCCCTCGTTCCTTACTCCAATTACCGTGCGGGGAGTCAGTGGCGACAGTGCAACAGTCGATACGAGTAAGCACTCTACCCGCTAGGCCAACTCACGTTGCAGCAGCTAGACCAATCGAATTTTCTGCGCGGAATTCACACTTGTTTAATCCGATTCGGTGATTCTCATCTTCTAAACTTGATCTTTTCTAATTCCTTCCGGTTCTTTGACTTAAAAAACCCAACTGGAAAACAATTTTAGTCAGTAAAAATTTATCAAATGGCATGATTCCCTAAGTTGGAGCTTTAATTTGAGGCAACATGATGTTATTTCTTAGTCGATGGGAGGTAGTCGTGTGTTGTTATCAACTGTAGTCTGAGACTGATGGAATTGAGTGTGTTTGGAGGGAAGTCAGCGGAACAATATTTTGCAAAACATAGTTGATAATACCCATTTTATGCCTTAAAACGCGAATTTCTAAAGAATCTGAACGTTTGGTGCGTGTACAAATTAATGGTATTTTAGAATACCTCGCCAATGCCTTTAACCGCGTTTTTGAGTTAAATTGTCAATTAAGCAGTGTTTAATCAATGCACTGGACTCGTTTTCGCTTGAAGTTCCCCTTCGCTTTGTTCGTGCTTACCTCTCGAATCGTTCGATCTTTGACTTTCACTTCATCAGGCGCTGATGGTACGTAGGCAGTTGATAAAACACAGAATGACGTCCGTTTGACTTCCGTGGGATTGAGAAATTTCAAAATAAAGAAGTCGAATTCTATGAAAACTCTTGTGATTATAAGAAATGAGCAGTCATTTCAATATTCTCCAATTATTTCGTAGTGTGCTCGGAATCATTAGGAAGAAATATATTTTGCCTTGTAATCTATTGACATTCTTAGGGGAGGCTCAATTACAATTGCCCTTTGAATCAACCGTAGTCCGCAGTAAATGACATGCTGATCATGTCATTTAAACAAAATAAGAGAAATACATGCCAGAACTAATAGATTTGATAAGGTCATTTTTTCATGAACAAGGCGTAAGAACACAAACCTAAGTGTCCTGAATCTTAATCCAATCTTTAAATTTCACTACCTTCGCTATCCATCCGTAGTTGTACCGTTGACCATAAATCTTTGAGCAGATTTTAAGGATATGAATGTAAATATAGGGAATGTAGGATTTGATTCTTTAAAATATTATATACATATTTTTTCCCCAAGCAACAAAATTTTTTCGTCCCCGAAAGGATCCAAGACGATCAAATCCCAGTTCAAATATCATAATGCAAACATGGAAAGAAAACGTCGAATACGCCATTGCTAGGAGATGATAGCGCTTATTCCATAAAATAAGATAGATATTGAGTATTTACTATGGGAAAATTACTACGTAATGATCATAGAATCACTTTTACATGTTATATCCATTTTTACCGTTGATTTTCCATCATCTCCGCTCCATTACTATTTCTTTTGCATATATATATTTTTTCTTCTATTGTGTAAATTATATTTCCAAGACCCCAAGTGAAATTCGTGCTATTGACTTCATTGGCATAGCTTGTTATTAAATGTATTACAATTTTTAACCTAGAAGAGTTTACTTGTGCAATCGAAAAAATTTTGCCTGATACCATATTTAACTCTACCATTTTTAAAACCATCATTGACGCCTCGTTCTTGTACTTTAAAATAAGACATTAGTTCTCGTGACTATGAAAAATAAGTTTACCGATGATTTAGTACTAAACCTTCGAAAAATTGAATAAGTGTCACCCGATGATTTCTCCTTTATTCTAGCCGTCTTCAGGGCTAAATTATGCTCTTCAATTCCTACTTGTCGCTAACTTGCATTTGTCTCACTCAGACTCCTCTCTCTTTATTCCCATTGGCTTTGCTTCTAGACCCTGGCTCACTGCCTTAAAGACTAGAATTCCCCTTCTTAAGTCGCATCCAATTCTGTGTTTCACTTCGTCTAAGAATTTTTGTTCTTGCTCATCATTAGCTACCGCTGGCAGTTGGCTCCTGTGGTTTCCGAACGCAAAACCCGTGCAGAAGTCAGCTTCATTAAGCGTACTGTTAACGAATTTTGTCTGCCAAAAGAATGCTCCCTACTCTGTGTGTGCATACAGTTCTGCTCGTTAGGTATTTTAATTCTACATTGTGTTGCATACATTTTACTAAAATTAATTTTGTTACATTATCTAAATGTAATTGAATTGGTGAACGGTGTAAAAAAAATTAGTCTTCCTTTTCCTCGGAATCGTCGTTCGTTTCGCACTGAATTTGGCATTTTTTTCATAGTGAGGATATAATAGTCGACCCTCCTCAATCTTCAATCTCCCATAGAACTCCGTGAAAAAATGTTGAACAAGTTCCAGGAAATTCTCGAGATATCCCTCTCATTATCATAACAAGGATTCTGAATGATGCGCTCCGCGCATTTACCAGATGATTTCACTCCTGTTTATTTTTTTTACGGTTTTCTCCGAAGCGAAATTCAGCTGCATACTTCGTCCTCGTCAACCCCCCCAACACTTCACCCTTCGTCCCCGAATCCCACCCTTCTCCCCCATTCTTTCTTATTCCTTCGGCCCTCAAATTCCCATCCGTTTCTCCCTCCAACTTCCTCGCCTCATTCCACCTCCTATCCACTTACGTCCTCTCTCTCACCTCCTCCCTCCCGCCTCACGTCTCCCCTGCACCCTGCTCTCACCCGCGTCTTTCCCCATTCTCCCCCTCTCGCGCCCAGCGAGAAGCTATCCCCCTTCTTATCTTCCCCCGAAGCCTTTTGTCTTCCCAACTCACCCTGAACCTTCGGGAGGCGCGCGATCCGAGACGACGGCAGCGGAGTTCGGGGGTGAGGGGAGAGAGAGGAGGAAAGGGGATAGAGAAAGGGGGGGGCGTGACCGCTGCTGGCGCCGTAATCGAGTTCCTCTCTACCACCTCACCCCAGCCAACCCCCGTCCTACCCTCCCAATCCTTACAATGCTTCGCAAACTCTCTCCTCCTCTACCCCCGCCATCCCGTCGTGCAATCCCCCTCCTTCAACTACACCCACCCTCCCCCACAATTGCGCAACATATCCGACGCGCCCGGAGGGGAGGAAGGGATGGTGGAGCATCCGCATCCCCTCCATCCGATCGGTCCATTCGTGCCGTGTGCCTGGGATTTCGGGATAGCCCGCACCATGGTTGGCGGGAGGGAGGAGGCGGTGGAGGGCGCTCCACTCCCTCCATCGCCTCCTCCCGTCGTAATGGGGTGATACTGCCAAACCCATCAAAACGGAAGCGGAAAGGTGAAACGCGGGGAAGAGGAGAAAAGATTCGGGGGGTTGGTGGCAGGGTCACTGCGGTGAGATATCGCCGCACAATTCGCATTCCGCTTTCCACCGTCCTTTTTATGTCGCCGTCACCAGGCGATTTGAAAACGCACGAAAACTATGTCTACCTGCTTCGGTACATTTAAAAGGCAAGGGCAGATTCTCTTTCTTGAGTCGTTTCAAATCTTTGGAAGCATACGTCTCGTTTCACGAGTCCTTCCCTAGTTAACATGGTCATATTGCTCTATCATTTTTTTCCGGGTCGCGAGTCCACTCAAATAATTGCAGGGTTTTCTGTTCTTCTTTAAAGTCCGTAATTTCCTGGCGAGCTTTGAGCGAAGGTGCGATTCAAATCCAGATATTTATGAGGTTCATGGATATTTCGAAGAAAAAACTTATCGCAGATGAACACTTAGGAAATGACCATAAAATAATCAGGGTACATTTTTCTTACCCATCTTATCTTTACACACCTCACGCTATTTGGGTTTGAACTTCACACAAAAACATTCAAAAATGTGTTTCTGATTACAATATGGTATAATTTTCAATTGTTTTTGTCTCTGATGCGTTACAATTAGATTCATTGATACACTTTAAAATTCACCTGCACTCTATGAAAAGCGACTTGTTGGAGTGGATAGGAAGAGGACTTTCGAATCACCTTTGTCATTCACCACTGTCATCGTCCAGATTCTCCAAATCATCATAGACCGCCTGGGCAGTCCTTGATTGCTTGATAAGTATTCCATGGAGCAAAGGTAGGTAGTTATTAGTCTATGAAACTAATGCTCTTCTTGGAAATGCAGAAAGCTTTAATCAATAACAGTTTTGTACCTTTATAGCTACTGATCTAAAAATGTTAATATAATTCCACATAATATAATCATTCCTTTACATTTTGAATAATTTTCATGTGGTCTAAACTGATTGTTTGGTTCCTTCTTTATTAAATGGTTACTAAACAAACTTCATTTTACTCCTTAACGGAGCAATAAACTTCAGACTTTCCTACTCTAATTTGTACTTACTTACATTATCCATCGCATGGAAGTCTCTCCTAACCCAAAAGCTCCAAATCACACTCTCTACATTCAAAACTCACTTTTCAGATTCGCGCAACATTCCACACGTACAGACAATTTTTCCATAAACTATACCCCTGCTTCTCTACTTATTACTTCTTTTATTATATTAATCCTATTTGTTAACGTCTCATCCGGCATCACTATGTACTTTTCATCTTTTTCTCAGAATCATTTTTTCCTTAAATTTTTCTGGCATCACATCTCGTTACCCTCTATGATATTTAATGTATTTCAGGGTTTTTTGTAGTAACTTTGGTTACAGTTTTAATATATATTTATCATGTGCTAACTTAGTAGCTGAAAGTAAACTTTCAGTCAACTTTTACTATCATCACTAAATCTTTCTCGTGCCTTTTCTACCGTTCCTTTGTGCAGGTTAAGATCCCAGAAAGATAGAAAACGGCTCTGTCTCACGCCCCACTTGCGATTCTCTATCTGCTTCACTTTTTGCTGACTGGTCTCAGTAGAGATTACTATTTACACGCTTATTCCCCCCCCCCCCCACCCCGATGTACTCGCACCTTCTCCAGAACTTCCCTCATCGTTGTCCTCACTCTGCCAAAACCCTTTTCGTAGCCCGCGATACATACTCCGACTGCATACATTGCGCGATACATACTACTACTGGAATCTTGTCAATCAGTGTCCTCATCACGCGCGTTCCTTTGCCATTCCTAAACCCAAATTGATCCTCACATAAGTATTCGTTGGCTCCCAACAGCACTCTTCTATTTTTAACTCCCAGTCCCACCTTTAAGAGATAAGAAATCAAACGTATATTCCAGTAGTTTTCCGATTATCTTTTTTTTTATAATTGAGAATTATATATGAATATAAATTATTTTAACCATACGCCTTCATAAATCTTATTGAATTGATGAAAATTTGATCTCATTTTTATTACCAACCATTTGATTAGTATATTTTATAATGTCTATATTTTATAATGGGTATATTTTGAAATGCTTATACTCTCTATATTTTTACTCTATTATTAATTTTTAATTTGCGTAATTATATAAAATTACAACCAACTAAACTAATATCAAAGGCAAGAATCAAACCTTAATTTACACGCTATTGTTACACATATCCATGCATATTTCAAAATAATATTTATTTCCGAGTTCATTCATTAGCAAAATGTATTGACACACAACAAAATTTACTGAAATTCAGTCAGAGATCTTTGAATAAATTTTTATCAACTTGTAAGCAAGTCTAAGAAGAGAAATTTTGAACAAGAAAAACTATGAAATTCACAAAACCTTTCCGTAAATTTTTCTAAATTTCTGAATATTTTTCTAGCCATAAAAATAGCGTCCACACAAAATTCCAATCATCTCTCCAATGTGTGCCACCCTTTAACATATATCACATTTGATAAACAGTAATCGAAATATCAGCAATTGAAATAAACACAGGTACCGCTGATACCATGATTACCAACTCCACCACTTCGAAATTCAACACAAGATCAACCTCACAAGTCTGGGCTATTGTATTCGTCACCTTGAAATTCTACGTTGACGACTTTCATCTCACATTTGCTAGCATAGATATCTAGCAAATGCTGTTTTCATAACTTCGATTTTCCAAGGAATTTATTGTGAGCAAAATTGCTTCTGTTCCCGTACAGTGAACGCAAATGCACCATAGGGCAAATCTAAGATTTGGTCGACACACAAGCGGCGCACCGCAAACGACCAAAATTTACCGACGCTCAGGTTAACGCAACAGTACTATAATCAGTCAATAGGAAGTTGACACATAGCGGCGTTGGCAAGGGTAGTGGTAGAAGAAGCGCAACAAATTTTTTGAATTCAAGAAATTTGGCTGATTTTCAGCAATTCCTTTTTTTGTTGAAAAATTTCTGCTTATTTTAATCCTAGGAACTTACTGAATTCAAGAAATTTGGCTAATTTTCAGCAATTTTGGTTTTGACTGAAAATGTCTAGATTTTGAAGTCCAGGTCTGAATGACTCATGTTTTAAATACTATATGTTTAGTTACGTGTCTGATTCAAGAACCGGATTTGTTAACCAATGACATGGCTCTCTTCTCTGACTTCCAGGATTCCCAGTCAAATGTAGATTACATAGATTTATATTTCCATGGAGGAGTGTTTAAAATTGAATATTTAATGATTAAAATGTGAAATAAAAAGTTATAATATTCTGTGTTCATTATCCAACTGAATATTAGTGAGATGATCAAGCTACCTTTTGGTACTATCGAAAAGTTACACAAAAAATAATTGAAAATCGATTAGCTAATCGATAAAAAATGAAAAATGCTTACGAAAAAATGTAACGATATAGAGAAATTTTTTCCGTTGTCACATATAGCAAGCTATTCTGTCTTTTGATAAATATGTTTGTTTTGATGTGTAGACGATGAATGTATATAATCAACTAGCTGATAACGCATTGGATTTATTTTTTATTAACTTATATTTTTGAACTAATTAAAAATATATTGTCCATAAATGTGCTTATTTTAACGTGTAAATATTTCTCAGCAAGTATTCTCTCTTATCATTCATTTTTTTCTCTGTCCTTTTAAAAGAATAGAAAGCAGCCCCATCGCAATATAAATTTATCCAATCTAGCTAGGGTCTAGGTTCCTATGACCTTTTGCATAGTTCCTTCGTGAAACTAGTGTACGGGAAAGTAAGTCTTGATTTTGGAACTGGAATGGTATTAAAAAATGACAATGAATATTCCCTACCATTTGTCACGCTTGACGTCAATGGAGGGGACTCCGACTCCGCCCACTATAGCTAATAGCATTCTGACACATTCTAGCCATCGAATTGGCAGTCAGTGAAACTTCCATTCGATTCCAAGTCGAGAAATATTATTTAATACTTCAAAACTAAACATATGTATCTGAATATAATATCTGTTATTTTTTGTCGCATATTTTTTTAGTATTCCAGTTGCAAAAGCGATCATAAATATGAGCGCTAGATGGAAATAAAGGCCAATTCCTCCCAAATTACTTTTATTATTTTTCTCGTTCTAACTTTAATCGTTGGCTACTACACCGAGTTTGCCGATCATTGTTTTACGAATATGGTCCGCATGTGCGGGCAAAATTGGCATCGGCGAGCATTTTCTCCCCTCTTCCATTGCTTCTTGTTAGTGTGTGTGGCCCTTAAGTTCCGTAAAGAATGAATCAGTAACATATAAATAGCGCAAAAATGCCTCGGAAAATCTCCTTTCTGCCATGAACACAAGGGCCTAATTCTGCGTTTCACAGCACAACTTGGGGATGTGATAGTTGCCAGGGATGTTGATCCCAGCTGTTTTCAAAAGACTTACACAATTACTATTGCATCATGTGACACCACTTCCAGACCAGAATGCAGACTTAAACACAGCGGTTTAACATGGGTTTAATTCCAAAGCTCTACTGTAGGTACAATTTGCTTCCGACGAAATTATCTATCCCTCAGATAATAATACTAACGAGATCAAAATAGTAATTTTGAACATAAATATAACAAATCTTTTCATGGTACATGTTTCTGTCCCCACGAACTCTCATCAATTCAGTTTAGGAAAGCGCTGCTTTTTATAGTTTTACGTCAGTCAAAATCACAATACAATGTCAGGAGAAGGTATTGGTATTCTCTTTCACGTAATTTTTCATTTTCATCTAGGTATTTTATTTCGTGAATGCGTAAATTGGGAACAGGATTCCACTTCTCTTTATATTATTTCATCTCTGCTCTCTCTTTCTCTTTCTATTATTTTCGTTGTCCAAATAGTTGTCGCTTTCAGTCATTTAAACTCACCGCCACAGGATAGGAATCCTAGGGAACGTTAACGAGGGCTGTGAGTCTCAATTCCACCCCGATCTCATTAAGACTAAAGACTGGAAGTGTCCCTGCTCTCAAGACCATCGTAAGATTACTAGATGCTGTGCAACTGATAAGAATAGCTGCGTCTACTCAGTCCCCGTTATTTAAGACCCTTCGGTTTCGAAGCAGTCGATTTAAGTGGACAGGAAGCTAACTCGGGTGCCATGTGATGCGTGGCCAACTCCATGCTTTACTGTAAGACATTCAATAACAATAGAATGATGAAGTGCGGACGAGAATGAAGATAACCTATGTGCAAAAGTGATAACTGAGCCCTTATTCATGCACACTAAAGACAAATTTCATCACGCCATTTACCACTTCCAAAGGTGATAGAAATGGAAAGCTGAATAGCTCTAGCTTCTACATCAATATGCTTCCCGCTTATAATTCAGCCAATTCTATTTTCTTTAGTTAAGGTCAAAATTTTATCGACATGTATAAATGTAAATAATGTGCTAAACTTTATTAATTCAAAAGTGTATTGGAATTTAATATTTGGTGCATAACTTCGTTTTAAGAGAGCTAATTTCGTCATGTTTAAGAATATTTAATCCATGACTTTAAATTGAAGAGTTATGATCACCTAATGACCTTTAAACACTTACTTTTATGGTATAATGAAAATGGCGAACTTCCATCAAAAATGCTAACTTACGTTTTCTTTCTTATGTATTTTTTTAATTCGTAACTGAATTTCACGAAAATATTTTCAGGTGCACATAAAATTGTAATGTTTTTTAATCTCATTTTTACCCTCTGAAATTTTTGCACTCAAATGGTTTGCTTTGGTTAATGAACGTGCTGTCACATCCAAATTCTTTTATTTGTGGTGAATTCCTAAAGTTTGTATGCATAAAATATTCTGGAAGTATTTTAACGTTCGTGCGAGACCTATTATTAGAAAAAATTGGGGATAGTCAATTTGATTTACTCCACTTATTACTTAGACAGCAGTATTGGGAATACGTTCAGCGATAATTGAATTACAGTAATAAACTCCTATTAATGTGAAGATATTATTATTGCAATCGAATGTGTAACAGTTTTTCGTCTGAGATGCTCACAACTATTTTACATTGCGGTCGATACACAATGATTTAAATGAATCGATAGACAGCCATGTCGACTGAACCGCGTCGCTCTCATTGGTTGTGATGCAATATCTGCTGTCCTAACCTTCCTTGGAACTCAGTTCCTTATCCCATTGGAAAATGTCCAATAGATATAATTACTACACCCTGTCGATTCTTCGGCGTAAATCTTCTGGAGAAGTTTAGATGAACTACATGGCGAGACAGGCTTGTGAGATGCTCAATGTTCCAGGATATTCTTAATGCCGGGGATATGATAATGAATTTGTACTACAATTATTGAATAAATTACGTCAGGATGAACTTTTTCAGCTTACACTTTAACAGCATGCATTAATCTCCACATAAATTAATTTGCTGACATGTTGAAAACGCATTCAATAAATTAATATTGTTAACAATAGCGATGCTTTGGATACTTGTTTGAAAAAATTATATTTTTCTATGAACCACATGTGTGTCTCGAATTTTCACGCATATCACGAGTTTGAAATACTCCCGCACAAAACATCCTCGAGTAAAGAGGATTGAGAAGTCGTCAGATGAATATGTGCGGTAAACCTTAATAAAACAATAGTCTAATTGATCTACCTGGCCTAAAACACTAGGCTTGATAAAAATAAATACTTTTAAACATGTCAAAAACTTGCAATCCTAAGTCTAGTACTGTTTAGGGAAATTCACACGAAGAATATGCAGTTACTCTGGGAAAATTGTATTTACTCTAGCGTATTTAAAAAGGACAGCGGAAAAAAGTAAAGTAGATCTTTTTTCTGTATTATTTCGACGTCACACTAAAACTATCTCTATCATAACGAAGCACTTTCACTAGCTGTGACGGCAGCAACAATGATAAATTTGGAATAATCAAATATCAAAAAATTGAAATGGGACGGTTCGTCAGGATGACAGTATACTTTATAATGTTTCATAACTGGTTTCATGGCTTTAGGATTTCACATTATCTATTAAAAGATAAGTTTTTCTCGCTATTTACTTGTATATGAGACTTGTGCTCTCATTTCTTATGTTAATATTTTATGAATTTACTTTGGAATATAAGGCAAAGCAAACCTAGATGTATCGCAGAAATTTTAAGACAATTTAATAGAGTCGCTATTAGAAATAAGTAGCAGTTACCGTGATTACTGTAGGCCATTTTTGAAAAAAAAATGAAAATGTACTTCCCAAACCTTAGCCATGAAAACTAGCGCCGTATTTCATTCAAAAAAATATATCAATTGAAGTTAGGTTTTGGTTGGTCGGTAACGTCTACTGCGTTCCACTTAGCACGGCCTTACGTATATCAGCTAAGAAAAGCTAAGGAAACTATTATACTTATTCTATACACTGGATGTTACAATTAGGTGAGTGTATAACTGTGAATTTTTGGGTCATATGAGCTAGATGTGAATTAATAACACCCGAAATCTCTTGTCTGATTTCACTTTATGGCAGCCCCGTGGAGAACTCATGTTTAATTCACTCGCCTTCTAGTTGGAAGTCTGGGGATCGAACCTGCACCCGGAGGAATATAATGATGTAGCGTAATTTTTTTAATAGCTGAATAACCGTGTAAACTGACCTAATCTCTGAGCCACTTTCCCATGTCAGTTTTCTGTTTCGTGGTATCCTGATAAAATGAAAAATGAAGAAATGAGCCTAAATGTTCCTAACACCATCACTGAGTCATTAGGCTGAATGTCAGTTACCTTTCCACTTCGAATATTATCCATTGCTGTCGATGGTAAGTAAATGTTTCAAAATATTCGTTTAAACGGAAATTACTTTTAATTTGGTATCCTTTAAGGCGTCTTGCTTTCGCGTTTCGGATGCAAAAGAGTGGGCTTATCCCTTTCCCGCGTGAGGTTACGGCACCGCGGCACATTGTTTTTGTGGTTACTCAGAGAGACGCTCTAAGCCAGGCCGAGAGCCACACTTCACTCATCCACGCCTGAGCGGCAGCGTGCGTGCCTCTGGATGAAATACAAGGGAGGAATGCTTTCACTCGGGTGGGCTCCTTAATATGCCGCCCACGATCGGAGGGAAAGACACTTCCGGAGGCTTAACCACGACCTCGCCACCTTGAGGAGGGTCCGCATCTCGTCCGGAAAACGTTGACATGGAAAACTTGCTCCGTTCCCAAGAAAAAGCGAGATGAGTGAGCTGCCTCTGCCGCTTTCACTCTCAGCGGCCTCTGTCGCCGCCTCCCCCTTTGGCCGCAGGAGTAATTGCCCGAGAGCTGGAATCATGCCGCCGGATGAACTCATCGCGGTCCGTTCTGACCGCCGTAAATTCAGGGAGCCCCTCCACAGATCAAGCGTTCCTAGGGGCGCATCCGCATAGAAGGCGCGAATGGAGAGGAGGGGTTGGACCAGCTAATGGATGCAATTGCGTCCACGACTCCGCGGGGCGAGTTAGTAGCGGTGCCTTTTCGTCGTTTTCGTCGGGAAACTTTCGCATAATAATTTTAGAGTGAGAATTCGATGGTTCAAACATTAAGGGCAATATGGGTCAAAATAATATGACAGAAGACATAAATTTGGGAATACGCAAAGTCTAAACACTGATCGGAAAGCATTTCGTGGAAACCAATGGAAAGAAAAATTAAAGTAAAAAATTACCAAAAATGAACTTGGGACATAATTTTTTATTGGACTAAATATTTCACAATACATGCTCAGAATTCGACGTAAGATTCCGTAGTACTGGAACAAAACAAAATTATGTGACTCATAAAGTTTTTTCAACCATTTAAAATAATGCCAAAAACATTCTGTAGGTAATCTGATATTGCTTAGCAAGTTTATGCGTGAATCATAAATTCGCCGCACTCGAATTTTCAAAAATCCATACATTACTTAGGATTATAGTATTTGATATATATATATCTTTTTCCCAATTATCAGTTCCCATTTTACTCTCATAGTTCATCAATAAACACGAGCATTCTTGCCTATAGAATCATTACCTTTAGTCCAACTCTCCCTTAAACGCATCCTTATAACAGAACGACGGTTAAATGTAATTTATTTGTCTTTCTCAAGCGAGAATGGCCGGGGCGAAAAGTTTTTGAATTTAGGCATTGGCTACAGTGCAAATTTATCTGGGAGAGAGGCTAAGCACGGTAATGACTACACCATTATTTTTTCAGAACCCGCACCCAATTATAAGGTTTTGCTTTGGGCTTCGGATAAGTTTGAACCCAATTATTAAGACCTCCAAAAATTACCAAAACAATATTAATATACGAGTAGAAATGAAAATTATTTTGATTCATCTATGCAACTTTGAACAAAATTGTTTTGATGATTTCCCTCTAATGAGTAAACTAAATTAAATTGTTGAAATCCACTATATGAGCTTGAAGTGAAACAGTACACACCATATCTTGATATTTATAGCACTCTTTAACATCTGAATCCACAAGGTGCAATATCGTATTGAGGATGAAATCAGACATTCTCAGTTCAGTATCCGTTTCTATAACTTGGCACCATTCGAAGTCGCCATAACACGGGGTAAGTTGATTATCAAATTACTCATCAAGTAATTAATACAACTGAGCAGTCGAATTTTAAACAATCATGAGTAGCGCCTGTGAAACTCTCATTGGCTCTTGTCCCCTTTTATGCTTTTTTTTCGGGTTGTCTAACAGTGAATGTAATACTTTATATCGATTATTGATGGTATTTATATATATGGCATATATATGGTTTATTTATATATATAGCATTTGTATATATATATACATATATATATATATATATATATATATATATATATATATATACATGTCAAATAAATGCATTGCAAGCCTAACATATAATTTTGCTCTCTTCGTATTCCCAATCAAAATATATAAAACATGGGTGAAAACATTTATATATATATTTTTTAAATCTACCGGTAAAGTTAGGTTTGGGATGGACACAACTACCAAATAGATATTTTGTTACCTAAGAAAACACCATCCAGCAACCCACTCTACATCAAGTCCCTCCTCATCTGTGAGTACTTACTTCCTCACTTCATCCCGTCCAACATTCCTATCCTATGCGTGCCCTTTCCTCGTCTGCCTAACATTCTCCCCTCTATTACAGTTTTCAACATCCCTCTGCCCATTAATACGCCCTTCATCCATTTTTCCTGCCTCCATAGGATTTCTCCCAACAAACCCCTCTCCTCACTCACCATACCTAGTACTTCCATATTTGTTTTCCTTTCGGTCCATTTCACCTTCTCCATCCTTTTAGGGAGGCTTTTAAAATGAGGGTGTGAACCCTCATTTTAAAAGCCTCCAAATCTACTGCTATCATTCAGCTTCAGTGGCCACGTTTCCGCGCCGTACCACGCTCCAAATCCAAGTTTTAACAAGTATTTTCTTAACATCCTTACTCAGCGTCCTCGTCATCAACTCCTTCCTCCTTCTGAAAGACTTTGCCTAGCGCAATTCTTCTCCTTACGTTCCTATTACTTTGACCGTGTTGGTCCAAAACACTTCCGAGATACGTAAACTGTTCTACCTGGTCTAGTTTTTGCCCTCCTATTTTAATGTTTAGCTTAGCCTTTTTCTTTCTGTAAAATCGCATAGCCTTTATTTTATTAGTATTGATTCTCATCCCATATCTATTGTATTAAGTTTCCAATTCGCTCAGCAAAGTTTGCAACCCCTTGGCTGACTAACAAATTAGAGCTTGGTCACCAGCTCTAAATGATTTTAGCAAACCTAACTGATTTTTTGTATTCTTCTCCTACTTCCAGTTCTTCCCATGCCTCTTTAATCATTTCCTCTGCATACAGGTTGAACAGCAACGGTGATAATCGGCAACCCCGCCTTAGACCTCTTCCTAACACTGCCCAACCGGACTCCCCGTTCCCCACTAGCACTTGAGCAGTCTGAGACATGTACAGGTTGCGGATTAGCCTCCTATCCCTCCAATCTATTCCTATTTTCTGCAATATACTCATTATTTTTTCCCAATTCACTCTATCAAACGCTTTTTCGAAATCTACGAAACAGGCAAATACATCCTAATTGCATTTTATATCCCTCTCGATTATTGATCTCATTACTGCAACGGCATCACGTGCGCCTCTCCCCTTCCTAAACCCAAACTGATCATCCCTTAAGTAATCATTTGCCCTACTCTCTATCCTTTTGTTGGTGATCCTGAGAACCACTTTAGCTGCGTGGGATATCAAACTTATTGCTCTGTAGTCCTCACATGCTATAGCCGTTACCTTTTTCGGGATATGAACTAACACTGATCTCACAAAGTCTTCCGGCCAGTTTCCTTCCTTATAGATGCTAAGAATCAGTCCACAAAGCCTCTTCCTTCCATATTTGCCTACACTTTTTAGTAGTTCCGCAGCAATGTTGTCTACCCTAACGGCCTTATTTACCCTCATCTCCCTTGAAGCCCTTTCTATATCATCGTCGAGTATGCCTGGACCTAAGTTATCTTCCTCTACGTCATGTTCCTTTTCCATGTCTAACTTTGTTGGCCTAAGTTCTTTACCATACAGTTCTTCTACATATTCCTTCTATCTCTCTTGGATCTTTTATATACCAACTATTATCTTACCCGACTTATCTCTAGATGTTAACACAGATCTCCCCTTCTTACTTCTTTATAGTGATAAAACCTTGCTGTATAGCGCCCCAATTTCATCCTTCCTCTGCAAACTTTCCATATCCTCGCATTGCGTCTTCCACCATGCTCATTTTTCTTTATTTTACTTTATTTATATTATGTATATAAACATAAATGTTTTCACCCGTTTTTATATATTTTAATGAAAAATACGAATGGAGTAAAATGATACGTATGCGAGGCTTGCAATACATTTGACAAAAACAGAATTATGTTACCATAACGCACTCATCAATATTTGCGAATGGCCTAGAATCGGAATAAATGAACTTTTTCATGCATATATTATATTCTGCCATACTGTTATGTTATTAGGTACTGCTAGATTTTGATTATATCTTTTCGTGGATAAGGTGAGAAGAATAAATTTAAGGGTCGTTTTCTCAACAAATTTCTATCTTTTTGAGGAAGTAGTTGGATACTGTGATACCATAATATATCAGTGATCATTCTAGCGAGGCCATATGCATACGCGCATGCATAAGTTCCGTGGATAAATACTACTTCATCTGTAGTATAAGTTTCCCTTAGCGATCTTACGTTAATGTCAAAAATGATTTAATTTTATTTGGCAGAATCTTTGAAATAGCTTAAAACCCAACCTGATGACCCTGAAGCATCTATAGAGTAAAGGCAGGGCTGTCCTGGAGGTACATGAAATCATACAACTCAAAGAAAGGCCACAGTTAAATTTATTTTTTTTAATTTTTTTGCCCATCCTAATGACAAAAATGTTTTCGTGCTATAGCAACACCATTCATCTCAGAATTTAATCTCTTTGCATCAGTATAGAGGAATGGCATACTTTCAAAACCTTAGGTCATGAACGGAAAAGAGAAAAATCTAATATCGCTCTGTGATGAGACACAAGATCTTCAAAACACGGTGTCCTTCAAAATACAGCTGAGACTTTTTGTGCCCTGGGGAAAAGAAAATAATCCTCCTCCCCGAAAAAATTTCAGAGAAAAGATTTTAATCTTAGTTGATTTTCGCTTAATCCCGAGCTCCTCCGACCATGGCTCTGCCAAATCGATTAAAAAACTCGTAATCAATAATATTTTCACAAATACTCGCCGAGTATCCCAGACGCCCACACTGAGTATCGTAATGTGGCGATCATCTGGCATCGTCTCTCACCACGCGCGTCAGTGCCGCACGTCGAATCTGTCTTCGTTGCAAGTGGGTCTATAGGCCAGCGGCTGAGGTATTCGGTCCTTAGTAAGGCTCTATCCCCGGCTGCTATGCGCCCCATTGGGGGTGGAAGTATAGGGAATGGGTCGCGGGTTGTGGGGAGGGGGGAATGAAAGGGGTCCACGGGGCTGGCGGAGGAAGAGGAGAAGCGAGGAGAATAGGAAGGGGGCGTGCAGACTAAGGGAGACGCGCCGGCGCTCCGGTGCGGGGGATAAACTAGAGCTCCCGAAAAACTATCCCCTCGCCCGATGATATCCTCCCGGCGGCGGCTGCCACTACGGGAATAGATCCTCCCCCTCCCGGTCCACCCTGACTAACTTCCAAGCCCATCTCCCACCCCCTCCTCTCCTCCACCAACACCACCTCCGCCTCAATCCACCTCACCACACTTTCCGAACACCCATCCCCACTACCCACACCCTCATCCCTTCTCCCAGCGCACCTCTAACCTCATCTCTTTCCCAACCCCCTCTCGCCTTTCCTCCCACACATACGCAACCCTCTATTTCTCTCGCCATCCCCCAAGCACGACTCTCCCCTCGCAATAATCTACCCCCCCATGATAACAATCCACCTCCAGAAGCACCCAATTATTTCCCCCTCTCCTCATCGCCGATAGTTCCAACTCCACCCTGCCCTCCCCCTCGTTTACCGCCATCCATGACCTCTCCCTCCCTCATGGAGATTGCCGCCGCGCCCTCTTCCTATGACCGGTCCGTTTCCGCCTCGTTCCGGTGTCGTTCACAATCTCCCTCCCGGTGAGCGGTGTGAAAACAAAACACGGAGCGATGGGTATGTCTGATCCGAGCGTGGAAAGAAAAATGTCTCCCCGAAGTGTGTTCAAGGGGTTTCCCCACGGCGATGGGGGCGAGAGATGTGGATAGGTCTTCTCCCTCTTCGCGAAACGTGACCAAGAGCTGATTGGGTGTGGGACGTGAAAGAGCTTCGAGACACCAGGCGTTTCTCAACGCTACAAGTCAACTTACGCGTCCTCTGAAAACAGTCTAAAATTTAATATAAAACGTATACTGTTCAATTGAGGAAAGTAAGAAGGGATGCGCCATCCGAATAATTTAATGTGCAAATCACAAGGACTCGCATACTAGCTCGTAGATTTGTGAAATGGTCACCAGAAGACCAGAGTTATTGAACCGGATCCATACGCTCTTTCAATAAATGCCGGTGTTTTAAATGCCATTTTCTTGTAATACAAGCGGAAAACAGCGTGTAAATCGTGTATGCATTTCACTAATCTAAAATCGAAGCGCAGATACATCGGGGGAAGTCACGGAGGGATATAGTAAGTAGGAAGTCACTTGTCTGAATGGAAGTTGATTCGGGAAAAATGAATCGGTTATGTTGTTGCTTTTGGCGCCTGTGTAGAAATTGTAGTCCTGCAAGTTATTTTTCGTTGGACCTAAAAACCCCATTTGTAATGAAATGAACTTTTTCATTTCATGAAATGCATTGTGAGACATTTCCCCATCACTTCGCCTAACTTGATGATGGTATCGACAGCAGACGTTTCTCCAGTAATCGGAAAATATACAGCGGGCTAATAATTGAGTAAACTAACATGATTAGTGATGATTTTATCGTGGCGAAAAAAAAGTTCTTTATGTGAAATTAAATAGCGACGACCTAAGTTGTCATTAGTCTGCACTATTGTAATGTCCTTGTTGATAATAAACATGTAACTAAGTCTCAATAATTCTGTCAAGCGGTGATTTATTGCGGCAAAATGATTTGTCATTGGCTAAGCACTAAAGAGAAAGGGTTATAAATAGAGACCTAGTTTAATAGACTTGAGAAATCTTGAAATAATAGTTAAAAGAATCTTAGGCGGAACGCTGAAGTTCAGATAGGTTCGAGGTTATAATAGTAGTTCTAAAGTAGAAAAAGAACGGATTGCGAAACAAGATTAATTGATCAATGGGATCTGTTATTTTAGTGTCTTTCAACAAAAATCTGCAAAAAAGCAATGTAACTCTAGAGTAATTTTATGATATGCATAAAAATTAGACCAAGTTTTTGCAAAGGATGCTTCGGGAATTGATCAGAAGTAAAATGATATAGGAAATATTAAAAACATTGTTGTTGAAAGATAGCTTAAATTTTAAAATTTTTTAATGGCATTAAATATTTAAGTTAATATTAACGACTATTGTTATATCGTTAACAGAAATAACAGTGAGGTGGATAAGTAAAATAAGCACAAAATTATCATCGCCCAAGGGAGAAAGAAATTTAATATGAAATGAAATTACTGTAAGGTTATTACTCATATTTTATGGCATTTTTATTGCATTTAAGATTAACAATTTTATGGACTCGTGCAATGTCGATTCAGTAAAATCGATGATTAACGCGCATGGCATGCATAATGGATTCCGAGCTCACAATGACTGTCAGAAACTAATAAAAGTATGTAAAGTTTAAAGTTCATTATTGATTCTTTAACTCTCCGGTGTCTGCGCGCCTGACGTAATTGTACTAATTACTTTTTTTGGAACTCAGAAAACCTATAGTAACGCTACACTTTATCGTGAAAGTTTAGAACTTCAAGGTTTCTTAAGATTTTTGAACTTAGGATCCTTCGGCCATTGTCCCTCCATAATTTTGGATGCCTAAGCATTGCACTTAATGGCTCAAGGAAATATTTATGTTTTCTTGCCTCAGTACCTCTGAAGCCTCTTTTAATGCGTGTTCTTGTTAGTATCATTTTAATTTATTATAACGCTAGAAGTTCCCTGTTCCTTGCCTGGCAAAGATTCAATCTGCATGAGGGACGAGGTTGTTTTTTATAGCAGCGAAGCGGGGAGGTAAAAGCCTCTGCCGTGATTTAGCTTCGCAACAAAGATTAGGAATATCTACCATAGTCCTGTGGACAAGGTCATGCAATGTTTTTCAAATATAGGAATGACTGCTCTCTTTTTTTTTCAGTTATGTGCTTCGTGAAATTTTGGAAATGTGCACGAAATAGTACTCGGATACATATTTGCACTCATACTGAGTTATCTCTGTAATACAAATAAATTAGTTCAGCACTCGCGTTGCTCGTTTTATATGGGCGAAAGTTGCCAAGACTGAGTGCTGGTGAAGTGTTTCTCTTACAATTAGCTCAACTAAAAATACATTGCAACCAACCTAATTGGGGCGTGTAACCGTTGCTGTGCAACGGTTACACGCCCCAGTTAATTGATCGTTTATACCAGAGTAAAAGGAAAAAACTAAGCACGCTGTTAATATATGGTTTAAATCATAATGTTTTCTCAGAAGCCAAGTGGCGCAGGCTTACCTTCCTAGGACAGTTGTCTCTCTCGGTCGCTAAAGTGTTACCAAAAAAACGGATAAAGCCAGCCTTTTACAATAGACGCAACTTGCGAAACATCCTCGCAAATAACAAAGACGAAATCCCAAAATCGGAAAGGAGCGGAGTGTACAAGCTAACCTGTGAATGCTCCGCCGTCTACGTAGGTCAGACGGGAAGGAAGTTCCGAGAACGAGTGAAGGAGCACCAGGCCTGCCTGAAGAACGGTAATGGAAAATCTCAATTTGCCAAGCATTTGATTGACCAGAACCATAAAAGTGATTTTAGCGTGGAGTTTCTCCATTTCGAAAGAAAAGGCCCCCGGTTGGACATTTTGGAAAATATGGAGATATTGGAAAGAGCGAATTCTACCTGTAATATTGTGAACGACGTGCTATGTAACTCCCGGTCACCCCTCCTCAACCTTAAACTCCCAAACTCTTTGTCCTATCTCCACTAACCCCAAGGCGGACCCCCGCCAGGCAACCCTTTCCCTACCATGCTTCCTTAACCTCCCCCACCCCTCCCTCCCCCCCCCGGAGGCTAACCTTGACTCCTCCTTCACAGTAATACCCCAATCCCGCTCCTTTCCCTCCCCCATTATCTCCTCTTCCTTTCTTACATCCATACACCCACCCCCCACCTCCCCATTCCTTCTGTTATATAAAGAAAGATTTTGGCCTGTATTTCACCTGAAGATGACGCTGAGCGTCGAAACCTAGGTCGTGAATAAATATTTTATGTGGAAAAACCAAGTTTTCTTTTTCAATATACATTGCAATATTTTAATGAGCCTTATATAAAACGAAAACCTTATGAAATCGTGAACCTGATTTCATTAACTCATCTCATTCAAATGGAAAAAGTAATAGCTAATCATGTAACTAGTGAACCCAATAGTTTATTTCGAATAATGCATGTGGAAATTAGTATAAAATCAATGAAAAATATAGGGCTTTAACAAATATGGTTTGTATAGGTGCCCATCATATACCCAAAAAAACTAAACGCAGATCTAATGATCTGCGTTTAGTTTTTGACAATAATTTGTCCACCATCTCAAGTACATCTCAATGAAATATTGACGGAAAGTATATGTATTGATTTTTCTAACCACAGATCAATTCGACTAAAATTCCGTGCATGCAGTATCGAGAAAAACTCATTGAAAATTTAGAGATTGGATTTTGGTGTTGTTATATTTATGCCATGCGAAGAACTGAAATTAAATAAATGCAGGGCATATAAGCGTTTAGGCTAAATGAAGTATCCGCGATGTGCACTGTAAAATAGTATTTAGGAGCCTCCTAAAGCCTACCTTAAATAGCTATGTAATTATGTGATTTATGGTGAAAACTTATGCAGAAAGCATAATTTCATTGAACACACCTGTCGTAAAAAATTCTGACTGTATCAATTGTTAAACTGGACCCAAGTTTATTGAAAGTAATATTTAAAGGACTTGGGTGTAAATATAGAGAAAAAATGATGAGTCGTGATCAGTCATGATGAGTCATGGGATGAGAAAACAATTATGACAGTGGTAGAAAAAAGAATTAAACAAGATCCTCGGAAATGAGTTCAAAGAAAATGCCAAGTGAACTTGGAAAAGAAATGGCGAGTTAATTAAGGGTATTTGGAAGAAAAACCTTTTCATTGAATTTCAATAATTAAATGGTAACATGAGATAAGGAAATTAGGAAATTCATGCAATTACAAAATGTTTTTGTAATTTATCTTTTATAAATAAATTAAACTTTGCTCTACTCTCTATTTCCAAAGTATTACAGTCGCACACTGTATTTATCTCAAAAGTTAAAAACATATACGACCTTTATTACAAATCATATCTACTTCTTTTTTTCACATAGATTATTGACTCCGAGTCAAATTTGCAGTTATAAAAATATTTTCATAATATTATTATTTTTTCATATTTTTTTGCGTTTTTCTTCGGTAATGTTTAACTATTCATTCAACGCATCAATTATAGTAGTATTTTTTTACCATGCATAGGGAGATGATTTTTTTACATTTTTGGAACAAGAAAAATTAAGCAAACGATCAAACTACCCCAGAAAACCTTAGCTGTATTAGAGTATATTAATGCTCAACTAACTACAATCTTAGAGTCTCCAAGTACCATATACGAGGGCATATGGCATCGACACTGGGTATGGTACACAGAGACATCCAGCGTCGCGAGAGACCACTTACGATGAGTGAAACCAAAATGGTGGTGAATTATGATGAACGTGTTTGTATTTCAATTAATTACGTAATATCATAGCATTTTGAGTATTTTCTTCTCAGAATTATATAATATAAGTATGTTTTAGCATACATTTGATTGATAATGATGACTCAAAATTATCATATTTGGTAAGTAGTCACTGGATTTCATCAGGGTTGGTTCATGGTTAAAACATACGAGGATGGTTTTTTTTTGTTGTTTTCTCTGATTCATCCACACAAATCCAAGCATACCTCTAGAATAGACTATCAATTTCCGACAAATGAACCATACGAGTAGATGGGCTGTGGGTCTGTATGTACGCGGTATAGAAGTAGTATTTTTTCACCGCGTTACCTATTACCACCTCCGCGGTACATAGGTTTATCCACGGGACATAGTTCGGCAACATTTGTGACAGTGCCGTGGGCTTTCATTAGACAAAAAAATACTTAATCGCTGAGAAAAGTACTGAGGTGTAGATAAAGACTGATGAAATTTGTCGGTAATAGATGATAGGTTTACTTAACAAAAAGCTGCTTGAACTAGGTTCGATATTCAATGTAAATTAGCAATCCTGTTTTACTTAATGAAATGATTCCTGTCTCAAAAACGCTAACAATTCATTAATGTTTGTTAGATTGGGACGGAATTCAAGATGTTTTCCTTTTTTGTACAATCTATGTCTTTCTTGTCCCATTTCTATCCGAGGGTGTGAGCATATTTATCCTCATTGTGCTGTTTTTAAGGCTCCATTCGAATTTTCATACTTGCAATTTATTTCCTGATTCATCAGCAATACCAGGCTTAGGTATAAAATGCATGATTTAGGAGGTATATGTGAGGTACACTCTGTTTTGTTGGTATTAATATTCATATAACCTTAACTTTATATAACCTTCTATACTATTTATATAACTTTTTTTTTCTATATAACCTTAACCTTAAATTTATTTATATATAACCTTATTATATTTATTTACATAACCTTAACTTCATATAACCTTATATAATTTTCCATCACTGCGATGTATCATATGCTTCCACCACTTCAATCAGTCGGACATAAAATACTTTTTCTATTTTTTAATCTAAGGTTGGTTTTGACAGATGAGGGTGGAACTCGCCTGGAACGATGCCTTATAACCTGTGAAATTCACTTATTTTAATCGGTCCTTCGCCACCTGCGACTTCCCATCAAGTTCTGGTATCAGGTCATCACACCGCTTGAAATTTTTATAGGGTTTTCTAATGTAAAAATTCGGGATACAATAATTTTCCCACTTTTATCTTACGTGTATTTTTTACCTCTCATGGAGCATGGTGGCTAAGGAGATTACTTCCAATTTTTTTCTTAGTGTTGCACAATGTTTCACAACTTAGCGACAATACTTGTTCACAGGATACTTACTCTTTGCTACTTTCTATACTTAAAACTTGGATAATTACTAGGACAAATTTGTTTCCTTATAATGATGTGTGCGATCGAATTTCCAGTTTGTTTTTCATAGCGCACGACAAACTGAACCATACACATATTATGCTATACATTCTTAAAGTCTACTTGAAATCCAGGGTTGGCTAATACTCCACCTTCTCGTGTGTATTACGAAAGCTCCGAGTGAATGACAATGCATCAGCAAAAACAACCATAGATTTTGTATCATGTAATCGTAACCTCATCCTATCTCTTATGTCCTTGTGAAGATATGAGTTGCATTCCAACACAGTTGAAAATGTTCTATAATTTTGTATTATTAGCAAAATACTTTGGTTGATGAAAAATAATGTGACCATAGTAAACTGCAGGCATCGTGCCCTGTGTAAAAAAGTTACATGAAGACGTTCATCCGTTTTTAAACTTTTCCATTAATGCGTAGCATTAACCAAATTGAGTGATGACGTCATAAGTGTACATTTGAAGCTTCATTGTAATGTGAAGCGCTGGTCAAAGCAGAAGGCCTGCGTAGAATTAGTGTTATTTGGTTGCGGAAGCTTGAAAGGTATTTTGCTCAATTATTTGATCTCTAACTGCTCTGGCAGCCGACACCCAGTCACTTCCTCAAAGTAAACTCCGTGTCGTGACAAATAGACCATCCATGCGCGGATTAGGGTTCCTACCTGTGACAGAAAAACTGCCCACAGGATGTAAGACCTTCTCGACCGATCGGTCTCTGTTGAAATAATCGAGGTAGGTAATCCATGCTTGCATGTAACTAAATACAAATGATGGGATTGTTTACTGATTAAATCTTCATGCAATTAATTCCTTCGCGTTTTGTGTACCCAAATAGTGTTGGTAAAATTTGTAAATATATAGGCACATACTTATGATAATAATTCCATTATATAATTATTCACATTCATTATACATTTCCATAAAAACTAATCACATTGCATCGTCTCTCGGGTAGGAATAATCTCACCTTCCAGCCATTCCGAACTCCATATCATTTTTACCGTTGCGCTCGGTCATCTAGCTTCCTAAATAACTTTATGCAAATATGATCGAAGGCAAATCAATGAGTCAAATCTCGATTGACACCTCAGTATTAATATCGGCAATGCTTTTTAACGTTAGACTTTCATTAACGAATAGCTGACAGCTCCAAATTATGCTGCTACCGGAAAAGTTTCGCTCCAAATCATGTTTTTTTATATTTATTTCGTTAGTTTATTAACGTTTTTCTTTCACGGTTTACCTCCAGTTTATTTTTGCTTACTTAGCCATTCCTAATGAATATTCTTCCATTTTCTTCGTGTCATTTTGGTAAAGAATGTCGTCTTTGAAAGGTATCTTAAGGATTTCTTCCATTACACTCTCTTTTCCTAGCCAACCAATCTTCACATTTTGATTTAATCCTCATCGGGAAAAATTATAATAAGCAATGCCCGTGCGCAACTAAAAACATCTTCTGGGTATTTAATGTCGGACAGTTGGCAATTTCGCTGGATAAGTTTCAGTTTTGATCCATCGCGACAAATCAAAGATGTGCTCGTTTACTACCGCTATTATTCACGATAGGGTTCTAATTACTGGGTTAATAGCCACCCCAGCAATAGCTCCATAAAATTCACGGACTGGATGACACAAAGGTGAAGCCCTCCAACGGCGCTGACTTAGCTCCAGAGACTTGACAAATCATACAACCATCTCTACTAGCTCCTCTCGCTTCTCCTCCCTGCCTCACGCCAACCCTCCCATGTCCCTCCTGGCGCTTCCCCACTCTAAGCCCACGTGCTCCCATCCGCACGCGTAAATCCTCCTTCCTTTGTTCTATTCTGATTGCGGCGAATGCCTCTCTACCGTAATAGCCACGGTAAGGCATTCGAGGCCAAAGCCTTTGATGTTCAGGCAAGAGAAAAACACGTGCATGAAAGTTTGGTCAACTCGTAATTTCTTTCTTGAGGGTATTCCACCCATTTCTTTGTTTCTTATCTTAATTCATGGACGTATGAACCATTGGTCGTCAGCAACTGGCGCAGATTAAGAAAATATCGCTAAACCGTTTGAAAATTCAAAATATTTTCATAAATGTACGAAGTGTGACTAACTGCTCATGGATGACTGACTTCCATTGATGGTATACTTGGGATACCACTGCAAATCTTAATTCTATGATGCCCGAAAGCTTCTGCCATTAACTATTGCAGTAAGAGTCAGGTATTATTTAATAGTCAAGGTAAAGGATTTCTACCATAGCAAGCATATCAGCTGATGTTATTAGTAGTTACGTATACACTGGACGCATAGGATTATCTCATGCAGCAGAGCATTCGGTCGCCACCCCACGACATTTATCCAACATTCCCTCGTTATATCTTTCTGTTATGTTAGGAGAATCGAAGAAAGAACGTTTCTGAAGTAGTGGCCATATAGGTCGAGCTTTTGACCCCCCAGAGACTTTCATGAAAACCAAATGGCATCATGAGGAATAAAACTGACCCGCCCTAATTTGAATTTGCGAATTTAAGACACCGAGGGCTTTGTAGGAGGAGGCTGGCACTATCCCCCGAGTCAATTTCAGCCAGAGTAAGTTCTCAGTGTTTTTTACTGCATTATACCGCCGCAGTTTAAAATAAGATTAAATATTCTAATATCTCATTTTTATCAGAAGATTAATCATCAGTTTCTGAAATTTAATATTCTTTGTCGTGTGAAGACTCATTATCTTTTAATGCAACAATTTCAGAGCGTAAAAATCATTCGCCTTGACTGGGACTCGAACCCAGATCCCTCAATATCCGGTCGAGTGCTTTAGCCACTTAAGCTACCGAGGCGTCCTCTTAAACTCTGAAATTTTGGGGCTTTTAAAGGAACTAGATGTTATGACGAAATACCGTACATACAATGTCACATGCATTCGTAGTCGTGCGCGAGGCGCCACTGTCCACGAGGTTAAAAGCCAACTTTAAACACGTATGGTGTTTTCCCTTTGACAAATTCCAAAGAAACTGCGGGAGATGCCGCAACAGTAACTTTTAACGGAGTCATCCGCTAATGTGCATTTTAATGCAACAATTTCAGAGCGTAAAAATCATTCGCCTTGACTGGGACTCGAACCCAGATCCCTCAATATCCGGTCGAGTGCTTTAGCCACTTAAGCTACCGAGGCGTCCTCTTAAACTCTGAAATTTTGGGGCTTTTAAAGGAACTAGATGTTATGACGAAATACCGTACATACAATGTCACATGCATTCGTAGTCGTGCGCGAGGCGCCACTGTCCACGAGGTTAAAAGCCAACTTTAAACACGTATGGTGTTTTCCCTTTGACAAATTCCAAAGAAACTGCGGGAGATGCCGCAACAGTAACTTTTAACGGAGTCATCCGCTAATGTGCATTTTAATGCAACAATTTCAGAGCGTAAAAATCATTCGCCTTGACTGGGACTCGAACCCAGATCCCTCAATATCCGGTCGAGTGCTTTAGCCACTTAAGCTACCGAGGCGTCCTCTTAAACTCTGAAATTTTGGGGCTTTTAAAGGAACTAGATGTTATGACGAAATACCGTACATACAATGTCACATGCATTCGTAGTCGTGCGCGAGGCGCCACTGTCCACGAGGTTAAAAGCCAACTTTAAACACGTATGGTGTTTTCCCTTTGACAAATTCCAAAGAAACTGCGGGAGATGCCGCAACAGTAACTTTTAACGGAGTCATCCGCTAATGTGCATTTTAATGCAACAATTTCAGAGCGTAAAAATCATTCGCCTTGACTGGGACTCGAACCCAGATCCCTCAATATCCGGTCGAGTGCTTTAGCCACTTAAGCTACCGAGGCGTCCTCTTAAACTCTGAAATTTTGGGGCTTTTAAAGGAACTAGATGTTATGACGAAATACCGTACATACAATGTCACATGCATTCGTAGTCGTGCGCGAGGCGCCACTGTCCACGAGGTTAAAAGCCAACTTTAAACACGTATGGTGTTTTCCCTTTGACAAATTCCAAAGAAACTGCGGGAGATGCCGCAACAGTAACTTTTAACGGAGTCATCCGCTAATGTGCATTTTAATGCAACAATTTCAGAGCGTAAAAATCATTCGCCTTGACTGGGACTCGAACCCAGATCCCTCAATATCCGGTCGAGTGCTTTAGCCACTTAAGCTACCGAGGCGTCCTCTTAAACTCTGAAATTTTGGGGCTTTTAAAGGAACTAGATGTTATGACGAAATACCGTACATACAATGTCACATGCATTCGTAGTCGTGCGCGAGGCGCCACTGTCCACGAGGTTAAAAGCCAACTTTAAACACGTATGGTGTTTTCCCTTTGACAAATTCCAAAGAAACTGCGGGAGATGCCGCAACAGTAACTTTTAACGGAGTCATCCGCTAATGTGCATTTTAATGCAACAATTTCAGAGCGTAAAAATCATTCGCCTTGACTGGGACTCGAACCCAGATCCCTCAATATCCGGTCGAGTGCTTTAGCCACTTAAGCTACCGAGGCGTCCTCTTAAACTCTGAAATTTTGGGGCTTTTAAAGGAACTAGATGTTATGACGAAATACCGTACATACAATGTCACATGCATTCGTAGTCGTGCGCGAGGCGCCACTGTCCACGAGGTTAAAAGCCAACTTTAAACACGTATGGTGTTTTCCCTTTGACAAATTCCAAAGAAACTGCGGGAGATGCCGCAACAGTAACTTTTAACGGAGTCATCCGCTAATGTGCATTTTAATGCAACAATTTCAGAGCGTAAAAATCATTCGCCTTGACTGGGACTCGAACCCAGATCCCTCAATATCCGGTCGAGTGCTTTAGCCACTTAAGCTACCGAGGCGTCCTCTTAAACTCTGAAATTTTGGGGCTTTTAAAGGAACTAGATGTTATGACGAAATACCGTACATACAATGTCACATGCATTCGTAGTCGTGCGCGAGGCGCCACTGTCCACGAGGTTAAAAGCCAACTTTAAACACGTATGGTGTTTTCCCTTTGACAAATTCCAAAGAAACTGCGGGAGATGCCGCAACAGTAACTTTTAACGGAGTCATCCGCTAATGTGCATTTTAATGCAACAATTTCAGAGCGTAAAAATCATTCGCCTTGACTGGGACTCGAACCCAGATCCCTCAATATCCGGTCGAGTGCTTTAGCCACTTAAGCTACCGAGGCGTCCTCTTAAACTCTGAAATTTTGGGGCTTTTAAAGGAACTAGATGTTATGACGAAATACCGTACATACAATGTCACATGCATTCGTAGTCGTGCGCGAGGCGCCACTGTCCACGAGGTTAAAAGCCAACTTTAAACACGTATGGTGTTTTCCCTTTGACAAATTCCAAAGAAACTGCGGGAGATGCCGCAACAGTAACTTTTAACGGAGTCATCCGCTAATGTGCATTTTAATGCAACAATTTCAGAGCGTAAAAATCATTCGCCTTGACTGGGACTCGAACCCAGATCCCTCAATATCCGGTCGAGTGCTTTAGCCACTTAAGCTACCGAGGCGTCCTCTTAAACTCTGAAATTTTGGGGCTTTTAAAGGAACTAGATGTTATGACGAAATACCGTACATACAATGTCACATGCATTCGTAGTCGTGCGCGAGGCGCCACTGTCCACGAGGTTAAAAGCCAACTTTAAACACGTATGGTGTTTTCCCTTTGACAAATTCCAAAAGCCCCAAAATTTCAGAGTTTAAGAGGACGCCTCGGTAGCTTAAGTGGCTAAAGCACTCGACCGGATATTGAGGGATCTGGGTTCGAGTCCCAGTCAAGGCGAATGATTTTTACGCTCTGAAATTGTTGCATTAAAATGCACATTAGCGGATGACTCCGTTAAAAGTTACTGTTGCGGCATCTCCCGCAGTTTCTTTGGAATTTGTCAAAGGGAAAACACCATACGTGTTTAAAGTTGGCTTTTAACCTCGTGGACAGTGGCGCCTCGCGCACGACTACGAATGCATGTGACATTGTATGTACGGTATTTCGTCATAACATCTAGTTCCTTTAAAAGCCCCAAAATTTCAGAGTTTAAGAGGACGCCTCGGTAGCTTAAGTGGCTAAAGCACTCGACCGGATATTGAGGGATCTGGGTTCGAGTCCCAGTCAAGGCGAATGATTTTTACGCTCTGAAATTGTTGCATTAAAATGCACATTAGCGGATGACTCCGTTAAAAGTTACTGTTGCGGCATCTCCCGCAGTTTCTTTGGAATTTGTCAAAGGGAAAACACCATACGTGTTTAAAGTTGGCTTTTAACCTCGTGGACAGTGGCGCCTCGCGCACGACTACGAATGCATGTGACATTGTATGTACGGTATTTCGTCATAACATCTAGTTCCTTTAAAAGCCCCAAAATTTCAGAGTTTAAGAGGACGCCTCGGTAGCTTAAGTGGCTAAAGCACTCGACCGGATATTGAGGGATCTGGGTTCGAGTCCCAGTCAAGGCGAATGATTTTTACGCTCTGAAATTGTTGCATTAAAATGCACATTAGCGGATGACTCCGTTAAAAGTTACTGTTGCGGCATCTCCCGCAGTTTCTTTGGAACTCATTATCTTCATAATTCCCTCTCTTTATATTTCAATAAACGTCTGGTATTGAAATATCGCTCAGAGAGCGTCCGCTAAAAGTAAACATAAAACATGCCTGCTCCCGCTCCAAGGGCCGGGGTTTGAATTTTGGAAATGACAGGATCTTTTCAGTGCTGTCCCGATCCCTAATTGAGGTGCTATGCGGAGAGTAGTGCAAGTGGGGTGCTACGTCCGTCGGATGGCACGTTAAACTGTGGACGCCTTGCCACCTTTTATTAAGAGTAGGTTAATACCGACTCCTACCCTCCCCTAATCCCTTAACAGCCTACTCCTACCCAATTTCCCAACTATCCCTGATGGTACAAATGGCCTTAGCCATCGCCTAGCCTTCCCTAATAACTACTATCAAAACATGCCTGCTCCCGATCTCCACTTGAGGTGCTTTGTGAAGAGCACTTTGAGTACGCCGTCCGTCGGATAGGACGTTAAGCTGTGAACCCTTTGGCGCCTACGTTATGAGTAGGCTAATACTGACGCCGAGTTTCTGTCCACTCTTTCTCCTTTCCCATCCATCCCTAATGGTGCAAATAACCTGTGCTGTCGGTGCCTCCCCAAAATCTACTCCTACTACTAACAAGCCTGCTCATGATCTGATAGTTCGTTATCGGTGCATTTATCAAAGGCCCCTTGGAAGAATATATATCGCACTTGATATGATGTAACTTATACAATATGTATCCGATATGATGTAAAAAATATTATATCCTACATTCTCTGACATAACTGCATGTTATTTACAGCCCGAGAGCTATTAATGACCTACGCATATGTTTATTTTCGGTGTGAACTATTTCTTAGAGATTTTGGGTTTGAATTCAAGATAAAGTAAAATAAGTAATAGATATTTCGGCAGAGGGAGTGGTATTGCCCCGGCGGATATCTTTGTCTGATGAAAAGTGAGGAAATCTGGAAGAATATTGATGACGCGTGGCTAAATTTCCTGAGAAGATGAGGGCAGGGCCGTGGTTTCATCCTCGGAGTGACTCCGCTACTCATTCGGTGACTGGAGTCCGCCATCATTATTCTAAACCTTTTGTCACCAGAGGTTGGACTTGCCCTTGGGGTGGGGGTAAGAGTATGAGAGAGGCCGTTACTTCCAATTTTCTGGATTGCAAGAAGCTCGATTCCCGACCTTCCTCGGAGGTATCCATTCCCTATTGGTAAATAAATGTATCACGCCAGGAAATATGTTGTGTCGTAAAACAATGAACAGATATGTCCCCAAATTTCTCATATCCCTCATGCTGTCACTAAAATACCCACAGGAAAAAAACATGAGAGATGGATATTGTAAGACAGAATTGAGAAACTCGACGCAAAAATACCCGCAATGTTTTCTGGCTGATGTTTTCGAGACCGCCTGAGTTACGTATCATTTCCAACGTTCCAGATTCAGATTTCCTTGCTACTAACACCATTGTTCATCTCCCGTCACCAACTAAACATGAACGAAATGGAAATCAATAGTTTTTCTAAGAGATGAAGGAAATTTGTGGCGCTAAATTTACTGATGCAATTAAAGAGAAATAATTTACTGGACTAGACTTCTCAATGATATTTTATAAGATAAGGGTTTGTTTATACGTGAGACAGTTCATTGGGTTAGGCGAAGTACTTCTGACTGTGGTGTCCGGGTTTGATTCTCAAGGAAGCCTCTGGGCAAGTTCAACCTAAGCAGTGTAATTTTCCGGGTGCCAAAACTTCATAAGAAACCACAGTTGGCAAAGAGAAAGGAACTGTCCATCATACCCTGATTTGTGTCACTTCTCTGCATTGCATGCATATACTTTAGTAGGTGAACTTCAACCTTGCCTCATTTTTGGGGTCATTGCTGTGGTTTTGAATTTGATGAACTGCACATTTTTTCATTCATCGACAATTGCAAGTGTATGCGCGCCACATACTTATTGACATTAAAACTTCATTTTATACCGGTGAACACGTAATAAAATGTGAGATATAGCTTGAATACTCTATTTATTTCAATTATGGCAGTCCAAATGGAATAACTCAAAAGGTCTTATAAACGTTTTTGATGAATTACCATAGCTACTATTTAAACATTAAATACATTAGTATAAGCGGAAAATGTTAGGAATGAATCAACCATTAATATATTTCTGTACGTTTTTAATTGTGCTATGACATGTTGTTTTGATTTTTTTTTCAAATCGCGCTTAAGGTATAAGTCAAGAAGAAGAAAGAACAGATTAAATAAAAAGATAGGATTTTAATGTTGAAACGAGGTCATTGTAAGTTAAGTTTGCGGAATGTTCATATTTGAGTTTAATCAATACATCTTGCTATGCTTTAACTAAGTTTCAATTTATATTCTATGTAGTATACATTTTGAAAAACAAATCTTGTAATGGAATAATCATATTTCCATTAAAATACTCTGAATGTACCAAGAGTCCGAAAATATATTGGAGTTTCAAAATCCACCGAAGGAAACGTATGGTTACGTAGGTTTAGTCACAATAAGTTAAAGTGTAGTATAAGGTTTTCTGTTTCCTGTCATCTAATTAAGACAAATGAATTGTATTAAGATTCGATATCATTCGTAGTGATAGCATTGCGTCTCTGTTGACAACTTTATGTGAGAACGTTACACTCACAATTAATGAAGAATAATATCCTTAATTCAGAATATTAAATCACCAGTCAGTCTACAATAAAATGTATGTTTCCCTGTATAAATTTATCATTTGCAAATCCGCCTTGTACTGTATTATTCATTTTGCAATACAAAGTGTTCTTTAAAATAAAGTTGACGTTCTGTTTCGATCTCTATGAAATCAGTTTTGAAAATCACACAATATATATCAAGAAAATCTATTTATTCCTGTAAAAAGCAGAGTATATCCTTTAATTTCAAGTTTAATTGATAGGATATAGTCGGCATTTTTACTTCATGAAATTGAATTTGGATTAATAATAAATATCCAAATCCCTCGAGTCGGTCCGTGCAGCCGAAGACAACAATAGTTTAATTTTGGTCCCATCATTTCATCAATAGTTAATAAACTTAATATTTTAAGACGTCACTTTATATTTTTTATTTCATGACTAAATTACCCTGGTAAAGTTTACAAAACCGTTTAATTTAATGACCTAGGTTTTAACTTGTGCAACAGTCCTTTTCAAGGTGATTAGAGCTGGTGGCCCGAAACAAATATATTGGTGTAAGGAGAGGGGGCAAACCTGTGGATTGGCTATCCTCACTCACCTCTGCTTCGATTATTTTTGTGAATAATTTAGAAGAAAGGCTTAAAAAACATAATCCCCTTTTAAAAAATATGATTTACTGGTAACGGTATATTGGCAATATTTTTTTGTTGGACAAATGGCTCTCGCAATCTATAAAATGTTTAATGATTTAAATAATTAATTCATCTATTACTTTACCATCAAAATGTGTGAGAAATTATTTAAAATTTTGGACTTGGTTGTAAAATTCTAGCCACCAGAGATTTTAACCATCAACACTCATACGACGGCCTTTTATTTAACGGTTTACCACCTTTTATTGGCTTGTATGGACCTAAGTAATCATGAAAATGAATACTACATCACCAGTTGCATTTGTTTTCAAAATGCTGTAATTAAAATCTCATTGAAAATACGTTTAAGCGTTAACTGAAAGAATTAATGATGATAAATTTGACTAGAACTTTGGTATCCACTAACACGAGTGACCCTGCCAGACATTAGCGCAAAATTAAGTTTGCCGCCCTTATCTTTCAAGGTCGCGAACTTTCTCGCCATAATTCGCACATTCCAAGAAAAACTCTTTTCAACGACAGAAGTTTAATTCTTCTAACCAGAACCTTGTATTTAGATCCAGTTGTATCGACCCCAACTGTACCACTGAATACGTCGGCCAAGCTCGTCACTTGGTATACACCAGGATCTTGGAGCACAACAAAAGCCTGCTTAGGGCAAATATGAGTTCCAACTGGTCAAAACACTTGGAATGAAAACATATTTTAATGGGTTTATTCCGGAGGCTATTTGCATCTTCAGGAAAGGCGCAAAGTTGGATTCTCGTGAAGAGTTTGAGATTATAGCAACATCTAAACCTAAAGTGAACCTTCTAAATCGCTGTTCCTCCTTCACGCTCACCTCTATTGTTCTTGTCTTTCCGCACTCCTCCAACAACGTTGTGACTCACAATCTAAACATGACCTCAAGCTCTCCCTGGTACGCTCCCTCACTCTCATCCACCCCTTTCCCTTTCCTCCCTCTTCTTAACTTACATATTCTCCTTATCCTAACTTTTGACCTGCGGGAGTCAAAAATTACCCTGTAAAATATGATTTCCTCCCTTCCCATCCCTTCACTATGCCCATATATATGTTGACTCCATGTTCCGAACTCTATTTGAAATATGTCTTTAGGTGAATTTTCTGAAAATGCTATTTTTATAATTTGAAATCTATGCTGGAAAATACAAACAATTCTTAAACTTAAGTTATTTTGTTCATTATTATTTCTCTGATAAACTAAATTCACACCGTATTCAATAAAAATAAATACGAAAGTTTTAAAGGTCTTTTTGTTGGTATAGATGGGGGGCAAATCTGTTGATTGAAAACAGCAGCAAGATTATTCTCTCTTCACTCAGCAAAGTGCTCTTTAAATATATATAGGTTTATGCATAACTGTAGTGATTATTGTGCTTATAACCTTTTCAAGAAATATGAATTAACCTAATAAAACTCCTTGCTGAGGTATAATTTTGTGATAATTACCTAATATTAATTCCCGCTTTAATTGAATTCCGAAACCCAGGAAAGTCTCCCCACGAGAGACGCCCTATTGCTGCTCTCTCTCTTCTTCCCCAAAAAACCTTTAGTTCTACTCTAACTCATCAAAATATATTTCCCCTCGCTTTTTAAGTATATGATCTTAGTTTTCCCCAGCATACTGCATACCGATGAGAGCACATTAACTTTTGTTACCAGGTGTACGTTTTAGTATTTTGTTGCTATCTTTTTCAAGTTTAGATTGCCTTAATAAATAGCCATAATTTTACGTTAAAAAAGTAAGTTTCATTCAAGAATAGGTTAGGGTTTGAATTAATGTATTTAAAAACATATTTTCAGGTTTGATATACCTCCAAAACGTAATAAGCTACTTTCAGACCTGCACTTATCACTGTAAAAGAACTTTTGCTTATTAGATCATAATTCCATTTCCTAATTAGTGAAGCTGATTCTTGGATTTGAAATTTAAAAACTAAATTATAATGGATTCTTGGAATCCATTATAATTTATTTTTTATAAGTACTCATGTAAAGTGAGGGCTCAAACAGTTTTCTGGATAGTGATTGAATTATCATGGAAAACAGATGACCAAAAACGAATGTATGAATTCTCTCTTCAAAACAGCTCAATGTGTATATGCAGTTTAATGATACCTTGTAATTCAATTTTAAAGTCACTCATTCACGTTCAGGAGGTATGACCTGTATTAATTATTGCCCATAAAATGTAGGTAATGTGCAAAAATTGTTGATTTTAACGGCTCTAATGGATTGGCTCATTCATGTGAGCACCTCTAAAAAATGTGCTCTGTCTAATTGACGTCAACATCGCCCAGAGCACATACGCCCTTTCATCCATATTCGGCCCTAAATTGTGGCTACCAAGATTATATTTTAGCAACTGACACTCATTTTTCGCAACTCGTCAAGACTTGTGTCAAAATCAATTCTTAGCGCGCTCATACTCTATATGTATGTATACAAAATGTCAATTTTAGTGTACTCAAATGTATATTTTTTCCTCCGCCAACAGTCTCATTAAATCCAAATCAAATGCATGCACACACACACACCCTCACCTATATAAAATGCAAGGAGACGCACACAAGGGCGAAATTTTCAATATGCGTTCAGAGTGCTTCAAAGGTGTGTTTACCGTGAAATTCCGAAGATTTTGTCATGATTGTAATGCAATCCCTAATGGCATGCACGATGCGGATACACATTCATCCATTGGTAGGATTTTTGTTTTCTGCTGTGCACTGGTGAACTCGCATTTAGACGACGTAAAATTTGCTATAATTGGTCTAGTAATGCGTGTGGTAGTTGTTTTACGATATACTATATGTGTATCATTGGGAAAGGATCACATATAAACCATTGTTATTTCCGCAATCATTTTTTTACAGCCCGAGTTCACGACTACAGTCGTGAAAATAAAATATTTGTGGCGTTTCTTTCTCTTCTTTTTCCAAATCGCCAATGAATATTAATTACATTTTAGCTACTGACCTTCGGCCTAAAATTATATAATTTCAATAATCTTTATCCTAAGTAAACGTTATTATAATTTCTACTTAAAACTTGAAGCAAGCTTTGGGAATTAGAAGTAAATATTCCTAATATGTACTTTAAAAAAGTGGAAAATAAAATTTTGCGCTGAGTGATTTGAGACACTTTAGCCACATTCCATAAAATTTGAGGAAACAGGCTTAGAATTAAGCGCCCACGTTCATTCCGTATGCTGGTCGTCGTTCTTTCAAAGATACGTGAAGGAAATATGTTCATGGTGTCTCTACTTGGTACAATACACGTCTATGTGATATGCTGAATGATCTGAATTAATATCAATAGACCTTAACTAAATCATATAATTTATGACTTTAATCCTAATTATTAATACTTTGTAAAGTTAATGAGTTTTAAACATAAATAGCTAGGAAGATACCATTTGTCTGCTTCGTGAAGCTGGTATACTAGACGTTCTCCTCCGTGCGCTAGCTATGCATGCCAGAATACTCTCTATTGTAATCAGGAAAGGAAGCTGAAACACAAGCCATTAATTTAGAAATGCTTTATTTACATTAATAATGATAGTTTCCTTTTCACCACAACTTTTCCAATATTCAATGTACCGTGTACATTCTATCTATACTTCCAAATGCGTTCATCTGAATAGGCTGTGTTTGAACCATCATTATACCAGTCACTCGACCCCCATTTGGATTTTATTTAAAGATCTCTGTATAAGTTTATAATTTTTTTAACTCTCAATTTTCCTCATTTGATTTATTATCTATTTATTTTTGCTACATCCTTTTATCTTTTGCCAGGACATCAAAGCCCATTAGCAGGCGATATCTGCGTTTTTTCAAATCAAATCAATTTATCAAATCTGTTTCTGATTTGTTACTTGGATTTCAAGTTACTCTTTTTATTTATTGCGATTTATATATTTCCGTTACAAGTAAAAAGATGTGGACACCGTTCAGGTTTTTTCTTCACTTGTGTGTGTGTGTATATATATATATATATTTATATATTTATTTATATATTTATTTATATAATATATACATTAGGGAGGAAGGAAGTGCACAGAGATGAAGAGGGATTTGTCAAAATTTTGATATGGAGCGTAGTTATGTACAACGTGATGATAGAAGTAGATTGGAGGCTTCTGAATTGTGGGTTTGGTGAAGAATGGAGAAGATAAAATGGACCGAAAGGAAAACAAATGAGGAAGTACTAGGTATGATGGGTGAGGGGAGGGGTTTGTTGGGAGAAATTCTAAGGAGGCAGGAAAAATGGATGAAAGGTATTCTGGTCGGCAGTGGAATATTGAAGGGAGGAAAAGATAGGGGGGAGCATGTTAGGCAAACGAGGAAAGGGCAGGAACAGGATAGTGATGTTTGACGGGGCGAAGGGAGGAGGGAAGTACAGAGAAATGAAGAGGAACCTGATGTAGACTAGGTTGTTGGATTATGTTTTGTTAGAAGCCACAAAATATTTATTTGGTAGTTGTGCCTATCCAAAAATCTACCTTAACCGCTAGATTACTTAATAATATCAATATATATATATATATATATATATATATATATATATATATATATATATATATATATATATATATTGTAATAACAATATACATTTATATACATATATAGATATTTATATAAACATATACAAATACATATTTATTTATTTATTTATAGTATTTTATCCCATGCTGACCGTAGGTTCACAGATGTTACATTAATGTATTGATCATTTCAGTATACCTATTCCAATTATTATATGATGCGCAATGCCCACATCATAAGTGTAGTGTGATTTATTAATATTTAATGGTAAATTATTAATTATTGTGCGTAACTCCCTCGTTGATTGAAGGTGATGGTGACGGGCAGGAAAATGTATTTCCTCTAAGTACTTCGAAGCTTCGTAATCAGAAATATGAGAATCGCGATCCATAAAAACTATACACTCTTAGCTACCTGCTACCAATCTAAATTCTGTGTAAATTTCCATAATGATACATCCCTATGTTATTTTACTTGTTCGATATTTCATTAAAATTTCATATTCGAAATATGCATGAAACTTCATCAAGTGCGCACTCATTCTACCAAACGATGAAGCATAGCCACATTTCCTTTAGATACGGGAATAGCCTATAAGAGGAAGATTAATTTCCTGGCGTATTTTGAAATCCCAGTCATATGATTGCGCTTCAAGAGCACCTAAAAAATATACTTAAGATCTTTTCAGGCTATTTTAAGCTGGAGATGAAGTATTTCGGTATTTTTAATGCAGTGTGTCGCAAGTGGGTTGTTTACTTTTCAACCGTTTCTCGATGCAGTAAGTTTTTCTTGAAATTATTTTGATGGCTATAATTAAAAAAAAGAAAATGATAGCTTTTTACGTTTATATCTTTCTACGTTCAATCAACATGTGAAAACCTTCCTCATAATCTTTATGCTGGTTGTATTTTGATAAAGTTTCGGTGCGCCCGCCTTAAACTGCGTTTAATGCGAACGTCCTGATATGTTCATTCATAGACAACTAACGGACAGAAGACAGTATATATTGATAACTCCTTGGAACTATATCTACGGAGTCATTTTTGGATTTCTATTAATTTTTCCGAGTTACCTCTTTTATAATTTTGACGTAAAATAATTATTTTTATCTGCAATATCATAACATAACCCGTAAATAATATTCCCATTCCTAAATTTTATATAACAAAATTTTATTCATAAAAAATACTCCATTAACCTTATTAAATGAATTTAGGAAGCATGTCTCGATATTTTGAATGAAAAGAGGTAAACCATTTGAACATTATGCCTCATACCCTACAGTACTTACTAGAGTGACGCGGTCATAATGCGTATATCATTAGGATCTTCTGATTACGGAACTTTCAGGCATTGCGAAGATGGACGGTAAAAGTTCACTTAATTAGAAAATGTAGCTCCGTCTTATCATATTACTCTGCATACATCGTTACAACAAACATTTGCCATCCAAAGTCGGTGTCTCATCACAATTATATTACATTTGTTGCTATAACCTATCTTAGGTGTAAATAGTATCACTGGAAGACAAAAATTAATGCTACAGAAGTTTTGCTTTCATTCTGTTATTTCATTCTGTTACCCCCCCTCACTTAAATCCAAAAACGGTTTTAATTGGTGAAAGCACATACCCGAGGCTTCAAGGAATATATCTAACATAACTACGCTGTAATAGCAATAGTTGGACGCTGGACCCTTTCCTAACCGCCGAGTCTAAATAATTTTTGCTCTCCTACCACACCCATTACCAAGAATATATAGCAATTGAATAGACATTCTCGTATTGCGATACATTTACCGGTTTTTGCGAAATATATTGTTAGAAAAGCAGCCGTTAGTAGACTATATTCTCGGATAATTAATTACGAGTGGCTTAGATAAAAGAAAAAAATCAAATAATTGTCACTGATCGAAAAAACTCAATTTCTCAAACGCACCTTTGGAAAATCTTTTTTTAAATACCCACGCATTGACTTTTGAAAGGGTGGGCTTTTAAACTTTTTTAAAGGTGGGATATCATTTAAAAAATTACGCTCCCGAGGTTCCCAATTTTCACGTCGGAAGACCATGGCGCTTCCGAACGCACGAGAATACCTCATGTTCCCACTTTTTATCGGCGTTTTAATTCGCTCATTTTTTGCAGTGGTCGGAAGTTGGAGCTTAGGTCACCGTCTGTAATCTCCGAGAAGAAACCTTGAATCTTAGCCCTCTTTTCGTGGAATATATATTTATATCCCCATTCCACGAATACGCATAAAAAATGCGACACATGTATCAGGTCGGCACCCACTAAATAAGAAAATGGGGCCCCCTGCTGAACTAATTTTGGCCGGCATGGATTGCGACCAACCCCTTTCTTCCCCCCCCTCCGTCACCCGGACGGTTTTATTAACTTTTTCCCTATTCCATACCCCTCATCCAGATCTGGAAGATGGGGAACTCTCAGCTTCTCGATTCACCTGATTCCACTTGATTCCCTTCAATATGGATTATTTTTTATTTTCTGGTGCCTCCTTTTACTCCGGAGAGTTAAAACTTACCCGACACACACTTACCTTCGTATTACTTACCTTTTTCACCATTGCATACGATCCGAATTCCCCACCGCATCAGCTGCCGAGGCAATATCCTACCCCGAGCCTCCGTCAGGTGACGCATTAGCTCACGGGCCTCGGTGGCGCGGCGTGGCGGAGGTTCTCAAAGCGTCGCGGCGGTGTGAAATGTGGTTGAGATACGTGGATGACGACAGTAATAATGTGGACCAGGAGAGCGGGTGCAGAGTGAGAAGGGGGAGAAGGGCGTGTGGGAGAGAGATAGAGGGGGCAGAGGAAGAGGAGAGGAAAAGTGGAAGGGGATGGGACTTATGGGCGCGGTGGAAACATCTTGGGAGGTTTATTTTGAGCGCACAGCCCACCTCCCTCTCGCCCCTCCTCTCTCCCCTCCCTCCATTGGGTCCACCAAGCTGGCAAAGCCATGGCGGTGCAGGATCGCGAACGCAAGACTACATTTTCCTGGGTGTTCGCCAGGTCAGCTTATCCCTCTCCCTCCTCATCTCCCCCTCTCCTCGTCTATCTCCGTCGGAGAGATCTCTCTTCTTCCACACCAACCTCTGTTTTCCCCCCTCACGATTTTATTCTCCGTCCCTTATTCCTCAACACTCTTTCGAGTCTTTTCCATTGCTCCAATTCCACTCGTCTACTTTCTTGTCTCCTGTCTCTTCCTTCCCGTCCATATAATTTGTGCTTTCGTCCTTCTTTCCCCCTTGTGACACCGTCTATAGGAATCGCCTCCTTCTGTTTTGGTCATAAGAGGCATTGGATGCAAAGACGTCTTGCTTGAATATGATTTTATTTCGTTTCCTTAAGTTAAGGCTTTAAACATTGGTTTTCCTTTGAGAAAATTACTTTAATATACTAGTATTAGTATAGAAATATCATGTACGGAAACAAAACTGGAAGATTTTTTTACGAGTGCTATTTATAGATTTTAGCTTCCATTTCCCTGTGTCAAATGGTATAGAAATCAATGGCCTCACTAACGAATAACATTAGAGTTGAGAAATAATATTTCCTGTGGGGTTATTGTTTCCCTTCGTGATTTCCAAAATAATAAATATGTATTATTGAATCTGGAACTTATGAGGCATTATTGAGAATTTTTCAACCACATGAGGCCGTTTCATCATGTCACGGCAGAAATTCATTCATTAGCATTGATCTGTTTTCAATTCGCATATTTCGCATGAATAGGGCATGTGCTTTTATTAATTTATTTCTGAGTACCCATAAAACTTAGAAAATTCTCTCTTGCAATTCAACGTACTTGTATTATTTTTGCAATATTAATGTTGGTCTCGAATTTACTTTCTGATATAAATGTGTTTTTCTGTTGATCACGGGTGAAATTTCAGCAGCGAACCGGAATAAACATCTTTCCTACTTTATATATACGTCATTTGATGAGATTTGAAAGAAATTGATGGTCATCCAATACTCTGAGTTAAGGAATTTTAATTATGTCACTTTCGGAATAATTTTTGCTTATTGTTCTCTTGTGGGTCATCCAATACTCTGAGTTAAGGAATTTTAATTATGTCACTTTCGGAATAATTTTTGCTTATTGTTCTCTTGTGAAATCAATTTAGGATCTATGCCAATTAATTGTGGTGTGTCCCACTTTTCTTTCAGTAGTAGTTGTATGCGCAGTTATATAGGAATTGTTTTTTCACCATCATAGCTATAAGTCATAATTTTCCGTGATCAATTGAATATTAAGAAATAAAAAGTCCGTGGATCACTATGTACTTACATTCTTTATTACGTGATTCATTTTTGTATCTTGCGTACTCGCATATTTAATATGCACCCTGAAGGAATAAGCGCTGGATGTGTTTAAGCTAAGAAACACTTCTATATCTTTGGGTATTTTTATCTTGCTGCTTTGATTCATTCCCGGTTGTTTGAACTAATCGGCATCCTAGCTGGCCGCCGCCTCAACTTTTCTACCCTGTGCTTTGCAGCAGACATCAATAGTTTCGAATGGCTAAGGTCGAAGGGCCAAAGGTCATCTCTTCCATCCAAAGCTTTATTTTTCTTTAATTCCAAGTGAATACACGAGCGAGGTTTTTTTTTTAATTTCCGAACCTCTGTCGCAGTCTTTAGTGCCCCTAATTCCATTACGAGGCCTGTTTCGACGCTAAAAACGGAGGCATTTTCTTGAAATATATTTTCGGCGTGACCACGAAAATGTACTCAAATGCTAATAAGATCTGATGAACGGGTAATAATAATCTTTGAGCGTAGTTTATTTAGTGTGCGCGGAAAACGTACAGGGCAAAGAATGAGATCGGAAGAGGCAATAGTGCATTTAATTCTAAAAAATGTCGGTCTCATTAATTACATAGACTGTTTCTAAGGTTCGGTACTATTTGAATATCCACCGAGCTAAAATAGTCGAAATAGGCTGGTTTATCTTTACTCGAGCATTCTTCAGTAAGTGGTCTATTTGTTTCATATTGAAAAAACTGTCAACTAAATCGTTCGGTTGTTCCCATTATTATTTGAATAATATATGCATCTAAATTAGAGGCAGTTAATATTTCGATATTTTTAGGATAATACTTTCTATAGACGATTTTGCTTTAAATCATCTATAAAAGTTTAAAGTACGGATACCACACCGACAAATGTATTTATGAGACTGTAAATGAGTGCTACTTTCGTTTTGGTAGGTTTATCAAATTTTACCACTCACTTTAACTCAATTAATCGCTGATAATCCTTGTATTGTTAGCAACCATACATTTCTCGTCAAATATTTCCAACATAATGAGCATTTAAAAACTTTCAAGCTATTTTAATAAATTTTGTATGAGGGTATCATGTGAATGAGATGAAATGTATATTTTCAAATGTTAATGTTTATTTAGAATTATATTGGAGTGTTTTACATTGATTTTGATGGTATTTGTTGTGTTACCTTCAAAGATTTTTCGCTGAATGCATACGAGTACCTGCCTAAACTAACACCCCCACATCTTCTTTTCACAACCGTCCATTTGCATGATTTTAATTATTACCTGTATATGATGCGTTTCTCGGTAATGCTGAAAATAATGAGCAAAAGCGTATTTTTTATTTGAATGTATTATGATAATATTTAGCATCATCCAAATATAAAGAAATGTACTGATATTGATTTTTATGGACGTTTTTCTTCGTTTTTGTTATTTAAGGCATGGTATTTTATAAATAGATTAGGAATATAGCTTGTTCCTGTCATGAGAAATGATATTTACCAGGTCACGTATATTTGGGTGTCCAATTTATAAGACTAGATTTTGAGTGTAAAGAAAAACATTTCTCGTCCTTCAATTTAACAGAAGATAAAACATGCTGTCATTAGTCGAATATGCCAATTCGGGAATGTTTGACTCTAAAAATATATTCCAAAGAAACTGCGGGAGATGCCGCAACAGTAACTTTTAACGGAGTCATCCGCTAATGTGCATTTCAATGCAACTATTTCAGAGCGTAAAAATCATCTAGTTCCTTTAAAAGCCCCAAAATTTCGGAGTTTAAGAGGACGCCTCGGTAGCTTAAGTGGCTAAAGCACTCGACCGGATATTGAGGGATCTGGGTTCGAGTCCCAGTCAAGGCGAATGATTTTTACGCTCTGAAATAGTTGCATCTAAAAATATAGTTTCAGGTCAATCTTGAACAGTTAGACTTTCGGCTAGGTTTTGAAAACATTGACATGAAAATAAGGCTTCGGTGTACTCAGCTTTATCATAAGCATCTCTGTTTTAGTATTCCTTTCCCAAGATAATAGTCTACTTCAAGACAGTATATTTGATATTCTATGCATTAATACAGTATATTTACTTTTGAGGCCTCAGATACCCTGTAAATATTTTGTGCACATCCTCTTTAAATCCGATATTTTTACGTTTAAATTTCATCAATAATTCATTGTATTCATTGCATTAATGCATAAGGCATTGGAGTCATTTTTATTCATACCATCCCCAGGGTATTGGCTTATAAATAAATTTTCAATGGATCTTTTTCTCCATTGGAGGGTGAAATTCCTATTTTTTCAGAGCAGAATTCGCTGATTGATATCGTGTTGAAACTTTTCTCATATATTTTACATTTTTCCTTCCCTTCATCTTTACTTCCACCTCAGGGTATGTAAAGAGATAAATTAGCAGTCACCGTTTTTTCGGGACCTTCATCCTATGCGATCACCAAAATAGTTTGAATTTGGAATGGCAATCCGTCATCCCCAATTTTCCAGTCTGTCTGTTAGAAAGTTGCAAAAAATGACTGAGTGGACGGAATTTATTTCACCACTTTGTAAGAAATAACTTCCTGTAAATCGTTTCTTCCCTTCTATACTCCCTATTCCTTGATTGATTTCAGTCCTATTCAGAAATAAAATTTATTTTATGAATTTATGAAGTTATTTTCGTAAAAGAGTATGCATCCATTAGGTATAAAATTCCGCACGTAAATAATTTTATCATTAGATTAATGGATAGTTTTCTGCCATTAAATTTATATCTCTGTTTTAAAATGATAGTGGTTCAAAATATTTCCCCCATTAGTTTGAAATATTACCTGTTTATTCAACTCAATGTGGGATTGTATTCCTCTTATAATCAAAGCAAATTACTCTATACATATTATGATAAATATTACTGAACTAATATTCAACTGTGTAATACTTACATTTGTGGTCCACAGTCTGCGAGAAAAGCGTCGCTTGGATTTCCTTGAGTAATGCGTGTATCGAAAGTATTGAATTAAATTGAGTCCATACACCCTTCGCCTATCAAATTACTTGCCAATAAAATTTGGTCACGCTCATTCCCCCAATCTAAACCTCGTCGATGACTGAATTTTGCTATTTCTATAATTATATGCTGGTGAAAAATTTGCCTCTATTTTATATCTTATTACTTAATTTCTTTCAAATAATCCTGGGTCAATTGGCATATTAAAAGTGCATCGTGAAGAAACTGTAGCGACGATATTATTTTATAGATGGCATTTGAAATACGTTTTGCGAAATAACTCAGTTGATGTTTTGCTCGGATGTAACTGGGACTGGATTTGCCGAAGGCCAGGAGTCAAAGTAAAAAGAACAAGCCATGCAGCTTATTCCAAAATAAAAACCACAATACAAGCTTTAATAACTGTTCACTATTCCACTCTCGATTCACTAAATGCGTATTCGTTCGAGCGATTCCACGGAAAATAGAATGATTACATCGCTCAACCAACACTAGTCCTCTTCCCAGACCGTTTCTCAACCGGTGGCCCTTGCCCTTTGCGCCGATCTCTAACCATCAATCCTCCTCCAACTCTCCTTTTCCATACACTTCAGCCCCCGCTGCTCATCTCTTCCACTCAAGTCCTTTGTCTTCAATTCGAACGCCATAAATAAGTCAGTGCAGTGGCCAAGCTGCCTGTCTTCGTCACCTCGGGAACGGACCATTCTCCGCCATTAATCCTGTTTACCTTTCCTCGCAGGTCACATTTCCCCTCCCCTTTTACTCCTGGACCCCGGCAATGCTTCCTCTTTCCCGATTCTCGTTAGATCCATCCCATCGTGACCCTATTACGACACGCATCCGTCAAAAGTTTAAATCTTGAAATACATGACCGCCATTAATACGAGATTTTCCTATATCAATTGCATGTGGTGAAATTAGTACGTGCTCATCCTCAATCAGGAAGCGAATCAAGAACTAAATCATGAGTGGCAGAAATTATTGGACCTCCATGGTCTGGGGAATCTGTCCTTCGTCAGACAGCAACGTTTAAGCAACTTACATTTCTGAAAATAGGAACATATGACCAACTTCATCTCTTGGATCACAATAAAATGAATATTTTTTTCGCTTTTATGGTAAAAAAATCAAGGAATTTCTCTTAGAATGTTAAACATAATGCCTCGATCCGACGCACAATTAAAAGAAATTTTATCGAGATAATCGATGGGTGCAAGTAATGTGAAATATTCTGAACTGAATTTCTGCACTTCATAATTCAATGTAATCTATTTTATTTTTTCTGGAAAAAACTAGCATCTTTACGCGGCATAAAACAGAAACATATTGAGAGATCCCCTTTATTTAATGGAAACTAAACCAAATAAATGCGTGTCTACAGTGAGAGCTCACCGTGAACTTTTTTTTTGCCAAGCTCTGGAGAAATACGCTCTCGCACACTGAATTTCGCCGCGACCGAGGGATTGTTCGCGCTCTCGCTCGTTAAGGCGCAACTCGTTGAGGCATGCGGAAACCTATTTTGGTGCAAAACACGCGCGTCTCCGGAATATACATCCGTTGAGGCGGGGTGAAGTCGTATTTTGCCGGGCTAGGGACGTCCGCGGAGGGAGAAGAGAACGAGGAGGGCACGGGAGTAAGAGAGAGAGGAAGAAAGAACTGCAGAGGGTGGGGTAATGGAAAATTTTAGGAGGGTGATGTGAAGGAGAGAAATGCTCGAAAAAAAATGACGAAATGTTCAACTGCGAGAGGAAGTATGCGTGTTAACCCGATGGCCATCGTAAGGAAAGGGGAGAGAGAGGGTCTGGGAGGTAATACGAGTGGGTTAATGGGTTCATACTAGCGAAGCTTATCTAAAAGAATTCTTTCGCTGATGGCCACGACCTCAAAGTAGAGTCTGTGAAGAGAGCTCAGACGATTCAGGAGGGGGTAATGATTTTGCATGGGAAGGGTGCGGGGTAAAGCTCTTCTGCTCTCAGGAGCAAGATCGTTCGATGAGGAGATAAATGGACGATAATTTATCGTGCAACTAAAGAGTAGGGAAAGCGTGCCTGAAATGTGTTTATGGTTTTCGCTAATGGCCACATAATGGCGGATATGGATCAAAGTGGATTAAAACCTCTAACCGGCTCTCGGACGAAATTTATCTCAGTTTTTATATCTCAAGCCAGACTCTAGTAGTGGAAATAGTAGTCACTTGATAGTTCCTTAATAATTGAATATCAAACTTTATCTGTAAATGTGAAACAGTTTTTTCTTAGTTTTAGCCCCACCCATTGTGAATGATTATTTAAATAATGCAGTTTTCATGCACACGTCTTTAATTATTCCCCGCTACCTAGCCCATTCTTTTGAGAAGTGGATATTTATGTTCACTCACTAAAATATTAGTAATTTTTCATTTATATCCAACAAAAATGGTAAAATTCCTAAAATGGAAAAAAGATATGGTAAGTTTTCGTTGATAGAGAAGTTCAGAAGCCTACGGCCGTTATTATTTTTCCCTCATTTATGAAAAGTGAGTTGGTTTTCAACACTTGTACCACAAAGTGGTAGCATCATTGCTGAAACAAAAGCATTAACGAGAGGAGAAAATTCCATGATTGAAATTAACAAAGAAACTCTATAATGTACCTAAAATATTTGGTATAGGTTAGTGTGAAAACTAAGCTGTAATGCACCGCATCCATAGCAGTCAATGTCTAAATCACTTTAAACAATAAATATAGTATGTTGACTATTCATTTGATGCATCCTGTAAACATGTAAAAATAGTGATAACATGGATTCATTATGAAATTAAAGGTAGAAATTCTTCACTATGTTGGTATTTGCCGATTTAATTCTTTTTAGTGGACTTAGAAAAGCGAAGGAATGTTATTACAAATGTATTCCATTATTTTAGTCTCATCCGTAACGTACTCAGAGGTTACGTATAATTTTCCCTCGATCGATATTCGTCGGTGTTATGCAGTATCTGGGAGGCCTCTAGGGAACTTGGGAACTAGGGAAATGTTTCATTAAGTTTCTTCGAGATCCTAGAGCACCATAAAAATTTGAACTCAAAATATTTTGATCAACAAATGAATTTTACAATGCAAGAAATCAGTCAGCTTATTCCTGCATATCGAAGAATCTTAAAGGTAGTATTAAATAATGTGCTCGCTGTATCAAAGAGAAGAAACGGAAATTACGAAGAGCGTGAAGTGAAGGTAAAACAAATATGATGATGAAAGTATCAAGAAAAAATAGCACTAAATGAGGAAAAGGAGAATGAGGTATTAGTTAGACGAGAAAATGAATAGCTTAAATACTTTAATTCAGTCTGAAAATGATGCAGGGAACGAGAAGATTGATTGCGTAATAATTGAGCCTGGGATAGAGCTGAAAATGTGCGCCGAATACAAATATTTACATCATTTTAGAAAGGAACTGAAAAAGGATGCTGGATGGAGAAGTGCATTATTTACTATCCAGATTATATTAAGATTGTAAAAATATGCGGCCAATGAGGGATTAATATGGCCTCAATACAAAAAAGTGCAGGGGGCAAGAACATATGTGCGTGGGCGAATAGAGCCAGGAAATGGAAAAAAGGGTTCGAAGATCCAGATTAAGAGAATAGAAGCAAAGTCATCAAAAACAAGATAGAACGGAAAGGAGGGTAACGAGGGCTTGAGAGACTGGGACGTGAAGAGCAAGAATAGGATGGGCGAAAGGTCGAAGAGGAAAAGGTAATTCCACCGGGATGCCTTGAAAATCAGATGGTTTTAGAGCCGGAGCATTGCTTTTTATGCGTCCTCATAGCTTGGAAACGGGGAATTGGTTCAACGAGTGGTATTATTTGAGCAGTGTACTTGAAGGAAAGTTTAAAAATCAGTTCTCTCCGTTTTGAATGCTTTTTAAAGATATAGATAACCAGTACCAGAGAAAGGCTATTCCACTAAAGTGCACTTTGAAACGGACATTCAGCGTTGGTCAAATCATACTCGAAATATTGGACTAAAGGGACAAAAATAATAATTTTTGACCGTGAAAATTCTTAGTATTTTGTACGTACCAAAGTGGTAAGCATTAATGTGAGCAGTTAGTGCGTGGGTTTGAGTGCACATGGATATCTATGGGCCGTTTTCGAGACAGGGCAATAATCGGAACTTCCTCTGTGACCTACTTGCGACAACAGTGCACTTGGGTGGTATTTACGGAGCCTTTTTTCCTCGGAGCACCTCTTAACCCTTAGAACTATCAACTTAAGAAAACCTTCACATCGGTGGGAAAAGTTATGGTCACAATGTGAACTGACGATTGGTAGACAGGTCCGACCGCTTTATTTGTTTATGATAAAAGGCGTTTAAATTCAAAAAAGGCATTCCAGATCATTATTAGCTTGTAAGTAACCGGTTTAGGGTATATTATTGACGGACCCTGGTACTACACACTACTGTATTCGTGAGCACTGACTAACATGGTACAGAAATTCCTTAACTCCATTCTACATATTACAACGACTCATTCTGTAGCGCTGCATTTTTTATCCCCGTGAGTTAATTCAAAATGCCTATTCTTTTCCTCCCTTTGACTCGCTTTTCTAGCATCCTTCCCTCCATTACTGTCATCACCATCCCAATGCCTCTCAGTGTCTCCAGAATCCACTGGCTCTACCATCATCGAATTTCAACCAACAACTGGTCTCACTCAACCTACCATGCCTAGGATTTCGTTTGTTTTCCTCTCCGTATATACTCTTATAATCTTCTCCATTCTTTTCCACAACCATGTCTCGACGCCTTCGAATTTCCGTTTATTCTCATGTCTCTTCGACTTGCGTTTTCGATCCATAAAAACCTACGCTCCGTATAAAAGTGTTCCCTAGTCCCCTCTTTACGCCTTTACTTTTATGTGTGTGCCATCAACTCCCGCTTCTTTGTGAACGCTTCTTTGCCCATTCACGATGTACTTCTAGAGAATACATCTAATTAGTTCCATCCCTTGTTCATATATGTGCATCTCTGTGACATTAAAAATTTTTTTCCATTTAACTCAACATAACAGTCAACCGAAAACTCTCAAGCGTAATGCATAATTTTAATTCTTAGAGTTTGAGGTGGGTTAGAGTACCCTAGTATTCTTTTTTATCAAGACGGAGTAGATATAAAGATATGGTGGAGCTCATTATATTTGGAAACTTTTGATCGATAAAAAACATAGATGGCTCTACCGTACATTACTCAGAGTTTGTATAGCCTCCGCTAGAGCTAGAAGAGTTTTTCATACTTAAAATACGTCGTTTAGCGTACAAGAAACCCGCGAGATTTAACAGCCATCGAACTTCAACGTCAATTGAGTGATACATGCGGCAATGGTGTAATGGATGTGTTTAAAATATTCGTTCGTGGGTGCGACATTTCAAATAAGGCCAAAGATCGCGTGGAAATGAAAACGAGAAGACTCAGCTCCGTACCAGCCGGGATTTCCAGTGGGCAAAAGGAACCGTGACCGAAACGTTCTCTTCGACAATGGAATAATGGCGTCTACGTTGTGAAAAATGTATCCATTAGAATAGAGATTGCGTAGCTGAATTTACAAAAGTTTTAACTTTTTGTTGTAATGAGTCGATCCGAAATAAATTAGAAGATGTAAGATTTTGAATCCACTCGTATTACGTCATTTTCAATGGATTTTAATAGCTTTGTTGCACCCTCAAATAATGATTAAGAATCCGCTATCGATCAGTTAAGAAAATAGGATATCCATGGGATTCGCCAGAAAATTTCTCTGGTAAATAGGTAAGCGAGTTACGATATAGACTCTTCTTGGATGAGTATCGACTAATTTTGGCGAATCAGGCCTTCGGGTGGCGGCAGGTATAATATATGACGAAGGGTGTTGGGTCAAGGAATTTGAAACGTGAGCAGGGACGTGAGCGGGAAGTGTTGGGAACGTGTTTGACAGCCACCCGTAAGGACGAGGGAAAGCGAAGGGACGGAGGACGTGACGTCGGTTGCGGTGGTGCGGGGTGTAAGGGGTGCGAGCGCTGGGGATAGCGATGAAAGAGGTGAGGTGAGAGCAGGATTCTAAGGGTGGGGGTGAGAGGGAGGAGGGGGGGGAGGGTGATTCTGTTGATACTCAGGCGGTGCAACGCGCTCCGAGTGTTAGCTCAAGTGGAAGCGAGGAAAATGTGAGAAGATGGCATCAAATAATAGGTAGAGTTTACCAAAGTGCAAGATTAAAAAGCATGTCGTCCATGATATAACGTCTAAGCTTTAAAGAGGCAGTTCAAAGCTGTGCAGGTTACGCTTAATGCGGTGATTAAGCTCAATCATCCTGGAGCTGTATGTATAGCAAAGATTTTATCAGCGGAGAAGGTCGAAAATATGGATTTCAAGTAGCTTGGTTAGTGGTGCGAGGTGAAATTAAGACTTCCTTAGGGTTATTCTGAGTATGGAAGCTAAAAAATTAAATTCTTCTTAAATGCATTATTTTTCACTTTCATCACAAACTTATATTCATTCCTTATTATTAATCCGTTGTTAGAGTGGAAAATAGCATGCGCAAATTGCACTCTCTTAAATCAAATCCACCCCAATATGGTCTTCTTACTCTAAATAGTATGCATCATTGAAGTTATTCAAGAAACTCCATCTGTATATAATGGAAACTCAGTTAAATATAAATATTTCATGAAAACTATTGTTCATACTTCCTATAACTTCATATTTAATTTCTAACTCATAGTATTTTAAGGCAGATAGTGTATTCTCTACAGTTATTTAGATTTAAAAAAGCTTTTGATTGCTGAATGAATCTTGATAACTACGAGAAAAGGTCTTAAGATTAGTTAAAAGTATGCTCAGTTATGAAGAATAATTATATTCTCTCTCGCAATATTTTGGGGATCACTGATTCATTGTTTGGTGATTTATCTCCTAAAAAATATATTTTCCTCAAAACAAATATTTATTTCACTTATGTGGTAATACTTAAATTATCATATACTCATGCACGTATTGAGATATTTGATGCATTAGTCTCCGTTTTGAGGTGGCATGATAACACTACGCGGAGCAATTATGATTAAGGAAGAAAACGTCAATGAAACTTAATAGCAGTATGCCTACCTATTTTACAGAATGATAAATAGCGTAACTTAATATTATTTCTGCCTTCTCGAAAATTAGAAGAAAATGAACAACTATACAACTTATAAACATATTTCGGTTTTGGACCAGGTAGGTAGGTATTGTGCCGGATAATAAATAACATTACTTAATTAATTTAAAAATAGACATTATTTCTATGTTCTCGTAAATTACAAGAAAATGAACAATTGTAACATGAGCCAACTAATATTTCGATATTGGGCCAGATATTTTGGCAATATAATAAGCCTAATTGCCTACCGAGTCTAATTGGAATATGCTCGTGGGTAACTTAATAGTTCAGAGTAAGACGACCATTGTTGAGAGAGAGCCTTGGAACTTAGGAATGACTATCATTGCCAATTTCCTTGTGTAATGTTGTTCGAAATTTTTATTCTCTGAGACTAAGCATAAGAGTAAAAAAAGTCAAGGTTTAAGAACTTTTAAATAGTTTCCACCGGCCTTGTCTTGCGTACATTTCCCCGCAAGGGTTCCTAGGTTATGAGATCACGGCGTCTGAGATACTGTGGCGCCGGCTACCCGGGACTGCAAAACAGGATAAAGGGGAAGAAGCGGATCTTCTCTCGAGACTCGGGGAGCTCTCTGCACCCAAAAACATTCATCCCTCTTCTCCCCTTCTGCCCTTCCCCCATTTCCTCGCCTCCACTCCCGTCAATCCTCCACCACCCCCCCCCCCCCAGCTCCCTTCCCCCACTGCTCCCATGGAGCACAATAATAGCCGCTTCACCTGTCCAAGCTTGGGGCTATACCAATATTCCCGGTCTTCCTCAACCCCCGAGAACCTCTTCCACCTCCTCCTCCTCCCCCCTTCTCCCCCTTTGCATCCCTCCCTTCCCCACGACCCTTCCAATTCCCTCACCCCACGACTTCTTCCCTCACCCATCTTCCCTCGACCCCGTCTCTCCGACCGCCGGATTCCCTACTCTGCTCGGCCGGCACCCTTCCTCGCTCCGCCCAACACCGGCGAACCCGTCTCCTGTAACGAGCGAGTTGCCGCGCGAGACGACTTGAAATCGTTCCAGGAGCAATTCATTGTTTCCGCCCTACTCCTCCTCCTCATGGAATGTCAGTTGCTTAGTTTGTCTCGACTTCACGAGAAATTAAATTATCATATTCTCCTTCCATTGAGGAAACTCAAGTGGATTTTTCACGACTGCTTCTCGAAGAATTTACTAGTTTTTCACAGAATGAACTCCTCGTGACAAATATCGAAGAGAATATTATTCCCACAATTTTATTTGAAATTATAAAAAGTACAATGTTATCAGAAACTTTCAAAAACTGATCCTTTTTATATGTAAATTGTAACGCTCCTTCATGCACTAGTCTTATATTTTTGGGGAATGTGTTTCGAATGATCGTTTATTCCTTTAGATTAGATAGTCATTTTGTTCCTTACACTTCATTTATGGGCACTTGATATGGGACGAAATTGAAGAAAATGGTGAATATTCTAGCGATTTAATTCACCGAAATTCTCACCGTTTTCTCTCCAATCCCTATCCAATGTCTAAGATTTAGCGCCCCGACTAAAAATAGAGATCACTTCCTCGACAAAGGAGGAAGTAACGCATAACAGTATAATTATTTGCAGCGCCTTTAAATAGACTCCTTTCAATTGCCAATAAACCTCTGCTAATAGTGAACCGCACTTCTCTCTCCAAACTGACTCACTGCAAGTAATTACTATAATAAACTGAATTCCTTCGGCGTGCTCTTCTATTTCCAAAAATAGACATGTAAAAATACCAAACTTAAAGCATAAAAAATTCCTACCAATGGTTTAACTAATTTTGCTTTATTCGAATTTTTTGTTGGTGAAAAAATTATAATAACTCAAATAAAGACGAATGCAGCTTGATGAAAATTTTCTATTGCGGCGTTTCTTTAAAATTAACGAGCCGGAAGAAAAGGTTCTACCATTATTATATGAGTTCACCGTTGTTAATATTTGTAATTTAAATCTAACCATTTATGCCTTTTCGACAATGTTGCCAGAAAGCTAAAGTAGAAATTCACGATGAGGTAAGTTAAGTATACTTCAAAATGTCAAAATAAAATTTAGGAAACAATTGTTTTAACAATACATTTCTTTAATTTAAACTTTTGCATTTCAGTTTTTTTAACTTTTCAGCGGCTTTTGAATTAATTTTTGCAATTATTAACAAAAAAATTAACTTTCATTGAGTTTCATCACAGTAACATGACTGCTACGAGTCTTAGTTCAATATTTGAATAAGGAATCGGCAGGTAAATACGTCTCCAAGAAGATAATAAGCTATTCATACATACCACGTTAGAAATTATAATTTTTCTCTTCAATTTTTAATAGGAAAACCACTGTGTCAAATGTCACTAAAAAAATAGGAACGTCAAAGCCAAGTAAAGCGTATATAATTAATACGCTTATACGGACGTAATTTTGTTTTGCAGCGCTCTATTTTGCAGCACGACAAGGAGATTAAAGCATCGTTGGTATGGTTTAAGAAATTGCAAGGGATTTGGTTACAAAATTGAAGGTTTCCATAAGCAAATGTCCCTCTGTAATAAAATAATAATGTTAGGTATGCAATCAGTTATTGAACAATGTGCGACAAATATGGCAAATAGCAGTGCTTCCATCTCGACGGTAATTATCAACTTTCCAGCAAAACAAATTGAAAACATTTTTGATATATACTCATGCAATAAATGTGACTCAAATAATGTACACTAATTTCTAATTTTTTGTGCATTTAGTACCAACATACAACTGTACATGGCATAACAAGAAAAGTATATCACCTGCTTTTAACGAATACAATTTTTGGGGTTCAACGATTGACAAATGTTTGTGCTTCTCCGAGTATATTTTCTGATTAAGAAGCTCAATTAGTTTTAAAAAAATGGGCGTAAAAATTATAATGCTAAATACAAATGTTGAAAGAAGTATGTATAGAAAAATGTCTTAATAACTGAACTATGAAAATCAAGTAAGAAATAACAATTCCCCTCGCGCAAATGCAATTCCGGCATGTATATTATAGCAAATATATTGAGGGGTTCACTAAGCTTGAAAATTATTAACAAGTCTCTTCTTAAAAAATGCGTTACATATGTTTTGAAACATGAATTTGAGATTAATTTTTTTTCATTTCCTAATTTTAGCACGAGAAACAGTAAACGAATTGAATTTTACTAAAAAAAACTTGCTTATGGCATCATACAGATTAAGCTATGAATCATTAGTTTAGCGAAAAATCAAATTTTTCCGTTTATATACGATATGTACAAGAGATCGCTGATGAAGCTAGCGATAAACATAAGTATAGGATGTGCCCCGTCAAATAGACTTCTTGAAAAGATATGTTCAAGAGTGTGCTAGTGTTTGCTTGTGTTTTCAGGTTTGTTCATAGAAGAGACAGATAGTAATATACAGTTTCTAAAATTGACAAAAGTTGTAGCTTTCACAAGAAAGGAGTTTTCATACATTAAAGGCCTTTTCTCTGTGAGAACCCTCTTACGCGATGAGTTCGGCCATCGTCTTCCATACTATCAGCATCGTCATCGATCATCATCATCGAAGAATTATTATTCTGTGCTTAAATTCCTCCAGAATGTTAAGCAGAAGGGAACTCGTCCAAGTGTCGCTAGAAGCTGACCATCTTCTTTTCAGCCGTCGCCGACTGTTGGATCGAAGTCTTCTTCACCCTCACTGTAGACGATGTGGCTGAGGAAGAGGAGGCGTTGACGCTGCCACTGCCATCGCCCATCTCGGCGGCCTCCGCCAGGCGAGCCGTCACCATGGCCCTCCGCCCCGCTCTCCCGGCTGCCCTCTCCGCCAGCTCCTCCATCTCGTTCTCGATCTCCGCGATCCTGGCCCGCGACCTCTTGGCGCGCATGGCCGCGGCGGCATCCTCCTCGGCGTCCGCCGCGCTGGCGGCCTCCAGCGCCTTGCGCGCCGCCTCCGGCTTCAGCGCCGTCCACTTGGTCATCGTCCCGTTCTCCAGGCCGTTCTCCTCGGAGGATTCGCGGAGGGTCCTCCGCTTGAAGAAGCTGTCCGATTCCAGGTCGCCCAGCTCGCTGGTCTTGAGGCCGACACTATCCATTAGTCTGTCGGACATAGCGATTTTGGGCCGGCGACGTAGGCGGGAGGAGACGGAGTCCGGATCTTCCAGGGTTTCTTCGAGAGTCATGGATCGCCCGGCCCTGGCAGCCCTCATTCTTTTGAGGGCGGCTGAGGTGATATCATCTTCTTCCTCGACTTGAGACAACATCTGGGATGCGGCAGAGTGGTTGGACGATGTGTTCATCTCTCCTGAGAAATCGTGGTCCCCGACTTTAGACCCATTTCAAAACGGAAATTCATCAAAGCTTCATTGCAACTTATTCTAATTTAAGAGGACTCCACGTCTATGGGGTACAACATTCTCTAAATAGTTCTCATCAAAACATTTTCCCTGCGCCACAACTAATTGGGACCCATTTCCTTCACAACATTAAACAGTTAATTATCTTTATGCGAAATGATGGAGGTAAAATGACAGAACCTAAGCGCTTCATATCTTAATTTAAACTCTCTCGCTTCAATTAAGTATGGAAGTGATATAAGTAATTAAACTAGTTGGTTATTCAATTGATGACTCACCCGATTAAGAAATACGTCACCAATCTAAAATTTACCATCGCAAAAAGGGAAAGTTTCCTCTCCCCGAGTTGGCAACGGAGAAAAGGGGATTAGTTAAGCATTTGGTTAACGAACCCAAGTAAGAATTACAACATCCGTGTTTGTAAATATTTTCAAGGTTGATACTATTTTATAGTAAAACTCCATCAAAAAATCTTTTTTAATACTCGTTTTTGAAATAATAGTTGCGTAAATCCCGAACTTTGAAAATTATTCCTCTTTGTTCATAGTACTATTTATACTGATAAACAACAGTTAGCCACGTCCACATTTTAAGAATGTTTACTATTTTTGGAAAATATTGTTTTCGGGTGATATTTCTATTTCAGACGTCATGAGGCTAACACGTATACAATTGAGGTTTAGCGGATCTTAGTCTATAACACTTAAATTTAACCCAGTAGCTTCAGTCAATTAAAACTACGAATTAAAAAAAAACGCCCATTTCATTTTCCAAGTTGGTGACAACTGCCGCCTATGATTTCAAAGTAAAATTTGTATGTTTTTTGCTAAAATTAAATATCTTAAAATATACGGACTAATAATAATGGCCATAGTCAATAAATAAAACCATGCGTTTAAAACTGATGGAGCTTTAACACTAGTTTCCTTCCATCTAATTCTACAACTACAATGTTTCATAGGCAGCAGCTTGTCACCAACGTCTAATTCCTGTAATCAATATTCTTGCCTCATAAAGAGTAATTTTCTAATTCCATTGAACTTCATAGCCAAAAGGATGAACTGATATTTGCGTTTATTCACCTTTTCTTTGTTCGCTGTCTTTTTTTATTTATGCGCATAATGTGGTGGTTTTTGCGATAGCTTTCCCGTCGTAGTATGAAATAATTATCAAAGAATATATTTATGATCCGTTGCAAATATGCCCATTTATCATAAATAGTAATCTTCCCCCCCTGAATAATCCCACCCATCCCACCTACAGTCGAAGTGAATAAGCAGCTGAGATATTCAAGAAATGCAAGTCGAGAGAAGTATCACTCCTCCTGGAAGGTAAACTTCATCGTTTAGTTTCCAAGACAGTCTTCACCTTGTGTGAAATAATTGTGTGAAATTGACAGCAGAAATCATTTTACCCCAACAGGGGTAAAATGTCGCGGCGAGTGCGGCTGGAAAGTTATAAAGACCGTTTAGTTCAAAACTAAGCTACGGCAGGTTAGGCACAGCTTAGTAAAAAGCATTAGGCGTTCAACTAAAAATTAAGTAAAAAGCGTTTCACTAAAGTGCAAATACTATCCTTTTCAGCAGTAAATGAATGCGGATTTTTCGTGTTTATAATCAGATACAAGTTTACATTATGTATGTGATAATCATTTTATTCGATCCTTAAATATCAACAACATTTCTATAGAAGTGCCATTTCTTCAGTCCCTGATAGTACAATAATAGATATTTACGCCATTCATGGCTGATAAAATAAACAAGAAACAAAAGTTTGTTTCCATTGTCACATAACATAGATACAATGATTTTGCTCTTGTTCAATATTGCACAAATATCATTCAGAATGAGTAATTTTCCTGATTTAGGCTGGGTTTCCTATGACGTTGTGTGCGTTTCAGTAAAAAAAACTAATTGCCAGAATTTTATTTTCTTTTAACTGGTTAAAACATGTGAAAACGTTGGAATATTTTCAAAAATTCAGCTATTGACTATTTATACTAAAGAGAAAATTAAATAATAAATGCATTCAGAGGTTTTTTACTATGTTTTACGTAAGTCGGTCAAAGTGTGTTTCAAAATAAAATTAAAAATAAAAATTTTAAAAAAAGGAAGCGAACAAAGCATAATGTTGTTTCTTTTGTTTTGAGCGAGGTGAAACGCATTTGGTTATTTTAAATCCACAAATGAGGTATGTTTTCAAATGTGAGCTGCCCGCTTTCTGAGGCGAGGCAAGAACCCGTTACATTTCATTCTCCCGTTCTCTCCCCCCAAATCCCTGAGTCATGTGCTTAGAACTGCTTCGGGGGTTTCCCCAGGTAATCCTGCAGGAGGATCCTCAGGGGCAGGCCGCCTGATCCCTTACCAAGAAGAGACGACAGGGAACGGCGTCTTGGGACGTCGTCTACTTCCACGAAAGAAGCTGGTCTTCTGGGGAGAGCGCTCTCGAGATCCTCTGCAGGGCGGCCGGAGTATTTCCTATCCAGTCGGTCCATCATTGGCTTGTACAATTGCTCTCCCAAGCTGTAATTGTAGTCATACAGCTTCGTTCTTGGTCTGCTCAATGGACGTCTTCCTGCCATTGTGTCTTTTGCTTATGGAACTGTTTCGAAATAAACAAAAATTATTTAATTGAAAAATAAGAGGAATATGAATTGAAAAGTTTAAGAACTAGAAGCAACGAACGACACAGGTTACTGGAATTTCATTTCAAAATAAAATCCAAATTGACTGTTTGATCAATGATTCATTTCAATTTTCTTTACCAGCAGCGTGACAAAAATAGTTTTCAAAAATATTGTAATTCACATCGTCCGAAATATTTAACTTCTTTCATACATCCTGAGGTAATGAATTTTAACACACAACAACCATAACAAACCGACATATGAAAAATTTCACCTCTGAGGGTATTGCAAAACTAATAAGAATACAAATGTAAGGGATTAATTTATCAAAGAGCTCCGTGAAGGTACTGCTGAGTTGACGCATGACATAGTTGTTGATGTTTTTTGATATGTTTGCGGTACACCCACTTAAGTGGGCACTTCAGTGCAAGATCAGATTCCAATTTCTAAAAGGATTTCCGATTTCATTTAGCCGGCGAATATAAATTGAGTACTCTCTCAGTCTTTCACTTTTTGAAATTCTGTTTAAAATGAAATGCATCGGCAATATTATTTATTCTTAGAGTCTTTGTTGGGACTGCGATATAATGCCGGATTTCCCTTTTGTCGGATATATGCATGAACGTCGCAAATACTTTTGTGTGTGTGTGTGTGTGTATATATATATATATATATATATATATATATATATATATATATATATATATATATATATAAAGCAAACAATTATTTAGCTGCTAATACAAAAATTATTCCATGACACTAATAAATAATTGATGAGCTCCAGATCCAGATTTAAATAGCTATCGGAAACAGTTGCCTGCCTCATCGTTCTCGATAGCAAGTCTAAGGCCTTTGATGGAAGTCAATCTTACGTGAATGTTTCCTTTCAGTATAAATTTCAACCTACGTAAGACTTAGCCACTACTGATATTCTCGCAGCGTAAAAAATTAATCGTTCAACACACAGGTATGCCTGTAGGTCTTCATTGTGAAAATCTGGATTTGGCATAATTTAGATTTTGGCTAGAGAAGCAATTATTCGAACAGGAGATGTTTATTGTCGCACATTTAAGGACTTAAGAAATATTAGAAAAATAACAAATTGCTGCCTCAAGCAGAACCTCTTAACTAGATCTAATGCACCATTCTTTAAGTACAAATCATGAAATATTTTGCCCATGTTTCCATTTATTTGCTTTAATTCCATGCTCTACTTTATTATCACTAGTGCGCTAATGTGATTTTCTACATATTATTTTTCTACATATTTTTATGCACACCTAGCAAATGTGGATTGTCTTTACTATAGGTTGAGTTTATAACAGAGATCTTTGACTCAAAAACCGTATTTTTCAGATTCTTGCGTTCAGTTGAAATCAACTATACACTTTTTCCGTGCCACATCCGGGTGGTTCACTGATGTTTTTGAAACGTCCGTCTAATGACTGAGGAGCAAATTGAGATTTGGCTAAAAAGTTAGTATTACTCAGGACCCTGGCCAGTTTTGGACTCAACAGTCATCTCCTTAAGCAGAATCCTAAAATTATGAGAAACTTAGGACAGAATTGGTATGTAACTCATTTTGGCACTACGTACAAGAATGAACCATTGTGTTAAATGTGGCTGACTCTGACTTTCAAATGTCAAAATTAACCCACCAATCAGTGATGCAGTGCAGCTTATTAGATGGAATGAGCGACGTTTTCAGCTATGCTTGCATTAGGAGATTTTTAATGGAGAATTTAAGATTTTTTCCCTACTTTAGAATGCCTGAATTTACGCTTTCTCGAGAGCTTGCCAAGTGATAAGACGGAAATAACGCGTCCACAAAAAAAAAGACACGCGACCGGTGCCCTTCGGCGCCCGTCTGTATACCCGGTGCCGAGCGCTTGTAGTACGTTTCAGAATTAAAGCTAATTCAATTTCCGTCGGATTGTATTAAAATATAAACCAATTAATATGCAGGAATTTGCTTGGAAGGTATATTGGAAGTAATGGGCCATAATATTTTGCATCAAGAGCTGAAATTAGTAAAAGGCCACTTTTCTTCCTTTGAAAAATTTAAAATTTGTGATTGAAACATATTATCAATTCATGACTTCGAGTGATACATAAAATGAAATAAAATAAATATTAGCATTTAAATTATTTCCCAAAACCTCCTAGAATTATTGATATGTGTCATTAAATAACGTACTGTAAAATAAAAACTAACATTTCCATTGGTATAATAAAATGAAATCTACTTATTTTAATTAAGTTCATATATATGTATAAACGCACACATACACACACACATATTTTTATTTATTTATATTTATACACATGTGTTTGTGTGTACACAGGTATAAACATAATTCCTATATATAAAATCCTATATAAATCCTAAAAACCAGTGTAACGGAAATTAGGGAAACAAACGACAGGATCGCATTTTTATCATTCTATTCCATTTTACCTGTAGCGTCATTTGTCATTCCATTTGATGAGGTCGTATCGTTCCGTAGACCACATTCAATTCGTATTATAAATATTTCCATTATTTTATCATCAAATTTTTAGTGTTCTAAATCGTTTGAATATATACAAAATATGATATGAACAGACTTCTGTATTCCATTTCAAGTTTTTTTTTATAAATTGATCAATAATATTGTCAGTCTCAAATAAATGATTACCGTAAATTCTTCCAGAAATCTACATCTCTTTAACCGAATACCGACTAAAATTATAAAATTTCTAAATATGAACTATTTTTCTTACACAATTCTCTCAATTTTATAATTTTCTTATGTATTATGACCTTTAATGTGATTTCTAAAATATTCCTCTCCTTGGTTTCCGTGCATATTGGGAGATCGTTCAGTTAAACTAAAACGGAAGTAATAAATAAAAAGCCTTTTCAAAATGATACTTCGCCATTTCTCTATTGATAAAAACCTCTGGTAAACGTTAATTTGGGCTAAAGAGAGTTAATGTTTTCCTCTCGTTATATTTATAAATGAATATATATATATATATATATATATATATATATATATATATATATATATATATATATATATATTACAGTTTATATGAATAAAATCACATATGGCGATTTCTAATATATAATTTACTTATTTAATGATAGAATCAAAGGCATCCAATTTGGTCTCGTTTAGCACACAGCGCACACAATATTGCTGCTTTTCCATGCTTAACTTCATTAGCAACAAAGGATCTATTTCAGTTTACAAAATTTGGCGACGTCGGCGCTGCAAAATTAATTAGGGCAGAGATCACAGAGGTAAAAAATAGAGTATCGGTTGACTCTTGAGAACGGATCAGAAGTCTTTGGCTGCAGTCTCCACGCATTCTAAATTTGGAACCAACCAAAAAAAGGGGTCAATCACTCTACCGATGATATGAAAAACATTTATACTATCGCGCAGTGAGACAAAAAATATTTGTTGTGATCCATTTACTCTATAAAATAATTACCTTAATCATCTAAAATCCAAATCAAAACTTTTATAATAATCAAATAATTAATAAATTCACTGAAACCTTAGTTTTTATCCAAATGATATTCTTATCAGTTGATTTTCTAGCCAAAACGATGACTGTAACTATTTTTTATTATGTTTCACATTAATTTTATTAAACTATAATTTCAAATATACTCACTATGGACGACACAGCATTTAAATACTGAACTGTGCTAGTGTAAGTTTAGAGAGTAATAGCAGCGAATATTTTGGTACCTAGTTTTACCTCCCAACCCTATTTAACCTATTCTTAAAACCATAATTTGCCCATGCTCTGCGGCGTCATCACTGCATCAATTTTCATTGAAGGCATCCAATTCATCCCGCTCTTTTTAGAATTTTACCCACCCAATTCCGTTCAAACTACTGTGAAAGCATGCATTTGTAAGGAAGTTAAAATAATCCAGCGAGCTGAAAACAGCTTGAGAAGAAACATCGTGCGCTGGTATTCCAACATAATTTCGATTCGATAGCAAATCACTGAGAACCACCCTCAGAAAGAGGAGGTTAAAATAACAGCCAGAGTGCAAAGATCAAAGGGCAAAAAGTTGAACGGGTAACCGGATCCTTGACGAATGCCGCCGCGAAAAGGTCGATTTCTACTGGGAGCACATCCAAGCGGAACAAAAGAATCGCCATCCCCGCGGCACAAGCACGCACACAAAACCGCGCACAATGAAACACACCTCTCACCTCTCTCGATTCGAGCGGCGTGCGAGGGAGCGGCACTCCTGTTTTGCGTCGTCCCTGGAGCTCTTCTCTTCGCCGAGTCCCTCAACTTGGGCTTCCTCTTCTTCGCACTTGCTTCTCTCTCTCTCTCACTCTCTCTCTCTCACTCTCTCTCTCTCTCCTCTTCCCGGTAAAATGAACGAAGGGCTCCCCAAGCGCTGCGTCGTCGGCAATCGAGAGAGATATGTTCTGTGCCGTTCACGGCGAGAGTGAACGCGAACGCCCTTGCTATTTGGGAACCTCTCCCGCCCACCCCTAGCTCCTCCGCTCTATCTATCTCTTTCTCTCTCTCTCTCTCACACACACACACACACACCACGCCCCGCGGATCTCCCACCTTCTTGCCCTCCCCACCCCCATTGCACACACACACCACCCCATGCCACCCCCACCCTCAACCCCTTCGCAGACCGCTCCCCCCCACCCTTCCGCCACCACCACTTCCTCTTCCTCCCACCACACCATCATCCGAGGAGGGAAGCATCGAAGAGGGAGTGTGAGAAGGTGGGAAAGGGGGTGGGTTGCGTGTGCCAGGGGCAGTTTGACCCATCTCCTTCCATCTCGCCACCATACCATCCTCCCACACACCAGCCACCCATTCCACCACCACCTGCCACTCACGAGGGCAATTCATCAGGTCCCTCCTCCCGCACAGCATTTGTCTTTTCCCGATTTCTGACCTTTGGGAAAGCCTTCTGCTGGGTGTCGAAGACGTTCCGTCAAGGGTCCGACGAGCGATTACTCGGGGGACATCCCGGAAGAAAAGGTTTCGCGGCGGGCAGTGGAAAAGCCGTCCGCTATTTTTGTGGTCATCGCGGAAAGTGGGACGGAATAGTAAAATTAAAGAACGGAAGAAAAACTTAACCTAGAAAACGATATTTCCATGGAAGAAATTTTTCCAAGTTAGTTATTTTGCTCACTCATTTTTTTTTTTTTTAAGTTGTAGAAGCACGCTTTTTGACCTCAAAAATCGTTTAATGGGTACCAAGCGTTATTGGAGAATCACACGAGTACAATATCTGAATTCATCGTAGAAGAAATGAATTAATGAGCCGGTTTAAATTAAGAAAATAGATAAGAGAATTCAATGAAATAATGCAGTGTACCATGATCAAATTACTGGTAACATATCTTCGAACTTTATTTGGAGCGTGAAGTAACAATAGGATGATTTGATAATTCGAAAAATAGGCCGTCAGCTGAGTCACCCCGCATTACCTTCCATTGAATCACTTTAATTACCTTCTCCCCATTTGTATCGCATGTGAAGATGCAGAAATAGCGTCATGATGTGAGTGCATGGTTAAACGGGATAATAGGTTCAGGTGTGTGTGTCAGTGGATTTATTAGCCTGACTATAGCTTTCTCAGTAAGTAAATTATAGCTTCCTCCTTCAGTAGTCGAATCTGATGGATGACTCTTCTGGTTTCTAGTCTACTCTAGTCTAGACCAGCCAATGGCTTCCGTTAAATTGTGGTTGCATCACATCCTATAATTTATTTCATCCAACCTTCTTTAAATAAAAGAGCAGAGTCTCAGAGGACCGAAATGTGACAACCTCTGGAGCACCGTGTGATTTTAGACGAGCCGTAAATGGAAAATAAAATTGTGATAAAATGTGTTTCTGGGTCACCCGTTTCAAGTTTCTGCTCTACTGAGTCGCAGAGGAACGTATTTCGCGAATGAATCTAACCGACGAAATAAGCGTTACTTATCTTCAGGAGCACGAACCCACTACCGTTTGAGAGTTCATCCACCAGGTGCCCCCCAATCCTACCATTTGGCAAGTTGTACCCGTTTGTAAATAAATCTCGATGAAGTCTTTGGGTCAGGTGTAGCAAATTTATGATATGGTGGGAATCATTTTTGGGCCAGTCAGAGGATAGCATGCAGTTTGATGCAGGAGTCCGAAAGTCGCTTGATGAAGTCGTCCACGTGGCCGCTCATTCCAGTGGTTTCATAAACCATAAATTGGTTCTACTTTACTGCGCAAGCTTCGAAATATGTAACTACTCGTGTTAATTTTTCAGTCTACTTCAAATGCTTCTATTTCTTGAGCACCCATCAAGAACACATCTAGTTCCACCAATCGCCTGTTATCATTATTTTTTATATGAGTTTAGAGGATAACGATTAGCGCATTTTTATACATCTAACCTACTTCATTGCACGGCGGAACTTTTGTCTATCAAAATGACGATGACCCCATCTCGTAAAATAAAAAAGTGTGTGCGTGTATTCTGCTTTTCAAGAGAATTAAAATGTCAACGATGAATCAAGGTTATGTTCTGTGCTAACTGCAGTTAGAGTTTCTATTCTCAAAATGATAATTATCTATACAGCCTTGTAACTACTATGCTAAATCCTTTATGAATACTCCGGAATTCAAACTAGCTTTATTCACGCGCACATTTGCCTGAATTTTCTTTCTGACAGAACCCTGTACCCGCATTGGCATCTATGGTTCATCGACATGGTTCATTTGAAGAGTGTTAATAGAATCATTTTGCTAGAGCCAGTATATTTCGCATGATAAAAATAATGTTATCCACCTGATATTTATGATTCACAATATGAAACTCGATATTTATGATACACGGTAATTATTTTATAGAAGGAACAAGCGGATAAAATGTTTTATACCGATACAGCATGTCATCCGTGATATCAAATTTATTTGAGGAGGTATGTATGATACGATTTGATTGATAGAGTAGTCATGGAAGCATGCACCAAACTATTTGTTACATCTCATAATCACTGCCACGCTGATGTATCATTATACTGCGATATTTATTTTGTATGAAGAATCGAAACTAAAAATTAATCCTCCTGGTTGCGCTCCACCTATTTCTGTAATTTATTTCTGTGTATTTTTGGTTTCTGTGGTTTTTTTCCAGAGGTTGTGACATTATTGCCCCGAAGTTCAGATACCCATTGCATTTTATTCACGGTACAAGATTGACACAAAAATATTCTGACAGTGAAAGGAGGCCGTCGGATAATGGCATGACATATTAATTTATCCACCCCCTAAAATGTTCTTGCGATATTGGCATAAATACGGTACATTTATCTCTAATGTTGCGCAAAATGGGATTTTTTTTATTTCGTGGGTGATAACCTTGAAGATATCAAATTTTGGGAATTATCTTAGCTTAAATTAAAATCTTAGCTGTTACATTAATGTCACCGTTAAATATGTACCAAACTATAATCTCGTTCCATCGAGATCCAAATTCCTTTTGAGTTTAATCGTTTATAAAACCAAAATATTAATAATTTTTAAAATTCATTAATGTATGATTTATTATATTTTTCAAAACGTGCAATAAAGTATTGGAAATTTATTCAGAAGTTCGCCATACCCGGTGAAAGAACAATGAGCACTTAATTTTAACACATACAGATACAAAACACTAAAAACTGAGTTCATTAATTTTCTATTCATAAACTAGATTTATATATACCTGTATGATATAATATTTCCCCATTTTTTCGTACTAATTTAGCCCAATATCACAGTGCTTTGACAACGGTTGTGTGTTTAATATTTCCAGCCAATTAAACACTGATATCTGCGACCATACATAGCATGTTGGTTTCCAATGGAGTCAAGAGGAGATGCAGTCGGCAGAGTATAATTTTTCTAATGGATTGTAGGATAGATAAATGAATATTTGTTTGGCAAACCAGCCCCATATGTTTCAAGAAACGAGTCTTCTCGTGTTACAATGCGCCAAAAAAGCGTTGGTCCTCCGAATTGCACTTGTAAGGGTCACCTCTGAACGATCCCGCGTTGAAACTATTTTCTCTCCGTCCACTCTCTTCCCTTCATCCCTTCCCTCAACCTTTCCACCCCTGGTAGTGTTAAGAATGACGAAATATTGACGCCCACATTGTCTATCCATCTTTCTTCCCGGCTTCCCCCTAATGTTCTCCTCGGCAACTCCCCTAAACTCGACTCCCCACCCAACTTCCCCCCGTCTCCATCCCTTCCTGCCCCCCTCCATCTCCCGACACGTCTCTTTCCCCGACAATCTTCTTCCCACGCCGTTAGCCATTTGCCGTCTCACTCAACTCCCCTCACGGGTCTCATCCTTTCTTTCTCCCTGGCCCTGTCTTTTGAATTCCCACGTCGTGGAGACGAAGACGGCAAGTGGGCCAAGGGCTCCCCCGAGCCTGAAAGCAAAGGCGAGAAAGAGAAAGGTGGAAATGGAGGAGGGAAGTGTGATGTTGGCGGGAGGGAGCGATGGTGGGGGGGGGGAAGGAGGAAAGTGCGAGGTGGTGGTGGCACTAATGGAGAACGAGAGTGCTTTCGTGAAAACTCAAGAGTGAAAAAAGCTCACAGCGAAAAAAAATCAGTTTTGAGGTTTTTCTTCTTCTCAGTTCAACCCGGGGATGCCACAAACTTTCCACAAATATCGTCGGACTTTTGGATCCCCTGCAGTAACCAAAATAAAGGTTGTCTCTTATGTTTCATTGAAAACGGTCAATATTGACGAACGCTTGCATTAATGATGCACGAACGATGGCATTTTGAAACCTTCATTCGATGAATAATCACGTACTTACAAAAAATAATTGAATTCTACGAAAATCTTAACCATTACTCTTCTTATTTTTATATAAGTTTTAAATCTTCATACTCTCTACTCTAAAGGTTAAGGGTTTTCATCTCACTGACAGTTAACTGAGATACCAATTAATTGCTAGGAAAATTATTTCAAAAGTTTTATTTCGCTAATAAATTGGATGAAAACATGTGTTATTCAAGAAATTAAATCAGAAACATAGTTCAATGATAGTCCTGCCATGATTTAATCACAAAAACCCCCGTGGAAACATCTTCGTGTTTTGGTTGTTTGCTCTCTTCGATATTGTAGCTTCCTTTTATCAGTTTCATCGGTAGTATTTGTTTTGTTGCTGAAAAAGTATTTTATTATTAGGTTACGAAATATAGCACTGGTCTTTGCGTTGATTAATAGGTGCTGGGCTCAAGTTTGAGTTACCAAATCATATAGCATCCCTTCCGATCGCGAAACATTTTTTTAATTACGGTTAGTAATTTAATTTATTAGAGAGAATAGAAGTTTTGTAGGATTCACTCAAAAAACCACTTTTAGGCAATTAATACTATATATTATGCCTAGTATATGAAGACTTTGTTGGAAACGTATAGCGTCACCAAGACCATTACATTATGAGTATTAAATAGTTGGTGCAAAATATTTCTCGTAACTTCTATTTCATCATAAAACATGACATTTTAAATAGCATTTTTTGATACAAATTCTTGAAAACGAAGAAATTGGTAGTTTCAAAAACCCCTAAACACCAGTATGTCAATCGATAACGGATGTAATCCCCAGAATGAGCACTTTCTCTCATTATCCCTATCATCCGTGCAATAAATCTCAAGTATAATGTGAAAACACAATTGGCATTTCATAGTTTTTAAAATTTTTCGTATTTTTAATATAATAATTAACAATAAAAAGATGGGTAATTTTTTTGCGTGCATACAAGCCAAAAAAAGTTGTAAGTTATAAGTGCAAAAAAGCTTATACTATCATTATTTTAAACCTTTTCCAGCTATTTTTTTAATTGGGCTTATAAAGTATAATGCTCTCATTCGGGAGCTTTTTGTATGCCATAAATATAATTCCAACGAAATAGGTAGAATTTTAGTTTTTTATTTAGCATGTGAAGTATAAATCTTTTAAATATGTTAAAATGTAATAATTGATTCATTAATACATAATTTTTCTCAAAAAAAGCACATGCGAAATTAACAAACCTTTTCTTGACGACGATGGTAGTGCATTATTATTCGTGGGTGGAGACACGTTATTTTCCTTTTCCGCAACTATTGCTCTCTTTCTGAATTTCCCATTTTTGTTATCGTCACTTTCTACCTGAACTTTTACGCCAGGATCTTCATTAAGAGTCAATAAAATGCGTCGCACAGACTGATAATGTGCATGGTTTTTGATGTGCTCATTCTCCAGACGGAATATATTCCAGATGAATCGCCTGAATATGGTAAAAACAATTGATTATCATTGAATTCGACGCCGAAATAAGATATATTTTAAATGTAAACTTCACGTACCTGACTACCTCGAGAGGCGAAAGAATGGTGAACATTAAATCCAAACTTGCATATCCTGTTTGCGTCATCAGGTAAAGTAATAACCAGTTATATCTCAATACAAAGTCTTCGACAATTGCAAAATAATAGTAACCCTGTAAAGAAATATAATCTATCAAAATGATAAAAAGTTTTAGCTCACCACTTTGAATTACTAATACTGAAAAAGAAAGAATAATTTGCTTTCCGCTAAATGTAACATAGTGATTATTCAGACTTAATAACGCATCGTTCCTCTTTGTAAATACATGTAATTTATTCCTTTTGAAAAGATAGCAGTGCTTATTTTATTATACAAGCAATGTAGTTTACACATTATCTGGAATTGCAATTCACTACGGATTACTATCTTAAAAAATAAATATACTTTTGGAAAACGCATTAAGAATTAATACGTTTTAAAGATTATAATATGTTTAATGTGGGTCTATTAGATCAATGAAGTTGGTGAATTGGAATTAGCGGCGTTTGGTATAATATATGACGTCATTTTAGTACTATGTTAAAATGACTGATAATGTCCTTTAGCCGTTGGATGACAAACAGTTAAGATTTGCGCCTTTTTGAATGATATGACGTCAGCTAATTCAAGGGAGCATTTTAGTCATTCTAATAACTCATTCATCTGTAAGTAATGTAGAATTAAAAGTGGAAGTAATCAAATTAATGTTAGGAACAGGACTAATTAATTGTAGCACTATTGACTGAAATAAAAATAATTTATTTAATGAGGAAGAAGTACCCGACTATGATCCTGAATCAGTTCCTACTAACGTACGTAGTTCCATTTAAATTGTAATTGAGTATTTTCAGCGCAGAATATCTATGTTTCTGGTTTCCCAGGTTTTCATACGCTTTATTCCCATCAGGAATTGAAGAACTGCTACCAATGTTTTTAATTTGTGATGATGATATTAATGTCAGTCCACGGAAATACGAATTTTAATCCATTTGTTGTGTGAAGTGGGTGGCGTACACACCAGGAGAACTCTATTCGCTGGTTGCCTAAATCCATAGATAGCCTGGTTAAACAAATGATGGCCTGCAGGATTCTGGCAAATGCATGGGTGTATTGTGTTATGGAGTTTTCATCTCAATTGTTTTTATTTTTGTGCGTTGGTTATGTGCTAATGTAACACTAGTCCCTGGTAGCTATAGTTAGCATGCATGAGTACAAAATATATTAGTTGAATCCTAATGAAAATTTTCAAAAATATGCAAGTAGATTTTAATCAAATTAGATGTAATACTGGTATTGACGTTTATTATGCATTAAAGCACTCTGTACATGTTCGGGCTGTGTACCTTAAGTTTCATAAAATTTGTTAAAACCAAGTTTGTTTGAAAATATATATATGCAAAATTTTAGAGCTGCATATTTCATTAAAATAGATATTAGAAATTTCCATAGACTGACACCTGACGTATTATGCCTATATTGAGCCTCGAAACTTGTAATGTGGCTGCAAAATATGAATTATTTCATTTTTGTATAGTTATTAATATTTAAATGCAATTTTGAATCTATTATCAGTTAATAGGAACTTTGAAATTGGCACTTAAAGATTTTGAAATTAAGATCAACATTTTTTTTTAACTTATTATCTGCTTCTATTTACTAAAATAATTCCATCATTTAAATAATTTTCTCCTACGCTTATATCATGATAATTTCATTCCATTTATAGCCACAGTAGGGCGTGATAGGAGATATTGCGAATTATGGATACTTGTTGCACAATTGGGTTTGTAGAATCCTGCTGACTTCTTGTCAATTTAAAACTTAAATAAGGTTACAAATGTTGCTGTGAATATATACACTGACCAGAGATGAATTTACAGTGATCGCCCTTAAACTACATGCTGGATTACTGGGAGTCAAAATGATGTGAAACTTACCTTATTTGGAATCATCATTTCTTCTTTCAAAAATTTATTTTTGCCCCTAAATGTATCAAAAAGTCCCCAATCAATAATCACGTCCCAAAGGTACGCCCAAATTGCATTTGTAACTGAGGCAAGAACCCACAAACCAAAGTATGGGTTGTAGAGGTTGGATGAGTAGTCACCTTTAAAAAAATCATGGTTTACAATTTAAATTTTAAATATTATTTAGTGATTATTATCTTTAGTTTGTCGTATTTTATATTGAAACTCATGAGGCAACGAAACCACTAAATACATTAAACTCAGTGCAGCTTCCAAAGAAACTGCGGGAGATGCCGCAACAGTAACTTTTAACGGAGTCATCCCAGTCAAGGCGAATGATTTTTACACTCTGAAATTGTTGCATTCAGTGCAGCTTATTAATTCTTATTTCTTTATGTTATTGTGAAATTATTTTACTATTCAGATTCTTTTCTAACGGTTTTCAGTGCCATAAAAAATTTGATTTAAAATAATGTAATTTTGTTTTAAGATATAATTACCTTCTTTGATCCTAAAAAGAGCGAGGAAGGTGAAAACAAACAAAACTGTACTGTACTTTCCAGCGTTTGCAATGTGTGGGAATTTTAATTTAGTATCCCTATAGAGCCTGAGGCATTGAATGAATCTTATGGCAGCTGGAATGGATGCTGCAACAGATCTTGAGGCAAGGGATTGTTCCAAGCAGTGGCTGGTGTCTAGAATAAATATAGTATATCATTGTAATTGTACCGAAAATTTGTAATGGCAGGTAATTCAAAAGTAAGCGATTCTATAAATATTGCTGTTACCTCCAGCTGTCGCCCAGTTGTCGATGTATATGTAGAAACAGAAAAAGAAGTGCCAGTCCATGAACGCAAGCCACAAACTTATCATTTGGTCAGCAAGCCAATAATCCGTAAAATAAACTCGGAAATATGGTGAAACTAAGGTCCTTCCCTAAGGAAAATATTCCAGCCAAGTATTAAAGTAGCTACGTATTAAAATTGATATTATTTACATAAAATGGTCGCAAATTGAAATCGTTTCTTACCAAAATTTTCAGAAATCCAATGCGAGCTTTGTACCAGCAAACGTGAAGAGGATTTAGTAATATAGCCAGAGCGAATAAGAACATGGCCAGGGGGAACACATAAGGCGGAATGTGGAGGTATGATGAGTGAAGGAACCCGAGAACGCTTAACGTCCAAAGAATCCCCATGAGGCAGGCGATTTCCAGAATATCGTACTTCGTTAAGTGATCCTTGGGATCCATATTAAAGATCCTTATGTGGTTCAACCCGTATTTCTGCCATGTTCCAAAGTTAAATCCGGTGAAGAAGGTCATTTCCACTATCACAAGAGGTCCACGATAGATCCGTAGAACTACATGCCAGTCTTCTTCTCCATCATAATAAAATACTGAAATTTGCACCCATATTTTTATGAACAGTAATACTTAATATTTTAGTGTTGATTTGATTGTAATATTTGCATGAACAAATTTTATGGTTTTCAAATACTCCCAGATTGTTACGGATACGCAGAAAAAATAAATCGCATATCTCCGAAAATAATTGTATAACATTTTGGCACAAGAGCATTACAATATATCATTTCACTTAAGAAGTCACACTCTGTTACAACTGTCAACAACGATTATAATATACCTGAAGAGTATTTTAGTCTCAGAGATGATCGGAGCATACTTGAGGATTACAAAAAAATATTAAAAACAGCTTAAGAAAGAAGAACTCGCCTTAGATTTAAAAGTTTTTGTTCCCTGAATTGAAGTTAAAATGTGTAATTTCATGGCCTTCAAAACCCCAAATAAAATTTTGATATAAATACTATTAAAAACTTCCTTGAATTGAAGTGATAAATTGTAATATCAACACTAAACTAGAAAATTCTTCAATGCTAGGAAAATTTAACAAATATTGTGCAAAGTTAAAATTTTAATACTTCAGAAAAATTATTTTCTAGGATAAAAGCCCTAATTATGTAACAAGCACGAATAAATTCGAGGGTTTAGCTAAAATTAGAACAAAATATTATCAGAGAGGCTCTTTCGAACAAGTTTCCGTTCAATACACAGGTAATAAAATGACACTTCTCTCTCATTCGTAATATTAGGGCATAAACTTACATTTCCCAAAAAAACTATAATAAAATTTTAATTCCAATTAATTTATTTCACATTAAGTATCCCACGCTCTGAAAGTCATCCAGCTACATTTCTATTATTGCTTTAGAAAATAATAACATACTGAACGCGGAGATCAAAGATGACGCTTTACTTTCAGTTACTTTTGTGTCGAGTTATTCACTGTGGGAAAACATTTTTTAACAAAATTTATCAAGACAACTCTTTGAAATTCTCAGATTTTCCGGCTATTTTTACAGAAACGTATTTCAAAAATGAAATTCCTCGTCTACCGCATCTATCTAAAAATGGAAGTTTAAATCTGCGATGAGTGACTGCCGAACTTTCAAGTTATCTTAAATGATCAAAGTTCTAAGGGCTTGAGTTCAAGAAAAGAGATTTGAGCAAACTTAAACCCTGTTAGCTAAGCATTTCCCATTGAGTACTACGCATTGAAATAGGCAAATAAATTGAATTAAATATTTTTTTTAATAGCAACATTAATTCATTCCGTTGGTTTTCACCACTTACTCATTAAGGACCGATAACTCTTAGCTGGGAATTGGCTTTTGGTGAAATCGAACTT